>NC_140955.1:30193624-30793624 GCF_014529385.1 Adiantum capillus-veneris | reverse complement strand
AGGTATTCCGCAAATTTGCACAAGGTCTCACAAAATATTACCCTTGATTCAAAGAAGGCTATGTTGGCCGACGACATTATTTTCATGGTGCGTAGAAGAGGTTCAAGTCCGCTTGATTCCATTGAGAAGAAAAAGAAACTTTTCTACATCTCAAAAGTACGACTCTCTCTCTGTGTCTCTCTCTCTCTCTCTCACACACACACACACACACACACACACACACACACACACACACATAATCTCACCATTTCTCTACGCTTGTGCATTGTCGACTTTAAACATGGTATCAGAGCAAGGGAGGAAAAGCGCAACGTTGTGAAGAGGAAACAAAGAAGGAGGAGTGGCCACTGCTTGACATTTTTGAAGCCTCATAGGTCGGCATTTTGAGAATCTACCGTGGCAAAAGAACTATTGGTGCTAGCTTTTGAAATGCTACTATCCAAGCTCTAGAAGCGAGGGTAGATTGGACATAGCACCTTGAGACACTAGCAATGACACTTCCATTTGATCACTGCTGTTTGAAATCCTTCAAGTGTAGAAGGTATTCGCAAGGTGGTCACAACTAGGATGCATATTTGTGCAGACCCAGCCAGGATGGCAGCTATCAATGAAAAAATATCTTAGAGCGTAAATAATAGGATTAAGACTCCCTTGTAGCTAATCATACCATTGGCTAGGACTAGACCATATCTTTCCCAGATGGCCAAGATTGATGTACAATATCCTAAATAAAATTATTTTTGTTTTAGTGTGCGAGGTTGTTTTTTGGGATTGACAGCGATAATAAGCGACTGAGGTTGCATTGTACCTGTCTTCCCACAATGTCAAAGTGTGTTCTAATACATCTGTCTTGTTGGATGGTGGCATGTATAAAGTTCAGTCTTGTTGGATGGTGGCATGTATAAACTTTAGTCTTAACATTGCTTTTATTGGTTCTTAACATTGCTTTGGTTAATGATTGATTTCTCTCCTTGCATCTTCTAGAAAATATCCTTCTAGCCTTATTTCTCTATTTGAGAATTTCCTACTTAATGTTTCCTTTATTCAGACTCAAGATAGTTCTGATTTGGACTTTTACTTTACTTCTCTCCCTACTATTGTAAAAAAACTATATTTTATTAACAACATCCATGTCTTGCCCTTAGAAATATAACAATTTGAAAATGTGATCAACCCTCTCTTAGACTTTGATCTCCTTGATCCACAAGAACAAGAAGCCTTCTCAGCCCTTGCAGGCACTGCGTCTATACTATGGGTTGACCATCTATTATAGTACATATTTCAAAATCTACCTAAGTTTTTTCCCTTCACCTTGGGATCTGCAAAAGTTTATGTATTTATAGCATGGGTGGATACTTTACCTCTGGAAATATGACATGCTATTTTAGTCTAATATCACTTTCATGAACATATGCTTGAGGTTGTTCGCGGGTTGGTTTTATACTCCCCAAGAAACCCTCTGCTACCCAGACTCGCCAACACACCCATAGCCAATACCATTAAAAATATCCACAGACCTCTGAAAGGCAAAGAACCCATGAAGAAATTTATGCGTACACTTGGCAGTGCATCATCTTCTATACATAAGAAACCTCAGCAATTTTGGGGTGTTGAAGATATTGGGGATACATCAAAAGCTTTGGAATTCATCTCAAATGACGTTCAGAATATTCTTAGAAACTATAAGTCAAAAGGGAGATTCATACATTTAGTTTTTTGTAATAAATTTCTTGATTTCATAGAACCTTCTTTCGTTTACCAAGATGTCTTGCATTTTATTGACAGACCTAGAACGTTAGCATTCTTCAACGTTAAATTTGGCTGGAAGTACATTAGAAATTTAAACAATATTTTATATAAACCCTTTAATAGTTTCTCAAACCCATTTGATTTGTCACTTGACTGTTGTTGTATGATCCTTAATAGGTGTGCTAGATTTTGAAAAAATGTTGTACCTTTTGGAACACATGTTCTTACAACCGACACTAACATTGACAAACATATCATGTTAAATTATTTTTTTGTGAAGGGCTTAACCATATCCCTATGGTCCCCTTAGACCCTGTTAAAGTGGGAAAATAAATGATTC
This sequence comes from Adiantum capillus-veneris, assembly GCF_014529385.1. Lineage (NCBI taxonomy): Eukaryota > Viridiplantae > Streptophyta > Polypodiopsida > Polypodiales > Pteridaceae > Adiantum > Adiantum capillus-veneris. The sequence continues at coordinate 30,791,535 of NC_140955.1, read as the reverse complement.
TTGGTTGGTCAAAAATCTGAAATATTTTGGGTATAGATGATTGTGTTATGCACCATAATAATATTTCTAGAAAAGTCGATGAAGCATTTAGAATCAGTTCCCTTCACATAGGGTCAATCAGTTATCCTAGTTTAAGGACCCTAACCTGATGAATGAGATTGAATTTTTTCTTGAGCACCTATTTATTTGTGGCTTGGATAAATCTTCCCAAACCCTCATTTTTATTTGTGAAAAATTGGCCCAAAATAGTTGCTTTCAAAAGAATTTCATCTAGTGAATTTCAAATATCTCACATATTTGAGGATGAAATCATTATGGATGTCCTACAATTCTCCTTGATGAATGAGATATTACTACCCTCTAAACATACTCTTCCCTATCTCATGGGTAATTACAAAATTCACAAGGAGGAATTTAGATGGATAACCAATGCACATGACTATATATTTTCCCGTTTGACTAACCTTATGGCATCAATTCTCAAGGTAGTAAACAATAGCCTCAGTGAATACGCTCAAGGATTACATACTAAATTAAAAACCTTCTCGAGGGTTACTACTAATGGTTAGTAAATTATCCATAATCAATATGATTTTTTGATAAACATTCCAGATAAAGTGTTCTTAGCATATACATTCGATATAAAAGCTTGCTATGAGGCAATACCACATTATGGTAATAATGGATTGGTTGACACACTAGAATCTATTATAAAATTACTTAGCAGAATAAGTTTTAAAGGGTGTAAAAAAACTCGTAAAAATACTACTCTCACCAAAAAACATAAATATATTACATGGTCATTTGAATTCTTTATCACTTTGAGCCATTTTTTGTTGGATAATTGTGTGTGCAAACTAGGAAATTGCATTTTCAGAAACAAGGGATCCCAATGGGATATGCATGCTCCCTTTATGGTGTAATCTCTACTTAACATGGTTTGAGTTGGATTATAACCGCAAATTATCAAGACTACAGAAAAATGACATGTTGCAGGCATTTCAATATTCATGAAGATACATGGATGATCTCCTCTTCGTTAATAATTAGTATGTATCATAATAGACCTCTTTCAATGTGGACCCCTTTTCTATCTACCCACTTGATATTATCAATATCAAGCCGACTTTTGACACCCATATAACTTTGTACTCTACTATAATTAAACCGATTTCTCCCTTTATTGGAAAAGTTGAAACTTTCACTTGTTGAAAAAAAGACATATTACCAGGAGACCATGTGAATTTTATTCATGCACACAGTAACATACCAAAACAAATGGCTGGAAAGGTCTGCATCTCAGGTGCTTATATCATTAAAAATGCGTCAAATACATCATTAGCATTTACTAATTTATCACGTCTTATCAGCCTCTTTGAAAAAGACAATTTTTGTTCAAATCAGATCACTCGACATATTACACATTTTCTAAAGAGTTATTAATTCCCCAACATTAGAATTGATGTATCACTAGTTGTTAAGATTTTAGTGGGGTATAGGTCCACTTGGTGGCCTACAAGTGGACCTTTCCTCTGGGATGGGGGAGGGCCACACACACACACACACACACACACACACACACACACACACACACACACACACACACACACACACACACACACACACACACACACACACACACACCTGAGAGAAAATACCTAAATATGTTTAGACCCATTGCTAATTGCGGTGATACTCTTAATTTTCCTCCCTCGAGTGGATTATGTCCTCAAATTTTTTAGTTTTTGCCTTCATAAGGAACCAAATATGATTTTCATCTCTACTTAGTTATATACATTTAAACCTATTTGTAGTTAAGATTTTTTCCACCAATTGGCATAATCTTGACAAGCTAAAGAAAATTTCATTTCCCTAATGACAGATATTAGCTTTGATAATAGTAGCAACAATTTCACTGCTTTTTGTCATAATTTCACTGCTTTTTGTCATAGACAAACACAAATGTTCATAGAAGGGTACTTACATACTGGTACATTTTCAGTGATAGCATGTAAATTTTAATTCAGTTTGATGCTCTAAATGCTTACTTAAATCTTTGCTTGGTTTTTTCATAAGAGCTTAGTCCTTTTTAAGCTCTTTGGCTAGTTATGTAGGGTTCTTTTAAAATATATAAAAAACTTTCCCTGAGCTTTACCAAGCTGTCACCCTCTTACACTTTCAAACTAATCTTAAGTGAGTACTCCTTGATACACAGATATCATTGAACATTGTTTGAATGCAAGGATAAAACGGACATGGATGACAACTGTTCGGATCCGCCCTATACCTGCATTCCATGTTTAAACAAAATTGTTGAGATGATTTTTTTGTTTACATGAGGGCTACAGGTAAGGATTCTGGCTTCTTTTATCGTTGAATTAAAGTGCTGTTCGAACAATTTGTTGGTAGGGATACTTCTTCTATTGCTGCTACTTTATTTTTATGTTTTAGATGTAATAAAATATCAAAACTCCAATTTCAAACGTACATAGTTTTTTGGTAAAAAATATGTATATAATCACTTTTATCAATCTTAGTCATGTCTCTTTTTGAATATATTGTTCAAATTGTGAATAAAGTATATAGATTAATACTCCAATGCACACACATAGGCCCAAGGGCATAAAACTGCTTTGTCAATTTATGTCTAGGATTATGGCAAAGTTTCATAAAAATTAGATTAATAGGTGTTGACCTGATCATCTAATTGGGATACATCCACACAATTATTATATCCTCGGATTGACTGGTTTAAAGGTTGTATGTATTACCTCTTTAATTTTTCGTTCACTTTTTGTCAGGTATCTCAAACATACAAATATACTGTCTGCATGCGGATTATTAGCTCCCCCCAAAAAATAGAAGCTATCAATAAAAAATTGAGATTGGCCTGTGCCAAATTGTACAAACATACCCTTACATGTCCTTTGATGTATTCTGCAACTAGATACAGACCATTCCTTGCTAGAACTGCCAAAAAAAAAAAATTTTGGTTGTAAAAACCTTTTTTTAGCTTTCTTTGTACTTTCCTCTAATTTATGAAGATTTATCTATTTTTCAGATTGATTCCTTGGCCCTTGGGTTGGAATTTCCTATCGAGGTTCCTTCTTCTAAAGAAAGTATTTATGTTCTACATTGCATAATTTAAAGAATTATCCTCATGGTTCTTTACTACACTTCTTTCATTTAACGATTGGATCAAACTATTAGCAACTCTGGCTAAAAATAAGAAAGAAGGACTTAAACTTTTAGAAGAGGAATTAAAAAAACTTCCTTTGTTTCAGAAACTACATTGACATGGTACTACTTGCCAATACATTGGTGGAGGATAGGCCACCAAGTGGAAGATAGGTCCACTTGGTGGCCTATTCTCCAGTAGGTGGTCTTCTCCTCAGGGATGGGGGCCCCCCCCCCCCCCAAAACCCCCCCACACACACACACACACTCATTATTGGAATAACAAGTCTTTTTATCGGCTATCTTTCAGACTCTTATGACATTGTCTAAAGATCCTACTAACTCTTAAAGCATGGGTTGGATATTGGACAGATGCTATGTATTAGAATGCTAGTAGTACTAGTGGTAAACCAAAGAAATCTATCGTGGTATTTCCCGGAAATTATTCACCATGTTCAAGGAAATTTCTTTAAGTGTAGGTCAATTATGAACCAGATTTCTAACCTTTTCCTCCAACAATGACATTGGGTTGGTTCCTTGCAATTATGCACTCTATTTTCACTACAATTGTGCCCTTTACTAATGATTTGGAATGACTATATCAAATTGAGGATGTAGGATTCTTGTTAACTCCTTGATTCATTTACAATACTATCCTGGTAGGGCAAACGAGGCCTTTATATCTCTTTGATTAAAATATATTTCCTTAGCTAAAAAAGACTTCTTAGTCATGACTTCCATGTATCTCCTTCCTCCCTCCTTCAGGCTTTTTGTGAACGGGTTGGTGGTCGGTATATATTAGGATCAGGGTATGGATTCATCACATATTGTACAACTTGTGAAGTTCCGAGCTAAATAATGTAAGGACTTTAGTGTTTCGTATACCTTACATAGTGGGAAAATCCTTTAATTTGGTATGTAATCATGTTTGGGTGGGAGTAGATGTACATTAAAAAATCTGTTCATGGCCAGCATGTGATGACGAGCCCAAATACGGGACATTACTATGTTGGAACACATCATAAACATTTATATCCAGGATTGTAAATTGAAAAACTCCTAGAGTGGGTCATTATTTATACACTAAATAAGTCAAGCTTGCAGCATACTGGCATTTGTGCATGACCGGCCTACGTTCTCATCCATGCGGTTTGCTCTTTGTACTTGTGCACGCGCTTGCACGCGCACGCGCACGCAGACACACACACACACACACACACACACACACACACACACACACACACACACACACACACACACACACACACACACACACACACACACACACACACACACACACACACACACACACACACACACACACACACACACACACACACACACACACACACAGATAGCAATATTTACTAAAGGAGATGTATGACTCGTCTTTTTTTGGATGTTATTACTGGTTGGGTATTGGGTCTGATTGTAGATATTGGTTCGCTTTCTTTTACTAGTTCAAATTCTTTTTTTGAATCAAAAAATTAACTTTTTATCCATCAAGTAGATAATGAAGCATCATCCGATGAGTCTACGGATGTAAATCCTTGGGATATTGTGAATCGCTTGGATTTTTGTAGGTCTCCATCTGAAGATTGCTCGAACAAACATGGTTGATAAGGAGCATTCACCTAGTTTGTCATAAGTAAAACTGACTTGGCATGTAGCTGGGTTTTAACATGAATTTAAGATGATATGAAAACCTAAAACCATAAAGTCATATATCGGCTACATGAACTAATACACATAATTTGGTTGATATTAGAACTTTGACATATCTAACTTTCTAGAAACTACATAGTATAAGGCAAGGAAACTATACTAGCTTTTCTAATCAGTCAATACATTTGACAAAAGGTTAACGCATAGCACATTGTCTATTTTTTTGAAAACTCTACGGTTGCAGGTACTTTTGAACATAAACAATGAAACCACCGAGAGTAACTGACCCTAAAAGCTATAGGGTAAACGTATGATACCTGGGTCTTATTTTCCTTATTTTGTTGTCTTTTTTTTTTCTTCTTCTAATCACATACTGCAGATCCACTTTGTGTCATATGAAAAGGCAGTCTAGTATTGATGTTCTCTCAAAAAATATTTGGTAAAGAAAGTTTTTTTTTTTTTGCAGAAAGTAGGTCTGAATCACCTTGGCACAAGAAGGTTACATAAACCTCAATTGCTAATCAGTAACTCTATTGGGTAAAATATAGGCTGCTGTCATGGTTCCTTTTTTGACCCTTTATATATATATATTTTTGAAAAAAGTACAATAATACAAAGGAGACTCTGGCAATTTTTTTGAAAATTCAAATATTGAATATTTAGAGTAATTTTTTAACTCTTAAAGCTAATGGGGCATGCATCTCGTGAATTCTCTTGATCACAGGCCGAGCTAACACCTAAGGCTAATGTATACAAATGAACTTCTAGGATGTCAACCATAACTAGTCCGAAAAAGCTCAGGATTATACAACAAAAATTAGCTGCATTAAAATGGAACAGAGTGATTGAATCATTCAATTTTAGTTGTGTGGCCATCTCATCCCGCAGGAACTCTTGATGGGCTCATGACAACTTGTACAAACTACCCTAACTCTAAGACTATACCTTTTCTACATGGGAAAACAAAAAATGTAATCATGCCGATTGTGAAGGAGGGTATGAAAGGTCCTTTTATGAGTTACAAGAGAGGGATAATAAGCAGGTGAGGCCGCCTTATACCTATCTTCCCAATTGGGGCATATCAAGTACTAACTTGATGCTTTTTTTGGATGATGGCAGGTATAGGTCTTAGTCTTCTTCCTCTAGTGTACGGGCATGGCCTCTTTGTCTTTTGTATCTAGTTATTGACTAAAATGAAAAATTCATATGTAATCTAGGGTCTGATGTATCAATTTTTAGAAATATGAGAAGATTGTCATTATTTGTTATTTTAAGTCAAGTTAACTATGCAATTCAATATGATGGGGATAATTATTCGTAAACACACCCCCAAAATAGCAAGAGGATTAGGAACTTGATTATTTGGGTTAATAATGTCCAAGTGAGGAAGATAAGGGCTCTATAGAAAGATCTTGGAGAGCACTTCCTCTACACATAAGTGATGCAAGCAAAAGATATTTGGGGAAGTAATTGAAGGATCAAAATATGCAAAAAATCAACAAAAGTGCACACTAAGTTAGGTGAAAATTGGATCAATTTATTGGAGATCAGGAGAGAGATTGCTTCCAATCAATCTAGCATGGAGGTGAGTGCTTAATGCATGCCCTAATTGCACCTAATAAACCCTAATACCCCCTAATCAAGCCTAACCAATCCATGGGAGTAGTGGCGTCTTGGGCTCCACCAAGGACCCTTGTGGCAAGGATAAAGAAAAGAAGTGGTTTGACCTACATTGAAAGAACAAGGATATCAAAGTTGGTGATAAATTCCTCATGTATGGAGCGCATACCAAAATTAAGTAGTTGAAATTTGCTAGAAAAGGGTCATATGAGTATGTGAAATACAACCAGTGGATTCCTCAATGAGAGCAAATAAAGATACTACGATCCTTTAAGCCCAAGAAGAGCTACGGTCCATCCATCAAAAGAAGGCAAGGAACAAAGTTACTACAAGTGCAAATTGAGGCTTGAAGAAAAATCAACAACATAACCACTCTAGGTACAGTGTTTGTAAGCCTATTAATTAATTTGAAATGAATGAATAAATTATAACGAGCTACGGTCCATCCATCAAAAGAAGGCAACCAAGGAATAAGCAAAGTTGGCACGGATACAAGTGCAAATTGAGGCTTGAGAGAAACAACAACACATTAGGTGCCAACCAAAGGCTAATCTTAGAGTTACACATGAATTCCAAGTTGAAATGAATGAAAATTCTATAGACTCTCACTTGCCTCTATGATATCCAATTGAGTTGAATAGCTCCTATGGAAAAGTATTATATGAGGCATAATTGGACACATGAGCTCAATATATTTTTCTATCCTATGGAGTGTGGTGTCAGCTAGGAAAACCACCCTTATCCAAGAGTATCATCCAAGTCAAGGGTATCAATGGAGCGAAAACCACTTTGGAATCCTACACACTCATATCATCTATGTAATGGGACCGTGGTTCAAAGATTTTTGGTCATGTTGAATGGCACTATGATGGGTAACATAAACCTAGGGTGCAAGCAGATGTCTACAACTAAATGTACTCTCAATTAGGAGAATGGGAGTATCACAACATAGAAACCAACTCCCAGCCCTACCACTCAAGGAACGACACCTGAGATATCATCTCTTGAGGGAACACACTACAAAGAAACACTGTAGATCTAATAAATTAGAACATCCTTACTTGGCACAACCCTCTAAAGGTTCAACTTCTATGGCTAATACAAACAATGTTACTTCAAGGACTCAGCCTGATTTGACAAAGGGTACATATAAATGGGTCACAAAGGGTACAAAGGGTACATATAAATGGCTATTGGTCTTTGAGTGTGCAATATAACCAGAGAAATATATTATTGCATCATGTCTTCATGAGTAACATTTATGTAGCTAATGGCATGCAATGGGTGGAAAAGTACATTGAGTAAAAAAGAATCAAGAATGGTGCTTCTAAGCAACTGAGAGATAGCTGGTTGCAAGACTGATGCAAGTGGAAAGATTTAATGATTTGTTTTTGGAGGTTCAAGAGTTTGCAAAGGACAAATCTAGTTGAAGCAAATTTGCACAAGGTCTCACAAAATATTACCCTTGATTCAAAGAAGGCTATGTTGGCCGACGACATATTTTGGTTACAAAAATTGAAAAAAAATGTTGAAATATAGGGGTACATAAAAGCATTTGAATCCCTTCCTCAATGTTGGCAATGTAGAGAAATGAACACACTTAATTGGGACATCCTTATGTGAAGTACTTGATATGGTACCAAGTGAGAAATAAGACAACACGTTCTGATGAAGACAAAGAACATTCTCTCTCTTTATCTCTCTCTCTCTCTCTCTTTCTCTCTCTCTCTCTCTCTCTCTCTCTCTCTCTCTCTCTCTCTCTCTCTCTCTCTCTCTTAGATTTTCTCTACAAGATTCTTGTTTAGAGATGCATACTACTATTGAATGTTGAAATGGCACAACCATAAATTAGTAAGCACATAGTTCATGAATGACAAGAATTCACACAATATAATGAGATTTTCTTAGAGACAAATTTGGGAAGTTCTCTTTTCTACTTCATTTGGCTTAACTTCAATTGAACACAAATCTAGCTAACAAAGCACTCTAATTTTCATGCAGCTTGACAAAGCAACATTCCCTACCTCGCACACTTGGAAGAGATGCCTACTCGATAACTAGGTCAATAGTCCAATTTAATTTTTACATTTAATCTACTAGATAAACATATAATTTTTGACTCCCAAAAACACGTGAAGCTTCTTGTTTAGGGATGCATACTTGTGCTGAATGCTGAAATGGCACAACCATAAATTAGTGAGCACATATTATACAAATGACAAGAATGCACACGATATAGTGATGTACCTCAAATTTTTTTGGGGTTCAATCAAAGGGTATATTAGACAATACCCTCTCTCATATCATAAGGGAAAGTTGAATGAGTTTGGCTTGTGAGGATGCATGGCAAAAGATGCAAGAATGACAACAATGACTTAAGTGTGCTGGCTAAGACTACTGCTAGCATGTGAGAGCAGTTTGAGGTTGATGCATGGAGGGAAACCAACTGCAGGAGGGGAAACGACCACGGGAAGGAGGAGGAAGGACCATGAGAAGACAAGCAGTGTGGGGCTCTCACAATCAAGGGAGTCTGCACAAGTTTGATGCCGGTTGAGTGAAGGTGCTTTTACTTTGTGAGGTCCCTGTCCCATCAAAATGAAGTATGGGGTACCTTTGATAAGTCTCTAAACATATTTCTATAGACTAAGAGAGAACCAATGGACATTACCCTTGCTACAGTTATAGCTTTAGGCATGAGACACTACTAAAGGGCTGGTCTCATCTTGCATTGTGGAAGATAAGGGATAAACATATCCCAACAGTGATGTTCTACTTTTTAACTCTACACAGACACCATATTTTTGTGAGTCCCAACATCGCAAATCCTCAAGCACGAGTCACTGGCTGTTGAACTTCATTGTATCCTACAACATTACATCTAAAAAACGTCTACCTAAAAAATGCATACTCTAAGACGGCTATCCTTGATGCCTTTTACTGGCATCAAGTTTCGCTACTCCCTAAGGCATAACACCGGCTAGGCTAACAAAAAGAAAAAATATCAATTTTTAAAAAGCTACCCAACTTATTGGGTCCACTTGTCCACAGAATGTTTCCATCGTAGCTTCATTCTCCCATAAGCCACACCATACTCACATCACTCTGATAAGCCACACCATACTAACCCGAACAGAAGAAGGAGCGGTGAGGCATTCCAATCCTCATGCTGAGATCCACGAACACTCTATGTCTTGTCTTCTTCTCCTCTCACTTCGCATGCACTAGGAAATCTACAAGTGGTATCAGATCTAAAGGTGATGGTGCTACTCCTCTCCCAATATTTTCCTCTTAAAGATCTATTTAGGAATTTTGGAAATTATTCAAGTCCCATTTCTTATAACGCTAGTATAGCCAAAGTGTGTCGACCATAGAAGATGGCATGGATAGATATGTGCAGGCTAGCAGAAGCATGGCAAAAGGCTGGAGCAGCTAGGAAGATCATGGGTTGACAGGTAGCGGCGGAAATGTATGACTAATGCGGTTTATAGGCCAAGAAAGGCTCCAGAAGGGGTTAATTTGGGTAACAAGTGAAGGTGATGCAAGGTGCATCTTTTGGGTCCAAGAATGTAGAGCTTGAAGTGCTGAAGGAGTGGGTCCAGACGGCTCATCCAACAGAGCTACGGAGCCCAAGTTATGGAAGGTTGAAGGTTCAATGTGTTGCAAATTCTTGCCGGACAGGACAGCTGGGGACAGATGGTTCAAGTGGAAGTCAGGGTATAGGTATGTATTGCTCGATTTATGGAGCCTATCTGTCTTTTTCGATTTCAGATTAGAGTTATGGATTGCGACTTATGGCCAGTTGAAGTTTTGCCGGGGGCTAGGTTGGTGCCCACATGACCACATGGGGAAGCGTGTTATTTGGCATCTTTTGGGTTGCAACAATGTTCTAGAGTAGGGTATGTATCATACAGAGCTAGCACATATTGACTGCACGTCAAACGGAGCCCGGAGCAGAAAGATACAGAAGTCGGAAGATTGGGTGCACTTGTTCGGGATTGATTGTAGATGCTTTGACCGGTTTTTGCGGCCTCGGTTCGGGGGCTCGGGGAATTGCAAAGTGTGGCAAGGTCGGGAGAAATTGGAATCGTCTCAGTGGGTTCTCAGCACAACTTTGCGGATCGATGATCGGATCGTCAGTGAATAGTTGGCAAACAGTGCAAAAGGTTGGAGTTTTATTCCATCAAATGGGATGCTTTTTGGAGAAAAAAAAGGGGTAGTCAAACTTTTTAAAAGCCTTAGAAGACTTGGGCCTTATGGTGCTGCCACATGGCAGAAGGCACTCCCACATGTGCGAGTTGGAAGCCGGGTGCCAGGGTATTTATCCCAAGGAGGGGCGCCCATTTGAAGTGTGTGAAGGGAGTGTGAGCTCCTTGGAGATGGCGTGTGGCGGATGGTACTACGCAGGTGTTGACTTGGCGCCAGTTTTGGCCGAGGTAGGTGACGACGATGCTTGTGGGGCACTACAGTTGGTGGCACGTGCCGACGACCGTGCCGGCGGCGATTTTTATACAGTGATGATGTGGTAGCCCTTAAGGGCTTGTGCCCGCGCCTGATGAGGCAAAATTTTTGAGGGCAAGAGCCCCCCCCCCCCCCAATAGCGATGTCGCTATTGCTAGTAGAGGGGAGGGGTCCCGCAGTAGTGCAGTGAAGTGAGAGAAAGAAAGAGAAGGAGAGTCCGATGCCAGTCAAGGGCAATACAAGGGGAGGGTCCCACGGCCAGTGGTGAAGCAAGGTAAAGGGAGAGAGAGAGTTTGAAAGCTTCAAGGGCCAATAAAAAGGGGTCTATCCCACCTGCCACAAAGGGAAGTGGAGAACCAAAGTCAAGCAAGGGAAGAGAGAGAAAGAATCAGCCCGAGAGGTATCCAAAGGTCCACAAGTGCAAGTACAAGGGTGGCCAAATTGGACAAAGAGAGGTGCCATGCAAAGGTTGCCAAAATAAACTGGGCCAAGTGGTGACAATGCAAAGGGAATTTGAAATGAAGCTGCAAGTGAAGTGCACGAGATGGGAACTTACCCATTATTTCTTTTTTAGGTCTCCTAGACACACCCATATAAAAGGAGGTACACGTTCATTTTTTGGGGTCTTTGACCAAGGTGGCTTTTTGACCATGATGCTCCTTGACTTGTGTACACTTTGAGGAATAGTCTTTTTGCCGAGGTTGTCGGCATGGATTGGTTGTACATGGTGTTGTTTATGCAAAGGACCATTCTCTACTGTTTCTGGGCATCATTCCCCCTTCCCCTTCTCTTATTTTCTTGTGCATGTGTGGTTCCGGGCATGTGTCGGCGTGTGTGCCCCCCCCCCCCCCCCCCGAAGTTGGTTGTGAAAAGAGAGGTAGAGAGAGGCTGTGTGGTTGTGGAAGACTGTGAATTGAGCAGAGCGGAGAGACTGAGTCTATATGGTTCATTGCAAGGGGTGTGTGTGTATGGTTGTGTGCAAGTGGTGGTTTGCTTGCGGTAATGTCGAGTTTTGAAGGTGAACTCTAGTGGATTGGGGCGCTGTGTATACCCTGGGCTATAGTGAGGCATTGTGTTGTGTGCTGAGTGTGTTCCCCTTTCCCCCTCTCCAATGCTATTAAAAAATTCAGTATTTTTGTGTAGTTTGAGCTATCATCTATTGAGATTACACTCTATGTTTCATATACCCCTTAACACATCTATAGGGATATGTGTACTTAAATACATACTTATATGCATCGACTACAATGAAATCAAAAGCATGAGGGAAGCATGGCACTAAACTCAATTTGCATTATACAATTCATGTGAAAAAAGTTCTTTGAATCAATAGCTCAAATTTGAGACATTAACGTTAAAGAATTGACTGTATCAACACTCATGAAAAGAATCTACAATAATCAAAAACAAATTTTAGAATTGAAGGGACCTCAAAATAGTGTGGTGTTTAGAAACACCAAGATAGAAAATAAAATCCAATTCACATATTTACATGGATCCAAGTATTTTACAACTCATCCTTGGAAATGATACTATGTCAAGAGGCTCAATGACTATAAATACATCATTAAACATTGAGTTTTCTCATGTATTGCTCCAATTTGTACAAGGTTTCTTTATCACAAGCTGATTCATTTACTAGCGTATTGCAAGTATACTCTCGTTTGTCTCTTGCATAGATCCAACCAAGTAACCATGCAGTGATTGTTCTCTCCAAAAAAACTTTCAAGATCTTCTATTGATTGATTCCACATTTTTGAAAAAATCAAGTAGGTTTCGGGCATATTCCACATTACACTATAAAGGGCCTCGTAAGAAATTAAGGTATTATTTCCATCCAAATCAAGAAAAATTCTCCATGCTACATCCAAGTTCTTGTGGTATACAAATCGATATCCAATTAAAAGATTTGTCTTTTGGCATGCTGCCTGTCCTGCTATGACATTAAATTTTTGATGGTGTTGTGGGAAGCATAACTCAAGAATATGACGAGTCCTTTGCAATCTATTAGTGCTCCAAATCCTCACCTCAAACCATTGCATGCAAAAATCAAGGAAAGTGAATGCATCTTTGCGAATAAAATGCCAAACATTTGTACTCTCTTTGACGAGATGCATATGTTTTCCCCAATCTAGGCATACATCACCATGTTGCATTTCAATGGTCTTAAGTAAAACAATATTGAGTTTAAGGATCGATACTCTTCTTTGTTTCTGTATAGTATCCGAGGGTGGTGGAATTAGTTTCCTTCTAGGCCTATGAGTCCTCAATGAAATGTGTCACCTCAATAGTAAATGCTTTGTACATTTGAAATCAAAATTATATGCTTCAAAATTTCCTGTTAAAAAAAAGGCATGATTGGAAGAGATATTATTTTCAATTAACACACTGTGTACCGGCATTATTTATTTTACCCATGATATATATAGACTTAAACCTTGAGAAGACAACAAAAGAAAATATTTTTCTTCAATACACAGAAGAAATCTTGTACAAAGAGCTCCAACCACAAAGATAAAAGAGAGACTTCTTTTGCAAGGTTGAATAACATCTAGTTGATGAAATATAAAAGTGTACATATTTGGTTCATGTTGGACCCAACACATTGTTTTGGCCAGAATACTAGAATCCAACACATTGTTTTGGTCAAAATCTTCTTAACACATTTCCACCACTCTAGATGTATGTGAACATTCCATGTGATTGAGTCAACGTGCACGCCAAGCCCTTACTGGTTGTTTTCTTCCACCTGCAATAACAAATATGTTAGATTAGATAACAATTTGATTTTAATTTTTATATTTTTTGATAAATCTAAAGTAAGTCCTACCTATAAGCTTAAGTAGGCCTTTTGTAGCTTTGATATGTATGCTTTTGCTGCAACTCCGCTAATGAAATGACCATGACCATATCCCAAGCTACTAGCATAAGCAATAGCATGTTGATCACTTAAATTTTTTTGTTTTATGAGACAATTTTAACAAGTTTAGTTGGTTTGAATATAATAGTGGCACACCAAACTTGGATGCCAACATAGCTGGATTCTTGCTTAAGGAGTTTACTACTTTCTTGCCCCTACTTTCTTGAACATAATTTAACTTGTTATTGCACAATCGTAGTTGTGAAGATGCACAAGATGAGCTTTCCAATTAGACTGAATTGTTTTCAAATTCCTCCCTTAGAACTTGGGCATTGAACATGCCCCATTCTTCCATTATGTCTTGAAACTTTGTAAATAGGTCATGAACCTCTGTGATTGGAGATTTTCCTAGCCGATTGCGTGAAATAACAGATCGAATTTCATCTGTATTATTTAGATTTAAATGATATGGTAGAATCTCATTGCAAAGAAGATAGTCAGGCCTCCCTTGAAAACTTTCAGGATATAAGCAGTTATCTTTTGGGTTAATACATCCCTTGAAAGGGCTATCATCAATGAGCAATGTATTCTTTGTACTGCATAAATTCTTGCACTGATACCAAACCCTCAACAAAGGCTTAAACATAGCCTCAACATTAGGTTTATCAGGTCTATATACTTTTTAAAGATTATGGATGTAGAAATCTTCTTGTCCCCATACCATAAAGAAATGATATTTTTTATGTGCATGCTTTTCAAGAGTGTTCACATAAATGTAAACATTCTTTTGTAGCATGGTGGACCAAATATCAACATGAAAGTATTGACATATCTCATCCAAAAATTATAAACAACCCGGGTGAACAACAATTGTGGTGTGACCAAGGTCAATTTTGACACAATCTATACATGGATGCACACTTCTCTTCTTTGCTGAGTAAAACTCCATTAAGATCAAGAATGAGTGCATGTTTCTTCATGCTAATTGCACGAGCAATATTTTTTGCATACGATAGAAAAGAATGATAACAATTTAAGGTTTTGCACTTATAAATCTCAGAACAAGGGACCATATATTTGGAGCACACAATTGAAAATTGCACACATTTATTTATGTTTAATACTCCCATACTCATCTATAATGATGTCTCCTAAAAGTGATTGCATTTCTCTATTAATGTGGGAAGATTGAAAGACTAGTTTATCTTCATCTCTCTCAAAAGAATATAAGCTTCCAAGTGGCCTACGTTTTCGTGCATCAGGATGTAACTCCTCTCACATGGTAGTGCTACACTAACATACAAAGTCAAGGCTCGAACTTAAGTTCGATCCTACAAAATAAATTTCAATTTCTTGTTAGAGATTACGACTCTTTCTTAACATATGTAATTGCTACAATAGGATAAGATATTTTGAGCTTCACTTGGAACGACTGAGGTAGGATTCTATGACAAGGACTTTTGTCGTTGAAACTCATACACACGATAACGTGATGCTCACCTAACATGCTACCTATTTTACATTTGGAGGTGAGACTCAAACTATGCCTAAGGCTTAAGTCTTAATCTTACGCTTATGTTTCAAGCCCTTGCGAGTCTCAACGCATTCACTATGTATACAATTATTATATCGTGCACATCTAGGGCCTATTTAAAAAACCTCTTAACTATGAATTTTTCAAGGTATGATCTTTTTACTTCATAATCCGTAAGTATTGTTATTTGGAAGATTCTATTACTACAATGCTCTTGGGATTGGCCTAACATGGTAGTGCTATGAGCTTGGCCTCACATGGTAGTGCTACACTAACATGTGGAGACAAGGCTCAAGCTTAAGTTGAGCTTACAAACTAAATATCAATGCCTTGTTCAGTACAAAGACATTATGAGTTTCGCGTAACATATGCAAGTGCTACACTAGGATATGGAATTTCAAGTCTCACTTAGAACAACTCAGCTAGGACTTTTGTGATTGAATTTCATACACAAGTGCTTCACTAGTTCTCCTTGTTAGGCTTGAACTTAAGTTTGAGCCTCATTAGTGTTTGGTAATGCTATTATTGTCTCACCAAAACCAAAATTTCTTACTCTTAATACACATCTGTATGTTAGCTATGATCTGTGAATTGGCACTTCAAATAAAAAACATGTGCTTTGTGATGGCTCAAACTCAAGTTTGATCCCCCCATGATTTTTTAAATAAAAAACAATTAAATCTACTTTTAGATAAAAACATAAGATAGTATTAAGAAAATAGTGTTTAAAGGACCTAAAGTATCACAATTGATCAATTCAGTACACTATCCTACCTTTTTACACTTTAGGAGTCTGTTGGTACATGATAATGAAATGCATCATTAAACCTAGTATAAAAATACTTTAAGAAGCATTCGCACCTTTTTCATCAGCTACAATGTCTTGAGGGGCTCTATTATCCTCTTGTCCATCCTCATTATCTTCAACATTTTCTGTTGCACACTGAACATCCACAACTGGACTCATTTCTCCAACATTCTCTCCCCCCCTTGATGGTCAGATTCGTAGCTTCTTGAACTTTGCTATCATCTGTGTTTTCTACATTATCATTGTCTTCATTTCCATCAACATCCTCTCCACTGCTTTGTTGCTCATCGATGTCAAGATTGTTAAGGTCTTCTTTTTCTGTATCATCCAGCTCCACTGCTTGTCTTGCAAGTGATGCTTGACTTGAACCACACCACTCCTGCGAGGATGGATCGCTCTCCAAAACACTAGAGCATTGAGATTATAACTCCATTGCTTCAAAATCATCTTTACATAGAGCAATTGCCCTTCTCTTCTTCGACAAGCTTTGCTCCAACACAACTCCACCGCAAAGAATTTCTAAAACATAGCTTTACTCAAGACAAAACCTTGTGATAAGTCCATCAGTGAAGTTTCTATCAATAAATTCATGATCCTTGCCACAAGAGCCTGAGAAAAAGACTCTTTTTGTATGAGCCTTGCCAATAGACTCAAACCTATCAACCTTGCTAACAAAAGAGCAACCATTGTAGAGTCCACAGTTACATCTATCGGTGAGTCATCTCTTGTTGCTTGGATATTTCCATATTCAATATGGACCTTACTTGACTGGCTAGAAACCCCTTCAACAAATGAAATCAATGAAACACACTAGCACATATTCGTATTATGCATTCAATGTGTTTATATTGAGTGCCAAATTTACAAAAAAATATGTAGAGAGCTTTTCTTTAGTACATGAAGATCCAAGATGACCAATTGAAATGGTATTGCAAAAGTCTTTGATCTTCCCCATATCAAAGCCCACCCCATTGATTCTCCATCGAATAGACTCATCTTGAGATAATATGCCCATATTATATCTATAAAGATGATTGAGGAGAGTTACTACACTTTTTGGAAGTGAGGGTGGAGTCTTCTTTGCTTTGTTGAGGGAGTCCTTGACCATAGTACTGGCTATAGCTCGTCATTTGATTGTACTCATGCTCTCCTAGCTTGTACTTCTTCTCACAAATTTGCTCCCAAGATAAAATTTCCCTTGTCAAATCAAAGAAGAATGATATTATTGCTTCTTTCAACACTCGATCTGTTTTTAACTTCCAAGCCATCTCATCCATGTCCATTCTATGAGGGGTATGCTTGCCCTTCTTTAGCAAGATGGTTTTGTCCAGGATTGAATTTTGCAATTCAAGAACTTCTCTACTCTCGAGGCCTAAAATGCACCTGAACAATGTAGGTGCCAACGTTGCTATGCCAGGTGCTTGTAGAATCTGACCACCCTTCATAGTTAGAAATTTAGGATTTTTGTCGGAACCTTTGTCAATCGTTTCTCCCTTTGTATTTGGTAGCAAGCCTCGAGCATATTGTCTCATAATCTTGACCCAATTCTTCCATATATGCTCATCACATAGAAGCAAATGCAAGTCGTCTTGACAAATCCCTTTTGAAGTGTCTGCTCTGTCGTCTCAACAAAGGTCTGCAAAATTGAAAATTCCAACATCAATATTGACAAGGCTCTAACTTGTGGGATTGAGACGCATACTTAATAAGTTCAAGCTTGGCTAGATTGAATTGTTTCTTGATATGCTCACATACATATATGCACAAAATACATGGGTATATGTAAGTGGGGCTTGAACTTAAGTTCTAGCCTTGCTTGTTAGTGCTACAACCTCATATGCAAGTGACACTAAATCTTAAGTTAAAACCTCACTTTAAGTTCTAAATGAGCACATGGAGGTCCTTCTTGAGCCTATGATAGACTCTAGTTTACAAATAAATATTGATAAAAAAGACCCACATCCATGTTTTTAAAGAATCAAACAAGTACCTTCCAAGCCTCAAAGTCCTTCTTGGTTTGATTGACACAAGGTGGTGGCTTAGAAGGACAACCATTTGCATGCCATTGTGCTCGTGCTTGCATAAGCTGGTCAAGAAATGGCTCCTTTTGCATTGACATTGCAACAGATAGATTTGCATCTTTGGAGATTTCACGAGAGATCTTTGGTGGGCAATCAAGAATGTTGATGCAATTGAGGGGTAACTATTGCAACTTTTGCACCCTACAAACGTTTTGCAGCACTAATGGAGTGCTGTCCAGAGATGATCCAATAATCAACATTGTGAACACCCTCTTTGGCGAGTTTGTCAAGAGGATTTTTTTTGGAAGGATCACAAGGCATCAAAATTGCCAATATCTCCTCTTGCTTTGGTTCTTGAATGAAGTCTAAAGTCAAAATCCTGACCCAATCTAGATTTAATCTTTCGTACACATAGTTTGATGGAGCAGGAAAACATCTTACCACGTCAATGCTAAAGACTTTATTAATACCAAAAGGATAGAATCCCTTCTTGATTTCTAAGGAGGTCAGTGACTTGTTATCTTTAGATGGAGTTTCCATTTCCATCAACTCTTCAAAAACCTCTTTTTCTTCTGCACTCTTTTTCATCTTCCTCTTTGCTAGTTTTTGTCGATCTTCCTTAAGAGTAGAATCATCCTTTGCCTTTCTTTTTCTTCTAAGTCCTTGTGCATCTTGCTTTTGTGAACCTTCTTGCTTCTCTAAATTAATGGTGGAAATGATCTTCTCTGCATGTTTTGAAGTGCTTGCACGGGCACCTCTTGATGATGCAAGTGCACTCCTAACTATGGCTTTCCCTGTCTTCTCCACAACTTTCTTAGATAGTGCACCTATTGGTTTCTTTGCAGGTACAATCTTCTTTGGTAAGCTCAAGAATCACTTTGCATGTTTCACTACTTTCACTAGGTCTTCCACACAGTTCACACCTGAGTCGTCTTGATTAGTGAAGATGGAGATCTTCAATCCTAATTTGACAATAGAATTTTCTTTTCCTAGTTTGCTACCATTCATGTCTGCTACATGAAAAGTGCCCAATGATAAGAAAAACTTATTTGCCTTTGTGGTCTCTCCAATAGGTAGCACATTACATGCATTGCTATTGCATCCACATCATCTTTGACACCCACAACAATCCCCATGTCTCCATATTTCATATTACCTTGTGACAAATATAGATGGATGTCATCTTTGTAGTTTGCATTTGTATCGTAGGTATCCACGAACCACTTCACTCCTTCTTCTTTTGTTAATTCAAAGGTCTTGTCAACCTTTATTCTTGGAGCATTAGTTTTGGCATGAGTGGACATTCCAAGAACATCGAGTGTGAAGACTTGTGCACCATGCTCTGGTATACTTGGTACATTGGAATCCTCCATTCCTGAAACAACAAAAAAGAACAATTTTAGAACCTAAACAAGGAGCACATGTTTAAGTTAAATAGTACATTTTAAAAAATACACTAGCATGTGTAGGGGAGGCTCGAACTTAACTTTGAGCCAAAAGATGTTGTTTTGTGCCCTTGCTAGCCACAAGGATGTCATGAGAGTAGTCTTGCAAGTTAGTGCTACATCAAATTTGAGCCTAAAAGAGAAGCTCTAGGATTTTTCTAGCCAGAAGGATGTCATGAGGCCATGCATGCACCCTAGTGCTACATTAGCATATGGAGAGGAAGCTCAAACTTAAGTTTGAGCCTAAAAGTGATTTTTTATTCCCTTATGCACTTGAGGCTTTAAATTAAGCTCGAGACTAAAGGTTCTATTCTATGCCCTTGATAGCCACAAATATGTCATCAAGCTAGCCTTGCATGCTAGTGCTACACTCGAATATGCAAGTGGGGATCAAACTTAAGTTTGAGCCTCTTGTCATTGGTAACCAGAAGGATGTCAGGAGGCTAGACTTAAGTTCAATCCTAAGTGTTTTTCTATTCTTGCATAAATCCTAAAAGGACTTTGTCACTATAGATTTGCACGATAGTGCTATACTAACATATCTAGGTGAGGCTCGAACTTAAGCTCAAGCCTCTTGCCTCTAGTAGCCACAAGGATGTAATGAGTCTAGCCTTACACCCTTGTGCTACAATAGCATATGCAAATAAGGCTAGCCACAAGGATGTCATGAGGCAAGCCTTGCATCCTAGTGCTAAAGAATATGTAGTTGAGGCTTGAACTTAAGATCGAGCCTAAAGGTGTTCTTATATGCCCTTGGTAGCAACAAGCCCTGCATGCTAGTGCTACTCTAGTATATGCAAGTGAGGATCGAACTTAAGTTTGAGCCTCTTGGCATTCGTAGCCACATAGATGTCATGAGGCTAACCTTACACCCTAGTGCTAAAGTAACATATGTAGTTGAGGCTCAAACTTAAGTTCAAGCCAGACTTGCTCTATTAGCATATGTAGGCGAGGTTTGAATTTAAGCTCAAGCCTCTTTCCCTAAGTAGCCACAAGGATGTCATTAAACTAGACTTGCTACAATAGCATATGTAGGCAAGGTTTGAACTTAAATTTGAGCCGCTTTCCCTAAGTAGCCACAAGGATGTCATTAAGTTAGAGTTGATATACTAGCATATGTAGGCGAGGTTCAAACTTAAGTTTGAGCCTCTTTCCCTAAGTAGCCACAAGAATGTCCCTCGGCTAGCCTTACATACTAGTGCTACAATATCATATGCAATTGAGGCGCAAACCTAAGTTTGAACCTAAAGGTGTTGTTCTATTCCCTTGGTATCCACAAGGATGTCATGAAGCTAGACTTTCATGCTAAGTGCTATACCAGCATATGTAGGCAAGGATCAAACTTAAGTTCGAGCCTCTTGCCCTTAGTAGACACAAGGGTGTCATGAGGAAATCCTTGCATCCTAGTGCTACACTAGCATATGAAAATGAGACTTGAACTTAGGCTCAAGCCTAAGGTGCTATTCTATACCCATGGTAGCCACAAGGATGACATCAGGCTAGCCTTGCATTCTAGTGCTACACTAGCCTATGCAAGTGAGGATCAAACTTAAGTAACAAGTTCAAGCCTCTTGGAATTAGTATCTCTAAAGGATGAGGCTAGACTTACTCCTTAGTGCTACAATAGCGTATACAGTTGAGGCTTGAACTTAAGCTCAAGCCTCAAAGTGTTTTTCTTTTCCTTTGGTATCCACAAGGATGTCATGAAGCTAGACATGCATCGTAGTGCTATACTGACTATGTAGGCAAGGTCTATACTTAAGTGCAAGCCTCTTCCATTGTTTTCCACAAGGATGTTATTCTATGCCCTTGGTAGCTACAAGGATTTCACAAGGCTAACCTTTCACCCTAGTGCTACAATACAAAATAATCAAACTTTAGCTTGAGCCTAAATATATTTTTCCATGTCCTTGATAGCCACAAGGATGTCATGAGGCTGTGCCCTTGCATAGTAGGGCTACACTGCAAGCAAGGATCTTGCCATTGGTAGCTACAAAGATGTCAGGAGGATAGGCTTTTATAGTAGTGCTTTGCTATACGAGCATAGAAAGTTAATGCTTAAACTTAAGTTCAAGCCTAAATGTGTTATTCCATGCCCTTGGTAGTATCCTCAAAGATGTCATGCCGGTAGCATTGCACAATAGCTCTACACTAGCATATACACGAATGGCTCAAACTTAAGAACCGCTCAAACTTAAATTTGAGCCTCTTGCCATTGGTAGCTAAGGATCTGATGAGGCTACCTTTGAACCCTCGTGCTACACTGGCACGTGTAGTTGAGGTTCAAACTTAAGTTCAATCCTAGAGCTATTATTCTCTAGCCCTGGTTAAGTCTCAAGCACTTGCATGAGGCAACGCTATCATGCTAATATATCCACAATAAGCTCATGAGGCCACACTAGAGTGGAATATGGTAGTGCTTTGATAGCATAAGGAGGTGAGGTTTAAGCTACAACAACTCATTGTTCTAGTTTCTCATCAAGGAAACAAGGCACCAAAAACGAGCTAAATATCAAAAGCAAAGAATCTACGTCAAGTGGCAATGTCACACTCAATACCCAACCAAGTAAGTGTTGTTATCTATCTTTTTCTTTAAGTGGTTATTGATAAAGTACTTAATTAGATCTTTAAAAAAAGTTAATTAGAGTACTTATTGATTATGTACTCTAATTAGAGAATAGTCACTTACTTTCAATTTATAGAGCGTGATTTTAAACATAGATGTAGTTTGATTAACTTAGTGAAAGAGTTTAAAGGTGTATCAAGGAGGCGGTAGCAAACAATCATGTGTGTATGTAGTCATTAATGAAGAGGATTAAATAGAGATTAGAAACTAATAGAATGAGATTGAAGACTGAATTTTGAGATGCATTCAGAATTGAAAAAGACCAATAGATTAGACGAGAGGAAAAGGTTAGTATCTGAGAGGAGAGTAGAAGTTTAGAACCTGTGAATATAATCTCAGAAGACAAGTTACAATGGTTAGTAGAATGAAATTTTGATTGATGCAGGTTTAGGAGAGATTAAGAGGAAGGGAGGGAGTGATTAAGAGGAGATGAGGGTAATTACACAAAAAGATTAGAAGAAGATATCTCACACACACACACACACACACACACACACACACACACACACACACACACACACACACACACACACACAAGAGAAAGAGACAAAGAGGTGCACCTAGATAAGCCTTTCAAATTTGAAACTCAAATTTCAAATCTGGAAACCACTGCTATAACAGATCTTCACTTGCAATCAAAAAGAGAAAGACACAGAGAGAGAGAGAGAGAGAGAGAGAGAGAGAGAGAGAGAGAGAGAGAGAGAGAGAGAGAGAGAGAGAGAGAGAGAGAGAGAGAGAGAGAGAGAGAGAGAGATAATGTAAAGCTTTTTGGGAGTGCCAATAGATACATAGAGGAGAGGGTGATGCAGAAGTAAAGAACCTTACCTTGTCACGTCATCGTCGATTTTTTCACAGTCCGCAAAAAATCCAGACCCTATTTTAATGTAGAGAAGAGAGAGAGAGAGAGAGAGAGAGAGAGAGAGAGAGAGAGAGAGAGAGAGAGAGAGAGAGAGAGAGAGAGAGAGAGAGAGAGAGAGAGAATTAATGTAAAGGTGTGAGAAAGAGCCTTGTGGGGCCGCGAGCAGATGCACAGAGGGCAGGGAGATGCGGGAGTAAAGAATCTCACCTGTCACGCCGTCGTCAAATTCGTCACAGTCTGTAGAAAAATCCAAACCTATTATAATATAGAAGGTTTAACAAGCATTAAAAAGGCTTTAATAGCTTTTCTCACCAACCCTACCAAGGTTAGATTAGCAAAACACACATGTGTGGACCAAAACTAATGGTTAAAAGAAGTGAAAAAAAAACTTTTCACGAAAATCAACATAACTTTCACATACGGAGTCCGATTGCAAAACTTTTTTAGTGAGCCTATAGCTTGAGAGGGGCTCTACGCTTTTGTGAACAAACCCTGTTAGAAAATCTGTACATACAACAAGTCTTATGAACAATTTTTAAAAAAACGACGTTTAAGGGGTCAAAAAATTCGACGAAGTAAAGGGTGTCTAGAACTAGTTATTTTATAGTTTTCGAAAAATAATACTCACAAGTTGGACATAGTTTTGACTTCCCTTGGCTAAAACCTCTTAAGATCAATGAGTGAGGGGCCCACCTCCACCAACCCTCTTGCTTAACCAATTTCTTGGCACCTTTTTGCATGTAAAATTGTCCTGCTACAACACGTAAAACACCAGGACTATAATCACCAAGAGTCGATTTACACATAAACAACTAAGAAAACAACCTCATTGTATTTTGAATGTCCATCAAGGCTCAATTGTCATAGCATAATCTTCAAGGCCACCTATACTCAAACTAATGTTCTATCCTAAAAGAAAAATATATGACTAACTACGCTTGAACTTAAGTTTGAGCCACTCATGCAACTACTTTGAAGCTTCACCTTCTTGTAACCTCCGACTCTTTGATAGGTCGTTCAAGGAAACTTAGGTGTGATGTAAATCTTCATTATTACCTTGGCTCCACCTTACAACTCTTTAAATATATAATGCAGCTCAAACTTCAATTTGAGTCTCCTCCCAATTTCAAGGCTACTTCAACATAGCTTGGGTTTTTTCGCACACCTCTTGTTGCTTGTAGATTTCTAACACTTGAATGTGCATCTATGCTCAAACTTGAGTTTGAGGCTTCTACCAAATTCCATGGGTGCCTCCATGTAACTTGGGCTCCATCTTGCAACCTGTGTGACAAGTATAGATTTCTAACACTTGGATGTACATTTAGGCTCAAACTTGAGATTGAGCCACCTACAAAATTCCATGCTTTCCTCTATGAAACTTTGGCTTTGTAAAACTCTTTTTAGCTAGGTATTTATAGCACTTAGATGTACATCTAAGTGCTAGAAATACTCTAAGGTCAAATTTGAGTTTGAGCCTCCTACCATACTCCATGGGTTGATTCAATGTAACTTGGGATCCATCTTGAAACTCTTGCTAACTATTAATTTCTAGCACATAGATGTACATATAGGATCCAACATCAATTTAAACATTCCATTAAAATCCATGGGTGACTCAATGTAGGGATCCATCTTGCAATTCTTGTCATCTTCAGATTTCTGGCACTTAGATCTACATCTAGGCTCAAACTTGAGCTTGAGCCTCCTACCATCCTCCATGGGTTGATTCAATGTAACTTGGGATCCATCTTGCAAATCTTGTCATCTTTAGATTTCTAGCACAGATGTACATCTAGATTCCAACATCAATTAAGCCTCTCCTACCAAACTACATGGGTGCCTCAATGTAACTTAGGCTCCATCTTTTGCAACTCTTGTCAGCTTTAGATTTCTAGCACTTAGATGTACATCTAGGCTCAAACTTGAGCTTGAGCCTCTTGCTGTCATCTGTGGGTTGACTCAATATAGCTTGAGATCCATCTTGCAACAATTTTAAGCTATAGATTTCTAGCACTTAGATCTACATCTAGGCTCGATACTCCTACCAAACTCCATGGGCGCCTCTGCATTGTAACTTAGGCTCCATCTTGGACCTATTTTCACCTTTATATTTCTAGCACTTAGATGTACATTTAGGCTCAAACTTGAGCTCAAGCCTCCTACCATCCCACATGGGTTGATTCAATATAACTCAAGATCCATCTTGTAACTCTTGTGAGCTATATATTTCTAGCTTGGATGTGCATAAAGGCTCCATCCTCCTATCGAACTCCATGGGTGCCCTGCAATGTAGCTTTAGATTTCGAGCACTTAGATGTACATATAGGCTCAAACTTGAGCTCGAGCCTCCTACCATCCTCCATGGATTGACTTAGTGTAGATTTGCTTAATTGAATGGGATGCAAGCTTTCGCCAAAATTGTGAGTGTATCTTGGGAATGCATTAAATTTTGAGTTCTATGTTCAAACATACATTTTTACTGATATCTCTTGATTTTCTCAAAAATTGCAAGGTCCAAAACAAGGTGATTTAGTGTTTCTTGTTGATGGTTCCACAAGGAAGGCTCGCGGGGTTATTCATTCTAGTGATGCATCTCAACGTTGTGGTTTTGAATTGATTGGTACAACATGTGTGGCGATACATGTACTAGAAATTTTTG
The DNA here is from genome assembly GCF_014529385.1 of Adiantum capillus-veneris. NCBI lineage: Eukaryota > Viridiplantae > Streptophyta > Polypodiopsida > Polypodiales > Pteridaceae > Adiantum > Adiantum capillus-veneris. The sequence continues at coordinate 30,765,803 of NC_140955.1, read as the reverse complement.
ATGACACCTTCTCGATTCCATTCGTCATAATGGATGCAAGAACCATGTCTCAAGTAGTTGGAAGCATCAACAAATGGCCATTGCATAATATTGTTATGGATAGAGGAAAATATCACACAATAGATGAGGATATTCTTGTTGGTCAAGAAGACGGCTTGATAGATAGAGCGGGTTGGAAAGAGAAAAGAGTCATCCTTTGGGCTGAAAATATATCTACAGAACTTGGTAATGAAGTGGTATTGTTGGTCCAACCATATGAGGCTAGAAACTGTATTGAACTAGGTGAGAGTAGCTTGGGTGTCATTGTGGAAGGGTCGATGCATCCACATCAAAGTGATATTTCAAGTTTGAATTTGGTATGCTGGCCTTTTAGGCAGCTCACATTTAAGAATGGTGAGCCCTTGATAAAAGACATAGGATCTTGTTTTGCCATTGAGGGTATTCAAGATCCCCTCATGGAAGAAATGGGAGATTCCCTTGATAACTTAAATGCTTCCAGTGATGAGTATGAGGATGATGGCATAGATAACAACACTGAAACTAGTTTTGAAGAAGGTATCACCAGTACAGAACTAGGTCTTCTTCTTCATACTCAAAATGATAGAGGGCAGGATGCCATTGCAGGTGACTATGATATCAGAGATGGGACATGTAAGAAAAGGAGCTATGTACATAGATTTAGGCCTAGAAAAAAGTAGGTAATGCTCAACAAACAAGGTAATGCTGCAAACATTCATAAAGTTGCAACAATTGATGGTTGTGAGATGCGAGATGCTGTCAGATTGGAAACATATCCAAAATCATGCAAGTGAGGGTAGACTTTTGGGGACAAAGCTACACTAGCTGATGCACATTTGTATTGGATTGTATGAGCATGGCTTATAGAAAAGATCAAGAAGAGGAATGTTTTGAGTTTACTTTTGATGGAAATAAGGTATGCAATAAAGCATGGTATGTAATGCATGGAATAGGAAAGTCAACATTTTACAGGCTGCACAAGAAATTCTTGGATGGAGCATGCAATGGAAATCATGGAAACACTGGAATAATAAGGAAGAGCTTGACACACGTTGAGATGGAAAAAGCACTCATACACGGCTTCATAGGTAATAATGCAGATCAAATGCCACATAAGTCAAGGACAACCATGCATGGCACTCGAAAAACTCAATGTGTTCTACCAACGATATACAAACAAGTGGACATTTTGCGGGAAGTAAATGACACACTTGTCACAATGAAATACAAAACGTTGTCACAACCAACATTCTCAAGGTTGTGGAACACAATCTTCAAGACAGTCACTTTATCAAAATCAAGCAAATTCTCTAAATATGACACTTGTACATCAATAAAAGGTCAAGCTAGAGTCTACCAAAAATCAGGTGGAGCGTGCTAGATACATGGCATAGAGGAGAGCACACATGTTGCAACAAATGAGCTGTAGAAATTTGTACTATGCTTGGAGGAGCTCTTTAGAAATGATACCAACCAAGTTCTTATGAATTATACATGACAAGATGGACTAGAGTAAGACTGCTATACCACAAATTAAACCGGTTCCAAAATCTCTCAATGGAATTGAGAGGCTTCCAGTATCCTTGACAGGAATGCTCGCTCATGGACATGGACAAACAACTTATGGTCACTTTGCATTGGGATTATGGCCGAGTGATCCCAACTTCACAAATGCATCTCTCTCAAAATGTCTAAGAAACTTAGAAAGAAGAGATGAACACATGTTTTGTGACTTGAGCTTAGAAAACTCAAGTGTAGAACCATGAACAAATCTTTTTGATTGTGTTTTGTCTACCACTTCTCTCTATCACCATATGAAAATGCTTAAGGAGAAAAGCCAGTATTGCAAGGAACAGAGTGCTCAGAATGAAGAGGCAGAGACTGATCTAATCACAAATGTGAATGTGGACACTAAGAATTTTGCTTCTAGACAGGGAAATGATTGTCCAAGCATGCAATCAATCTTTGCCTACTAATGCACATGTACAAGAGGATGGCAATGTATTTGGGTTCAAGAGGTTGCCAAGAACATTGTTGTTTCAACTTGACAATTGTGGTTGAGAAAATAAGAATCGATATGTGTTTGCATAACTATCACAATTGGTTGCACGAGGAGTATTTGACACAATGCATCTTGGCTTTCTTATGGTTGATCTCACTCATGAAGAAATTGATGCATTGTTCAGTCGTCGCTGTTCTAAGAAGCTTAGAAAACAAGCCATTTTTACATTTCCACATTTGATGAAGATCTTCAATGAGTGTGTTAGCATGCATCCAACACCTTTTCTCCTACAAAAGGTGGCAGACTTTAAAGGATTTGTAAAGGGGTTCTTACATGATGGAGCAGATAGATTAGTGGGTCATTCAAAGACATTGCAATTTAGGTTCTATATGAGTGATGGAATACCTTTGATGTAGTACAAAGTACACCCTAAAAATGTGGATTGGTTACCCGAAAATGGTATAGAGTTATGGAAGAGAAATGACCAAGGAGGAGCCAAGCTTCCTCAAGGTGTCCCAAAAATATTACCACCCTTTGAGTACGTTAAAGATGGTGAGAAAGTTATGGAAGGATTAAAGAAGTATGTTAGTTGGTGGAAAGAGCACTTGCAAGAGAAAGGAGACGAAAGTGAGTATGCTAGGTGGATCAACCCAGTTCTTATGTACTGGGAGAATCTCATGCAAGCTATGCAAAACCCTGGAGAAAGTGAAAACGCTTTATTTGATGACTTCTGGCCAAAAGGTATATGTGAACAAGATCATCCTCTTGAAGTTCCATTGGAAGATGGTCTAGATGAAGTACTTGACGTAATCAAGGACCACTAGTGTGGTCCAATGTGCAACAAACCTGCCAAGGAGTTCAACCCAATTCTTGATGTGGCAAAGGGAGACTTTGTACTTGTGCAACCTTGTGATGAAAATTACCCAATTTGATTAGGAGTGGCAGCAACAGGTATTGATTAGAACAATGACTCAACAAAATACCTTCAAGTGAAGATACAATACTGGGCACCAATTTCAAAGAAGAAGAATGCAAGTGATGTTGAGGTTTACAAGGATTGTTGGAACAAGTATTGGAGAGAGAACATCAATGATCCTCAACGTTGAGAAGATGCTAGCTGCATCAATGATTTGGCCATGGAAGCCCAAGGGTGGACGAATTTATGAAAAAATCAAGATTCAAAGCAATAATCCTCAAGGCCAAAGAGAGCCAGTTGAAACTTGATGAACATGAGGCACCATCAAATGCCAATGCAAATGAGGAGGATGATTGCTTAGCATTGGCCTTTCACCTTTGTAATCTTCTAGAAATGGTTCAAATTAGTCCACCCATAGCTATGGTCATTATCAACATTGCTATTGTCATCCCACCTATGCAATTTTCACGAAATCTTATTCAATATGAATGGTGTTTTTTCAATTTAGCCATCCAAGTTTTTCTTGCAACTTACATTTTAATTGTTTTATCAAATGAAGCATGTGTAGGAAGAAAATTTTCTTTTGGGTGCATGAGTGTGTGTGTATTTGTAAACTATCATGTGCAAAACACTCTAGTCTATAGTATGGTTGTTGAAAATGGACCATATTGGACCTTGCAGACTCATAAGCGTCCACTAAACATTGTATCACAGTTTTCATATGTGCAACAACCTAGTACAATACAACCTTACCTCAAGTCCATGAGACACAAAGAATCGTCCCAAATTTGTGAATTTTTCCTATCTTCCTAAATATGTGTTCTTACCAAAAAGCTTCACATTGTCTACATCGGCAATGGATCAAAACTCAGAGCTTCCATGGATATGAGGCATTGTGAGCTTGGCACATAGAGCTCACATATCAAGGTGGCAAGGGGCTGAACACCACAAGCCATAAGGGGTGAGAGATTGAGCTTTTTGTGAGCTGAGAGAGAGAGAGAGAGAGAGAGAGAGAGAGAGAGAGAGAGAGAGAGAGAGAGAGAGAGAGAGAGAGAGAGAGAGAGAGAGAGAGAGAGAGAGAAGCAGGCTACTCAATTTAGGATAGATTGATAGTAGGTCACTATTTTTCTCATAACTTGAGCTAGAAAACTTGGATTCAATTTTTTTCTCCAAAATGGAAATCTCTTCAATCTCTACGACTTGGTAGAGGAGTTCATCAGTTGTTTGGAGTACAAGTATGCCTAAAATAAAAAACACAAAGACATTCGAGTTGAGAGAGAGAGAGAGAGAGAGAGAGAGAGAGAGAGAGAGAGAGAGAGAGAGAGAGAGAGAGAGAGAGAGAGAGAGAGAGAGAGAGAGAGAGAGAGAGAGAGAGAGAGAGAGCTTCATCTCAACTTCAATATTGAAGGCCTCAAGACACACACTCTTCAAGCATTGGCAAGACACTTTTGTACGACGATGGAAGTTGGCATCAACACCTAGTTTTCTTGGCATCGACAACCTGTTTTCTCAGCTTATGCCATTGACATCTACGTGCACGTGTGAGATGCCTCTTCCACCCGGCCTTGACTTTGGCAACATCGACTACATATTTTCACACATTCTCTGGCATTGTAGATAATGAAATAGATAGATAATTTCTTGATAGTCTGAGGCATGTTACACATTTCCATTAGTAGTAGCCCCATGCTTTTCTGAGAGCAGTATTTTTTTGGATTGTCGTCTGTGTTTGGCTATGATGTATGATCTCTATGGTATTGCCTATGCATAGCTGTTGATGGCTTCTCAGAGACAACTCTCAAAAATATAGATTTACATGTACATGGACAATAATAGGTTCTCTTGACACAGTACAATCACGGGTTCTCTTGCACAGAAGATATGCAAGCATCTTTGGCAGTGACAACCATTAGAGTTGCAGTGAAAATTTGGATGCATATGGTTTATGAAATGACTAACACTTGAGAGTGTTTGTGATATGTTGAGATCATTTTACTCCCCATAGCAGCAGGGAGCTCAATTGAGCTCAAATTTCTGCTTCCATCTCATTAACGCTAGTTTGAGCGTGTGTGCTACAATTTTGCAGTGACAATTGCACATTTTTGGATGTACGCGAGGTGTGTTGTGTTGCGGATACTATTATTGTATCTCAATGTGGGGCCGATTTTGACTTGTTTTGGCAGTCCCGATTGTTTCTGAGACCCGATTTGAAAGAGCCCTTTTTAAGACTGTGCCTAGTCGTATCTACATAATCTTTTGTGAGGGTCGTTGCATGAGTTTTTTTAAAGCCAAGCATTTACCCAGTGTGAGGTGGATTAGGTTGCTGGAGATCCCCATTCGGGGCTTTGCCATAGGATATGTATAGACGGATATATATGCTTTGAGTTGGCATTCTCTTGACAAACTCTTTGAGCAGTATATGCTAGTTTATGCCCAAAGAGCACTCTTGATACTTTATGTGTTGGTTTTGTCTTGATTTGGCTTGAGATTTTGATCTCTATATAAAGGAGACTTTACTTTATTTTTTTTGCGATTCCTCTAGTTTCCTTATCGCACTCTTTTGTGTTGATGTTGCAATGGTATTTCATCGAGTTTCTAGTTGAGATTTTCATTTCTGAATAGAGAAGACTTTGTTGATCTTTTTGCAAAAAATTTACCATAAGTTCATAATGTTACTCTATTACAATTAGCTCTAGTTGATATGGCTGGATCTTCTAAGAGAGAAGGTTACTACATGATGGCACAAATTTCACTATATGGAAGCAGAGAATGCTTGGTGTCCTAATCAACAAAGGACTTGCAACACCATTGAAAAAGTGCAAAGAGGGTTTGTACATTGATGATCAGTGGAAAAAGCTTGGTGCTTGTGCCATGGCAACTATTAGGGTGCATCTTGGTGAGTCTATATTCTTCAAGATTATGGACAAGACCAATGATGAAGAACTGTGGGAGTGTTTATGCTCAACATGGATGGTAAGAGTGCATTGAACAAAGTATTTCTGATAAAGAAGCTTATGCATCTAAACATGAAAGAAGGTGGTAGTGTTAGTTCACACTTGAACGAGTTTGACAATGTGTTTACTCAATTTCCATCAAAGGGGCTTCATTTCAATGATGAAATGAAAGCCATTTTCTTGTTATGTTCTTTGCTTGCAGCATAAGATACATTTAACACATCAATAACCCTGTCCCTAAGGGCAAGCTTGTTTTCAATGACATTACTAGTGCTTTGTTCACGAAAGAGATTCAACATCAGTCTCTTGACACTGCTGGACATGGTGATGCATATATGCCAAGTGGAAGTGGCCAGAGAAACAATCAAAGGCACACAAACATGTCATAGTTGTAGTTGTGGTTGTTCTCAAGATCCCAAGGATACACGAAGCAAGAGTTGTGGATGTGATAGAGAAAAATTGAATACTGTCGTTTGTCACAAGAAAGGACACATGAAAAAGGATTGCCATTTGTTGTGAAGAGAGAGAGAGAGAGTAAAGCCATTGTCGTAAGTTTTGCATCTCCTAAGAGCAGTGTGAAGATTGAGGAACTCAATGTCATTGAGTCTCCAGATGTTGATGTTGTTCTTGACGTGCCACAACCATTAGATGTACGAGTTTTTACTTTTGATTTGAATCTAGAGGTGTTTTTAGATCTTGGTGAATGCTATGCACATAATTGGATTATTGACTCACGTGTCAGTTTCATGTTACTCCTCACAAGGTGTGGTTCTAAATTATGTCTCTACACATGGTCCAATTTGGATGGGTGATTCTCATCATATTGAGATATGTGGCATTGGAGATGTGAAGTTGTGTATGTGCATTGAGCTTATGCTGCGAGGTGTTAGACATGTACGAGGGCTAACTAAGAGCTTGGTTTTAGTAGGATAGCTTGATAATCTTGGATACACTACAATGTTTGGCAATGGTTCCTGGATGATCAGAAGGTTAACTTGGTCATGCTCAAAGGCCAAAAGTCCCACTTAGATTACTTTACTAAGTCTCTTTAAATTCCTAAGGGTAGCCAAGGATGCACTAAGGCTAGCAGATGTACTTTCGTCATCCTTAGGTAATTTTCTCTATTTAACTCCTTAATTTTATGGCTATCTTTAGGATAAATACCTCACATATAAATTCCTATGTTATAATTAGGCTCTTTAATATTAACCATAGGTAGATATAGCTAAGGGATATCTGCCATAATTATCTCATAATTAACAAAAATATCTTTATAAGTTTACTACTCAATCTATATATTTAAAAGATATTTTTTCTAGTAGTAATTATCAAAATTAGTGATTAAAAGTTCTCTTAATCATCCTTGGTTCTTTTATTAGAGAATTATTAGAAATTAATTATTAGTATTTTTTCTAATACTAGACTTAGTCTCATCAATATTTCATTTAAAAGTGGCCAAAATTAATAGCAAACAAGCTTTGAAATTTCTACCAAATTTTTTTCTAAGGTCAAAATTTATCTTTGGTTATAAAAGTTTTATTTTTTAAAATAATGTGAATGATTAATATTTTGTATATTCTAAGAATTTTAAAAATAACTAAAAAAATACATAAAGTTAAAAATGGAGCAACAAAAGTTTACCGTTGCCCTTTCAATATCCTAAAGTTTTATGCAAATTAAAACCAACTCAATTTCCCACAAATTTAATTTTCCTTCTATTTTGATAGGTAAAAAGTTGAGTGTGTGGCTAAATAATGATAAGTGATGTCTCTTAACCATGTAACAAAGAATCCAATTCCGACTTTAATTTTCCTAATTAGGCTACAGTTTAACTAATTTTTTACCAATAAAAATTAAGATAATGAAAACCTTTTCTAATTATTAGTACATACATACAATACTTAATTAAGGTCGTTGATACTTCCTAAGTATTAGTACGTATAAAATTAAGGCCGACAATACTTTTTTCCTAAATATCGATACAGACAATACTTAATTAAGGTCGTTAATACTTCCAATTATCAGTACATATAAAATTAAGGTCGTCAATGCTTTTCCTGATTATCAATACGATGCATTACACTTTGCAAGAGCATAATTACCATTCAATTACTCAATTAGGCTTAATCATGCATAACATACTAAGCATGATTATTGTAATCACTCTTGTCTAGGCAAACAAGGTGTAATAAATAAAGATTCTAGCATAGAGAAAGATTAGTATAATTGCATATAATTGCATACAAATTTCAAAGAAAAATTAACATAATAATTCTTAATTATTTCATATATCCACTTGAGTTATTGATCCTAAGTTGCTTGTGGATGCCCTTGTTTTGGGAGAAGTAAATGCTATCAAAGTGGTTGCAGGCTAGTAAACAAGAGCATTTCAAGCAATATCAAGCATCCACACTCAGTTAATTTATGTTGAGGCCCCTATGCCAGATGAAGATCAGATAGCTGTTTTCCTTAATAGCCTACCTGCGCGCTCTCTCTTTCCATGGATCCTCATCTCCATCACCCTCCATAGCCTTGTAGGCTCGAGTGTAGTAGAGTATTCTCAACACATTGTGTAAATAAGCAAGAAATTGGGGCTTATTTACAGCTTGTGCTAAGCATGGGGCTTGCTAAAAGCTACTCACTGATGTAGGAGCAAGCCCTTAGCTTGATAGATTGCCCTCGCTTCTAAATTAACCTAGACAGGTCTTAGAGGCCACCTGCTACTTTTTCACTGGCCATTTTGTCAAGCTCTAGGGCTTCCAAGCCTTGCGGTGGCTTCCATACTTTATTTAAGAGCCACATTGTCCCCCATGTGATTCCATGTTCAACCCATGTGATTTTTTATTCAATCTAGCCAATAGGATGCATATTTTTTTAGCCCTTATGTTTTCCAAAATATCTATAAAAGTCTAAGGTTCCATTAAAGGTTCAAACTGGGTTTCAAGGGTCTAGTTTTGTTCAATTTCAGACTAGAAAAGTTTGTGTGGAGTCATGCCCAACTTAAGATTCTTCAAATATCATACTTTACCCAATTTGGAGTCTCCTTTATCCATTTATTAAAATAATAGATTGATAACTTTAGTAGAAAAGAAAGTGGGTACCTTACAACCTCCCCAACTTATAAATTTAAGATGTCCTCATCTCAATAGTAGGTTGGGATAGTCCTTGAAGAGTGTTGATTCCTCTTTCCAAGTAGGATCTTCCATTGTAGGCTTGATCACTTAAGACCTTGATGATTTCATAGGGTCTATAATAGCAGTAGCTGAGATTCTTGTATTTTCCCAAGGATAAATTACTTTTCTTGGGCTTCATTCTCAATAAAAATTGGTCGCCTTCCTTGAAAATCTTATTTGATGTGCATACTTCTTTTGACAATCCTTAGCCGCTTGAATATATCTCAAAATGGCTTTGGTATGAACCTCTATCTCTTCTAATATTTTTTTAATGCTTCTAATGTTATATTAGGGTCTAAAAAATTCAAAGGTGATAAATACTCTTGACCATATAGAGCATTTAAAGGTGTCATTCCAATACTCGTGTGATTAGAGGAGTTGTACGCATATTCTACTAAGGGTAGACATTAAGTCCATTTGTGAGGCTCCTGATTACAGTAAGCTTAGAGGATATCTTCAATTACTTCTTTAACCCTTTTTGTTTAGCCATCAATTTAAGGATGATAGGTAGTGCTAAAGTAAAGCCAAGTACCAATGGCTTGAAACAATGATACCGAAAATTTTGAACTAAATTGATTATCACAATCACTTATAATCCTTTTGAGTAAACCTTGAAGTCAAAAAGTCTCCTTCATGAAAAGATGATTAGTATTTGAAGTAGTGAAAGTAGTCTTGTCTGGTATAAGATATGCCACTTTAGTGAGCATGTCAACTACTACCATAATCAAGTCATAGCTAGCTTGAACAATGGGAATTCAATAATAAAATAAGAATATCCAAGGGATGTTATTTACCCAACATCTTTAGTCTTTTAGCTTTAACCCTTTGATATGAAAGGCATTCCTTGACATAGCGAAGGATGTCGCCCTTTTATGCTTGCCAATAATACCTTTTGCAAACAACGTTGAGGGTTTTGGTGCAGCTTGAATGTCCTAAAGTTGGGATATCATGCACTTGATATAACATTTTGAAAGGTAGCATCCTTATGTATGCATAAGAAATGCCTATAATAAATTCAATTGTCCTCAAGAGTATAATGTAGAGACTTGGATACATTCTCACTGTGTAAGATTGAAATAAGCTTTTGATATTTTGCATCCTTCATAGCAGCGTCGTGACTTTGTTCAGAATAGAATTGTTGGCCATTGAAATAGCCCCTATAAAAGCTTTGCTACTTAGGACATCTGCCAAATCATTGTCCTTCTGTGGTTTCAATTTGATGTCAAAATCATATTCTTGAGCAATTCTATCCATCTGTGCTGTCACAAATTGAGGTTAGGTTGGGTGAAGATCCACTTTAAGCTCCTATGATCAATTACCAATTGAAATTTTTGACCAAGGATGTAACATTTAATGGTCTAGTAACTTGTGTGTAGCGGAAAATAGCATAGACATAGTGAGCATTTCATTAGAATAGATTCCTAATGAGCATAGCAAGAGTGCTTGGGTGGAGAGAGCAACAAAAAGCATACACCTAGTTAGATAGGCATGAACAATACTTCAAAAGAGAGAGAAATTAAGCTATTGACAACAGCTGAGGACCGTATTTTCATGGAGCCGGTCCCCCCTCCAAAAAGCTTTGTACTATAGGTTTCCCCCATCAAGGGAGACATTTTACAATAAAATTCTTTGTGTTCCTTCAATAACTAGATAGTGCAATGAAGATGGAAACTTCAAGCACTAAGAAAAACACTTATAAAACACAACATCAATTCCCTCATAGTCTCAGACCCAAGACCTCACACACCTTCGATGATGGTGAGAGCTAGTGGGGTATGAGAGTAGATTGAGAGGAATAAGGAGTAGTCTTACGAGAAAGAAGTATATCTCCTCATATAATCACTCATATTAGCATAACATAGCTTAGTAATTAGCATGGTAGAGGAGATGAGCATGCATTGAAGCTTGGCTCTTGGTTGGATTTGCATCACAAAGACAAGAGTTGTTGGTGTTAGGCCTCCCTTCTCACAAGCTTGGAGTAGGTGATAAGCTTTCCATTAAAGCTTGAGAGAGAGAGAGAGAGAGAGAGAGAGAGAGAGAGAGAGAGAGAGAGAGAGAGAGAGAGAGAGAGAGAGAGTCTTCTTGATTCACACATGAGCTAGTGTGAGTGTGTGTGGAATAATGCCTTTGATAAATCAGCCCCCTCTCTCTCTTGGTCGACCCCTCTTGCTAAATCCTCTTGCTGGCACCTCATTGGACCTCTCCAGGCTTAGCCAATTGGATTTAAGAAGCATAAGTGATAGCCTTCTGACATGTGTCTCCCTTTCCCCTTTTGTGAGAACTTTAGATAATTAATTAATGCAAATAAACTCTCATTGGACCCCTTTGTCTCCTGGCCAATAGGAATCAGCCAAGCCATTGGGCTGCTGAATGCTCATTGGACCCCTTGGGAGACTGTCCAATAGTCTTCTAGAGAGCTTAATTCTTATTGGTTCTTTTATTAAGTGTTTTTAAATGAATTAAACTAGATTTACTCTAGTCTAATTCTCATTGGTCCACCTCCATGGCCATCCAATAGGATTCGAGTGCACCTTATGGGCATCTGGGCTAGGGAGCTGACAGGTGTCCCTCATTCACTTTGTGTAAAGGAAGCTTGTGAGTGTGTGTATTTTTCTCTCTCATCCCCTACTTACAGGGCTCGCCCCCTCCTATGTAGGAATCATGACGAATTTTTTGTACACACACAAAGCATCCAATTTTTCTAAGCTTGACCATTGGACACAACCTTCAATTTTTGAAACTTTTAGCATTTTGGAAGTCTTAATGGGCTGAACCTTAGGGTCTTTAAAGCCCATTGTTGCACATTGCTCTTTTGCAGATGGCCCCCCCTTTGGATCCCTATTTTCCCACCTTTGGATCCCTACTGTGGCCGGTCTGCCAGCTTAACCAATATTCTAGCTTTTTCTCCCCTGGTACTTCCCCATATTAAATGATCAGTTTAACATGAGAAAATCATTTAGGAGAATTACATATTAGTTATTATGACAAAGAGGTAATGCATCCAAAGATTAAGAACATTCATGACTGCAACTACCTCCACATCATGAGTGGCATAGTTAACCTCATGTATTTTGATCTTTTGATAAGTGTAAGCTACAGGTCATCCTTCTAGCATGAAAAAACCTCCTAAGAAAGATTGATGCCATCTGCCAGTACCTCAAACTCTTGGGTGAAATCTGAAAGTTTGAGAATAGACTTGAGATCATATACTCTTTTAGTGGCTTAAAACAAGATTCATGCTCATTTTGCCAATGGATTTTTTTATTCTTCTTTAGAAGATCGATCAATGGTGCTATTTTGAGAGCATAGTCCTTTACAAAAGTCCTATATTATTATGTGATTCCTAGAAATCCTCTAACCTTCCTTTATGAGGTGGATCATGGCTATTCCATAATATCTTTGATTTTCTTAGGGTCAAGTGATACCCCTTTAGGTGAAATGACAAAACCTAAGTAGGGATCATCATCATCGAGGGCACAAGGAACCATCAGCTCAGCTAAGAGAGACGTTGTTGACAAAAATGTTTGAGACAAACTGATTGATTAGGAAAGAATGTTTGTCGAATGGTACGGTTTCTTTTAGACTCTCTATATACTAGCATTGATATTAGGTGGCAGTTTTCCAAGCGCGAGATGATACCAATAGTGCACCGTTGCTGTTGTGATGATGGAAGTATGTTCAAGTGAATACTTATTATTTTGCCATGGCCTGAGACAATATCTAAGTTGGAACGGCTATTACTTTGGCAGAAGTATGCTTTGGTTGGGTCAACGACTTACCTATCGAGCGGTATAGGACGCTCAAGATTAATGGCAAGGTTTTTTTAATGGATAATGTATATACATATTTATTTTAATTTTGCAAGTAGAGTTACTAAGAGAAACCTATTCCAAGGATGTATTGGAGGAAATTGATCTACTCCTTTAATTTTTAAAGAATGTCTTCAATATTGTTTGAAAGGCTGAAGGAACAAACATGTGAGATAAACAAATAGAGAAATTGAATTTTTTTTCACATCATGGTAGTAATTAGAAAACAAAAAGAAAATTGGTGTAAGTACGGTATGGAAAGTGGGAGAATGAAGCCACGACAACAACATTCTATGGATGGGTGGACCCCATAAGTCGGGTAGCTTTCCAAAGATTTATTTTTTTTCTTCTAGTTAAACTAGTCGGTGGTATACCTTAATGATTAGAAAAACTTGACGGTTGTGCCTCTAAAAGATATGGAGTAAAAAGCATCAAGGATAGATGTCTTGGAGTTAGCCCTTTCTAGGTCAACTTCTATTTCGATATATAACATTGTAGACTGTGAAGTTCAACAGTCAGCGACTCATGCTTAAGGATCTGTGATGTTGGGACTCACAAACCTATGGCATTTGTGTAGAGTTAGAAAGTAGAACATCACTTTTGGGTTATGTTTTTCGCTTAGCTTCCACAATGTGAGATGGGACCAACCCTTCATTAGTGGCTCATGCCTAAAGATACAACTGTAGCAAGGGTAATGTCCACTGATCTATCTCATTCTATGGAAATAAGTTAGAGAGACTTATAAAAGTACCTCATACTTCATTTTGATCGGACAAGGAACTCACTAGTATCAGAGCAGGGTTAGTAATCCTATGAGACTGAAATGTTTTCTTGTAGTAGGGAATGAATATTTGATATGTAGCCGGCCTAAAAATATTTTTTTCTTGTGCTACATAGGCTTACAATTGGATTTTCCCAATGCATGGAGATATTCATATGGCTTACCAGAAGTTTTTGATATTCTCCGTCATGTATGAGGCTGTTTGTCTGTCACCAAAATATGTTTTTCAAAAGACGGTGATAAAGATACTTCACAAGTTATTTGTACCACCTGCCCTAAGGATTCAAAGAGGATGGAGGATTGATTGGATACCACTCGATGATATCTACTGCGTTGAAGCTGATTGGCTAGAATGGATGGAAAATAACTTGAAGAAGCTTCATTGTGCTGAAGAGTTGAAAGTCGTTGAAGTTTACTTCATTGGTACCACAAGAATTAATGCAACTATCACAGTTCATGGCAAAGAAGTCTATCAAGCCCAATTGGTATTTTTTTATCCTATATATCAGAACCCCATTATTTTATAGATTCAATGTAAAGGGATCATGGATCAAGTTGATTGTGTAGATGAAGTCGACTTTAGGGCAACTCATGTAAAGAATTGTAAATATGAATAAAAATCCATTCGTTGAGCTCTCTTGTTTCCAATGTGGTTTGGAAAATTTGAAATTTTAGTTAAATATATAAAGCTAAGCTACTCCATGTTATATAGAATGCAACTTTATACATCTCTTCAAGAGAAGAAACTTCTTCTTAAGCAAGTTCAACCACCTCTTTTAAAGGGGAAGAAACCCAAATTGAACGTGATGTCAAAGTATGGCTTGAAGAAATGGATGATTAGTCTACTATCATTGGCACTTCCACTCAAAATAAAACTATGTTGAACTTGTTTTGTCTTGCTAGTGATGCTAAGCTTTGGTGGAAGTAGCACAACTAGGATAGTGGTGTGGCACAAGGCAACCAAACCTAGAAGGACATAAAGAATGTTATAAAAGAACGAAATCGCCCACCTGTTCACGAGTCTCTTAAGATATTTGAGTTCTTCAATCTATGCTAGTATAACATTATTTTAGAGGACAACTGCTCAAAATATGTAACCCTTAAGCCTTATGCTCCATAGATGTCTGCACAACAATATGTAGGCCATTTTTCCAAGGTCTAAATGCTCATATGAACACTCGCCTTGAAGCAATGAGTCCAACCAATTTTCAAGATGCTCTTCTAAGAGACAAACACTTAGCTAAACAAATGGCTAACTCACAAAGGGTGAACGATGGAAATCCCAAAAAAATGGTAGGAGAGGAAGGCCCTTGAGCTAGAATAAAAAGGCCAACTAACCCAAAAATGATGGGAATCCTAGAAACAATGCTACGACAGGAAGGCCCTTGAATTGGAATCAAAGGCCAACTACCCCACCCTATCAACCTCAAGCTGTAGTTGTAGCTCAAGTGGTAGGAACTCCAAATTTTGATCTTTGATACTTTGAATGCAATCAGCCAAGACATTTTAGGAATACTTGTCCCAAGCGTGAGATTTAGCTCCAAATACACAAGTGCAAGGAAGAGGAAAACCAATCAATCGTGGAGGAAGAAATGATGGAGAAGGATGAGGACATGAAAGAGCTATTGCAAGAAAGAGCTATTGCAAGAGTTAATATTGTCGTAGGAGAACCAACCTTGAAAGTTGACCAAGAGGAAAGAGAAACTACATGAAAGAGCTATTGCAAGAGTTAATATTGTCGTAGGAGAACCAACCTTGAAAGTTGACCAAGAGGAAAGAGAAACTATACATGCTTCTATCAACAACCCCAACAATATGTTTTCATTCAAGCACTTGAAAGTCGCCAAGGTAAATCATTTGAGTGTCACATTGACTATGGTAGCACTCATTCATTTTGTCACCGAGATGTTTAAGGAGGTTAAGGCTTAATCAACATCCGACAAGGAGAATGACTAGAATTAGCAAACGGGAAGGAACTAGAGTTCAATAAAGTATCCTCATCACACCAAGCTCCTTTCAACAAGGATGCTCATTGCAAAAACATCACGTTCATGTCATTATGTCATAGCCCTGAGTTTGTTGTTCCTCGAGTAGTCATTTGCATTGGAATATCAACTTGGTGCAATGCCTATATTGAGACGTTTGTTCCTTCTTGTCACGAGTGAAGTTCCCATCAGTTAGAATCCCTAGTCTTGAAGTGAAGTTCCCATCAGTTAGAATCCCTAGTCTTGAAGCAGTTGTATGATAACTCCCCTCAAATGAGGCAATTTCCAATATCTCAAGGTTTAGAGAAATTAAATTCCACTTAATTTTTCACAAAAATAATTTATTCTCTATTTTAATAGGTAAATAATTAGGTGCATGACTAAAAATTGACAAAAAATTATAATGCTTGTCTATTTACCATGCAATAGAGAATCCAATTTTGACTTTAATTTTTTTATTTAAGCTATTTTATCTATTTTCACAGAATGAAATTAAGCTTGTCAATAATTTCTTTAATTATAAATACACTACTTAATCAATAAATTAACAATGCATTACGTTTAGCAAGAGCATAATTATCATTTTTTATTACTCAATTAAGCTTAATCATGCATAATATGATAATCATAAATATCATGATTACTTGTGTTCAAGCAAACAAGGTGAGTAATTAATAGAGATTGCAGCATAGAGAAAGACTTAGCATAATTGCATACTGATTTTAAAGGAAATTAGCATAATAATGCTTGATTACCTTATAAATTCAATTCAGTTATTTATCTCTAAGTGACTTGTGGATGCTCTTCTCTTGGGAGAAGTAAATGTTTCGAGTGCAACAGAGTGTTCCCAACAATGTGTACATAAGTAAGAGAACTCAGGGTTTATTTATAGCTTTTTCCAAGCAGAGGGCATGTTAGAAGCTGCCCCCCTACTGCTACAAGAGCAAGCCCCCGACTAAAATTCTTGCCCTATAAGTTTGTTAAATTAAGCTTAGAGACATCTTAGGGTCAACCACTGCTTATACACTACCCAATTTGTTAAGTTCTAGAGTGTGATTTCTTATCCATTTTAACAAATAGGATTGCATATTTTTTAGTCCTTACATTTTTCAAAAGATATGCAAAAGTCTAAGGTTCCATTTTAAAGTTCAAACTGAGTTTTAAGGGTCTAGATTTGTCCGATTTCGGAGCGAAAAATTTCTTGTGAAGTAATGCCCAATTTCAGATTCTTAAAATATTACACTTTACTTAGTTTGAGTTTCCTTTAGCCATTTATAAAAAAAAATACTAACTTTAGTGAAAAAGAAAGTCGGTAGCTTACATACTTCAATAGAACAACATATGTGAAGAATCAGTCAAAGGAATCTTTAAAGATTCTATGGAAGTGGGAGTGAGATTAAGTTCGAGACAAATTTGAACGTGCTCTTTTCTAATTCCTTTGGCTTGATTTCACTTCGATACAAATGTAGCTTACAAAGCAGTCTAATTTTCTTGTAGCTTGACAAAACAACATTTTCTACTTTACACATTTGAACAAAACAAACACCCACTCGACAACCACGTCAGTAGTCCGATTCAGTTTTTGCATTTCTCTATATTACAATCTCCTATATGTAAACATTTTATTTTTGACTCACAACAACACATCGATACTAAATCCCATCATCATATTTCTATGGCCAGACCAAGCAAACATGACTACTTTTCATCTTCACATGAGGTAGTGTAGTGCAAGCATGATCTTTATCGGCATCAACATCTCTACATGCTGTTGACTAGAATGAAAGAACGAGGCTGACTCAAACAATGTGAAAAGTCATAATGGCAAGATGAGAAAAAAATGTGTGCATGCTTTGATACAGTCTCTCTTATTAAAAAAAAAAGGAAGAAAACATGGTGAGTAGGTACTAAGGCCTGCTAACTTAAGGGGCGGATGAGAGTCATGAAAAGAGTTTAAATGAGTGGTTACAACCACATGACATTTTAATGTGTTATAATATTTTTAAAATTGTGTTATCAAATATACATGCATAATCACAAACGGTTTATATATTCCCACATACATTAGTATTTCAAAACAAAACAAAATAAAAAGAAAGTAGAACTAAAGCAACAAAATAAAGAGACACAATGATAAACTAAAACAAAATAATATTTCGATGTTTTGGTAAAAAAAGATAAATTTTAATAAGCACGTGAAATAATAAAACAATTTAATGAATTAAATCTTTACGATGTCCTTAAATGAAAAGACTTTTTACAAATTAAAATGTTAAAAACAGTTGAGTCACTACTTCACATCACGGGATCAAACTGCACTCTTTAATCCTTCGTTCTCTAAAGTTTAAAGCTTTTTTAAAGTGTGCCAAAGACATGAATGCAATTTTGAAAAGATATGATTTCTTATCCTTCAATACTTTTAAGGTCATTTTTGATGGACACATGTCCATCGATCAGAATTGAACATCTTCATCGTAAGTTTAACAAGCCAAAAAAGTTTGCCACCGCTAACTTGCCACGTGGGGACAGCTTTAGCTTTATCCAATCGTCCACAATCGTAGCTAAGGTTATGGTCACGCGAGGCTTAGTTATCATTTATTTGAACAAATAACTAAGCATCATTCTTGGTCGCACTCGATAAGGAGCATTAAATGTAACTATACTGTAGTTGTGGTGGCTTTGTGCGGCGTTATTCATCCCCCCCCCCCCCCCCCCCCCCCCCCCAAAAAAAAAAAAAAAACCCCAAACATGTGTTAGCCCAAGTGTTGAATGCTTTATTAAGGCCTTACTGTGAGAACTGGTTTGGGATTGATACAATGAAAACGCCTGAAACAATTGTAGGCTACTGCGTAGCGTGGTTCTATATACAATTTTAAATCGTAAACTCTCATGTCAAGAATCGTTGAAATTTACAGATTCTTTTTTGATAGTTTTCTCTGTTAAAGTCATTGTTTGTGGGCGCCCACAGCGTACTAAAAAAAAAATGTAAGGCTTGTGAGGGAAAGGGACTTGGGAGGCTCAGATGAAGTTGCAAATACCTGTGCCACGAGTTTTGAACTCAGAACGTGATTCGGTCGAGAGAGAGAGAGAGAGAGAGAGAGAGAGAGAGAGAGTTGTGGTCTAGCTGGAAGCAACCAGCTGAAGCCACGTCGCAACGCTAGGAATGCCTTGATTCACCAGAAAGAGCATGTAGAAGCTGGGCGGCGCCACCAAGGACGAGGGCGGGGCTGTAGCCACGCTGCTGTAAGACAGTGCGGAGGTGGAATCAGAGGGTTGCGCGGTTCCGACTGCCAGCTTCACCAAGCGCTGCCCCTGCGAGAATGAGTGCGTAGAGAAGGGAGCACTCAGCAAGTTCACCTCCACAATTCCCGTC
This sequence comes from Adiantum capillus-veneris, assembly GCF_014529385.1. Classification (NCBI taxonomy): domain Eukaryota; kingdom Viridiplantae; phylum Streptophyta; class Polypodiopsida; order Polypodiales; family Pteridaceae; genus Adiantum; species Adiantum capillus-veneris. The sequence goes on along the minus strand of NC_140955.1, from coordinate 30,746,792 downwards.
ACTGGCAGGGCCACCGTGAAGTGCACCTCAAAGTCGGCCCCATACTCCACCACCTCTGGTGCCCCTGTTATCGCCGGCCGCAAATCTGCCAGCCCTGCGCTCAGGTACTCTGGTGAGAAGGCCTCTAGCTTCAGCTGCGTGGGAAATGGGCCTGTGAAGTTGTAGTAGTAGTGAGGACTCGATCCCGCTACCAGAATTCTGGCGTCGGGAAGCAAATTCGCAGTGGAGTGGTACATGCGCGGCGTCTCCGAGGGCGTCAACGTCATAAATCTCAAGCCCACAGCGGCGTTAGGCTGATAGAGCACCGGATTCAAACACGGGTTGTCGGCCAGATTGAACCCCTGAGCTCCCGATTGCGCTCCATTGATGATGAGCACATCCCCCGTGGGTAATATTACCATATCCCCCATCAGTCTCACAAAGGGCATCTCCTCCATTGCCCACTCAGCTGCCTCATCGGTGGCCATTATCCGACCGCAGTCGCCCCCTGCCGGTCGATCCACGTCCGATTCCAGAAACGCTCCAAACTGCGCCCCTCCACAGACCACCACCTCTGCATCAGCGAACCCGCTGGCAGAATCTAACGCTAACATTGCCGACGATCCCGCGGATGGATAGTTTCGCGGATTGCCTTCCAGGCGAGGATATGTCCTTACGATGCTTCCGGACATGTAGTCGTAGAGAATGGCGTCGGTGTTGGCGAAGATGAAGAGATTACCGTCGGGGAGGAGGTGCAGGAAGGGGTAGAGGTTGTCCATTTGCTGGTCTTGGACTTGGCGCAGGAAAGGAAGGTCTAAGAGAGAGGAGTCGGGGCCGGCAGGGTAGAATTCGGCGGTGAATTGGCTCCGTCCGCCGACGATGATGATTCGGCCATCTGGCAGCAATTGATTGCTAGCGTACCATCTCCCCGCTGCAAGCTGCGTCTGGTTTAGCTCCTCCCAATCGCAGGTGCCATCCTGGGGGGGACAAGGCGCGAATTTGCGGATTTTGGTAAAGCCGTCGAAATCGCCGCCTGTGTGCAGCAGCGTGCCATCTGGTAGAAATTGGGCAGAGGAGCACCAGGTGTCGGAGAAGATGAAGAGGGGGCGCAGGGTGTTGGAAGAAGGGTCGAACTCCACCGAATGCGCCGTGCAATCATGCTTCAGCACCTTGTCTGCTGCATCATCGCGACACTTGCCCTCGGGCAAGTCAATCTGCGAGGCCCCGATGTCCGTGCGGTCCAGTAACACCACAGTGCCGAAGCGTGTCACAGCTGTGTGCATGGATGCAATGCCTGCGCTCTCCACCAGCAGCTCCCATGTTCCTGGCAGCTGCGCCATGCTGCCCTGCAGGCTGATCAGGCCCCCTCCTCCAGCCAGCGCCCATACACAAACCACCGCGGCCAACTCCAAATACTGCCACCTAGCCAACATATATCTGCATTGCCCTTGCCCGCTAACCATCATGCAGAGGGTGTCTGTCTGTGTGGTGGGAGAGAGAGAGAGAGAGAGAGAGAGAGAGAGAGAGAGCTGTAGCAATTGCCAATTACAATGGAGAGTTGGCTCACTCGCATCAGAAGGGAGTCGCATCAACGATACGTGTTGTGTGTAGAACAACCTGCAATGATCCCATTCCCATAGTATGCTGAGACCCACCAAGGAATAAGACAAAAAGTAAGGCTTGCCCCGCTTTTCTTTCTGCCAGCCAGCGGAGCTGATGAGCCTGGTAGTGATGCAAGCGGCAACAACAAGAAAAGAGGGCCCCAACGTCCACCATGACTCACAGCCTCACAGGAGCAGAGATGACCGTCGGGCGTCAACGCCTCTCACTGGCCTGTATTTAGTCCATTGCCGTTGAGAAGAGGAATGCCTTTGCCGTTCGATGATTAGGCCGTTGAAAGTTGACGTCCAAAGAGTCTTCATCATTTTCATTAACTCCAGGGAAAATTACCTAAATACCCCTCTAATTTGTGGAAATTCCAGAATACCCCTCAAATTTGAAACAATCTCTATATACCCCTCATATTTGCCCCAAAATTCCCAAAATACCCCCTCCTTAACCCCCTAAACATCTCTAAAAGGACAAACTTTTTTTAGCAACTCTTCATAGGAAGATTGGTTCTTCCTCAATAGAAGATGATGGATTTTATATGGTATTGTGGGCTCTTCGGATGAAATTATTCATCATTTTTAGACAGAGATCCCTCTATTTGTGGGTGCATTCGTGAATAGTTTTGTTTAGAAAACTTAAAAATAACTCCCCTTTGTCGTGAATATCATAATATACAAAAATCCAGGCAAATCCATCCCAATATGATGCAAGGGTATATTGGGTATTTTTGAAATTTGAGGGGTACTTCGAGAATTTCCACAAATTTTGGTAATTTTCCCTTAACTCTTAGAGAGCTTCCATACGGTGAGTTTGAAAACTCACCAAAGACTTTTGAATGTTGCATTCTCACGTGGCCTATAAAAAGGAAAATAAAGTTCACTTTCTATTCTTGCATTATATAAAGCCTTCATGTTCTTGAACTATGCTAACTTTTCCATATTTGCAAAAGTTTCTTGAACTCATCCTCTCCCCCTTTATTCCCTCTTGCCCCCTTGATTTGGTAAGTGTGGGTTTTGAAACCGACTGTGTGAAAGCCATGTTACTAACGAGTGTGTGTGTGTGGCTTGACCTGTGGGTGGACGGAGGGAGCTCCGCTTGTGGGGTGGGTGTGTGTGTGTGTGTGTGTGTGTGTGAGAGAGAGAGAGAGAGAGAGAGAGAGAGAGAGAGACCCTTGCTTTGGTAAGTGTGGGTTTTGAAACGCACCGTGTGAAAGCCATGTTATTAACGAGTGTGTGTGTGGCCTGACCTGTGGTGGACGGAGGGAGCTCCGCTTGTGGGGGGTGTGTGTGTGTGTGTGTGAGAGAGAGAGAGAGAGAGAGAGAGAGAGAGAGAGAGAGAGAGACCCTTGATTTGGTAAGTGTGGGTTTTGAAACCCACCATGTGAAAGCCATGTTACTAACGAGTGTGTGCGTGGCCTAACCTATCGACTGAGGGAGGGAGGGAGCTCCGCTTGTGGTGTGTGTGTGTGTGTGTGTGTGTGTGTGTGTGTGAGAGAGAGAGAGAGAGAGAGAGAGAGAGAGAGAGAGAGAGAGAGAGAGAGAGAGAGATGTAGTGCACACATGGAGCGTTCGACATCGATCCAATGGCACCACGAACCATCTCACACCTATCGTGTCTTTGTACACATGAGGCAGATCGTTGGGGAACCCTTGGAGCTGACGCCTTGATGACAACTGTGGTGTAGATTGCAGGAAGAAGTAGAATGCTCCACTCAAAACCTCTCTCCTCCCTTCCCGCTTGCCGAATGTCGTTGCCTTCATGTGAAGGTGATTTGGGGGGAGGACTTCATTTGATTTGTTCGTTAACTCATTCGGCCCTCACTTTGCTCAAGCCTAGTTATGTTGCAAACTACATTATTGATGTTTGAGCATGGATCAAAATCATCTTCTCGCACCTCATCCTACACATGATCAGCCACAATGTTGTCTTAAGCCACAACGTTGTGCAAGACGTAGTAGGCGACAATGTACTTTGCCACACACTCAAGATCTACTTTGATGTCTCACAAAATGCGTCTTTTTTGACTTGCGCACGGCCCTTGGATAAGTGGCGAATACTCTCTAGTCCCCCATGGAAGGCGGACATCCTTCTTTGAAAGGTGTGATGGAATGGCTGCATGATCCATATCCCGAGTTTGCAAGAAAATAAGAAGGACGTGAACATTGTGCAAATACATAGCTGGTTCCTGCGAAACTTCTCTCTCCCTAAAATGCATGTACTGCATCGTTGGTGCCACTCGTAACCAAAATATAGATATCCCATAAATGTTTATGGGGATCACACATGACCTGCAAAAGCACGGAGTGGAATTGGTTTCGCCACCGATATTGAGTAAGGATGTGCTCCATGTTTGGCTTCCTAGCTAGCTTGATGTATGAGCCGTTGATAGCACCACAGACGTTTGGGAGGAGCATCAGCATTTGAAAAAAAGTCTACAATCATGTTGTGGAGTCACTCACTAGAAGGTATGGTAATGTACTATGGACGAAACTTGATTGCTGGGATGTCCACAATAAGGTTGTTGTACAATCTGATGGTCGATTCACCAATGCCAAAAGTGTCTGCAATATGGAAAGTAGAATCATTGTGTGTGAGCAGAAGGAGGGTACAACTCAACACTCTCTCTCCGATTCCATGGGGCCTTGAACCTTATTGCCCTCTCCTCCTTGACTCGGTCAAAATGGAAGTATTTATTGTAAAAGATGCTGAAAAGTGTGTACAACATTTTGTATCGCTTGCGGAAGATGACATTGCGAGTGTTGAGGTCTTGGATCTAGATGCCCTACTGAATGTCATACCAAAATGTGTGCTGCATTGGAAAGAGACCCACCACTCATGCAAAGGATATAGTGTACGCCAAGCAATCTCGGTGATCGTAAAAAATAGGACCAGGAATCAGATAAATGCACTGAAAATGATTGCCATGGTGTCATAAAATGTAATATCTAACCAACCCAAATGATGTTCTCATATTAAACTAATCATTTAATGTGGAGAATAAACGGGAACAAGGGCTAGAATAAAGAGATGTGCTTTTGGATCTGTTAACCACCGGTGTCCACTTCTAGTAGTCATGGGCCGGGCTTGTCGGTCCAATAGGAAAAGGGTAAGAGTGATTGCCGATGAGAGGCGCACTCTAACTAGAACATTCAAGGGTTAGTTGGCTAAGCATGGGTGCCCAAGTGTGAATGGGCGAGCTCATATAAAAGTCACCTAAACCTAAAAATAATTCATTATCTCATTTGTGCAATTGAAGAGTACTCTTGCTCCATCTCCATCTTCTTCTTCATCTCCTTGTGTGTGTGTATAAGAGAGAGAGAGAGAGAGAGAGAGAGAGAGAGAGAGAGAGAGAGAGAGAGAGAGAGAGCATTGCGACGGCACGGTGGCGGCGAGGCGGTAGCTCCTCTTCTTCGCGGCAAGGAATCCTCCACGAAAGCGAGTGTAGGACGGTGAGTGACACACCCTTGCTCTCTTGAGCTTGCTATATTAATCTAGTTGTGTGCTTGTAGCCATTTGTGGCTCGCACACAGTGTACGACAAGTCCCTTGCTTTGACACGTGACAGATACGCACATTTTTGGCGCCGTTGTCGGGAAATGCCATGCACTAAGCTCATAGCACTCTATGCTGCTTTGTGGTGCAATGTGAGATGTAGGAAAGGTAGAGAAAGAAGGTGTGTGGTTGTTGAGAAGAATTTGTGAACTTTGTTTTTGCTCCAATGTACTATTTTCTGTTAATAAGGTGTTAGATTTTTTTGTTGCAATGTACTGTTTTTTGTTAATAAGGTGTTTTTTGTTAATAAGGTGTAGATTTAAGGCATTAGATCTATAATGTTAGATCTCTAAGGTGTAAGTAGATTTGTTAGTTAATTAGTTGCTGTATTGTGTTAAACAATGTGTAACAAAAGCTCCGTTAGTTGCAGTGTGCGTGTACACGCCGATTTTATCCGTAAAAAAATAATAAAATAATAAAATAAATAAATAATTTATTTATTTAAAAGGAAGGAGAGGGATCGGGAACATTCCCCAAGCCCAAGCCCAGGCCTCAGGCCTTAGTCAACCTTTGGACTTACTTATTTTAGCCTCACGCCTAAGTAAAAATCGACCCTTTTGAGGACCATCGGAGCTTCGGGTAATCGAACGCTGTGCTGTAAAGCACACCACGACCCTCTAAGAGATATGCTTGTTTCAAGCTATCACACGCTCTAATACAAAAACCAAACGTAAAAAAACATTAAAAAACATCAAAAAACGAGTGAAAATGGGATGCAAAACGTCCAAAAATCAAGCGGTTAACCTTCGAGGATTTGCTGACGCTTGTAAGGTGCTAAAGGCACATGCATCTGCGCTCTCGTCGTGTGCTAGAGGTCGAGAAACTAGCGAGCACTTCGACTTACGCGGGTTCTCAATACCGACCTACCTTAGGTTTCGGGCCCTCGATGGGGACCCAAGGTAGTACAATCCAAGACCCAAATGTAGCGGCTAGTGACTCTTCATCTGACTACGATATTATGGAAGGGCATCCTACACTAAACCCCGAGAAAGTAAACAAAACATACCTGTCTGGGCCCCACAACCTGGATCTAGTGTGTTTAGTCGCTTTATAGAAACCTTTAGTAGAGCTACTCGCTCTGAACCTACGGCTATTGAAGTTAACGAAGGTGAGGGAGAGGTAGATTCGCCTTTGGTATCTCAGGGGGAGCCTATAATCAAGAGTGTCCACGTCGATATCCTGCCCCCTGCTTTCATGGAAGACCCTGCAAAGCAATCACCCCCCGAAGTTCTACTACCCGATGGTAGGAGTCTTGCGGAGGTGCAAGAAGTTGAGCGCTATATGCAAGTGTCTAGGGAGAGGTAAATGGAGAGTTTCCTAGAAAAATGCCGAGCCATGAAGAGAAAGACCCCTAGGACATAGGCATAGCAATTGAGAAGTCAAGCGCTCCCGAGTTAGTAGGCAATGTGGGTCAAACTGTGGGAACATCAATGTTTCCACCTCAAGGGAAACCTCTAGTACGTCGGGCCTAGAAGGGTTATTTCTCAACAAAAATTGGGAATATGACCTACAAACTGAAACCTTGACTGACCTGTACACGGGTTACACATACCATATAGGTTGGTTAGAAGTTGTACAATCTACTTCTAGCACCACAAGTCTAGAGGAGCGGCAACAGATGTTTTGCAATGTCATCCATAGAATCATCCAATTGGAGAGGCAAAACCGAGGGATTAACATTCCTTCAACGGGCCTTATGAGATTCTTGGATACGAGCAAGGGCAAACAACCGACACTATCACAGATGGAAAATCCTTTAGTGAGTCCAATGGACCCTTCATATATTGTGTCGCCTGGAGTTTCGGTATAGTCTGAACCCACAAGTACTAGTTTTACTTTTCCAAATCTATCTCATCTGTCTCTCGAAGACACTACGACTACGATACCTACTCTGGTGATGAGTACAAAAATTACACCTTGGACCTCGTTTATTAGCACTGCACCACTACCTAGTAGCACAGTTCCCCCAACAATACCTATAGGTGTGGATCAAGCCTATGTACCTGTCGCACCTCATGCCCACATAGCTCCCACACCCCCAATTATGCCAAGGGCTCACACTCCACAATGGCATTATCCGAGCTCTTATTCAAGTGGGGCCATACTATTTAGCAATAACATGTCGTGTCCGGCATCGGCTATGCCTAGGGCCACACCTATGAACTTTGGACCACCACGTGGTACACCACCATACGAGGTATGGGACCCGAGGGCCGCACGTATGCCAAGGCCAAGGCCAACTCCCATCCCACATGTAGTTCCAGGAGTGCTTGCACCTACGGCCACTATACCTGCTTATTTAGGAGATTTGGTAGCATCTACTGAAACCATCGATCGATCTATTGCTGAGAATATGCGTAACACGCCTGATAGAGAGCCTAGAAGTAAGGCAATACAAATAGCCAAGCTCACACAAAAATTTAGTGGAGACGGGGATGTGAGAAAGCATATCGAAGTGTCTGAACAAATATGCAATTCTCTATGAGAACACAATGACCGGCATAAGAGTAATGCTTTAAGCCTAACCTTAAGTGGAAAGGCTGGGGATTGGTATAGAACCCTAAGGGTGGAAGAAAAACGATTTACCCAACTCTTAGGAGACTTTTCTTGAAAGAATACATACAAGAGGGAGTGCTTTGGGGTGTAGCCTCTCAGCTCCAGAATGCCCAACGAGAGGAAGGAGAGTCGGTGAGAGACTTTATTAGTCGCTTGAAGCATTTGAATTCTCGTTGTAATCCAAATGAGTGTTTCGATAATAATTAATTGCTTGATAGATTCATTAGGGGATTACGACATGAGGATATCTACAATGGCCTAGTCATTAGAGGTATCACCACTTGGGAAGCAGTCACCACCAATGAGATCCAATTGGAGGATAATTTAAGGATTCAAGGAGAAAGAGTGTCTGTTGAGCCTAAATCTACTAGCTCGCAAGCATCGGGGCATCAGTCAATGACCCTAAAGCCTATTGCTAAGGAGCCAAAGATATTTGAGATGACTTTAGTAGACCTCACCAAGGCCATTCAAGAGAGTCTTAGAGACAATCGTGCTCCGCAACACAATCATATGTATCCAAGAAGGGAGCAACAATGGTGATCAATATGCTATGGTCCGCATAATACCAATGAATGCCCTACTTTTATAGTAAAATTCAATGGGAACTGCAATGCCTATGGGAGGTATGGTCATCAAGCTAAGGATTGCATAGTATTTAAGCACACGATGGCCAATAGACAAACCTTAGCATGGACAGACACACCTCGAGTGCCTGCATTGATGCCGGCCCCACCTCTTGAACAAACGTCACAACACATGGTCCCTAGGGCCCAAAATGTAGTTCAAACAACACCCTTACCACTTCCAGTGCTAGGACCACAACCACCACATCTGAGAATCACTTCTCTGAATGAAGTGGGTTGTGAGTTATCTATTGCTTGTTTGGAAGGCTGTGAGGAAGATATATTTCCTAATCTTTCATATGGGATTGATGTGCTTGAATAAAGTCCACAATACTACATGACTATTGGGGACAAGTCAAACCTGTCTATCAAGTAGCTGCTCTTGCAGCAAGAGGCCAAAATATCAATTACATTGCCAAGAGACCACCTCTTCAATGCTATGAGTGTGGAGGTCCACATCGTGTGCCCTAGTGTCCTATTGGGCTACAAAGGAACGCCACACTAATGCAAACAAATCAAGCGAGCACGTCTACAATGCTGATACTCATGTGTAATCAATGTGGCATAGATCATTTGATTGTCCAATGTCTGAATAATCCATATGCGTCGAAGATCATGCCATTAAACTTGATTGAGGTTATCAAGGAGCCATCCCAAAGTACACCTGTGGTAACAGTAAATGTACTCACACGATCGATGCTCCAAAAACAAAATTATTCCTTGAAGAAAGAGACACGACATCAATTGCCCAATCTTAGAAGAAGAAGAAAACACAAAGGAAGAGATTGTAGAAAGCAGCGAAGTCAGACCCCAGTTCAAAGACCAACATAGGGACTGGTGACGACCCCGTATATATGAACGATGTTGAAGAGGATTTTGATTCAGGTGAAACCATGGAGACCAAAACGACCACTAAGAAAGAAACCAACAAGGAAGGGCGTCATGAGCCACAATGGCCAGGATCCAAGAAGAAGATAGGAACTTATCCAAACCCTACAAAGGAGATCGAGCGAGTCAAGCAATTAAGGATTTTGGTAGAATATACCCAAAGAGATCTAGAATCAGCACCTAGGCAGATCCAGATTACAGACACACTGTTCCTTGTGCAACATTAACCTCACAAAGTCCATGGATCCCTAGCCATACCTAGTGTCATCCAAGAAGAAAGTGACTTAAAGTCATGGGAAAGTGGGCGTACTCACTTCTTGTTGGAAAGAATGTTTACAGAGGGACTACATAACCCTATCGAAGAAATGGAGATCCCATCTTCCCCACGTCAAGGGACTGAAGCCCTGTTAAACATTGCCAAATTGATGGATTTCATGGCTTCAGAAGTCAGAACCACCATCATGTCCAAACTATACGGAGACCCCAAGCTATTCTTAGCTCTTCGAGATTTCTTCAATGGAGAACTCAAAGTGGGGCTACCACAATTTTCATAGATGGATGGAGCTAGGGAGATGCCAATAGAGGAGGAACACTTAGATCCACAACCCAACCTAGATAAGAACTCTGTTGTAGAAATACCTGTTAACAAGTTGGGACAATACTTTGAGGGCGATGAATCCAGTGCAACCATACCAATCACTACCAAGGGATTAAATGTGAAGGGAATCCTTGATGGTAGTGCTGGGGTTAGCATTGTGACTAAAAATTGATGGGAAACTATGGGAAGACCTCACCTTGGGATGACAACCATCGTAGTGAAGATGGCCAATGGGTCTATTGTCAAATCTATTGGGATGCTAGAAGATCTCAAGATCAAGGTGTTTGGACACAAAATAAGAAATACCTTCATTGTTATGGATTTTTCCAAGGACACTATGACATATAAGATGATCTTAGGACATCCTTTCATGAGTGAAGCAAAAATGGTGCAAGCCTGGTCTAAAAACCATGTCTACTTGCAGTTCCAAGATTCTATAATTTCAGTGGATCCTGTAACTGGTCGAGCACAACCTCTAGGAAACAGATTTATAATTGATCATAGATCTGACACCACAATTCACTCGGCCCCATTCAAGTATTGTTACGCGTGTAAATATTGAGGGAGTTTTGCGAACCTTTCTTAGATGACCTTTGTGTTTCTTCCTCTTGGAAAGAATATCTATCATGTTTACGAAAAGTGTTTGAGAAGTGCAGATTGTATCGCATCTCCTTAAACCCTTTCAAATGCCAATTTTGGGTTAAACATGGAGTCATTTTATGGCATACAGTGTCCAAAAATGGGAGTTCCACAGATGAGAGCAAAATTAAAGCCATTGCTGAATTGCCACTACCTACAAACTATAAAGGAGTTTAAAGGTTCAAGGGCCATGTTGGTTATTATCGACGGTTTATTTTGAACTTTACCGAGTGTTAGGTAAAGGCTGTGTGCCTCACCGTGCTTTGCTCGTGTCTGCCTGCCAGTGTCCGACTGCCCACATATTCTCCTTATTCTTTATACATACAAAGAATAAGGAGCTCTCACTCACATTCTCACATGGTACTCATACAGTGAGATTTGGGAGCTCCACCCCACATCCTGTGTCCTGCTCTCTGTCCCTCTCTCTCTCCTTCTCACTCTCCGCACACGTACCGCATCCGTGCACTCACAATTGATATCAGAGCGACAGGTGGGAGCAGAGAGTTCAGCCATAGCTTGAGCTTAGAGCTTGAGCGGAGTTGAAGCTCAAGCTTAGAGGAGGAGAAGAGAGAGGGCTGCACATCAGATCTGAGACATTGCAAGAGAGTAATGTGCTTGCAGATGGTTGTGTACTGGAGTGTGTGTGTGCTGCAATTTTCAGCCCGTTTTAGTGTTCATTAAGAGAATTTCTGACAGAAGCCGTTTTTCAAAATTCTGTCTGCTGAAAACAGCGTTTCGCAACTTTTTGCCACTCACGCGCATCTGCTAATTCCTCACGATCAGGAGATTGTATGCAGACAACAACATGTTTCTTGCAGATCTGCATTCTACAGGTGTTTTTCCTCTTGTGTGAGGGCTTCCATAGCTCTTTCATTTCAACTCCTAGATCCCTACTCTACACAGGTTTCCGGCATCGGATTGCGTTTCGACAATGGCATCGACACACAGAGTATAGGTTGCAGCATTTATGTCAGTTTTGGTTCTAGTGGGAGCAGTTGTTTATGCGTACATGCATATGTTGACACTTTTGACAGTGTTTGAGCTCTTTTGAGAGCGGATTGACTCCCCGCAGGGACGTTTAGTTTGCAGGCACATGCTTTTGACGCCTGTTTGAGCGTCTTGACAGACTTGTATGTCTTTGTGGATACTGCCATTGTACGCTTTTGTGGAGCCATCTTTTGGCTAGTACGGCAATCCCGACCATTTCTGAGACTTGGTCCAGAAGATAGCCATTTCTGAGACTTGGCTATACGTTTTTTACTGCATAACCTACGTTGTTGAGGGTCGATAGCGTGAGGTTTTCATTGAGCTGGGGTATTCTCAAATGTGGAGATACCTTCGGTGATACAGGTAGCTGGATCATCCCTTACGAGGCCTCGCCATAGGATATGTATAGAGTGGTATAGGTGCTTTTGACGCCGAGTTGGCGGTCTATGGTCAATTTGACTATTTATGTGTCTCAGTTGGTCTTTATACAGTGTGCTTTTGAGAGGCATTTCTCTCTTCTATGCTTTGTGAGTGACATACTTGGTCATTTTGTCTCGTATTTTGGTTGACATAGTCCCAAATACAAAAGAGACTCTGCCGAAATTTTCCCAGAATCTTTTGGTAGTTTTGTCACCATGTCTACTAGCAAAGACCGTGACATTTATGACATAAAGAAGTTTGATGGCACTAATTTTCAGCTTTGAAAGAATCAGATGCAAGATGTGCTTGTCCAAAAGAAATAGAAATTGCCTATTATTTATGCGACACGGACTGAAGAGATGAATTTGACTCAGTTTCAGTGGGAGGAGCTTGATGAGCTATGCAGATCTACTATTAGATTGCACCTCGCTGAGTCAGTGTACTTTTCAGTGTTAGAATGCGAGACTGCTCATGCTTTATGGCATAAATTATGCGACACCTATGAAAGGGATACGACTAACAATAAGGTTTTCCTGATGCGAAAACTTTTCAACCTTCGTATGAAGGAGTCAGCTAGCGTATCAATGATTTTGATTCTCTTTTTGCCCAGATTCGTGCACAGCGCATGACCATTGATGACGAGATGAAAGCAATCTTCTTAATTTGTTCGTTGCCACCCTCATGGGATATCTTTTGCACAGCTGTCAGTAAATCTGCTCCTAATGGTACGCTAGTGTACATTGATGTCACTAGTTCTCTTTTGTCAGAGGAAATGCGCCGCAAGGCTGTGGATAGCTCGCATCATGGCGAAGCTCATTATGTGCAAAAGGATGGAAAACAACGTAAAGGTCGTTCTTGGAATCGTGAATCCAAGAAAGAGGGCAATAGAGATGCTTCAAAGGGTAGATCAAAGTCTCTTGGTCTTCGCAATGTTCAATGCCATTATTGTGATAAGTTTGGTCACATAAAGAAGGATTGTTATGCTTGGAAGCGTGACAAAGGTAAAGGCAAAGGCAAAGACAATGATGATAAAGAGGAGAAACCAAAGAGTTCGGTTAAGATTGAAGAACTAAACATAGTGCAAGATGATTGTGATGCACAAGACATCAATATGTTGACTGAAAATAATGATGTATTTTATGATGCACAAGAAACTCTATCTTTGCAGAGTTCTATGCCAGCAGAGCTACTTGTTAGTGGTGAAGTGTCCCATACATGGATTCTTGATTCGGGCACTTCGTTGCATGTCACACCTCATAGGCATTAGTTTACTACATATGAGGAAACCATTGGCACTGTTACGCTAGGTGACAACTACTCTTGTGACATTGTGGGCATAGGTGATATTGCTATGGTTATGGCCAATGGGGTGAGGTTTACCATACATAATGTGCGTCATGTTCCAGCTTTGACACGAAATTTGATTTCGGTTGGACGTCTTGATGACTTGGGTTACAAAGTCACTTTTCATCAGCAGTCTTGGCGTATTGCAAAAGGTCATCTTATTTTAGCCCATGGTTCTAAAGTTGGTACACTTTATCCTCTTTATGTATCTGACAAGAACAATGTTCTTTCTGTAACTGAGCTGCCAACTGTTGCTTCGTGGCATAGCCGGTTAGGTCATATGTCAAAGAAGGGAATGGAAACTCTTTCTCGTTTGGGCTACTTACCGTCTTTATCATTTTTTGATTTTCCCTTTTGTGAACACTGTCAATATGGTAAGCAAACACGAGCACATCGTACACAGTCTTTTGACAAAGAAAGAAATCCCTTAGAGCTTGTGCATAGTGATTTATGTGGGCCTATGCCTTCTAAATCCCATGGTGGTGTGTCTTATTATGTTACATTCATTGACGATGCAACACGACATGTTTGGGTTTATGCCATGAAGTCTAAAGATGAGACTTTTTCTTGTTTCAAAAAGTTCTTATCTAGTGTGGAAACTCAGTCTGAACATAAGTTGAAAGCTTTACGTCAGACAATGGTGGAGAATATGTCTCCAAAGAGTTTGCAGACTTCTGTTCAAGTAGGGGAATTAAGCGCGAGTTTACAGCTCCTTATACCCCTGCACAAAATGGTGTTGCCGAACGAATGAATAGGACCATCCAAGAGAGGATTATGTCTATGCTATCACAGGCTAATTTACCGCAAGCGTTTTGGGCTAAAGCATTATACACTGCTGTGTATTTAGATCACCACATGCTTCATTACAGTTTCGTGTACCTTTGGAGTTATGGTCAGGACATAAGTTGTCTTATGAAAAACTCCGTACATTTGGCTGCAAAGCTTATGCACATGTACCCAAGGAGTTGCGTGCTAAGCTTGACCCTAAGTCCAGGAAATGCATCTTTATTGGCTATGGTGTAGACGGTCAATTTGGCTATCGTTTATGGGATCCAGAAAGTCGATCAGTAATCCGTAGCAGTGATGTTGTCTTCAATGAGACCAAGATGCATAGGCAGCCAACGAAAGAGGTTGAATTCCGGAAAGTGACGTTTTCTGATGTATCACCTCCTGTAAAAATAGCTCCAGAGCCAATTACTACACAGGCTAGTACAAGCTCTGATCAGCCGAGGAGATCTCAAAGAGTCTCACATCCGCCAGAACGGTTTGTTCTAGGTGTGGACTTTGTGTTGCTGACAGATAGTGGTGAGCCTTCTTGTTACAAAGAGGCTATGCTAGCCAATGATAAGGTTCAGTGGGAACATGCTATGAAGAGGGAGCTATCCAGTATTGCAAAGAACAAAACATGGGAACTTGTTTCATTGCCAAAAGGTAGGAAAGCTTTGCCTTGTAAATGGGTTTACAAGAAGAAGATTGCATCCAATGTTGAGAATTACAAAGCTCGTTTAGTGGCTAAAGGTTTCAAGCAAGAATATGGTGTAGATTTCCAGGAAATCTTTTCTCCAGTGGTCAAGACGACGACACTAAGAATGTTGCTTGCTTTGGTTGCCACTGAAGATATGGAGCTTGATCAAATGGATGTCATTACAGCTTTCTTACATGGTGATCTCGAGGAAGAGATTTATATGCAGCAACCTGAAGGGTTTGTGCTAAAGGGCAAGGAACATTTGGTCTGTAAGCTTTTGAAAAGTCTCTATGGCTTGAATCAATCATCCAGACAATGGTATCAAAAGTTTGATGCATTTATGCGTTCCCTAGGCTATAAGCGCAGTAATGAGGATCCATGTTGTGCGCTCCTTGCCGCACTCTCAAAGCAAGGGCCTTGCCTAACACTGTGTGCGAGCCATAGACGGCTCCAAGCACACAACTAGCTTAACTAGTAAGCTCAAAAGAGGGCAATGGTGTGTCACTCACCGCTCTATGCTCCTGCCGTGGAGGATTCCTCGCCGCGAAGAAGAAGGAGACGCCGCTACGTCGCGCTCAACCGCTTCACCGCCGTCGTGCCGCCGCAATGCTCGATCGCACTCTCTCTCTCTCTCTCTCTCTCTCTCTTTCTCTCATACACACACACACAAGGAGGTGAAGAAGAAGAAGATGGAGATGGAGATGGAGCAAGAGCACTCTTCTATTGCACAAATGAGAGAATGAGTGAATTTTAGGTTTAGTTGGCTTTTATATGAGCTCACCCCATTCACACTTGGGCGCCCATGCTTAGCCAACTAATCCCTTGAATGTCCCAGTTAGAGTGCGCCTCTCATCGGCGATCACTCTTACCCTTTTCCTATTGGTCCGACAAGCCCGGTACCTGACTCTACCAAATACATAATACACGTCCATCGTAGGTGATGGGGTGTCCATGAGCCGTGAGGGTTAACATGCCCCCCTTCCTGATGTAGATTCCGTCCTCGGAAGCTATTGAGTTGAAGCTCGTTCGTCGAGGTGGAAGAGCATTTGAGATGAATGTCCTTAGCCTTCTTCAGTCACTGCAAAATCAAACAACATTGGCACAGTAATTGCATTCTCATAAGTGATTAAAAAGCATATGCAGTTTTAGGTAGATAAATTGATTGGTAAAAGAATTTCAAACCATTCGTCAGCAATGAAAATTAAATTGCAATGTAATCAAATGCATAAACAAATGTAAAGGTAAAAAATTAAACAAGTCTGGGGTCGCTAATTTGATGGTCGAAAGGCACTAGAGATCGAATATTAATACCATGGGTAAGCTTCTTAATTTTCTGTGGTCAATTAAGTTGTTTAATCGCGAGAGCCAAGTATTCATGTTCGAGGGCTGACTAGAGGCTATATCTAGAAGACCTTGTAGTTAAGCTACCATAAAAGGACTTTCTCATGAAATCATCGCCTGACTGATTACTTTTTCTTTGACCCCCCAAATTCTTTTCACAGTGATTCAATTTTGATGTGTGTGCTTATTTTGTATGCCTTGGGTTTTTTGCTTTTCAAGGAAAAGCGCCCACACTGGGAACCTCTAGGGCTCTAGTACCATAGGCAATACATGTGAGTGAAGTACCAAATCAAGCTGAGATTTCTCTTCCAGCTTAAGATTTTACAATGTGGCACTTTGATTTTTTGTTTGTTCATTTTCAGCATTTTAATTTTGTAACTTTGGGGGGTCATATAACACTGATACACCTCCCCAGGCTCATCACACTAGTAAACTCCCTTTATAATACTTAAGCGAAAGGTCAATAGGGTCAAGCCCACTAGAAAGCCCTAGTACATTTCACACAATGCTGCCTAAATCGGATTAAGAACCTAAGTAACCATTGATTATTAGGAAGGCATTCCCCATGGTATTAAGAGAAGATTTCTAACACCTAACTTGGTCAAACTAGCTTAGTCGGACTGCTTGATTTTTAAACCTAGACAAGTGATTATGACAAAAAATTACATTGAATTAAATGTTTGATACTAAGCAAATGCGGTGAATATTAGGCTACCAATCACAATCAAAGCAGACAATCATAGATGCAAAAAAGATAAGGGGCAATGCTAATGGACAAGAAACACCTGTTTGTGTCGATGGTCGCGCTTGATTTGAAGAGTGAGTCGAGATAAAGATTCCATGAAGGTCCAAATCCTATCAATAGCAACATGCTCCTGTACACACTAGGAAACAAAAGGAATACCTTCAGGAGGCACATTAGTGGGAAAAGGTACCAACACTTATTGAACACAACAAAAAACATAAGGAACCCTAACCTAATTATTTGCACTCCCCCTAGAGAGTCAAGGGAATAGGATATTGTAGAGGTTGGGGGGAAACCCTAAGGCTAAACCCATGTCCTTGTCGTCGAGATAAACAAAGTCATCATCCATGAGACCATATGTGCCATCCGTGTAGTCGTGTAAATTTTCTTCTTTATCATAGGTGCCCATGTTTACTAAGAAGGTCACTAGACGCCTATAGTCATCTTGGTCAAAAGGGTAGGCTTGTGCAATGGGAGAAACGCTCTCTACTAAGTATGGATCAGACGTGGTCAAGAGACGTATCAGCCATTCTAACTCCTCAAAATTCCTCTCACATGCTAGCGTACCTATCAAATCCCATTCACATGCAAGCACTGGAAAGACCATGTGAAATATTTGTGAAAAGTAACGAGGGTACCTCTCACCCAAGGCATGAGTGGATGACTCTAGCGTACTAGCCATATCTGTACACGCAAATAGATGATGGTTAGAGTGCAAATATTACAAGGGTCGTGTTGTTGTGCATAATTTGTTTTTATGATTTGTGTTATGGCTCTTGCTCTTTTACTTTTTTATCTTGTTTTTGTGAGTATAAGGCTTTATATATACATTCCCTAAGATTGGAGATTAAGAGGTCAGGGAGAAAGGTTGAGAGGGAAGCAAGTGAATGATGGATGTCCACAAACACTCCCCCCTTCCTTGGGTAGATCATACCGTTTGAAATGATGTCGTCACCCTTTGAAACCAATTTTTCCAGTTGGTAATAGGTGAGGATTTTTGCAAGTAGTTTTCTATTACCCTAGGTGCCTCGTCAAGTTGCAAGGGTGGTAAGGTACTCTCCCAGGATCGAACTTGAAGTGGTTCATCAGGTGATTCTTGAACACTGGGAGGTGTGGATTCTTTTGTAGCTTCATAGAGGTCCACTACTATAGATGGAGGCTGTGTAGAAGCTTTTACCTCTATGGATGTATTACATGAGGAGCTAGAAGCTTCATGGAACTCCCCTCTTCCTGAGCTAGGTGGAATAAATTGGTTTTGCCTTGGAGCCCAAACTAGCTCTGGACTAGGTGTGTAGCATTCTGTGATCTCTCCCTTCCCACGGTCTGCCATTGGCTTTAGCGTTACACTGTTTGACTCATATGGGTTTGTTGTCGATAGGGAAGGACACATTTTACGTTTAGGTACCCAAATTTGCTCATTTCCATCATAGTAGCCTTGGGCTTCTAATAGTTGTTTTGGAATCCATCGTGATTTGGTCTTTGACTCTCCTAGGGCGCGCTCTTGGTTTTTCGGGGAAATTTTTTCTTGGAATGGATGGGAGGGTTGAGGTAGTTGGAAGTAAGGCCTTGGGGACCCATTGGTATGTACTCTTAGGTCGTGCAGGTTGAGTACTTGCAATATTACTGCTTGCTGCAACTACAAGTGTTGAAGTGCTAGGTTCATGGGTAGCCGGCAAAGACGAGTTAACCACCTTGGCTTGTGAATGTTGGCTATCCTTCAACTTTGCTAGAGTTTGCAACGTAGGTGACTTTGCTTGAATGATAGGGGTAAGAGTCAGTGGTCGCGTCGTGACACTACCAGTATCCCAATCAATAGTGCATTTGGTTGCCAACATCCACATGCGTCCCAGGCTTACGTTGCCTTCCATAGCTCCTGCGGGCATGACTAAAAACCTCTGCACTATGCTTCCATTGTCATAGACAACAGGGGTCTGAAGGACTCCAAGAATAGGAGTTTTCTTTTTATTAATGCCCTTGACTTGCATCGTACTCGGGGATATGGTCGGTTTCCCTAATTGACACCAAACTCCATAGGATAACAAATTGTGTTTAGCTCTCGTATCTAATAAGGCATTGTATAGTACTTTCCCATAGGGGCTATTTAGCTCAATTGGGTATCGTAGGGGTGGCTCAGATTCTTGCGTGATTCCCAGATTAGCCTCTCGTTGCCGTCTAAGACGTTGTTGTCGTTCTCGAGCCTCAACTCTTGCTTGGATTTTTTAAAGCTCTACTTGTTCCTTGGCAGCCTTCTTTTGATGGATGGCTTGCAACTCTTCCTGGCTTAGAGGATCATAATATCTTTTGAATTTACTCCCATTAAGGAATCCAATGGTTTCAACTCCATCTAGAGTTTCCACACGAATGGTACCTTGCGGGGTAATTTCACACACTCGATATGGTCCCTTACCAGCGTATTTCAATTTCTTCTTTTCATTACGTACCCCATACATAAGAACTTTATCACCAACCTTGATGTCTTTATCCTAAAAATGGCTATCAAACCACTTCTTTCTCCTATCCTTCTCCACTAGAGCATTTCGCACAGCTAATTGCCTCTCTTCATCTAGCCTTTCCAGGATATATAATCGCTCCACTAAGGGGTTACCATCCCAACCTTCTTGAGAAGCTACTCAAAGACTAGGAATGACAAACTCCCATGGCATAACTGCTTCTTGGCCATACACCATCTTAAACAGTGTGCAATTAATAGCAACTTTATACGCAGTACGATAATCCCATAAAGCTGATGTAAGCTTTAGGTCCCAATCAGTGCGATGAGCCTCGACTATCTTTGTCAAAATGGAGATGAGAGTTTTGTTGGTACTCTCAGCTTGGCCATTTGCTTGGGGATAATAGGGTGTAGACTTGTGGTGAGATATCATGAAGTTTGATGTGAGTTCTTTTATTACTTCATTTATAAAATGAGTTCCATTGTCACTCACAAGTTCAAAGGGGCATCCAAAATGTGTGATAATGTTCTCAAAGAGGAACTTAGCTGTTGTTTTTGCATCCGCCTTTCGTGTTGCTTTTGCTTCAGCCCATTTGGTTACATAGTCGGTAGCCACAATGATATATCGTGATTGCGTGTTACGTGCAGCCGGACTAATCGGTCCTACAAAGTCTAAGCACCACTTTTCAAATGGTTGGGTTACCTTGATGGGATGTAGAGGCATCCTATCCCTTCTTTGTGGCTTGTTGAAGCGTTGGCATTCATCACATCCCTTTGCAAAAAGTGGTGCATCCTTAAACAGAGTGGGCCACCAATAGCCTGACTGTAAGATCTTTCGGGCAGTCAACTTTCCTGAAAAGTGACCACCAGCTACGCCCATGTGTGCCTCTTGTAGAATATATAAATACTCATCCTCGCGGGCACATCGTCTAAGAACATCATCTTTTCCTCTCTCATAGAGAGTTCCAGCCAGTAAGCAATAGGGTTCGTATTCCTTGATTAATTTTCGAGCTATATCTTTTTGCAGCTCTTTGGGTGGAAAACCATTAACTAAGAAGTTAACAATCTTTTCACTCCATTCAGGCATTGTCTCAACAATGAACAAAGGAGTAGGCAATTCATCATCAACCCCCGTAGGAGCTTCGCCATTAGGGATATGAGATAAATGATCCTCCATGACATGTTTTCTCCGAGGCCTCACAACAATGGTGAAGTCAAACTCAAGAAGAATTAACAACCATCGTGTAATTCGACCTGTGGAACACGGCTTGTTTACCAACTATAGCAATGCTTGATGATCCACATAAAACACAAACTTGGTAGCAAGAAGGTAATAGCGAAATATCTTTACTGCGTAAATCATAGCTAGACCTTCGCGCTCTGTAGTAGTGTAGTTCATCTCGGCATCATTTAATTGGAGACTTGCAAAGCTAATAGGGTAGTCCAATTTATGTTCTCCTAGTTGAGTTAGAACACACCCAATAGCAAAATTTGATGCATCAATATGCACATGAAAAGGTACATTCCAATCAGGTGTTCGCAAGCTTGGAGCACTTGTTAGGGCCTTCTTTAATAACTCATAAGATTGATGACATTCTTCCGTCCAGTGAAACTCGATAAGAAGCTTGTACAATGGACGCGCTATCTCGGCAAAGTTTAAAATAAACCTTCGATAATAACCAACATGGCCCATAAATCTTTGAACTCCTTTATAGTTAGTAGGTGGTGGCAAATTGGCAATGGCTTTAATCTTACTCTCATCTGTGGATATCCCGTTCTTGGACACTATATGCCCTAGAATGACTCCATGCTTAACCCAAAATTGGCATTTGAAAGGGTTCAATGAGATGCGATAAAATCTGCACCTTTCAAATATTTTTCGTAGATATAACAAATGCTTCTTTCAAGAAGAATAAACACAAAGGTCGTCTAGGAAAGCTTCACAAAACTCCCTTAGAACTTCTTTAAACGCAGTGTTTATTAATCGTTGGAATGTAGCAGGGGCATTCGTTAAGCCAAAAGCCATAACACGAAATGCAAACACTCCAAACTCTGTGATAAAAGCAGTTTTAGCTTGGTTCTCTAATGCAATTGTGATTTGATTGTAACCAGAGTACCCATCTAAAAAGCTATAAGCTTCCTTGCCCGCAACTCTTTCAAGCACATGTTCTGAATATGGCAAGGGATAATGATCTCTCCTAGTAGCTGCATTAACTTTCTTGAGGTCCACGCACACTCTTAGTTTCCCATTCTTTTTTGGCACAATGACTATTGGAGAAACCCATTCTGAGTGCTCAATAGGGTATATGAATCCACATTGGATAAGTTTTTCAATCTCCTCTTGTACAATTTTGGCGTACTTAGGATTCATTGGATAGGGTCGTTGCTGGACAGGTTTAGCAGTGTTGATCATGGGAATTGTATGTTGCACCACAAAAGGTGGAACGCCCTTCATGTCATGATATGTCCAAGCAAAGATATCCTTGTATTCCTTGAGGAGCTCCTTAAGTACAACCTCTTCAGTTTCGGTAAGGTCTTGAGTAATAAAGACTGGTTTAGACTCCTCACCTGGTTCTGCTAATTCTATCTCTTTAACTACCGCTGGACCATCATAGACTCCACTGCTTCCATTGGTAGGTATTCGTTGGGCTTTGGCATACACAACCTTTCGCTCCCCCGTGGAATAAGATCTAAAATGTTCAGGAGCTGTATGTAAGTCAGCAGGCTCTTGTCCTGACGGAGACTTTTCTTTTAGTTCTGCCTCCTTTTGTTGTTGTGCTAACTCTCGATTTTGACGTCTTCTTATAGTTCGACTCAATTTCGGCTTTGTAACCTCCAATTGAGCGAGGTCAATGGGTCGCGGGTTGCACCACATGACACTCTGGAGATGTTCACCCCAATTGTCTACTAGCTTTCGATGAGCATCACATGCCCCTAGATAGCTGAGCCATTCTGCAGTAGGTCTTTCCTTGTTTATCCTAGCTCTCACATTTGCTCGATATCGTCGTCTCTTATATGACCTTTGTTTCTTGTTAAGGTTTTGATTTTGGTAAATGTTTGAACTCGACTCGCTTGATAGGTCTTCGCTTGTATCTTCTTCACTCTCATATAAATTACCATAGATGGTCGTACTAGGCATTGAGTGTTCAGTTTCTATACTTGGCTCACTCGATGTTTCCTCAGGTTCTGAATCCATTTCTCCCTGAGATTCCGTTTCTGATGTGTATTGGCATGAAGCCTTTGAGGAATCATCGGTTTCACTCTCAGGTAGGTGTGCCTCTTTCTTATCATCGGATGTTACATGCGCTACACCTAACATGTTTACTGGTGCAATGTGTGGTATCTCTTCCCCATCTGGTGTTACCCAGGTTGTTCCTCTAGCTCCCCGTGTATCTATAGTTGCCGCTAGGTGCACCCAATCGACATTGTCTGACTCAGCCATTCCGGGTAGGATATCCATATATGGAGAGTTCTCCCCAATATCCGTGTCTTCGTTACACGTGTAACAATATTGTAATGGAGCTGAGTGAATTGTTGTGTCTGATCGATTATCAATGATGAATTTATTTCCCAGAGGATGCGTTCGACCACTTAAAAGATCAACTCGAATGACAGAGTCTTGGAACTGTAAGTAGATGTGGTTTTTGGACCAGTCATGCACCATTTTTGCTTCCCTCATGAATGGACGCCCTAAGATCATCTCAAATGACATAGGATGCTTGGAAAAATCCATAACAATGAAAGTCTGCCTTACCTTGTGTCCCAAGACCTTGATTCTGAGATCCTTTAGCATTCCAATAGGCGTAACAATAGATCCATTAGCCATTTTTACCACTACGCTTGTGGCTTCAAGGTGAGGTCGCCCCATAGACTCCCAACAACTCTTTGTCAACATGCTGACTCCCGCACCACCGTCAAGGACCCCCTTTACAATTAATCCTTTAGTAGTGATTGGTAGAGTAGCATTAGATTCATCACCTTCAAAGTATTGTCCCAACTTGTTAACGGGTACTTCAATTACAGATTCATGTCCCGCTAGGTCAGATGGTGGTGCTAAATGTTCCTCATCATTCATTACCAAGTCAGGTTTGTTCATATGTGCAAACTGTGGTAATCCGGCCTGTAATTCTCCATTGAGGAAGGCTCGAAGAGCTGAGACTAACTCGGGGTCTTTATATAGTTTGGACATGATGGTGGTTCTAACTTCTGAAGACATGAAATACATCAATTTGGCAATATTTAATGGCATCTTGTGGGACGTAGGACCCTGACAAGAGAATGGTGAAGATGGAATCTCCACTTCCTCAAGGGGGTCGGTCATACCCTCACCAAACATTCTCTCTAGTAGGAAAGGTGTGTGTCCACTTTCAGATGTCCTACCCTCACTCTCTTCCCAAATGATACTGGGTATAGCTAACGGCCTGTAGTTCTTGTGAGGTTGAACTTGTGTGGGAAACACTGTGTCCGACATCTGGATATGTTTGGGTTCAGGTTCTAATGTTTGTTGAGTTTCTTCCACCAAACCCCTCAGTTGTTGGACTCGTTCAATTTCCACTGTTGGGTTTGGATAGGTTCCAATCTTTCTCTTGCAATCCTCATTTTTTTTCTCTCGTGGCTTATCTTGGGGGTTCGCAACTGGGTGGTTTAACTTTGAATACTCTTTTGGTGTTCGTCGTAATTCCCTCTCGTGATCCTCCTCACTGGCTTTTTCCTTTGTAGTAATAGTTTTGGTCTCCGTGGTCTCTATCGAATCTGAGTCATCCTCAGGGTCATTCATATACACGGGATCCTCTCCTGTCCCTATGTTAGTCTTTGAACTAGGTTTTGAGCTAGAAGCATTAACGGATTTCTTTCTTCGTGTTTTCTTCTTTCTCGCTCGGCCAATGGATGCAGCATCTCTCTCTTCGAGGATGTAATTTTGCTTTTGGAGCATCGACCGTGTGAGTGCATTCATTGGTGCTATGTTTATAGTTGGTGGTGTTCCATCAACAATCTCTATTATGTTCAATGGTGTGATTTTCGGTGCGTTTGGATTGTTAGGACACTGTGCGATCAAATGATCTATGCCACAACGATTACAATTGAGTATTGGCATTGCCAATGCATTCCCTTGACTTGTTTGCATTAGTGCAGCATTCTTTTGCATTCTAATGGGGCACTCAGCTACTCGATGTGGTCCACCACATTCGTAGCACTGAAGAGGTGGTCTCCAGGCAAAGCTATTAATGTTTTGGCCTCTTGCTGCTAGCGCAGTAGCTTGATATACCGGTTTGATTTGTCCCCAATGGTCTTCCATATAGTACATGGGACACTCCTCAAGCATGTCGACTCCATAGGTGATACTAGGGTCTATGTCCTCTTCGCAATCTACATAAGTACTAGATGACTCGCAACCTATTTGGTTCATAGGTGTAACTCTTGGATGAGGGGGTTGCGGTCCTAGCACTGGAGGTGGAGACGGCGTGGTTTGGACCACATTTTGGGTTCTAGGGACCATGTGCTATAATGGCAACTGTTGCTCCATGGGTGGGGTAGGCATCAATGCAGGAACTTGAGGTGAGTCTGCCCAAGCTATAGGCGGTCTATTTTCCATGATGCGTTTAAGCATTAGGCAATCCTTCGCTTGATGGCCATACCTACCACACGCGTTACAAGTCCCGTTAAACTTTACTCTGAAAGTAGGGCTTTCACTCGTAGTATGTGGGCCCAAGAAAATTGAGCACCATTGTTGCTCCCTTCTTGGATACATATGAGTGTTTTGTGGAGCACGATTACCCCTAAGGCTTTCTTGGATGGCCTTGGTGAGATCTGCCAAAGTCATCTCAGATATCATTTGCTCTTTCACGATTGGCTTTATCTTCATTGGCTCATGCCCTGATGCTTGCGAGCTACTAGACTTTGGCTCGGCAGACACTCTTTCTCCTGCAATCATTAAATTATCCTCCAATTGGATTGCATTCATGGTGACTGCTTCCCAATTAGTGATACCTCTAATGACTAGGCCATTATAGATACTTTCATGTCGTAGTCCCCTAATGAATCTATCGAGCAATTGGTTGTTGTTGAATCGCTCGTTTGGATTGCATCGAGAATTCAAATTCTTTAGGCGACTAATGAAGTCTCTCACGGATTCACCTTCTTCTCGTTGGGCTTTCTGGAGCTGAGAGGCTACACCCCAAAGTACTCCCTCTCGTATGTATTCTTTTAAGAACAGTCTCCTAAGAGTAGAGTAGATCGTTTTCTCTTCTACTCTTAAGGTTCTATACCAATCTCCAGCCTTTCCGCTTAGGGTCAAACTCAAAGCCTTACACTTATGTAGCTCATTGTGCTCTTCCAAGGAATCGCACACATGTTCAAAGACTTCTATATGCTTTCTAGCATCTCCGTCTCCACTGAATTTCTGTGTGAGCTTAGCTACTTGAACTGCCTTGCTCCTAGGCTCTCTATCAGGTGCACTACGTATGTTTTCCGCAATAGAGCGACCGATAGTTTGAGCAAATGCTGGCAAATATCCTATTTGAGCAGGTATAATGGGTGTATGTGCTCCTGGAACCACATGTGAGATGGGAGTTGGCCTTGGCCTTGGCATACGCGCGGCTCTTGGGTCCCATATTTCGTATGGTGGTGTACCAGACGGTGGTCCAAAGTTTACAAGCATGGCCCTAGGCATAGGGGGTGCCTGATACAGCATGTTATTATTAAATGGCATGGCTCCACTTGTATAAGAGCTTGGATAATTCCATTGTGGATTGTAAGCTCTTGGAATAATCGGAGGTGTAGGAGCTACATGAGGCTGAGGTACGACAGGTGCACATGATTGATACATACATGTAGGTATAGTTGGGGGCACTGTGCTACTAAGCATCGGCGCAGTGTTAACAATGAACTCCATGGTGTATTTCTTGTCATGCTCACCACTGGGATATGCATGGTAGCCATAGTGTCATTAAGAGAAAGATGAGCTAGATCTGGGAAGGTAAAGCTGCCACTTGTGGGCTCAGATTGTACTGAGGCCCCTGGCGAAACAACATATGGAGGATCAATGGGGCTCACTGAGGGAGTCTCCATTTGTGATAGGGTTGGTTGGTTGGCCTTTCCCGTATCCAAGAATCTCATTAGGCCTATTGAAGGCATGTTGATCCCTGTGTTCTGTCTTTCTAACTCGACAATCCTATGGAGGACATCACAGACTTTCTGTTGTTGCTCATCTATGCTAGTAGCACCCGATGTGGATTGTAGAACATCTAACCAACCCACATGATAGGTGTGTCCTGTGTACCGACCAGTTAAAGCTTCTGCTTGTAGGTCATACTCCCAATTTTTGTTTAGGAATATCCCATCTAGGCCTGGCGTGCTAGAGGTTTCCCTCGAAGTGGAAGCATTATTGCTCCCCATCGCTTGCCCCTCCGTGACAGCTACCTTGGGAGCACTCGGTTGCTCGGCTGGCATGATTGTTGTCATAGGAGCCTTTGCTTTCAGGGCTCGACTTTGTTCTAGCCTTCGTAGGTTCTCAATTTCCCTCTCCCTTGTCGCTTGCATATAGCGTTCGATCTCTTGCACTTCGGCAAGACTCCTACCATCGGGTAGTAGAACCTCAGAGGGAGATAGTCCTAAAGGATCAGGAGGTGCAGTGGATGGAACATTCACATGCACACTCTCAAGAAGCATAGGGTCTATTTTAGGCATGAATGACGAATTTACTTCCCCACTCCCTTCATTTATTTCATTAACCGCATGTTCGGAGCGAGTAGCTCTACTAAGGGTCTCTTTTAAGAGGCTAAACACGCTGGACCCGGGTCGTGGGCCCATGGCATGCATGTATTGACTTGAACTATCAGGGTTTGGTGTAGGATACCCCTCCATGACTTCGTAGTCAGAGGAAGAATCACTAGACGCGATATGAGGATCTTGGGTCGCGCTACCTTGAGTCCCGGCCGAAGGTCCAGAACCTAGGGTGGAGGAATAATGGGTGCCCGCGTAAATGGAGGCACTACCAATATGCTCGTGCTCTAACACTCGTCCAGAGCATAGGTTCATATGAATTGGATCCCCTAGAAGTGTCACTGAGTGCCCGTGAAGGCTGCTCACCTAGTATTTTTGGGTGTTTTGCAACCCAAGTCTTTTCTTAATTTTTTTTTGATTTTTTGGTCCTTTTTTTCTGACCCATCTATAGAATAGAACGTATGATAGCTCAAAACAAGCGTCTCGGTCAGAGGGACGTGCCGTGCTTTACAGCCCTCCGCTTGGTCACTTTATGCCCTCTGAATCCCTAAAACCGTCAATTTCTAGTAGGGAACTAGGCCCAAATTAGAAAGTCTAAGGGTGCAAGTGGGAAGAGAAGGGAGGAGAGTGGAGGACTTGCCCCACATGCTCTCATTCCCTCTTGAGGGGGTAGGGTATATATATAAGAGTGAGTCTAGTATATATCATAAGACTGAAGACTGAGGCCTGGGCTTGGGCTTGGGCTTGGGCTTGGGCTTGGGCTTGGGCTTGGGGAAATGATCCCGATCGGAATTTTAGTGTAGCCCCCCAATCACTCACGTTTAAATATATCCTTTTTTTTTTTGAGGCGACGACCGCGCGCGGTTTAGGTGACCCTTTCTTGGCCACACACACTGTCACCTACCTAACCTCCCAGACAATAGCTCACAGCTCACTACCTTATCTACTTACTAACAGTGCTGCTAACCACTAAGTAATCTACTAACTAATCTGTTAACTGCTTACTGACAGTGAGCTAGCTGTCCACCTACTTCCTCTCTCACTACCTTACTGTGCAAAGACTGTGTGCAGGCAAACCTTGACAGAAAACTGTGTACAGACTGTGTGCAAACGGAAATTGCTAACTGCCTTCCTACTTATTCATTCACTGCAAACAAGCTAACGACTACTAATTGTGCAAAGACTGTGTGCAAACAGAAAACACAACATTATGCAAAAATCACAGAACTTGCAGAAAAACAACTCATTCCTCTTCCTCTTCCTCTTCTTTCCTACTACAAACAACTCATAGGAGAAGCACAAAGTGCCTCTTGGGCTTAGTGCAGGGCGATTCCCCGGCAGCGGCGCCAAAAATGTGCGCTCCTTGCCGCACTGTCGAAGCAAGGGCCTTGCCTAACACTGTGTGCGAGCCATAGACGGCTCCAAGCACACAACTAGCTTAACTAGTAAGCTCAAAAGAGGGCAATGGTGTGTCACTCACCGCTCTATGCTCCTGCTGTGGAGGATTCCTCGCCGCGAAGAAGAAGGAGACGCTGCTACGTCGCTCTCAACCGCTTCACCGCCGTCGTGCCGCCGCAATGCTCGATCGCACTTTCTCTCTCTCTCTCTCTCTCTCTCTCTCTCTCACATACACACACACACAAGGAGGTGAAGAAGAAGAAGATGGAGATGGAGATGGAGCAAGAGCACTCTTCTATTGCACAAATGAGAGAATGAGTGAATTTTAGGTTTAGTTGGATTTTATATGAGCTCACCCCATTCACACTTGGGCGCCCATGCTTAGCCAACTAATCCCTTGAATGTCCCAGTTAGAGTGTGCCTCTCATCTGCGATCACTCTTACCCTTTTCCTATTGGTCCTACAAGCTCGGTACCTAACTCTACCAAATACATAATACACGTTCGTCGTAGGTGATGGGGTGTCCGTGAGCCGTGAGGGTTAACACATGTATTTACGTGAAAAGACAACCAAATGGACAACTTATTATGCTGATCCTTTATGTAGATGACATGCTTATTGCTGGTCATTCTAAGAAGGACATTGCTGACTTGAAAACCAAGCTGAAAAGTCAATTCGACATGAAAGATTTGGGTGAAGCCAATCACATTTTGGGTATGCGCATTACTCGTGATCGTAAGAAGAGGTTGTTGTACCTTTCTCAAAAAGAGTATGTGCACAAGGTTCTTGATCGTTTCAACATGCAGAAGGGGAAGGCTTTGAGTACTCCATTGCCTGCATACTTGAAACTTAGCAAGAAAGACTGTCCCAAATCTGCTGAGGAAAAAGCTGCGATGGCTAAGATTCCTTATGCTTCAGCTTGTGGTAGTCTTATGTATGCCATGATGGCTACAAGACCTGACATTGCACATGCAGTGGGAGTTGTCAGCAGATTTATGTCTAACCCTGATAAAAAGCATTGGGATGCTATCAAGTCGATTCTCAGATACTTGAGTGGCACTGCAGATAGATAGTTATGCTATGGTCATGGAGAGTTATCCATTAAGGGATATGTAGACAGTGATTATGCAGGTTGTGTTGACAGTCGTAAATCAACTACAGGTTGGATTTACACATTTGCTGGTTCTGCCATTTCTTGGAGATCAGCTCTTCAAGATTGTACATCCATTTCCACTACAGAGGCAGAGTATGTTGCATTGAGTGAAGCATGCAAAGAAGCTATTTGGCTTGCTCGCCTAGTGCAAGATCTTGGATTGAAGCAGTGCTTACCAGTTCTTCACTGTGATAGTCAAAGTGTTATTGTCTTGGCTAAAAATCCAGTGTTTCATTCCAGAACGAAACACATTGATGTGCGTTATCACTTCAGTCGTGAATGCCTGGCAAACAAAAGCCTTGACTTAGTGAAAATTCCTACGTCAGAAAACACAGCAGATGCACTCACCAAAAGTCTCTCCAACCATCAGTTTCAACATTGTCGTGAGTTGATGGGCATTGGGTAAGATAGAGACTTACTCATTCATTCTCTCTTTTGGCCTCTCACATTGGCCATCAAGTGGGAGATTGTTGGGTTTATGCTGTCCATGTCCAGCCGCCCATCTAACTGCTACTAACCCAAGTGTATAGTACACTTAAGCCACTCTTCAATATATGTGTACATTATAATTGGGGGCCTTAATCTGCTCACCCCCTTCCATACGTGTCCGCCCATCTAACTGCTACTAACCCAAGTGTATAATACACTTGAGCCACTCTTCAATATATGTGCACATTATAATTGGGGGCCTTAATCTTTGGCTCACCCCCTTCCATACGTGTGTTTGTGTGCTCTTTCTCCCTGCCCACAGATTCTCCTTCACAGAAATTCCAGATTTTCTGTTGTCGCATTGTGTGCGAGTTTGATGCACTTTTGGAAGCACGGGAGATGCTTGAAGTTGAGTGCATGAATTCTGAGCTGAAGATGCAATTGCAGCTTGTGTTAAGCTTGTGGTTTGAGGGTTTTTTGGTAGACTTGGGCAACGAAGTACGGAGGCATTTATACACCACCGAAGTGGTCTCTTGAGAGAGACAATTTTTTGGAGCACACAGGTGGAGCTTCTTTCACTGGTTTTCACAGGATACTTTGGCAGTGATTTTGTGCTTGGATTCATGGTCTTTGCGGATGGTTTGCATATGGTTATGGCGCATGGTTGATGCCCATTATACATGCATTTTCGCATGCACTTTCAAGTGCCGGTGAGCTCTCTTGAGAGCATTGTTTTCGCATTGATCAAGTTTCCGGATTGCAACTCTTTTGGCGCTTGCTTATGCGCGGTCACTCCGTTGATGTACGTTGAGTGCGGATTGCCATTGTATATGAAAATGTAGAGCCATTTTGACATTTCTACTCATTGGCATTGAGTAGTGTTATGGTTTATGGTAGAGATTGTACTTGAGTTTTTGCTCAGTTTTCAGGGGAAACTCTGCCGGATTTTTCCCAGATTCTCGCCATAGTTTGTGATTGAGTGTTTACTCTCACTTTGACAGGTTTTGTCAGTTTGGACACAGTTTTGTGTTTTTGTATCCACTCTCGCCAAGAGTGAGGAGTTGTGTATCTTTCTTTGCTTGAGACAGTGGTTCGCTCTCGGGTGGGAGAGTTTTGTGATCTCGAGCATTGTTTGCCATAGTTTTGGCATGGAGACACTTCAAGTTAGAGGCGATTCTCGTTCACGATCGCGACTGACATGTTGGCACTGCGGCCATGATGGGCATATTAGGCGCCGTTGCTTCAGTCGTATGAGGCAGCGGAAGAGGCAGATGCATAGTGCTACTATGAGGACAAATGCTAGAGAGTATGCATGTGACGGACATGTCACTTTTGAGTGTAGCTTGCCTTCAGACTACTTTGTGTCTTGGGATGTCTATGCGTTTTCTACTAGACGAGCATGCAGTTTTTCACGTGACGCCACGTCTTGATTTGTTTGGATCTTTCTCTAGTGGGAGACTTGGTTGTGTGCAGTTTGCTGATGGTTCAACATACGACATAGAGGGTGCTGAAGATGTATGTATGTCCTTGCCTAGTGGTGCATTGCTTACGCTATGAGATGTACGTTATGTACTAGGACTCAGTCAGAGTCTCATTTCATATGCATAGGGGATCACTGGTGATAGCCAGAGGTGCTAGGAGTGGTCTGGTATACCCTTTGCATATTTCTGACACACGAGGCGGTGTAGTCTCTGTGTATTTGCAGCCATGTTTGGAGGGAGAGACGAGGCGTGTCTCTTTTGCGGATGTGCTACATGGAGAGCAGGTTGTGCATTTGTCTTGTGGTGATGTTCACGCAGACAGTGGTATCTCTGGGGATGCACAGCTTTGCCAGTCATCAATTGAGATGACATCGATGGAGCCAGAGACCGATGCATTGTTCTATGATGCATCTGATACGTTTGAGGGCGGCAGTGTCCTTCAAACAGCTGTGTGTGATTCAGTGGTGCTGATTTTTCGGTTTTGTAGTCATTCTCGGCAGATATGCCTTTGCCAGAGGATGCTGACATGGTGATGCATAGTCAGGTGGTTCCTGATGAGGATGCATATGGCACTGAGGTTGCTGACAGGGATAGGTTGGCACACATAGTGCATGTTTCATCGGCTTTCGGGTCTCTCATGTCTGACCTTTTGGTCTCGAGACCTGATCTTGCTTATGCGGTTGGTGTATTTGCAGTGGGAGTTGTCAGTCGTGCGATGACTGACACTGGCATTGTGCATTGTGGAGCCATGTAGGTTGTCACTCGATACCTGCATCAGGAGTGTCATCGTAGCTCTAGCCGTAGTGGTATGCATGTTGCATCTACACTAGAGCGGTTACAGAGTGAGCCAGTGGGCATAGGTTGAGAGTCGTCTTCTCTCACCTCTTGTATATACTAGTTGTAGGCTAGTCTTCTCGCCACTTATCAGCACACAGCCTTTAGTGGGAGAATGTTAGGTAAAGGCAGTGTGCCTCACCGTGCTTTGCCCGTGTCTGCCGGCCAGTGTCCGGCTGCCCACATTTATCTCCTTATTCTTTATACATACAAAGAATAAGGAGCTCTCACTCACATTCTCACATGGTACTCATACAGTGAGATTTGGGAGCTCCACCCCACATCCTGTGTCCTGCTCTCTGTCCCTCTCTCTCTCTCATTCTCTCTCTCCGCACACGCACTGCATCCGCGCACTCACACCGAGATAGCTCGTCCTTTGTACAAGCTTCTTATTGAGTTCCACTGGACCGCAGAGTGTGACCATGCTTATGAGTCATTGAAAAAGACCTTGACAAGCGCTCCTATTCTTTGAGTGTCCGATTGAAATGTAATTTCCCATGTACTTATTGATGCATCAAACTTTGCTATTGGGTGTGTTCTAGCTCAACCAAGAGAACATAAATTGGACTACCCCAATAGCTTTGCAAGTCGTCAATTGAATGATGCTGAGAGAAACTACACCACTACAGAGCAGAAAGGTTTAGGTATGATTTACGCAGTGAAGAAATTTCGCTACTATAACAAGTTTTTCTCTATGTGGATCATCAAGCCTTGTTGTATCTAGTAAATAAACCTTGTTCCACGGGAATAATCACACGATGGTTGTTAATGTACCTTGAGTTTGATTTTACCATTTTGTTAAGACTTGGTAAAAGACATGTCATGGCGGATCATTTGTCTCGCATACCCAATGGTGAAGCCCCTACTAGAGTCAATGATGAATTGCCCGATACTTCCTTATTTCTAGTCAAGACCATGCCTGAATGGAGTGAGAAGATTGTGAACTTTCTAGTTAATGGTTTTCCACCCAAAGAGCTTCGTAAGGATGTACATAGCTCGAAAACTGTTAAAAGAATGTGAACCTTATTCTCTCATTGCAGGAACTCTCTACAAAGGCTAGGGAAGGACAATATTCTTAGACGTTGTGCCCGTGAGGATGAGTATTTATACATACTGCAAGAAGCCCACATGGGTATAGCCAAAGGACATTTCTCAGGGGAACTAATAGCTAGAAAGGTGTTGCAATCAGGCTATTGGTGGACTACCTTATTCAAGGATGCATCACTTTTTGCGAAGGGATGTGATGAATGCCAACACTTTAAGAAGCCACAAAGGAAGGAGAAGATTCCTCTACATCCATTAAGGTAGCCCAGTGAAAAGTGGGGCTTAGAATTTGTAGGTCCAATTAGTTTGGCTGCACGTAACACTCAGTCACGATATATCATTGTAGCTACTGACTATGTGACCAAATGGGCTGAAGCAAAAGCAACACGAAAAGGTGATGCAAAGACAATAGCTAAGTTTTTGTTTGAGAACATTATCACACGTTTTGGATGCCCTTTGAACTTGTGAGTGACAATGGAACCCATTTTATAAATGAAGTGATAAAAGAACTCATATCAGACTTCATGATATCCCGCCACAAGTCTACACCTTATAATCCACAAGCAAATGGCCAAGCTGAGAGTACCAACAAAACTCTCATCTCCATTTTGACAAAGACAGTTGAGGCTCATTGTACAGATTGGGATTTAAAGCTCACATCAGCTCTATGGGCTTATCGTTCTTCTTACAAAGTGGCTATTAATTGTACACCATTCAAAATGGTATATGGCCAAGAAACAATTATGCCATGGGAGTTTGTAACTCCTAGTTTGGGTGTAGCTTCACAAGAAGGTTGGGATGGTAACCCTTTAGTTGAGCGCTTATACATCCTTGAGAGGTTAGATGAAGAAAGACAATTGGCTATGCAAAATACACTTGTGGAGAAAGATAGAAGGAAGAAATGGTTTGAT
Source organism: Adiantum capillus-veneris (assembly GCF_014529385.1). Lineage (NCBI taxonomy): Eukaryota > Viridiplantae > Streptophyta > Polypodiopsida > Polypodiales > Pteridaceae > Adiantum > Adiantum capillus-veneris. Next base: position 30,712,624 of record NC_140955.1, on the reverse strand, counting down.
CGTCATTTAAAGAACAAAGATATCAATGTTGGGGATAAAGTCCTTATGTATGGAGTGCATAACAAAAAGAAAAGTTGAAATATGCGGGAAAAGAACCATATCGAGTGTGTGAAATTACCTCGCAAGGTACCATTTGTGTGGAGACTCTAGATGGAGTTGAAACCATTGGAATCCTCAATGGGAGCAAATTCAAAAGGTACTATGATCCTCTAAGCCAGGAAGAGTTACAAGACATCCATCAAAAGAAAGCAGCCAAAGAACAGGCAGAGCTTAAAAAGATCTAAGCAAGAGTTGAGGCTCAAGAAAGACAACAATGTCTTAGATACCAATGAGAGGCTAATCTGGGAATCATGAAAGCATTTTTTGAAGACACTCATGATGATTCATTGGAATCTGAGCCACCTCTACGATATTCAATTGAACTAAATAGCCTGTATGGGAGAGTACTATATAACGCATTATTGGATACAAGAGCTCAACATAATTTGTTATCCTATGGAGTTTGGTGTCAGCTAGGAAAACCACTCCTATCCACAAGCACCATTCAAGTCAAGGGTGTCAATAAGAAGAAGACCATTGTTTTTGGAATCCTACACACTCATGTTATTTATGACAATGGACCCGTGGTTCAAAGCTTTTTGGGCATGCCTGTTGATACTATGGAGGGTAATATAAACCTGGGGCGCAAATGGATGTGCAATATCGATTAGAGAGGTTCAAGGCCTTTGCAACCACTTCTGGCATGATTACAATCACTATGTTCTTTCCTTGAAGATCTGTCACCTTGGCTATGCCATTCTCCTTGATTGTGATGACGAACTCCCAGACTCTCTAAATGTCAATTCCCGCTGGCAAAGCCTCAAAATAATTGTGTAAGTCAGCTTTTCCAAGAGAGACACTATCTCTGGTTTTCTCATGAACTCATTGAGTTCTTGTGGCATCATTGGCAGCTCTACGACATTGCCTTCTGGGTCTTTGAATAGGCCTTGGTATATCCTGAGGTCATTTGCTTCCAATAAGTTGCTTTGTAACCAAGTGGTAGTGGGCTTTATGGTTCCTATTGGTATTACAAATGGCTCCACTTCATCTAGGTAATCTTTGTTGGTCATCCTTTTCTTCTTTGCTGGTGACTTAGCGGCTGCCATGGATCCTGTTGCACTCAGTAATCCAAAATTAGCGTTCTTTACAAATTAGCTGATAAATTGATTTTTAACTATCCAATTGACTTGAAAATTGAAACATGAGCTCAAGAGGGACTAAGGATGCCCTGCAAATGAAAACAATAAGAATTGTGCTTCAAAATAAGCCTGAAGTAGGATGTCTTTTTTCCTTAGAATGGCTTGAAACTTGTCATGATGATAGCCCATGACCTGTGCATCACAGCTATGTGCTTGGATTTTGAATTAGACACCAAAAAGTGAAATTTTGGACTATTTTAGGCTTTTGGTGCACAAATGAGTAGGATGTTTTGTAATGATGAGCAAATGTTGTCAAATGACTTGAAAATTGATATGTAGGCTTCTTGTAGCATGTTGGTCCCATTTATGATGTCAAACTTTGCTCATCAGGTCAAAATGACTCTGGAGACATACTACGCGTAGGATGTCTTTTTGTTCAGAATTGCATGAAACTTGTCAGTATGATAGGGCATAGCCTGTGGATCATCACCATGGTCTTAGATTTGAATTTGGACAAGTTTTAAATGTAGGAAGACCATCTTTGGTGTTTGGGAATATGAAAAGTCCATCTATGGAGCTATGAGGCTAGAAAGTGATTTGTTTGGCTGGAAACTTGGTGGGTGGGCTTGTATGCATGTGATAAATATGTTTGAAGATCAAAAACTCCCTTTAGAGGCCATTCCAAGTTTAGAGACATACTACGCGTAGGATGTCTTTTTTTGTGAGTTTGAAGATATGACCTCACAATTAGCTTTGGTATGATGTGAAGAGTGTGTGGTTCAAGTTTCACTGGATTTGGATCATTTTTGATAGGTTTGTGACCATTTCTTGCCTCTATGCTCTGACTTTGTGTTATTGATGCATAAGAGGTCAAACTTGGTTCAAATGGAGTGAAACTTGGGGAATTAGATGTAAATGACATGTAGAGGCTGTGTGTATAGTTGAATGAAGAGTTGGGTGCTTAAAAGTGGCCTTGAGACATCCTATGTGTAGGATGTCTCTTGTACATTTTTTTTTGGAACAAATCCTACTATCATGTGCATATGACCTCCCTAAGTCCCTTTGTGCTTTATTTCAATTTAAAAATCAAATGGTTAGTTAGAAACTCCCTTCTTGGCTTTCGGAGCCTCAGAGGTGATTTCTGACTCTTGGAGCACTTTTCCGCGATGAAATTTCTTGATGATGATCAATATAGCTTCATTAATCCTTGGGGAACCTTGCCATGTGATTATTGTTGGTTTTGGCGTCACTTGAGCTTCGTTTGGCGATTTGTCGCTCTGGAAGCGCTCATGATTGTGTTTGCATGCCTCTGATGATTTGTAGTGGTCTACCACCATAGGACTTGGTTGTTGAAGGCCTTGGTAAGCTGCTCGTGAAGTTTGATGGCAAATGGACGTCCCGCTTGGCCGTGAGAGCCAAGTGACACTTTGCGTTTCCGATGCCGTTTCTAAAGCATAGGCCTACTTTGGCTCGCCTTTTGGCCATGTGGCCCATGTAGCCTTGTAGAGCTCGTCGAGAAGCTTCTACCCATGAGTTTTGGTATCATTCGGGTTACTTTTGCCGGATTTCCTCTTTGTGGCCTCTTGTAAGGCTCAAGATGTTAGGATTTTTCCAGTTGCTTTCTTGCCTCCTTTGGGCATCCAAGATTGGTATCCTAGGCTAGGGTAAACCCCCTATGAAGTCTTGTTGGTATTGGGTTAGCCATTAGGTGGTTACCTATGCTCACAGGTCTCTACCCTGCAAACCCCGTTGGAGTTCTATGCTAGTCTTGGCGACAAAACATCACATATACACGAAGAGCATAAGGTGCTGAGCCTACCTCTCATATTTGGTGGCCGTCGGATGACTGTGCGCGGCATATTGGCTGCTGGAAGTCTTGTGCGCTCTAGGTGGCTAGAGCTCTCTCTCACAAGTGAATAGTAGAAATGAGCTCTAAGTGGAGTGAAAAAATCTTATAATGAGGGTCCCATAACCATTTTTCATGAAATTTGACATGTGCTCCTAACTTTTTGCAAAACGCGGTTTAGACTCAAAAAATTCTTCATTTGGACTCCGTTTGGCCAATTTCTGAAAATTTTGACGATTCTGTCAAAATCTGGCCACAACACGCCTCCCGCTTCATTCTCATAATTGCACCCCCACTGCACCCTAGGTTGTCTTATAGTTTTTTTTTTTGTTTTTCATTACGATCGCATTTCACCTGCTTTTTGTATTTTTGAAGTTTTTCTACCAATAATTAGTAAAATTAAAAGGAAAATAGGAAAATCAACCCAAAAAACCCCAAAAATAAAAATAAATCAAAAAATTCACTCCGACACACTATGTACACTCACATGTAATTTTTATGGCCGGATTTCTCCGTTTTACCAATATTTTGCCCAAAAAATCGCTATTTTTACATATATACACACACTTATAAGCCTCAATTTGGCATTTGGCCTCATCTATCTGTAGATTTTGCTTGTACTGAAGGGAGTTCCTGTAGCATCACTTTGGGGATCCAAATGCGTGTCTCATGTAGTTGGCGATTGAGAATTTTTTTCGGTATCCATATCTGTTTTATGACCCTGTTCGGTGTTTGTTTAACATTGTTATGCTGAGGTTGTCTGCTACTGCCTTGTGGTGTGTCGACTCGTGCATTTCCATCTTTTCGTACCGATTCCTATTGTTTGCTTATTGTTGACCTTGATTTATTCCTTGTCGCCTGTGGTATCTCCTTTTTTTATTGAATGGGGTGGGCGATGTCCTGTTTATCCTTCTTAAGTGTCTTTTGCTGATTACGTGGAAGCCATCATTTTTTCTCTTTATCAAGTGATTGTGTCACTAGTATCGGGTTCCTCATGGGTGTTTGAGCAAAGGCTACCACCTGGTGTTCTTGTGCTTGTTGAATTTTGACCGTATTCAAACTCCAATCTATCTGCACATTATATTCTTTCTGCCATGGTTGACCCAACAACATTGGATGTGGTGTGCACGCATCCTCAACCACATAAAACTTGTGGGGATCAACATATTGATGTATTTGTACATGCAATATCGTCCAAACCAACGTGTTCAATGAATGTGATGTACTGCTTTCCATTGCTTGTTGAGTAGGATGGAGTTGTGCTTCAAGCTTGAGCTGATTATATAAATTGCAAGAAATCAGATTTGCTTGAGCTCTTGAATCAAGCAAGGCCATCAATCAACTTGATTGCTACCAACTTTGAATGGAATATTGGATCCACTGTGTCTTCATTAAAAATTCATTATCGAATAGCATTTATTCGCAACGGTGATCCAATTTGTTGTTGTTGTCGTAGAAGCTTTCTTTTTGCAATGAGTTCTTTTGCTTCTGCTTGTGTTTCTTCTCTTACCCTATGTTTCTCCTTCGTTCGTTGTTTTTCATGATGGATTTGTTGAAGCATATCTTGTGTTAGTGGTAAATAATAATTTTTTAACCGACACCCACTAATCCAATTTGACATTTCTTCACCTTCCAATGAGCAAGTTTGACGGCTCCGCTTTGTGATAAGTCACTAATCACAAAGGGTCCCATCCCTCGTTTTTTAAGTTTCTTGGCATGTTGCTTCAAAGTGTAAACAAGTACGTAATCACCTATTTTGAAATCTTTCGTGAGCATATGCTTGTCAAAAAACTTCTTTTGTCTTCTCTTCTTAGCATGGATCAAAGCAACAGCTCTTATTCGAAGTTCATCTAACTTTTCAAGATCATCTATTCTTGAACAGAGTTCATGGCGTGTCCATTCTAAGCGTTTTTCCACTCGTAGAGTTGGAATCAAAAACTCTACGAGTAATATAGCGTTTAGACCAAACACCATGTTGTACGGTGTTGTTCCAATCGATGTTTTATAAGCTACCCTGTATGCCCATAGAGTTGAGTTTAATTGTTGATCCCAGTCTGCCCTTGATTCTGATACAATTTTAGTCAACACAGTGCATAGGGTTTTATTTGTGGCCTCAGCTTGTCCATTTGCCTGTGGATGATATGGAGCAGATTTCTTATGTATGACCATGAATTCCTCTAGCAGGTATTCAATGACTTCATTAAGAAAATGTGTTCCTCGATCACTGACAATTTCCATTGGTAATCCATATCGTACAAATACATTCTCATACAAAAATTGTGCAGTGGTCCTTGCATCTGCTTTTTGTGTCGCTTTGGCTTCATCCCATTTTGTGAGATAGTCCGTAGCCACAATGATATATTGGGTATGGGTGCGATACGCAGGGGGTGAAATAGGCCCCACAAAATCAATTCCCCATTTTGCAAATGCCCGTGCTCCCATCATTGGCCGTAGTGGCATCTCATCTCTCTTTATCGGCACCTTAGTGTGCTAACATGCGTCACAACGCTTTACAAATTTCTCAACATCCATGTGCAATGTAGGCCACCATATCCCTGCGGGTTAAGACAATTTTTTTCGTCTTATCGCTTGAAAAATGGCCTCCACTTATTTTTCCATGTGCATATTCTAGAATCAGCAAGTATTCACTCTCACTTGCACAAATTCTAAGTTGATTGTCCTTTCCTTGCTTGTAGAGTTTATATTCAATTAAATTAAAGTCTCGAGCTTCCAACTCTATAGCCCTTTGTCGCGCTTTTGTTATCTTTTCAGGAAATGTTCTTGTCGTTAAGAAATCAATGATATATTGACTCCATGCAGGTGCAATGGTTACCTGAAACAATGTCGCATGATCCACCGATCGTTTGGCACTACATATAGTACAATTGTTAACATAAGCATGTGTGTCCGCATACATAGTTGGCCAATAAACTCCTAAGTGTTTCAATCTTTGGTGTGTTTTCCTTGTTGAACAATGAAATACACAGTCTTGGATGTGTGTTTCTTCAAGATAACACTCGAATTCCTCTAGATTTATACATAATCCTAGAATTTGGTCCGAGCCTAGATGGTACAGTCGTCCCGCAATCAACTGAAAGTTTTTTGTTTGTCGAAATGTTTGTTGTTTGGATCCCTCTTTCTTTTTATCAAATCTACCTCTAAAGAAAAGAATATCAGCAATTTCCTGAGACCATTTGGGTATCATTTCAATATTGAAAAGATAAGCGTCAGGTATGTCATCATCTACTCCTTCAGGAGCTTCCCCGTTTTGCAATCTTGAAAGATGATCTGCTCGTAGATGAGTTTTACCCTTTTTTACTACCACTGTGAAGTCAAACTCTAGAAATATAATAAACCAGCATACAATTCTCCCAGTGGTGCATGATTTATTTACTAGATACAGAAGAGCTTGATGATCTGTGAAGAACACAAATTTGTTTGCAAGCAAGTAATGCCAAAATTTCTTTACATCATATATCATTCCTAATCCCTCTCTTTCAGTGGTGGTGTAGTGCTTTTCTGCACTATTTAGCTGTCAGCTCGCATAACATACTGGGAAATCCATTGTTCCGTCTCCAGGTTGAGCCAGAATACTCCCAATTGCGTATGCAGAGGCATCAATATGAACACGGAATATCTTTTTTCAACCTGGTGCTTTAAGTACAGGTGTTGATACAAGGTTTTCCTTAAGCTTTTTGAATGAAGTTTCACACTCCTCAGTCCAGTCGAAACTGACTAATAAGCGATATAGTGGTTGTGCAATGATTGCATAGATATATATGAATCTTCGATAATATCTGCAGTGTCCCATGAACGATTGTACTTGTTTGGCATTAGTAGGCCTGGGCAAGTTTGCTATGACTCTAATTTTGTCTAGGTCAGTGGTTATGCCATTTCTTCAGACAATATGTCCTAAGATGCGGCCTTGCCTTACCATAAAAATGCACTTTTTTGGGTTGAGACAGATTCGATATGTTCTGCACTTCTCAGATACTTTTTGTAAATGGTCAATGTGTTCTTCTTGAATAAGAGAGTGGACACAGAGATCATCCATATATATTTCTAAGAATATTCTCATATATTCTTTGAACGCATGAGTCATTAACCTTTGGAAGGTGGCTGGGGCATTGGTTAGGCCAAAAGGCATAACTCTATACGCATATATTCCCCACTCGGTGGCAAATGCTGTTTTGTGTTGATCCTCTATTGAAATTGCCAATTGGTTGTATCCCGAAAACCCATCTAAAACGGAATAGGCCCGTTTTCTTGCTACCCTCTCAAGCACATGTTCTGTGATTGGCAAGGGATAGCTATCCCTTATTGTGGCTGCGTTCACCTTTTTGAGGTTCACACACACACACACACACACAACTTTCCGTTCTTTTTGGGGACTACCACAATGGGTGACACCCAATCTGTATGCTCGATTTCATAGATGAATTCGACATCCATCAGCTTGTCAATCTCTTCTTTGATTCGTTTAGCGAATGTGTCATTATATATGTAAGGACGCTATTTGCTTGGTTTGGCATCTAATTTTAAAGGAATTGTATGTTGGCATATCGATGGATCCACTCCCTTGAGGTCTTTGTAAGACCATGCAAACATATCTTTATACTTCTTGAGAAGCTGTGTTAGCATTTGTTCTTCCTTAGGCTCTAAATCAGTTGCTATATAGACAGGCTAAGGCTCTTTGCCTTGCGTAGCGAGGTCAATTCCTTTTTCATTTTCCGGCCCATCAAAAGATTCCTGGTTGATTCTTTCCCTTACTGGTGGTGTCATTATGATTTTTTTTTCTTGGATGGTGAATTTTCGATAGTGGGGCAGTACATTCATGTTTCCTTTTTCTGAATCCTCCTTACCTTGACTTTCTCCCTCAGTAGTCCATACCTCTCATAACATCCGTTTAAGTTCTTGGTATTTCTTTTTACGCTTCATTTTGGTCCACTCTGGATCTTTTGTCTTTTTTTTGTTTTGATTGTTGAGATTTTCTTGATTTTGTTTCTGTTTTAGTTTTCCGTGTTTGTTTTATTTCCTCATGTGTCCTTTCCCTTTGAACTCTTGAGAATCTCCCTGATATTTGGTCTTTTACACAATCCTCTGCCTTGAAAAGCATTAGATAGTGAGTTTTGTCTTTTATCTTAGGCATCATCTTTTCTCTAATTTTGTTTTCTACTCTTTTTTTTCTATAGTGTTCATGGCGTCTAGGGTGTTGATTTGCAAAATCATAAAACTTGATATCTGCGGTTGTCTCCCCATGCTCGCTTGAGATGTCTGAACACTCGTTATTACTTATAGATGCTCAGAGGAGTTATAAAACTCTTCCTGTTCTGATGAGTCTACATTTTCATCTCCTATTGGTACAAGGTTTACCATGTAATAGTGTAGCACCTCATAGCCATCCTTATCGCAAAATTTTGTCGTTGGGCTATCTGTAACGATACATACATCCAATGTTGCTAGTATGTGTTCCCATTCCATAGGCTCTAAGGCATCTTCGGGAAAAGGTTCCGGAATATAATCCTTGTCCTCAATAGCAATTTCTAAGATGCATTCCTCTCTTTTCAAGCTTCCACAATGTGAAGCTCCACACATCCATAGCTCTTTTTTATGCCATAACCATGTTGGGAGTTCGGACCCTGCCAATGTAGCCGAATAACTCTTCCATTGGTGTTTGGTTCACATCCTTATAACTATGGTCTTTTAGGTATATTTTGGTTGTAGTCTCCCCATGCCTGAGGTATATGTGGTCATAACCCCAATCCTGTACCATCTTTAATTGTCTCATAAATGGTCTTCCCAAGGTGATCTCGTAATTGTTCTTTGTAAAGTCCCTCCCTAAACCCTAGAGCCATTCATAACTTTTTTTCATCCTAGAAAATAATTTAGAAAAAGCAAGACCGACAAAGAAGTCATGTGGACAAGAGACTTTACTCCAGAATGAAAAGACAATGATATTTTGGATAAGAAATTACGTCATCCCTATAAGATTATTTTTATACTTCTTCGTGAAGATCCGCGTGGGAACTGATCTAGATCGAGAACTAGGAGAAAAAGGGACTAACTTAATTGAAAGGTAAATTTAAGAGATAAGAACTAAGAAGAAAATTGGAGTCCAATAGCATTTGAGAAGAGAAATGGGGTCCAATAGCAATTGAGAGGAGAATTGGGGTCCAATAGCATTTGAGAAGAGAAATAGGGTCCAATAGCATTTGAGAAGAGAATTTGGGGTCCAATAGGAATTGAGAAGAGAATTGGGGTCCAATAGGAATTGAGAAGAGAATTCCACCCACCATTTCTTATATAAGCACCCCCTCTCCTTTGTAATTTTACACAACACATATGTTGCTAAGCTACTTGCATACTTGCCATGCTCAAGGTTATGCTTAAGTAAATCAAGGTTTTCATTAAACCTTGATCTTGCTCTCTCCCTCTCTTGAAAGCCAAACCCTCAACTCTCTTCCTCTCTTGAAGGACAAACCCTTGAGGGTTTTGTGAAGAAGCTCCTCTCTCCTTCCTCTTCACCATAAATCCCTTTCCTTCCTCCTTGAGCCTCACATCTCTTCAAGAAGGACTTCAACCCCACTTCCCTCTTGCTTAGAGGAGGTAATCTTCATTTCTAGTAGGATTAATTAATCCATGTGTTTCAATATTAGGAAGGTTTATGTACATCATTTTAGGTTTTAAACTTTAATGGAAACCTTGCAATTAGGGTTAAGTGATAAGAGTATCTACGCATCATAAAGTTAAGCTTCAAAGGTAGATTTTCACTCGTAAGCTAAGATTTAATGGTAACTTTTCACTTAGATGTAAGCTTTAGTGATTACCTTGCATTTTTAGGTTTTAAGCTTTAATGGAAACCTTGCAATTAGGGTTAAGTGATAAGCATATCTACGCATCATAAAGTTAAGCTTCAAAGGTAGATTTGCACTCGTAAGCTAAGCTTTAATGGTAACTTTGCACATAGATGTAAGCTTTAGTGATTACCTTGCATTTTTAGGTTCTAAGCTTTAATGGAAACCTTGCAATTAGGGTCAAGTGATAAGAGTATCTATGCATCATAAAGTTAACCTTCAAAGGTAGATTTGCTCTTGTAAGCTAAGCTTTAATGGTAACTTTGCACTTAGGTGTAAGCTTTAGTGACTACCTTGCATTTTTAGGTTTAAGCTTTAATGGAAACCTCGCAATTAGGTTAAGTGCTAAGAGTATCTATACATCATTAAGTTAAGTTTTAAAGGTAGATTTGCACTCTTAAGCTAAGCATTAATGGTAACTTTGCACTTAGGTGTAAGCTTTAGTGACTACCTTGTATTTTAGGTTTAAGGTAATGGAAAGCTCGAAAACTCATAAATTATAGGACGACCTTCTAGCTTCCTAAAATGGAAAGTTAGGTACCATAAGAAAAGAGTAGTTGTCTAAGCTCGATAGAAGTAGTTCAATTTTTGGTTTTAAAGAGTATTTCTAAAGTTTTCAATTTCAAATTTGTTTGTAAATACGGGATGGGGGAGATAGGGGATAACTTCGCGGAATTGATCTCCGTGTTGTTTGAACCGAAAACTCTACAAGCTTCCATGGAGATGCCCCATGGATGGAAAAGGATTGCAAAAACCTGGGAATCAACAAAACGGGGATTGAACTTAAAAAGTTGGCAGTTTTAAAGATACATTAACCATCATATGCCTATGGCAAAAACTCGCTTGTATTTTCTAAATAACTTGGCTGGTAGATAATTAATGAAAGTAGGAATTAAGGTTGATAAATGAATGAACCTGGAAATTACCAACTAGGAGTTAAAAAGGAATCTTGAGAGGTGATAGGGATAGCCCATTACAAAACATAGATTTAACTAGGAGTTTTGAAGATTGTCTGGAAATGACCAGGAACCAAGATGGATCTTCTTGGGGTCAATTTGATTGAGAGGCCGGCCTATTGAGAGGATTCTCTTGGGGAACTTGTCGGAGATTGGTCCATTTCAGCTAGGGCAGTGTAACCGGCAAGTTGTTATACCTAAGTCATTCATGCCCGATGGATAAGGGATGAATGGGTTTGTTTTATTTTTGCCCGACCGGGTGAAGTACCCGCAGTATCTTATTGGAAATCGGCCATAATCTGGGTATGGCCTGATGCCAATAGTTGGATGAGAAGGTTATACTCAGGGAGGATGATGTGAATTTAATTAAGGAAATTTGTTCAACTTGGTTGCTTAAAAAGGAACTGGAAAGGCTAGGAATATAGGGGCTATCCTGTGCATCTGTCACCAGATGGTGCTATACCTCTCGAAATAAAATGCTTAGGAAGGAATGATTAAATTACTTGATGAGCCTTTCCCAAACACTTAATTCTGGGAAATATTGTGAAGGTGCTGCCATTTTGTTGGCTTATAACCGATTATCTTGGCCTGAATGGGGAGGCAAGATGAATTGGTTGAAACTAAATGTGTTGCATGATTAGTTAGGAAGCTAGTTACAAGCTAATTATAGCAGATAAAGGAAAGGAAATGAATTAAAAGCTTCAAAATAAAGATCTGGTGGGAACAACCAGATGAATTTCCCTGAACGAGGGCATGCAACAAATTGCATGCTGCTTGTTGTTTGATGATGCCTGATAGACTGTTGTCTTCCTGATTTTGTAGTAGCCTAAGTACTACCTCGGGAAGGGATTTTCATGAAATGGTTTGGTGGGTAGGCGGATCCGGAGGGTCAGATGGTCGGATGTTGATTTAAAAATTTTATGTTAAACACTAGGACTACGTGGGATAAAAATGGGTAATCGGGGACGAGCGAGACCAGGTAGGATTGCAAGATCCCTCTTCTTAGGGGAAAGTGACAACTGCCGTGCCTGCTTGTCAGGAAAAAGGGGTTATCACCATGAACCAAGGGAGAACAAGAAAGCAAGAGCAGATCCTCAAGTTAAAGATCAAGAGAATTGAGAAAGTCTTTGAGATGGAATTTCTCTCACTTCATACTTAGCTTCATACTGCCCTAGGTAAGAGGGTAGAGTTTTTAGCGAGTCTGGTTGGCTGTGCCCCGAACTAATTGACCCCTGGTCCCCCTCTTGTGAATGCATATCAAAGTTCATTTGTGATCTTGCCTCAAATTCTTCAATGGGAGGTAAGATCTCATTTTTCTCCTTCCCAGTGCGATTTAGTTGGTAGTTTACCCCATTATCTTCATTTGCTTCCCGGATTTGCTTCCACAGGTCATCTAGACTGTCACAATCTTTACCCATCCCTACCAAGATGGAAACCATCAATTGTCTCATCTGTTGTATTTGGCGCTATGATAGGTTCTCTCCTAGACTCTGAGGCAGTCGTGAGTCCCTCCTTTGTGTCTGCTTGTTTCTCTTGAGTAGGTGTGATAGGGTTTGGAGCTGGCACCTCGTGCCAACTTGCAGGTTTACCAAGTGGGTTTTCTATCAAGGATTGGGCTGTTTCAATCATCTTCCGACACATTTCCAACCTTTGTTTTTCTAGTTCCGCATATGGATAAGTCATCCATCTTTGCTCTTGACTTTGGTTGTTTTTGCGTATGGCTTTGTATGCTTTTAAAAGTGCCTCAAGCTGCTCATTTACTTTTTCTACCAGTACTGATCCTCCTGATCCTGTGCTTTTGGGTTCCACTATTTCCTTGGGCCCTGTGGTTGCAGTAGTGTGTGAACTTAAACTAGTTAGATCCTCTAACCACTCCAATCTATCCTTTGTATGTTTTAACTCCTCGAATAGAGCCGTTTTCTCTCTTTCCCTCCTAGCTTTCATACGATCCTTTCTAGCTTTCCAAGTACTTCTTTGATTTTTCATTTCTGCACTAGGGGCACTGATCTTTGGCTCTTCAACTATGGGTTCATTTGTCCTTCTTTGAGCTTGTGCCCGTGTGACTGCCTGAATAGGTATTACTGTTTCGTTTTCTGAACCCCCACTGGATGGCACTACTTCTAGCATGTTCAAAGTAGTTTTTGCTCCTTTGCTCGGGTTCTTAGGGCAATCAAGAATCAAGTGAGTAATCCCACACTCGATGCAATACACATTGACTCTAATGATTTCATCATGAGGACAGTCCCTTAGCCAATGATCTCCGCCACACTTGTAGCAGGGTCCCTTAGGCTGTTGAGGTGCTCCTTGAGCTCCTCTCTGTTGGTAAGCATGCCTCTGCCCGCCCATGCCTCCGTTGGCTATGAACAACAATTTTCATTCATCCAAGCTGTATCTTCCTTCTCCTGCAGCCTGTGCAGTTGTTGGTGGTCCTGTACTTCCAATCATGCTCCAAGGTTCTTGCATCTTAGGTTCTTCTGGTGGATAATAGACAAGATTTTTTGCATATCCATTGGGATCTTCGTAATATGCATGCATAGGTACCAAAGCCTTCTCTTCTGGTTCGTTTACCATTGGTGCGTATCTTATGCCGACCGGTCATACTCCTGATAGGGGTGGTTGTTGCCCCAATATTGGTTGTGGTCTTTCAACTCCTACAGGTCCTGGTAGGTTACCTACTTGATACCTAGGCACCATTGGGATTTGAGGAGATGCTACCTGAGCTTGAGGAGCATATGGTTGCTCTCTCACATATCCCTTGTTATAATAACATTCCTCCGTCACGTAATTTGTCCATTTTTGTTCAATAGCACACCACTTCGGCTGCTTAGCCTGAGGCTTGGCATACATATTAATTTTTTTTAGCACTTCTTTCATAAGCTGCTCGTGGCTTACAGCTACTTCTCCTTTCAGTGCTATCTTAGCAAGCTTGCTTCCACTTTGTTGTGAGGATGAATTGTCATCAAGATCCTTGAATTCACCCTCCTTGTAGACCGCACAATTGTCTACAAGGTAAAGAGCTTCCTTAGTTAACTCACTTAACGTTGTGCTCCTCTTCATATGTAAGTCCTTCTGGAGATCTGCGTTTCTTAGTTCTTGAATAAATATAAGCATACGTCGGGACTGGGTTGGTAGTTCCTCCACCAGTCAGAACTTCATATATCTCTTTAGTCGTAGGGCTACCTTTTGCACAGATTCCCCTTCTTTTTGTTTGAATTTATGGATTTGTGAGACTATATTATGAGCTATCCCCCTTTGTGAGAATTCCTCAATAAACTCGTCAAAAATCTCCTCCATAGATTCAAAATCTCTACTCTCCACAGAATCAAACCGCGTGGTAGCATCCTCTTCTAAGGTAAGTCCAAACCCTGCAAATTGAGTAGGGAAATCTAAAACTTCTTCAGCTCTAATTACATGCACAAAGGCTGCTACATGATCCCTAGGATCTCTCTTTCCCGTGTATTTATTGTTTACCCATTTTTGAACTTGAGAAGGTCTAATTCTACGATGGTCTACAAATCTCATCATTGGTTCTCCTCACCCTACTCGATATACCTCCTCTGGCCTTCGATAGTGGGAGGGTTTCTCTCCCAGAGGTGCTACTAAGCCATAATTTCCGACGGTTCTTGCAAGAGGTGGTTCATCTCTCCAAACTCGTTCTCTTTGATCTCGTTCTATGGGTTGTCTTTCAGGCTCTGCAGACTCTTGAGTTCTTGGTTTACTCTCGCCTTGATATTGTGAATGGAGTGGTGGTTCTTGTAAATCTCTTAGACCTCGTGCGGCTGAATAACCACCTCTATTTTGGTCTTGTTCTAATGTCGCACTTTGTTGATTCCATGCCTGCAATGATGGTTGGGTTGCCTGTTGGTTTTGGTAGTTGAACGTCTGCTGTCGGTTAGAATGTGATGTTGCGTCATACTCCTCTGAAAATGGATTTGTTGACTTGCTAGGGGTATAGGTGGACCTTGGTACTTCTTCGAGGGCATATGTTGAGGTTTTTGGAACTGTTGCCTTATCTACCTCCTCTGGTAGAATTCATTTGTATTCTCGCCCGTACCTGTCAAACAAAAAGGATATCCTTCCCCATAGCAGTTTCAGAAGGGAACAAGTAAAGAACCTTATCATTGCTCAATTCATTTGGGTAGGGTTCTTTGCATTGAAAATAAGAGACTACTCCCTCGCTCTTATGCTTGTAAATTCCCACATTCTCATTATAGGTAGAGACTATGGTTGTTTTTTTATCATACATAAAAAGAGCTCTAGGTCGATCAATTATAGGAGGCGGCTCTTGATTTTCTGAGACCATTTTTCCCTTTGCTACATTATCTCCATACCTATTGTAATCCTCAGGGTTGCTAACTATCAGATAGTGGTTCCCCTTTTCATCTCGGAATCTATCTCCATCATCATAGACTTGAATTATCTCCAGTCTCTGAGAAGGCCGTTCCTCTATACAAATACACTTGCGTCCTCGATAGTCAGAATAAACTAGGTCTCCCTGAGAGTTTGTTCCTTCTAAGAAGATTATAGTGAACTTGGCATTGTTCAAAGGGTTTTGGGAGGTACTTCCTCCTAGCATTGGTCCTTCACCAGAGAAACCTCCTGGCTGTTGACTACCCATCATGAAGAAGGACTTATCTGATGAAGTGTCAGTATCACTATCTTCCTCAATGATTGGGGCTAATGGATCTAACCTTGCCTGAGTTACACTTTCCTCAGTGGATAGTAAGCTACCCTGATCACCTACCTCTTTTTGGTCTCTTGAAATGTGTCTTCCTGATCTTAAATTCATCAAACTTAGCAATGCTACTTATCACAAATCCAACCACTCACCTGGCAAGGGATCAATTTCCGCACAACTTCTTGCCTTGCTGAATATACCTGTACACAAGCGTTTAATTTCGGCAATCGAATCAAGGCATTTTACCACTAGAGGTGGTCTTAGTAATGATTGGTATAACTGGAGGGTTAATCCCAACCACTATACACTTCTGATGTTCTTGATTAAGTCCACTAATCTTGAACTGGACACAATCCAAGCGTTTGTCAGTCTAGAGGTAAAGTCTTAATTTCGTCTTTGCTCCGTTAAAAGGTCAAACAAAGTCCAATTTCACTTTTGAAAGAAGTTATGAAACCCTCAAGTCAATTAGAACCTCCAGGTATGTCAACATTTTTATTTTGTCCAAAAAATGACCTTGTTTCAGCCAAAATTTGCAATGTAGACTTCCCTTGGTGTGATGAGCTCCCAACTGTTCTTACTTTTTGATTTGGACACCTATAAGCTGGTCAACTGCTTAGAAATTTGTTTCAGAAGCCTAATGTCCGTTCTGATAAATTCACCAGTCAAATCCACTCCAAATTGGACCAAACTTGACTAGGAGGCTTGTCTAAGGCTATATGAGAGCCTGGTATGTCTTAAATATCATTTTTGGGCTTTTAATCATGCATTAGACATACTACGTGTAGGATGTCTTTTGCAACAGAATTTAACCCAACTTGGTCCATAGCCTTTCCTTGATGTGTTGAGCTCCCTGGTGTGTTTAGATCTGAGTTTGAATGTAAAAAGATCCCCAACTTAGCTATTCTAGTCTTTTTCAGTCAAAAATGCTAAAGTCTGCTTAAACTCCAATTTTCTCACCCAATTGAGATGAAATCTTTCACATGCACTCAATAAATCATGTAGATCATGCACAGGAAGACATCCTATGGTTTTGGTCTCAAAATTATGCCTTGGCACAATTTGCGTAGGATGTCTGGCAATTCCTATCTTTTGGCCACAATCTATCAAGATATGGTCAACTTCCACTTTCCACGTGAAAATAGGGTAAAACCTACCTTCTAAACACTCTAGTCAACTCAGATTCTCCAAATTCCTGCAAGGTCACCCTGTAGACATCCTACACGTAGGATGTCTACTGACTTAATTTTTTTTTTTTCTGTCAGTGGGCTTCGCTATGCTCTTCAGATCTCTCAGCAATACTCATAGAAACTTTTGGACTTCAATTCAGATTCTAAACATAATCACCATCTTTTACAGCTCTTTGATGAGCCTAACAGCAAATATAACATGCATGAAGTGCTCTAGATCATAAATCATGATGTCCTACTTACCCTACTCCTACTCATCATGTGAAATGGTGATTTTGGTGTCTCGGTTGCTTTCTGGGCTCCCACAGACTCTCAAGCTCTCCTCTCACCGCCTCTACCACTCTAACTCCTACTCTCCTATCTAATACTACCTAAGTCGAAGGATCTAGGCCAGACACACGCTCCCTAGACTCCTCCTAGACTTGGGGATTCCACCACCCTCTGATCCTATCTAAATGTAAAATAAGACTCTGGCAAGCCAGAGAATCCCTATCCTCAAGGACTAGTCTCAGTCACCTACCTAGGTTTTTCGTCCCCGACAGCGGAGCCAATGTTGGCGGATATGCTGCGACGGACGTCAGCACAGCGAGAATTCACCTAACAAGATTTGTCAGCTAAGGACGAAGCCCGACCCGCAGGCGCGTGGAAGTAAGCATAGGGTGTCAACCTACACTCGACCGACTATAGACTACTTCCTACAGAGGTTTCTACCCAATGTCTAAGTTACAGCCTTCAAAAGTACACAGGAGGAGATTTCCTACAATTCTTTCATGAGCCAAATACCCATTAGACGTTCTCAAAACTCTACGAAACTTAAAGGATATCCTATTAACACCAATAGGCCACTCTCCCTAAGGTTCGTGACCCAAAACCCTACCCAAAAACACCCAATGCAGAATCACGTAGGATGTCTGACAGGTTTTTCTACATGTCGTCATTTCTAAAGTGCCTAATGTGTAGCTCTACTCAATACGAAAGTGTGGATATGCTGAAATGCAAAAACAGATAGCGTTTGCTTACCGAATCACTAGAAATAGCTTGCGGTTCAATCTTGTTGAGCCGAGCCGTACACCCGCAATGTAGGTGTTGGCGCATAGCTCTCTCTGGGGCAACACGCTGCACTTCTCCGCATGCAATTCCCACCACGAGTGTGCGTGTAGCGTCAAGATAAACTCTCACTCTCTCTTGTACACAGAATATGTTTCTCACAGACACTTGATAAAATGAACAAAAAGGTTTTTTTCATTAAGGTCAAATTTGGTATAAATACCTTCCAAATACAATATCTCATGTTCCAAAGTCAAATCCTACTCAGTCTAATGGCAAAAATAATATACAAAATTGGAAACTTCTGTAAGCCCCAAGTATTTACAAATGCAATTATAGGTTTTCTTAATCAGAGAATGACTACATAGGATTTATTTCTTTTCGTATTCCGCCACTCTTCAGTTGAGTGTAGCCGCCAGTCTTCTGCTTCTGCTAACAAAGGATCATTTGTCTTGGATATTCAATGGTGAAGCCCCTACTGGACTCGATGATGAATTGCCCGATACTTCCTTATTTCTAGTCGAGACCATGCCTGAATGGAGTGAGAAGATTGTGAACTTTCTAGTTAATGATTTTCCATCCAAAGAGCTTCGTAAGGATATAGCTCAAAACTGTTAAAAGAATGTGAACCTTATTCTCTCATTGCAGGAACTCTCTACAAGCTAGGGAAGGATGTATTCTTAGACGTTGTGCCCATGAAGATGAGTATTTGTACATATTGCAAGAAGGCACATGGGTATAGCCGGAGGACATTTCTGAGGGGAACTAATTGCTAGAAAGGTGTTGCAATCAGGCTATTGGTGGCCTACCTTATTCAAGGATGCATCACTTTTTGCAAAAGGATGTGATGAATGCCAACGGTTTAAGAAGCCACAAAGGAAGGATAAGATGCCCTTACATCCTGTTAAAGTGACTGAACCATTTGAAAAAGGGGGTTTAGACTTTGTAGGCCCAATTAGTCCGGCAGCCTGGTAGCACTCAATCTTGATATATAATCGTTGCCACTGACTATGTGACAAAGTGGGCAAAAGCCAGGGCAACACGTAAGGCTGATGCAAGGTCAATTGCCAATTTTCTCTTTGAGAACATTATTACAAGATCTTGTTGTCCCTTTGAGATTGTGAGTGACAATGGTACTCATTTCATAAATGGAGTGATAAAGGAACTGGCGACAAACTTCATGATAGCCCACCATAAGTCCACACCTTATTATCCACAAGAAAATGCCCAAGTTGAGAGTACCAACAAGATCTTAATTTCTATCTTGATCGAAATAGTCAAAGGTCATCGCATGGATTGGAATTTGAAGCTGAAATCAGTTCTATGGGCTTACCGTACTTCTTACAAAGTGTCTATTAACTGTACACCATTCAAAATGGTATATGGCCAAGAAGCAGTCATGCCATGTGAGTTTGTAATTCCTAGTCTACATGTAGCTTCACAAGAAGGTTGGGACGGTAACCCTTTAATTGAGTGTTTATATATCCTTGAGAGGTTATATAAGGAAAGGCAATTGACTGTGTAAAACTCACTTGTGGAGAAAGACAGGAGGAAGAAATGGTCTGACCATCATCTAAAAAACAAAGATATCAATGTTGGTGATAAAGTCCTTATGTATGGAGTACAAAACGAGAAGAAAAAGTTGAAATATGTGGAAATAGAGTATGTGAAATCACCACAAGGTACCATTCGCTGGAGTTGAAACCATTGGATTCCTCAATGGGAGAAAATTTAAAAGATACTATGATCCTTTAAGCCAAGAGGAGCTACACACCATCCATAAAAAAAAGGCAACCAAAGCACAAGCCGAGTTGAAGAAGATACAAAATCAAGCTGAGGCTAAGGAGTGACAACAACGTATAAGATGCCAACGAGAGGCCAACCTGGGAGTTACACATGCATTCCATGTTGAAACGGAGGATGATTGGTTGGACTCTGACACACCTCTACAATACCCTATTGAGCTAAATAGCGCCTATGGAAAAGTGCTATATAACGCCTTATTGGACACGGGTGCTAAGTATAATCTGCTATCATATGGGGTGTGGTGTTAGTTAGGAAATCCATCTCTATCTGAGAGATTATCCAAGTCAAGGGTGTCAACAAGAAGAAAACTACGATTTTTGGTATCTGGCACACTTCTGTCAGTTATGAAAACGGGGTTGTAGCTCAAGACTTTTTGGTCATGCCTGTTGGAACTATGGAAGGTATATAAACCTAGGATGCACATGGATGATAGCGACCAAATGCACTATTGATTGGGAAATAGGGAGGGTCACAACTCAGAAACCAATTCTTAACCCTTTCACTCAAGCCATAGTTTTTGAAATAGTATTACCCCCAGAGGAAATAAAACCCAAAACAATACATGTGCAGGAGGTTGAACCATATGTCCCTATAGCCCAACTCTCTAAAGCTTCAGCTTTTGTAGTTGAAACAAAGCTTGAGACACACAAGACGCATCCTAATATAGTGAAGAAAACATACAAGTGGGTCCCTGAAGCTTCTTTACCGATCATGCCTGATGCTAAAAAATATGAGCCTTTAAAGAAACGCTCCACTCGCTCCCAAAAATGTAAGAAAATGTGGCATTGAATTCCTAAATGACTATTGGAAGCCCAAGGTTACTATCAAGGAAATGATCAAATTTGGGTGCCAAAACGTAAATTGTGTTCTTACTTGTCACCTGACCCATGTGAGTCAAATCTTGTGACGACAAGGCCAATGGAAGATCGTGGGAAAGGAAAAATCATAGAACACTATACACCGGATCTGGAGCTAGTATGGGTTCCCAAGCGGGAAAGGCTTGTTTCACTCAGCTCAACCATAGAAAAAACAAATGAAGCTTCTTGCTCTTCGTGTAGTTCCTATACGAAAATAGAAGCTTCGACACAACCTAACCTACCATTGTACATATCCATACAAACAAGAAAGATTTTGCACCTCCCGTTGTAAGTTCACCACCTACAAAAACGTTGCAAATAAAATCATAGGAGAGTATCTTACCACTTGCAACTACATGATATGCATAGGGCGGTAAAAAACTATTGGTTAAAGCCTTCGCCCATAACAACTTGGAACAATTGGTTTCAAAAGGTGACGACATCATTTAAAAGGTATGATCTACCCAAGGAAGGGGGGAGTGTATCTATGAGGCCTTATACTCACAAAAAGAAAAAAGAAAAAAGTACAAAGAGCAAGAGCCACCAAACAAAAATCTGGAAACTTACAAGTTCTATATATGACACAAAATCATAAAAACACATTATGCACAAGGACACGACCTTTTGACACAACCTTTATAATATATGCACTCTAACCATCATCTATCTGTGTGTACAGATATGGCTAGTATGATAGAGTCATTCACTCCTACCTTGGGTGAGAGGTACCTCTTTACTTTGTACAAGTGTTTCACATAGTCTACCTGGTGCTTGCATGTGAATGAGATTTGGTAGATATGCTAGACTGATACGTCTCTTGACCATGACTGATCCATACTTAGTAGAGGACGTCTCTCTGATTGCACAAACTTACCCTCTTGACCAAGATGACTATAGACGTATAGTGATGTTCTTAGTAAACATTTGTGCCTCTAATGATGAGGAAGAGTTACATGATTACACAAATGAACATATGGTCTCACGGATGATGAATTTTTCTTTCTTGACGCTGACGAGGATAGGGGTTTAGCCTTCGGGTTCCCTCTCAATCTCTACAATATCCTATTCCCTTCACTCTCTAGGGGACTACAAATAATTAGGTTAGGGTGTTAACTGAGTCAACGTCAGTTAATAGAAGCTACTAAAGGCCCAAGCCTTATGGATGCACTTCGAAGATCAACATGAAAAAGCAGTGAAGATTGGAGTTATTCATTTTTCACATTTTCCCAAAATGGTCATGTATTGTAAATTCCCGATTTATTTCAAGACATTGTAATATTTTAATGTGTTACGGGTTCAATGGGAGTTCCAAGCTGTAAAGAACAGGTCAGTTAGTGTGCCTAGGTTGCAGATTCAATAAGTGCAGGAGCCCTAAAGGCCTTGGGCGCCCGGACATTGCATATTTTTACCCTAGGTACATAAGGCAATGTGTAAAAGAAATTAGGGTTCTCAAGCTCATTTGTTGAGAGCACTCTTTGGTGAGAGCTCTTGAGGTGTGTGGCTATGGATTCCTTGATATTTTTCTTGCTCATGTGACTTGATTAACACTAATCAATGCTTAATTCTCTTTCACTATGCCTCTCTCATGCTTCTTATGATTGCCTATGATGCTTTGATTAGCTAGATTGTAACTAATTAGTGGTTAAGCCCTCTCTAATCTTGTGTGATTGCACTCTCTTGCTTGTGTGTGCATGTAGGTTTGATTGGAGTGTGGTGCTCGATAGATCTATGTGTGTGTGCTTGTGATTAGTGTGTTGCATGATAGGATTAGTGTTGTGTGTGTCTTGCAATCATTAGTGTGTGTGATTGTGTTCATTAGAGGTGAAGAGAAGTGGATGTGGAGATTGCCCATCATTGTGGCTTAGCTCCTCCATAGGCCAAGAAGCTCACCTCGTAGAGTCAACCATTCGTGTTGCCATGATTAGCTCACTAATCGTGTGAGTGTTTTCATGTCCTAGCCGGGTAGCTCATCCCTCGCGATTGATAATTTTGTTGGTCATTGGAGCTATACAACAATGGAACCCCCCAACATCTGGTGCCATTTCCAGGGATGATGACCTATGCTAGTGTAATTGTGGCATAATCGGATGTGTTTCCTCACTAGTTTCACTACTAATTTCACTTGTAAGTTTATGGTTTTGTGAATTTTGGATGTGTGTGCATGAAGCAATGTGCTCATTATTCCCTAATTTGTCATCGTAGCTTGCCAATTGTGTATTTACACACTCTAATTTCACACTAGCCCTCTGCTAATTTCACTAATTTTGTTAACTTATACACTAATTTGCTACGAAGGATTGGAACTTTCAACCGTCAATTGATCTTCATCGAAAAAGGTAATCAAGGTGGTATTGTCAACGTCCCTAGAATCTAAACATGTATAGAATTATGTAGAGACTCCACCATGATGCAATGTAATGTTGATTCTATGTTAATTGCAATGCAATGTTGCTATTAAAATTTTTGGATTGTTCGTTTTCACGCCATCATAGTACCGAAATTTTCCAGATTTGGTAGCGTATAAAATTGACAAGTTCAATTGTTAATTGGTGGATGTGTGTGGCTAATTGTGTACCTAATTGATTTAATTGCATGCTTGAATGGTGAACTGCAAGTGTGTGTGCACTGAAACCAAGTGTGTGCGCATTTTAACTGAGTGTGTGTATGCCTAATTTTAGGTGTGTGTGCACTGTTTTGCCCTTGATTGTGCATCTATACTTCAATGTGTGCTTACTGATTTTTCAAGTGTGATGATTGATTTGTGTTATGGTCATGTCCAACTAGAGATTTGCAAAATCACATTGCAATTTCGACAAGATTAACCCTTTTGTGTGCGCACCTAAAGATTGGTAAAAACTGCCAATTATTAGTGTGCGTGTGCGTAAAAAGTGCTTAATGTGCATGATTAATTTCATTTTTGATTGCATGTTTGGTGTGTGTAATGGTTAATTGCTGCGTTTTTGAACTCTAAACAGGGATTTACACACTCCAAATGCGTCAAAGTTTGACATGATTTTGTCGTTTATTTTGTCGGTTTAATTGACTAGTTTGGATTTTATTGATCAAATTATTTGGCAATTAAATTGATATAGTTTTTGTGATTTTATTTGGCTGCACTAATCCCCTATGTGTGGAGAATTAAATTTTTTTTGGGTATTTTTCGGATAAGTTTTGCAATTTTTTGATAATTTGTCTTTTTGGCCTTCAGAAGGTCATAGCAGAGTGGGTGGAGAATTGGTGCGCTTTCTGAACTGTTGATTAAGAATCACGGATTAGCAACACATGTCAACTATTCTTGTTTTATAATATACATGGGTCTTTCCATCATTGTAGCTTGGTCCCTTCTTTTAATGATCCATTAACTTCCTTGTTTTACAAAGGTTATATTTCCTTTTTATAATGTAAATGGGTCTTTCCATCATTGTAAATTGGCCCCTTTATTTAATGCTCACTTGATTTTTTTTATTTTTTAAATCTTTATTTAGTTTATAAGTTTTATAAAAGTTATATTTTCCTTTTATAAGTGTCTCTTTTCATCATTGTAATTTGGTCCCTTTATTTAATGTTCACTTGACTTTTAAAAAAACTTATTTGCTTAGTCTATAATGTTACCATATACATGTGGTAGTGATGTGTGTGAACACACTAGGACCGCTGGGGCATTTTTTCCCTCTTTAGGAGGTTTTTTCCCCCGTGCATTGTATATACGTCCATCACTCTAGGGCTATCAATCTTTCCATTGCACACTAAGTAACATACTTTCTATTGTGTGCCTTGAGCTTCCTTCGTCTTCTCCAAGCTGTGTGTGTTTGGTCGCTAGCTGCTCCAGCACACACCTGCTCACTTTCTCCGATTTCAGTGAGCTTTGGCGAGCGTTCGCAGGTTGACAAAAATTTTGGGCCACCGTTTCCACTACAGGCAGTACTGCACAGGCTATTTCGTCATTTTGTGCAGAATTTCTGTCAGTACCGTTTTCTGCATAACAGGTGCCTTACATTCTTCTACGGTTTGTGCTATATCGCACAGGTTGTTCCCGCTCCGTTTCTCCTATTTTCGGGCAGTTTTCACATCAGGTGCAGCATTTACCATGGCTGACAACAACACAGATGTGTTCAAGATGTTTGCTACTGAGGACAGGTTGTATGGGGACAACTACCCTATGTGGGCTTATATGATGCAACATGTTCTTGTGTCAAAGGGTGTCTGGAACATTGTGCAGGGCATTGATGTACGTCCTGGTTCTGAGGATGTAGGCGATGTTGAGGATGTTGCAGTTCTTGCTGCAAGGATTGCAGCTGTTAGAGTTGTTTTGCCTAGGGCAGAACAAGCTCGTTGGGATGTTAAGGATGCGCAGGCTCATGCATTGATTGCGTTGTCTATGAAGCGCACCATTGTTCCTTACATCCGTTCAGCAAAATCTGCAAAACAGGCTTGGGATATTCTAGCAGGTCTTTATGCAAGCCGCAATGAGGCTAAAATTGCTTTGTTGCGTAAAGAGTTGGAGTCGAAGATTATGCATGAGGAAGATGATATGGAAACTTTCCTTGCTAGTGTCAAGGATATCAATGAGCAGCTTATTTTTGCAGGTGAAGTCATTTCAGACACTTCCCTTGTGCAGACTGTTCTTGATGCCTTACCAGATTCCTACCAGACTTTTGCTAGTACTTGGAGACTGATGACCCAAGGAAATCCTGAAGTTGTCAAGTTTGATGCATTATGCACATTGCTGTTGCAAAAGTCACTTTCTAGAAAAAACAGGACTAGGCAGCGTGCAGTTGAACATGATTTTATTGCTTCTCAAAGAAAGGGTGGTAACAATAATGTAGCCACTTCTTATGGTTTTGCTGCGAGTGGCAAAAATTATGTTCCTAATGCTTTTGCTCGCAGTACTTCGTCTGGTAATTTTGGTGATAAGGGCAAAAAGAAGATGCGTTGCCATTATTGTAAAGCCAATGATCACTTGATCAAATCGTGTCCTAAGTTGAAGGCCAAAGAGGCTAAGAAGAAAGAGGGTGGTTCCACTGCAAATGCTGGTTCCACTACAAATGAAGCCATTGTTGAGTCTTCTGTGAAAGGAGACTGTGTTTCTGATGTTGATGCAGAATGGGCGTTTAGCGCAGAGTGCACTTACAATCCTGCTGTCCATGATGCATGCTTGTCAGTTGCTGCAGATTCACATGTGTGGTATTTCGACAGTGGTGCTACAAAGCACATTACCTCACATCGTGAATTGTTTACCTCTCTCGATTCTATCCCTCATGGGAATTCAGTCACTTGTGCCAACAACGCCTCATATCCACTCCATATGAAGCATGGCATGATAGAAAGCCTTCTATTGAGCACATGCGTGTTTTCGGCTGTTTGGCATATGCTTTGGTGCCACAAGTGCAGCGCAGAAAATTGGATGATAAGGCTGTCAAATGTATTTTTGTTGGTTATAGTGCTGAAAGCAAAGGTTACAGGTTGTATCATCCGCAAAAAACACGTATTCTGGTTTCTCGGGATGTAGTGTTTGTGGAAGATTCTGTTCAGCCCTTGTTGTCATGTACTGGAGACAGTAATGTAAGCTCACAGGACATTTATGACACTTTGTTGCCTCTTTTGCAGTGGTGGAAATATGAATGTAAGTTCCAATGAGGCAAATGTACAGCCTATGGGGGTTTTTGAAAATGTCTTAGATCAGCCTATTACTGATGCAGATGTACATGATGTACTTGATGAGGAAAGGGCTGAAAATGAGCAGGTTAGAGGTATGCCAAAATGGCTGGTGCACACTTTGCGTGACAGTAAATTGGATGCACCTTTGTCTAGTCGTACTCGTTCAGGCTCTCGCCATGCATCCTATGCATCAGATTGTTATGCTTTGGCTGTGTCTAGTTTACATGATGTTGAGGAGCCTCTATCTTTTGATGAAGCACAGAATTCAGAAAATTCGATGGCTGCCATGCAATCAGAATATGATGCACTTATAGAAAATGACACATGGACTTTATGTGATTTGCCTCCTGGCAAAAAGGCCATTGGTACGAAGTGGGTTTACAAGTTGAAATGCAAGCCGGATGATGAGATTGATCGCCATAAGGCTCGACTTGTTGCAAAGGGTTATGCACAACAAAAAGGCATAGATTATGAAGAGACTTTTGCTCCCACTTGTCGTATGACTACTGTGCATTTTCTATGTGCATTGGCAGCTCATTTTGGTTGGGATGTACATCAATCAGACATTGTTACTGCTTTCTTGAATGGTGACATATTTGAGGAAGTTTATGTAACGCAGCCTCGCGGTTTTGTCATAAAAGGACAAGAGGACAAAGTGTGCAAATGTAACAAGGCTTTGTATGGGTTGAAGCAATCTCCTCATGCTTGGTATGAGAAATCTGACACTCATTTGGTCAAGCAAGGCTTTCGTAACAGTCCAACAGAAAGCACATTGTATGTAAAGCGTGAGGGTGATGTATTTCTCATCGTGGTTCTTTATGTTGATGATTTGCTGATCACTGGACCAAATGAGAGACATATTGCTGAATTTAAGGCTGATTTGAATTCTACTTTCAAGATAAAAGATTTGGGGCTGTTGCATCATTACTTGGGTATACAGTTTAAGCAGTGTGATGGTGGTATTGCCTTGTGTCAGAAAAGTTACATAGAGACATTGCTATGTAAGTTTGGACTTGAGGATTGCAAACCTATTGCCACTCCCATGGAAACAGGTTTGAAGTTGAGTCTACATGATGCTGGTGATCCTGCTGATGTCACTCTTTACCAAACTGCTGTTGGCTGCCTCATTTATGTATGCAACACGAGGCCAAATATTCAGTTTGCAGTCTCACAGGTCAGCAGATTTATGCATAGCCCAAGGTCTAAGCATTGGCAGGCTGTCAAGAGGATTTTCCGCTACCTTAGTGGCACTTTACATCTTGGCTTGTTTTATCCGAAGGGGGGATCATTGCCGCCAGACTTACATGCTTTTTCGGACTCAGATTGGGCTGGTTGGTTTGACACGAGAGTGTCCACAAGTGGTTTTTGTTTCATGCTTGGCAGTTCATGTATATCATGGTTGAGCAAGAAGCAACCTACTGTGGCCACTTCGAGTTGTGAGGCTAAGTACAGGGCAGTCTTCACAGCTACGGTTGAGTGTGTATGGCTCAGACGCCTTATGGCTGATTTGGGTGTTGGACAGGACCCTGCCAACACTACCTACACTGACAGTCAGAGCGCATTGGCAGTTGCGAGGAATTTTTCATGCTCGCACAAAGCACATTGAGGTGCATTACCACTATGTCAGAGAGAGGCTCTCAGCAGGAGAGATCAACTTGGCTTATGTGCCAACACAGGACGACCTTGCAGATCTTTTCACAAAGGCATTGTCTCGTGAGAAGCTTGAAGCTTTCCGCAAAGCTTTGGGCTTACTCCCCTTTGTGGACTGATCATGTCCTTAGGGCATGGCACTTCCCTTTACTCATGTGCCAGCTCTCGTTCACCGCATCACTCCAGGGAGGATTTGTTACCATATACATGTGGTTGTGATGTGTGTGAACACACTAGGACCGCCGGGGCATTTTTTCCCTCTTTAGGAGGTTTTTTCCCCCGTGCATTGTATATACGCCCATCACTCTAGGGCTATCAATCTTTCCATTGCACACTAAGTAACACACTCTCTATTGTGTGCCTTGAGCTTCCTTCATCTTCTCCAAGCTGTGTGTGTTTCTCTGCAACCCTAATTCCAACATATAAATGGGTCTCTTCATTTAAGGATCTAATGACTTTCTTGTTAACTTTTTGATATAAAACATACTTTTTTCCTTGTGAATTTTTTTTTCATTTACAGACAATTTCTAACTTAAAAATTATAAATTGTCCTTAAATGAAAGAATTTTTTCACCACTAAGAATTTATTTCAACTTTTGGTTTTGATATGTAAATGTCACCTTATTTATTTAGTGTATGTATTATTATTAGGGATTAGCTTTAGAATTAACAACTAAGATTTTTTTTTTTCATGAACTTTCTGTTTTGATATGCAAATGTCACTTTGTTACTTTAGTGCATGTCTTATTATTAGGGATTAAGTTTAGACATTTTCAATATTCATTTCTATCCTAAAGATATTATGGATTTATTTCATTTAATAGCATGCATCATTTTATTGTATTTATACAAGAATTAGATCAATTCCTAAACTCTCACTAATGTTTTCATGAGGTCAATTAATATAACACTCATACATTAGGGCATAAGGAAAAGCGAAGATTTTTGGTGCAATTCCTTCACCATTAAATTGAATTGTTGGATGTTCTCCATGTGACATTTGAACAATCTTGGATTTTAATGTGTGCATATGGGAGTTCTTTCCACTCTCTCACTTCATTGGAGTCGAGGTAGCTCTCTCTCTCTCCCCCCTACAGGCCATCGTTAAATCTTTACCTTGTTTTCTTTTTTTTTGTGTCATTGACTTTTTTATTCATTTGGTTTTGTTTCTTTTTAATTTCATTTCATTTCGTTTTCATTCCCTTTAAATTTTATTTCATTTCAATTCAATTTCATTTTCTTTCTCTCACTTTCATTTCATTTATTTGTATATTAGTCAAAAATAAAAAACAAAAAGAAAATACAAAAAATCACAAAAAAACCTTTAAATGTCACAAAAAACAATTTAAAAATCTAAAAATAGATTTTAAAATTTATAAAAACCAGAAAACTCATCAAAAAATTATTAAAAAAATCAAAAACCTTACAAAAAACCAAAAATGACAAAGATAAATGCCTAAAAATTGTTCAAAAATCATAAAAGCTAAAAAATACATTGATAAATAAAATCACAATAAATCATAAAAAATTCATAAAACCTTCCAAAAACTCCATAAAAATTACAAAAATTAGAAAAGTAAAAAAAAATCTTTAAAAATCATAACTTTTCCAAAAAAAATCATAAAAATATCAAAATTAGAAAATTCATAATTTTACAAATAAATTATTTTAAAAAAAGGAAGGCGTTGAAAGAGCCATAAATACTCAGAAAAGCAGAAAACACACCGCCGGAGAATCACACCTAATAAACCGCGATAAAGCCAAAAGAGCCGCAAACCGCGCAAAAGCGAACAAGTCGAAGAATTGCTAAGGTCGAGAGATTCACAAACCGCAAAAGCGAATCATATCAGCCAAAAAAAGCGAGCAAAACGACCAACTCGAAGCAGTAGAGCGTCATACAACTTTCAAAATTTTGCATGCTAGAAACGGACAGGTGCAAGTGATTGCATTGCTAATAAGCTTCTAATTGAAGGAATAGGGATACAAATCACGGTGGATTGCAGATTAGGCTATTTAAGGCCCAAATTTTCATCATTTCAAAGGCCCATATCAATTTTGACATAGTCGAGCTAGAGTTAATCAACTCTTGTGAGTCTGAAGAGCGGTCAAATGCAAAAGTGCTTTGACACAAGCAGTTTTATCAAGCCAAAGCAGGAGAAAGTTTGCTAATCAATACCAAAATCTGCTAGGAGATAGTTTTTACAGAACAAGTCGACATGGACTCAAGTCGAGCCGAAAGTTCAAGTATAGCAGAGCAAGCTAATAGCAATGGCAACACATGCACAACTGCAACAGAGCAGATTTTACAGCTATATGGCTACAATGGAGATAAAGTCTTATATGCAGATTCAAAAGGCCATAGATACTTGATGAGTAACAAAAGCAACACAAGAGCCAAGATTCTGTTGATCAAAGTAAAGCCAGATTTAACAAACTCCCAGATGTTCACAACTTCAATGGAGCTAGGTATTGCAAACTCAAAGATGAAGTGTAGATAGAAGTTCAAAAAATCAACCCAAGTGGTTATCCAGAAATCTGCACAAGCCAGCAAAACATACATTTAGTGCATATGCAATCATGATCATTATACATGGATTATAGTGGTCAGATCTATAGTCAAGAGCCAGAATTGCAAGATCCAATGGATCAACCAATAGAAGCCAATCTAATTGGAGAACCGAGTCAAAGACGGTACAAAGGTCAAGACGGAGCAGTCTACAGCTTGATGCTTTGTGTTTTAAAAGAAAATGCCGACAACTTGGCAAGCATAGAAGATGAAGCTTCTCAGCTAGAGCTTGACATGGCAGAACCAAATGAAATACCACGAGTCATGGCATATTGCTCAGATTGTGGACGAAAAGGTGAACATTTTTCTGAAGATTGTCCAAGAAATCCAGACAACAAGGACACATCAACTACCAAGCAAGGCACAAAGAAAATTGTAATGTGAATCTCAATGTAAGTGCATTTAACTCGTCACTTTTAATGCGATCAGATGATTCTGCATTATCATTAGAAGCACCACTAAAAGCACTGCAAATTCAAAATCAACATTATGATACACAGGCACCTGAAAAGCTTAAAATTGATTCTTTGAACAACAAATTCCTACATGAATTTGGTCAAGATGTCCAGATAACATCGAATGTTGACAAGATTGCTAGGTTTGCAAATGATTTTGCATCCACTGCCACAAGTGTGCAATCATTCACAAGTCTAAGGAACACATCAAATAGAATGATGTTAGCATTGTATGGTACACATAATTCATATGCACACTATGTAGATCAAAAAGGCAAACTGTACAAAAAGTATCAACCAGTGTTTGAACGGCCCACACACCAGCTCATAGAAGTATGTCCAGTGATAGATTAGAAAGGATGGTTCATTTCAGAAGAAAGAATTTATTATAGCCAATCCTCTCTAGAGCTGAAGAATATTACCTAAGTGAACCAAAAATATGTTCAGAGCCAAACTCTCCTCCATCGAAAATCAAGCTTCGACATTGTAACCAAACGAGCATATAATTTGATCAAAACAATCATAGATATAGACGAGAGTCTAGCATCTATGATGCTTTGGGTCCTAAAATTGGAGAAGCTCATATCTTAGGAGACCCATGGATAGACAATATCAAGGCAAAGATAATGCTATCTATAGCTTGACTTGGAAAATAATTTATCATGTTTCACGGAGATATATAGGAAACTATGCAGAAAGTTTACACATGCCAAATATCAACAGTGCTACCCAAAGTGTACCTCCACAGTCCCAGAAGGTGAGACTAAATCAGAGTCAAACAATTTTGAACTCTTACAATGAAGCAGGCTATAATGATCACCCTAGGAAGGGAGGAGCTATAAATCCATCAAGCTCAGCTTATGTACTAGGAAATGCTACAGTAGTTAGAAGCCCTAGAGCCTCTAACCAACATACCCCTTCAAGGCAAAAACCATTGAAAGATCATATGGTTGTTGGAAGTTTCCAATTGACCCAGGTTCCCTCAGAATCTGTAGACAAATGATTATATGAAGATCATCAAGGACAAAAGTTTTAGCTGATCTCCACAAGTCAAAGTCAAAACCGACAAATCCAATAGTGTTCAAACAGTTACATGTGACCAAGCTCACATATGCATATCAAGATGCACATGGCAAGGAATATTAGCAAGATCAAGACCTTGTACAAACCCCTATGGATGGTAAGATTGAAGTCAAAGACTATCTGAAGATGATGCAAAGCCTCAAGCTGCTAGAACATGTGACTAAAAATTCAAAATCAATGAAAGCTAAAGTCCACCAGGCTACACAAATGTCACCACCAAAATCTCCACAGAAGAGAGAGATTCTACCAGAAAGTACAATGGATCTTCTTAGATCAAAGGTTACTCAGATGCATGTAGACAATGCTCAACAATTGCAAAAAGGTGCAATATTACAGCCAATGGAGTCAACATTAATCGAAGCAGGTGATCAAAGCAAAGAGAATGCAGATAAAGCTCAACCAAAGGATGCTTCCACAACAAAAAAAGTCAGTTCAGTCACAAATCCTGAGACGATCAAGTGTAGCATTGTTGGTGAGAACGGAGAAAAGCTGTCAAGAGAAGTAAAGGTAGATTTTCAGTTAGACAAGAACCTCATGTATTTTTGCACTTGGAAAAAATGTGGCCAACCATAGTTAGAAGATACTCTTAAATTTGTGATCATATCAAGAAACAAACAAGCATAATGCTCGGGAATCATCTCCACCACCATTGAAGTACATTTACAGTACATCATAGCTCAATTCCATGTGATCACAGCAAAGGATATGCCATATGACATCATAATGGGAATGCCAATGGCCCAAAAGGTCCTAGAGATACAGAGTTCAATGAAGATACAGTCTTCAGAGACAACCAAGAATGAAGATCAAGACTGGTCACCTGCCGACGACAGCACAAGGTCCTCAAGCACAGTTAAAATGCAGACTTATATCAAATTAGATCTTATTGAAGATGATTCATCTCCATCAATCAGAACTTCAAAAGAGCTTAAAGCAAATCAAGTTAAAAAGAACGGGGTTGTATATAACCAGGAAGAATAGGAAGTCCAAAGATCAATCAGACAGTGCCAGTGGAATCGGCAGATGCAAGTCAAATTGGAAGACAGAGTGTCAAGTCACCCTCCATAGAGACACAATTAGATCAAGATCAGACCATGGCAAAAGTAGGACATAGATCTTCAATAAAACCAACAATGAAAATAGATGTAGTTCTCAATAGTACAAAAGGAGCAAGTGTCAGATGCAATGCTCTACTAGATAAAGAAGCAAATTGCAATATGGTTGCAGACAACATTCAGAGCATTCTAGAGATTACTCCATGCAAACATGATATTAAAATAACGCGAGGTTTGCATACAAGTCAAATGAAATGGTTGCTACACTTAGAATTCAAAATCATGAAGAGCAGGTAAAGTTTCAGGTGAAGCCTTCAAATGAAATGCTTGTAGATGTAACCTTGGACATCACTGGTTAGACCAACACAAGGCCTACAAAGAAGATAAAATGCTGATACTCTCTTCTTCAAGAGGTAGCCAACAACAATTACAGGTACCATTAATGCTAGATTCACAGTTTCAAAAGTCACAGGAATCAAAGACAAATATTACAAACAAAGGTAAAGCTAAAGTGGAATTTCCACCAATTAGCACAAAAGAAGGTGTAACATCATATGCCTCTACATGGAAGAACCTCATGGATCAGCTTCTTCAAGCAAGTTAGGCTTTCCAACCTTCATGTCAATTGCTAACCCAATTGAAACCTCTAAGGAGACACCCAAAAAAGCAAAGATATATCAGCCAAAGCACTCAAGAAAGCAAAGGAAAGTCAAGCAAGTGTTTGTTCCGAGCAATTTAGTCAAAGTTAATGATCCGGTTTGGATTAAAGATGGGAAATCAACATAGAAAACCAAACACATGGCATGGATAGCATCACAATGGAGCTTAAAAGAACAAGAGTACTATGGAGGTAACAGACAGATATGTGTGTCAAAACCGCAGGTTAGAGAATATGAAGTAACTTCAAATCCATCCCAAGAAAGAAGACCCACAAGGTATCCACTTTGACAATATCCTAGTATACCTAAGCAGCAGGTATACAACAAAAGAACACCAAAAGATGCTAAAGTCTACCACAACTCTCAAGAGGATACATGGCAAAGACGGATCTCAAAGAATCTTCCTCTTGGACAAGGATTTTACACAGGATATACAAAGATTTGGCTACCAGTCAACCACAAGCCAACTGCAACTACACCATACCTGCATGAAGATCTCAAGAGCTCAGCAAGACCTAGAGCGAAACAAAGTCAACAGTGGAGATACAAAGTTCATCAAGAGATTTGGATTTCTATGCTCCTAGTCAAAAGTCAAATGTCAATGATCAATAAAGGCCTACAAAACCATCAAAGAATTCTTACAAATAGGTCTAATTGGAGAATTAAACAGATAATGGAGTCTTCACAGTCAAAGAAGTACAACCCAATCAACGAGAATGCATATTCAAATATAATAAAACAGGTATGGCAAAAGAAACCTTCAATGCAAACTTGGTCCTTCACTAACCCTCTTTTTGAGGATTCAAGCTTACTTTTACCTGAAGAAATGTTTGTGGTAAGCACAAGAATGTAAAAGGTCAAGTCGCTAGGGTGCAAAAAACACTCTTTGGCATATTCAGAGTCGGGATGCTGAGCTATAAAATGAGCAAAACATTAGTCCCAAAGCTTCAAGTCATATCAAACTCTATGCTAAGAGTCGTAGTTATTAGGCTTACGCTCAAGCTAGAAGAGTTCAGCCTATCTAAGTCATGTCGCTCATGCTGGATGAGATGAGCATAAGAGTCAAAGTCTATTAACTTACAATTGGTAAAGTGTCGTAGAGTCCAACACTCACACATAATGCACAATAAGATGAGAGCACATATCCTTGACAACAAAAACCATTCTTAAAGGGGTACTAGCTTGCAAAGTCATGTCATACTCTTTTATAGCTACACCATCTTTCTAAAGAACCCCTCAAAATTCTTCTTGCACAGCGTATTATTTTCCATGCATTTTTATGCATGATGAAATAGGATGTCCCATCATTGGACATATGCATTACACACTCTTTTTTGCTTCCACCTTTGCACCTTGAGTGGACTACAACAGGCAAACCAATGTTCCATCATGCTACCCTTTCATATTTGCTGCTTTTTTTAATTCCATATCTATCAGCAAATAATCCCTTTGAGTACTTTATTAATATTTCCAATGCTAATAAGTACCGCAATAATGTGCTTATCCCAAAGGCACTTTTTTCCACTGGCTTTTTTCCCTTTGGTCATCTAGGTATTAGACCCTAATTTAGAACCTCATGATTCTTCTTCCCTTGTACACACTTTTCATAAATAAACAACAAACTCATCATTATGCTATTACAATGGACAAATGCAACATCATCTCTCACATCAGACATATTCTAAACAAATCAAGATGTTGCACCATATTGAACCTCATCAACAATTCAACAAAAAACAAAGACGATCAGCCCATCAACAACCAATCAAAAACCTTCCACAGCCTCCATGGACACTTTTCAACAGTGCTCGAGGATGGGCACTAAAATTAAAAGGGGGGAATGTTAACTGAGTCAATGTCAGTTAACAGAAGCTGTTAAAGGCCCAAGACTTACAGATGCACATCGAAGATCAACATGAAGGAGCAATGAAGATTGGAGTTACACATTTTTCATATTTTTTCAAAATGGTCATGTATTGTAAAATCCCGATTTATTTCAAGCCATTGTAATATTTTAATGTGTTACTGGCTCAATGGGAGTTCCAAGATGTAAAGAACATGTCAGTTAGTGTGCCTAGGTTGCAGATTCAATAAGTGGTGGAGCCCTAAAGGCCTTGGGCGCCCGGACATTGCATATTTTTACTCTAGGTACATAAGGCAGTGTGTAAAGGAAATTAGGGTTCTCAAGCTCATTTGTTGAGAGCACTCTTTGGTGAGATCTCTTGAGGTGTGTGGCTATGGATTCCTTGAGCTTCTCTTTGCTCATGTGACTTGATTAACACTAATCAATGCTTAATTCTCTTTGACTATACCTCTCTCATGCTTCTTATGATTGCCTATGATGCTTTGATTAGCTAGATCGTAACTAATTAGTGGTCAATCCCTCTCTAATCTTGTGTGATTTCCCTCTCTTGCTTGTGTGTGCATGTAGGTTTGATTGGAGTGTGGTGCTCGATAGATCTACGTGTGTGTGTGTGTGCTTGTGATTAGTGTGTTGCATGATTGGATTAGTGTTGTGTGCGTCTTGCAATCGTTAGTGTGTGTGATTGGGTTGATTAGAGGTGAAGAGAAGTGGATGTGGAGATTTCCCATCATTGTGGCTTAGCTCCTCCATAGGCCGAGAAGCTCACCTCATGGAGTTAACGATTCGTGTTGCCATGATTAGCTCACTAATTGTGTGAGTGTTTCCATGCCCTAACCAGATAGCTCATCCCTCCGGATTGATAATTTTGTTGGTCATTGGAGCTATGCAACGATGAAACCCCCAACATAGGGTTCCTTATGTTGTTTGATTGTGTTCAATAAGGGTTGGTGTCTCTTCCCACTGATGTGCCTCCTAGAGGTATTCTTTGTGTTTTCGTGTGTACATGAACGTGTTGCTGTTGTTAGGATTTGGACCTTCATGGAATATTTCTCTCGTTCACTCTTCTAATCAAGCGTGATCATCAACACAAACAGGTGTTCTTGACCATTATCATTGCACCTTGTCTTTATTTTTGCATCCATGATTGTCTGCTTTAAATGTGATTGGTAGCACAATATTCTGCACATTTGCTTAGACTAAACATTAGATTCTATATAATTTTCTATCATAATCCTTTGTCTAGGTTTCAGAATCAAGTAGTTTGACTAAGCTAGTTTGACCAAGTTAGGAGCTAGAGATTCTTCTCTTAATACCATGGGGAATGCGTTCCTAATAATCAATGGTTACTTTAGGTTCTTAATTTTATTTAGGCAGCATTATGTGCAATGTACTAGGGCTTTCTAGTGGGCTTAGTTCCTATTGACCTTTAGCTTAAGTATTATAAAGGGAGTTTTACTAGTGAGATGAGCCTACGAAGGGTAACAGTGTTATATGACCCCCAAAGTTACAAAATTAAAATGCTGAAAACGAACAAACAAAAAAATCAAAAGTGCCACAATGTAAAATCTTAAACTGGAAGAAAAATCCCAGCTTGATTTAATACTTGACTCACATGTATTGCCTATGGTACTAGAGCCCTAGAGGTTCCTTGTGTGGGAGCTTTTCCTTGAAAAGCAAAAAACCCAAGGCATACAAAATAAGCACACACATCAAAATTGAATCAATGTGAAAAGACTTTGTGGGGTCAAAGAAAAGGAAATAATTCAGGCTATGATTTCATGAGCAATTCCTTTTATCTTAGCTTAACTACAAGGTCTTCTAGGTATAGCCTCTAGTGAGCCCTCGGACATGAAATACTTGGCTCTCGCATTTAAACAGCTTAATTGATGAGAGAAAATTGAGAAGCTTGCACATGGTATTAACAGTTGACCTCTAGTGCCTTTTGACCATTAAATTAGCACCCCAAACTTGTTTATTTTTTGACCTTTACAAATGATTATGCATTTGATTATATTACAGTTTATTTCTTGT
The DNA here is from genome assembly GCF_014529385.1 of Adiantum capillus-veneris. Classification (NCBI taxonomy): domain Eukaryota; kingdom Viridiplantae; phylum Streptophyta; class Polypodiopsida; order Polypodiales; family Pteridaceae; genus Adiantum; species Adiantum capillus-veneris. The sequence continues at coordinate 30,675,194 of NC_140955.1, read as the reverse complement.
TTACTGCTGACAAATTGTTTAATATTTTGTTACCAATCAATTTTTCTGCCTACAACTGCATATACTTTTTAATTGTATATGAGAATGCAGTTACTGTGCCAATTTTGGTTCATTTTGGAGTGATTGAAGAAGGCTAAGGACAGTCAATCTTGAATGCTCTTCCACCTCGATGAACGGGCTTCACCTCAATAGCTTTCGAGGACGAATCTACATCAGGAAGGAGGGCATGTTAATCGACAAGTCAGATAGTGGAGGCAATACTCGGAAAATAGGAGGCTTGGTGATTGCCCAACGCTCCCCAGTGCTTGGTGCTCAACCCGGAAAATGGGCGTCGGCCCAGTAAACATCCACAAATATCACATTGTTTTGAGTCAAGGACCGGGCTTGTCGGTCCTATATGTGCTTGGGTGATCGTTGATGAGAGGCACACCACATATCTCATTTGATACTATTTTTACTTTGACCAGCCACTATGGGTGCCCATTTGTGGATGGGTAAAATCTTATAGAAGATCTATTTTGACCTAAAATCCTTATTCTTTGAGGTGTAAGCTAAGAAGTGCTCTTGCTCCATCTCTATCTCCTTCTCCTTTGAGTGCTCACTGGTGTGTGTGTGCTTGAGAGAGAGAGAGAGAGAGAGAGAGAGAGAGAGAGAGAGAGAGAGAGAGAGAGAGCATTGCGGCAGCGTCAAGGTGGTTGAGCGTGGCATCGACGGTGTCTCTTTCTTCTTTGCAGCACAAGATCCTTCACAACGGAAGCATTGAGTGGTGAGTGACAAACCCCTGTCCCTTTGATCTTGCTAAGATCTTCTAGTTGTGTGTTTGCAGCCTTTTGAGGCTCGCACATAGTATACAAGTTCCTAGCTTTGACATGTATGGCAAAGCGTACATATCGCTTTCAGGGACAACGAGCCTCCGTTACTCCCTTGATTGGGAAGTTGAGGCTCCATGTCCAAAGCTATTTCGACAAAGAAGAATTTTTCATCTCTCCTCTCCAACATGAGGATGCTATCCTAGGGGCACCATGGTTCAATCACATGGCTTCCAACATGAAGTTCCTTGAAAGGAGAATCTACTTTACTTACAGGGGGAAAAGAACATGTATATAGATGCTAGTGCGTCTGGTCATACTATACCACTTGTAAATCCTCTTGTTTTTGATAAATCAATGAAGAGCTCATTTTTTGTGTACATGATTTTTGTCAAAGAATCCCTAAAGGGTCCTAATGTTTCATCAAATGTAAATGGTAGGAATCAATAAGAGTTAGACTTGTCTAATTTTCTAAAAGGATTCCGAGATATCCCTATGGACTTACCTCCAAAATGAGGGAATGATAACCATTGAATTGAGCTCCTACCAGGAATCTCACTGCCTAACAAGCCTCCTTATCGAGTACCAAGCTCAATAAGAGGAGATCATGAGACAAGTACAAGAAATGGTAGACAAAGGGATGGTGAGGCCTAGCACCTCTCCCTTTTGTTCTCGAGTCCTTTTAATGCAAAAGAAAGATGGTGCATACCGTATGTATGTGGACTATCGAGCACTAAACCATATCACTATCAAAAACATATTTCTTGTGCCTTGGGTAAAAGGTCTGTTTAATAAGCTACAAGGTTCTACCTACTTCAGTAGGATTGACCTTAAAAGTGGGTATCATCAAATAAGGATAGTGAATGAAGATATCCTAAAGACCGCGTTTTGTACAACGTTTGGTCTTTATGAATATTTAGTCATGCCTTTTGGATTGACCAATGTACTAGCCACATTCAATCGTTTGATGGAGAAAATATTTAGACCGTACCGCAAGTTCACTGGAGTGTTCTTTGATGATATCATCATCTACTCCAAGTCCTTGGAGGAACACAAGCAGCATCTCCAGGTGATTTTTCAACCAGTGAGGGAGAACAAGCTTTTTCTCAAGCAAAAGCAAAGCAAATTTTTTCTTCAAAAGATTCAATACTTAGGTCATATTATCCCTCAAGGAATATACATGAGCTAAGAAGATTTATTGGTATGTGTGCATACTATAGACTCTTCATAGAAATTTTTTCTCAAATAGCAGGACCATTACATGATTTAACAAAGAAGAAAGTTAAGTATTATGGACTTCTAAGGAGCAAAATGCTTTTGTCAAGCTCAAAGGGAAGCTTACCTCTCAACCAGTCCTCATGGTTCCGATCTCTCAAAGCCATTTGAGGTCCAATGTGATGCTTCTGGTGATTGCATTGGAGCACTCTTTCTTCAAGAAGGGCATGCCATATCATATGAGAGCAGAAGGCTCAATACGGATGAACGAGTCTTGGGCATTTTTGAGAAAGAGTTTTTAGTTGTCCTACATGTCCTAGATGCATGGAAATTTATTGGGGACTCCATTCATTTTACGAACAGACCACCAATGTCTCAAGTACTTCATGATGCAAACCAAGCTTTTCGACAAAACAAATGAGGTGGGAAAAATCTCTTTCGCAATTTTATTTTCATATTGTTCACATTGTTGATAAGCACAATCAAGTGGCCGATGCACTTTCAACCAAAAGTTAATACGGTGTTTATAGAAACTCCCAATGATCTATCTTCTATGATAGATGAGTATGCTACTGACCCTGACTTTAAAGATGTAATGTCAGCCCTTGCTTTGAGGAAGAAAGAGGAACCATTCACCTTGCAGGATGGTTATCTTCTCCATGGCAATAGGCTATGTGTCACCCGCTCTTTTCGTGAGAAATTCATGTATGAATCCCATGCTCCTCCCTATGCGGGGCATAGAGGCATTCAACCTAGTCTTTGAGGAGTAGAGACGTACTTCTATTGGCCTACCATGGAAGTGGACATGCAAGAGTATGTTTCAAAATGTGTGGTATGCCAAAAGACTAAGTATGATAGAGGGAAGAAACCTGGATTACTCCAGCCATTGCCAATCCCTAATTCACCATGGGAGAGTATATCCATGGATTTTATCTTTGGATTACCCAAGTCTATCCATGAAAATACGGGAATATGGAAAATAGTTGACATGTTTAGCAAGCAAGCACACTTTATTCCTATAAAAAGACTATTAAGGCACACCAAATGGCAACCCTCTTCATATATCAGATTTTCAAACACCATGGATTACCAACATCCATTGTGTCGGATAGAGATCCTAGAATGACCGGTAAATTTTGGAAAGGTCTATTTGAAAATCATGGTACAAGATTGGATTTCTCTTTGGCCTATCATGCACAAACGGATAGACAAAATGAGATAGCCAATCTTATGATACTTGATCTACTAAAGACTTATGCTACCTTAGTAGATCAACACTCACAATGGAAGAAGTACTGACCCCTTGTAGAGTATGCATACAATAATATTGTCCATACTACTACAGGAAAAGCACCTTTTGAAATCATAGAGGGAAGACCTAAAAGTCCCTTGCTACTTAAAGTACATGTGAAGATCTTTGCTGCTGATGAGTATAGCCATGACCTACAAGAATATTTTCAAAAGGTTAATGAGGCTATATCCATCTCTCAACAAAGGCAAAATGCTGCTTTTGACAAGCACAAAAGGGCCTTAACATTCAAAAAAAATGATTGGGTCTTACTTTAGTTTCCCAAGGCTCGATTGAGGAAAACAATGGGCAAAATTGTATGGGTCATCAAAAGTATTTGCTAAACTAGCAAATAGATACTATGGTCCTTTCAAATCTTGAAGCCAATCAATGACATGGCTTATCAACTCAAGTTGCCCAACCATTGTCTCATACACAATGCTTTTCATGTGAGCCTACTTAAGCCCTACAAAGCAGAGCCACAAAGAGAACCAATTATTGAAGACCCTCTAGAAATCAAAGACCAAATGGAGGTCCTACAACCCGAAGCTGTCCTTCGGCATGAAGACAAGGTAATATTATCCAACGGTGTCTTATTAAGTTAAAAAATGATCCTTTTGAAGACGCTAGATGGAAGCAAGGAATAGAACTTAAGGATAGTATGAACCTTGTCATGCTTACAATGTTGTAAGCAAATGTAAAGCTTTCTAAATCAACAATGTTTTTGTCTTATAAGACTAATCCTCTTTTGTGTACATATTTAAACAGTATGCATGATTAGAATCATGTGATGAGACAACGTCACTCAAATAACAAGTGGAATTCACCTTGCAGGATGGTTCTCTACTCCATGGAAATATGCTATGTGTTACCCACCCCCTTCGTGAGAAAGTTATGTATGAATCTCATGCTCCTCCTATGCAGGGCATAGAGGAATTAAAAATACTTTTTGAGGAGCAGAGACGTATTTCTATTGGCCTACCATGAAAGTGGACATACAAGAGTTTGTTTCAAAATGTGTGGTATGCCAAAAAGACCAAGTATGATAGAGGGAAGCAACCTGGATTACTCCAGTCATTGCCTATCCCAAATTCACCATGGGAGAGTATGTCCATGGATTTTATCTTTAGATTACCCAAGTCTATCCATGGGAATATGGACAATAGTCGACAGGTTTAGCAAGCAATCGCACTTTATTCCTGTCAAAAAGACTATTAAGGCACACCAAATGGAAACTCTCTTCATATCTCAGATTTTTGAACACCATGGATTGCCAACATCCATCATGTCAGATAGAGATCTTAGAATGACCAGTAATTTTGGGAAAGGTCTCTTTGAAAATCTAGGTACAAGATTGAATTTCTCTTCAGCCTATCACCCACAAACGGATGGCCAAAGTGAGATAGCCAATCTTACAATTCTCGATTTACTAAAGACTTATGTTACTTAAGTAGATCAACATTCACAATGGGAAAAGTACTTACCTCTCATAGAGTATACGTACAATAATACCGTCCATACTTCTATGAGAAAATCACCTTCCAAAATCATTGAGGGAAGACCTAAAAGTCCCTTGCTACTTAAGGTACATGGGAAGATCTTCGCTGCTGCCGATGAGTATAGTCGTGACCTACAACAATATTTTCAAAAAATTAAGGAGGCTATATCCATCTCTCAACAAAGGCAAAAAGATGATGCTGACAAGCACAGAAGGGCCGTAACATTCAGATAAAATGATTGGATGTTATTAAAGTTTTCCAAGGCTTGATTAAGTCAAACGACGGGCAAAAATCCTACAGGCCATCAAAAGTATTATGCTAAACTAGCAAAAAGATACTATGGTCCTTTTCAAATCTTGAAGCCCATCAATGAGATGGCTTATCAACTCAAGTTGCCCAACCATTGGCTCATACACAATGATTTTCATGTGAGCCTACTTAAGCCCTACAAAGGAGAGCCACCAAGTGAACCAATCATTGAAGACCCTCCCAAAATGGACCAAGAAGAGGTACTACAACCTGAATCTATCCTTCGGCATGAAGACAAGGTATTACGACATGGTAAGATTATCCCATGGTATCTTTTTAATTTCACAAATTATCCTTTTGAAGATGCTAGACGAATGCAAGGAATCCAACTTAAGGATAGTATGAACCTTGTCAATGCTTACAATGCTACGTTAGAGTAAGAAAATGTACAATTTTTTTTTAATGACCAATGTTTTTGTCTTATAAGACTAATTCTTTTTTTATTGTGCACAAATTTAAATAGTATGCATGCTTAGAATCATGTTTGTGATGACGATGTCTCTCAAACACCAAGTTTAATTTGTCACTCTACTTGGGAGAATGAAATGGACTAGCAAGCATACATGCTTGTGGTGGTAGCCATGTCTCCCAAGCACCAAATGGATTAGTCATCCATCTTGGAAAGATGTTGTATTGTAAAAAGGGATCCTCTACCTGCTAAGAAACATTGACTAATGATTAAGGCTTTATCTCTTCTACCTCATAGTCGAGGACGACTATGATTTCAAGAGAGAGGTAATGTCATAAAATCTAATAACTAACCAACCCAAATGATTTTCTCATATTAAACTGATCATTTAATGTGGGAGAATAAACAGGAACAAGGGTTAGAATATAGGAATGTGCTTTAAATGCATCTTAGCACGGGACCAAAGGTAATGGGTCCAAACGAGAGATGGTCTATCAAAGAGCAATGCTAATGGAGCTTAAATACCCTAGGGTTAAAGACCTCCAAAGGTTAGTGTTAAAAGTCCTTTGAACTTAGGTAAGCTAGGATTGAGCTTGAGGTGGGAACCCGGCCCAAGCTTGAGGTGCTTGTCGTGCTTGATGACTAAGGTGCTTGAAGTGCTTGTCGTGTTTGATGACTAAGGGGCTTGAGGTGATTGTCGTGCTTGATGACTGAGCGGCTTGAGGTGATTGTCATGCTTGCTGACTAAGATGCTTGAGGTGCTTGTCGTGCTTGCCGACTAGGGAGCTTGAGGTGCTTTTAGAAACATGACCCAAGCTTGAGGTTCTTTGTCATGCTTGCTGACTAAGGTGCTTGAGGTTGAGGTGCTCTACTCAAAAATATCCCTACAAGGAGAGGGTGATCCCTACAAGAGGGGGCTAGAGAGAGAACACACACCCTCACACAAGGCAAGCTTGGTACAAGGAAAGCAAATAGGACACTTGTCAAGCTCCTCCTCATGTTGCCCTCATGGTGTGCCTAAAGCCTATTGGTTGGCCTCCCAAGGGGTCCAATGATAAATTAGTTAACTATATTAATTTTTTTTGCATTTATCAAGTCCTCTCTCTCTCAAAAGGGAAAGGGGGACACTTGTCCCAAGGCTACCCTTGTTGCTTGATATGCATTCTGCATGTGATTGTCCAGGCTTGCAAGGGTCCAATGAGCTTCAAAGATGAGCTAGAAGAGGGGGTCGACCAAGAAAGATAGGGGCATGCTTGGGAGTATACTCTCCCACACACACTCACACACAATCTCATTGTGTGAAGTGCAAAGTGCAAGACCTCCATATCCTTCTCCAAGCTAGTAGAGAATTTGAGAGCCTACACCAACACTCTTGGTTATGGAATGCAAATCCAACCAAGAGCCATGCTTCAATGCTTAAGCTTTTCATCTTCTCCATCGTCATTACTATGCTATTATGTATGCTAGCAAGAAGAGTGATGATAAGTGAGGAGCTACTTCTTTCTCCTATGAAATGTTTCTTCTTCCTCTTCCCTACTCTCATTCCCTGCTAGCTCTCTCCACCTTCGAAGGTGTTTGAGGCTTTGGGAATGAGGCTTGGATAGTTAATACTTTTTGCAAAGTTTATGCTATGCTCATGATGCTTGGAGTTTTTCATCTTCATTACATCACCTAGGTCACAAGGAACACAAAGATTGTATTGTACCAAGTCTCTCTTGATGGGAGAAACTATAATACAAATGCCTATTGGAGGGGGGACCGGCTCCACATAAATACGATCCTCAATTGTTGTTATGTTCTCTAAACTCTCTCTCTTGCAAAACTATTTTTCATGCCAAGTTAATTCAGTAATATGTTTATGTTGCTATCACCAATTAAGTTCACCCTCTATGCTCTCAAAGTAATCTCACAAAAGTGCTTTCTGTAAATTTCCTAATTCCGCTATTCTCAAAGTTCATAGGCCATTTCCATTACAAGAGATGTACTTCTATTGTTCGACCATGAAAGTAGACATACAAGAGTATGTTTTAAAATGTGTAGCATGCCAAAATACCAAGTATGATAGAGGGAAGCAACTTGGATCCTCTAGCCATTGCCAATACCTAAGTCACCATGGGAGAGTATATCCATGGATTTTATCTTTGGATTACCCAAGTCTTTCCATGGAAATATAGGAATATGGACAATAGTCGACAGGTTTAGCAAGCAAGCACATTTTATTCCTGTCAAAAAGGCTATTAAGGCACACAGAATGGTCACTCTCTTCATATTTCAAATTTTCAAACACCATGCATTACCAACATTCATTGGTGTCAAATAGAGATCCTAGAATGACTAGTAATTTTTGGAAAGGTCTCTTTGAAAATCTAGGTACAAGATTGAATTTCTTTTTGGTCTATTACCCACAAACGGATGGCCAAACTGAGATAGCCAATCTTACGATTCTCGATCTACTAAAGACTTATGTTACCTTAGTAGATCAAAACTCAGAACGGGAGAAGTACTTACCCCTTATAGAGTATGCGTACAATAATATTGTCTACACTACTATGGGAAAGGAACCTTTTGAGATCATAGAAGACCTAAAAGTCCCTTGCTATTTAAAGTACATGGGAAGATCTTTGTTGCTGATGAGTATAGCCGTGACCTACAAGAATCTTTCCACAAGATTAAGGAGGCTATATCCATCTCTCAACAAAGGCAAAAGACTGCTGTGCTGATAAGCACAGAAGGGCCTTAAGATTATAAGAAAATGATTAGGTCTTACTTAAATTTCCCAAGGCTCGATTGAGGCAAACGACGGGCAAATGTCCTACGGGCCATCAAAATTATTATGCTAAACTAGTAAATAGATAATATGGTCCTTTTCAAATCTTGAAGCCAATCAATGACATGGATTATCAACTCAAGTTTCCCAACCATTGGCTCATACACAATTCTTTTCATCTAAGCCTACTTAAGCCCTACAAAGGAGAGCCACCAAGAGAACCAATTATTGAAGAACCTCCAAAAATCAAATTCCAAGAAGAGGTGTTACAACCCGAAGCTATCCTTTGGCATGAAGACAAGGTACTTCGACATGGTAAGATTATATGACAGTATCCTATTAAGTTCAAAAATTATCCTTTTGAAGATGCTAGACGGATGCAAGGAATATAGCTTAAGGACAATATGAACCTTGTCAATGCTTACAATGCTACATTAGAGTAAGAAAATGTACATGTTTTTTTTAAATGACCAATGTTTTTGTCTTATATGACTAATTCTCTTTTTATTGTGCACAAATTTAAGTAATATGCATGCTTAGAATCATGTTTGTGATGACGACGTCTCTCAAACACCAAGTAGAATTTGTCACTCTTTTTTTGGGAAGGTGAGATGGACTCAAGAGCAGACATGCTTGCGACAGCTAAGTCTCAGAAGCCCCATAAGGATTGGTCATCCATTTTGGAATGCTGTTGTAGGGTAAAAGGGATCCTCTACATGCTAAGAAACATCGACTAATGACTAAGGCTTTATCTCTTCTACCTCATAGTAGTCAAGGAGGACTATGATTTCTAGAGAGAGGTAATGTCATAAAACATAATATCTAGCGTGCATTGCATTGAATGCATCCAAAGTATGACATCATTCATGGATAACTCTCCATTTACTTAGGAAACTATCCATGGTACCTTTGGTACCATGGATAGTTTCCTTTGGTACTATCCTTATTCTCACCAAAAAATTTGGGTGGTTTGATGCTCTTAAGCCATTTTGCCACCTCTTTTGGGTTCAAAGACTACAACAAATCCAACTCCTTGGCTGGGTTATTCTACCAGAGTTGTTGCTAAAGCAAGTGTATTTTCTTTGGATGTAGGTTCTACTCCTAATGTGGCTTGCTAAAGCATAAAATTAACCATGAGATTGTTAATCGTGCAACATTCTCACTTAATTTATTTTTGTGTGTATGCATCTGCGCGTGCTTTGAATCCTTCAACTTTGATTAAACCATAATCCATGGCATTGATTAGCAGATCCTTGTTTATTCAAATTATACATCTACGATTCACACGGTCCACAATAGGTGAGCCATGTTCAAAGTAGAATTGGTGGGTGTCTAGAATATCTGAACCCATCGTGCAATGTGTGTTGTAAAATTTGAAAGAATTAACTTGAATTCGTGTTGCGAGAGAAAACATAGAAGTCCCCAATCTGCTTGAAAGGAGGAACTTTGCTTAAAATTTCTCAATTTTTTTGCAAGTTGTTGCTAAAAAGCAACGTGCATGCACGTTACACATTTTCAAACTTGCAAAAGTTGGTTTGGACATCTATCTTTGCATTGAGCTTTGCATGCATGTGCATGCAAAGATTTTTAAAGAAGAAATCAAAGTTGCAACCTTCAATCTTTGTTAAACAAAGCCTTGTTTTGTGAGTGAGCATTTGATCAACAAAAATTGTTTATATCAAATTTCTTTTGCAATTTTTGTAGAAATCCACCTTCAAAACCCTTGTGTCAAATACGGCTTGTTGAACTAGATACACCTTGATGATAATTTATGGATATCCCCTTAGTGGGAGTGGCCTTCAATAAAAAAAACAGAGTGAAGGCATTGAGCTCTCAATGATTGTAGCTCTACCCCAAATGAATGAGGGGGAGAGAGTGTGTTCTACTGCTATGTAGGTGGCTCCAATTGAGCTAGGCCTAAAATTTGTTTTTTCTCCTTGTTTCAAGGCACTCTTGTAGAGCCCAAGAGCTGCCAAACATATTGCAAGCCATCATGCTTCCTTGTGTGTGTGTGTGTGTGTGCACTTTGTTTCCAAGCCGAGAGAGAGAGAGAGAGAGAGAGAGAGAGAGAGAGAGAGAGAGAGAGAGAGAGAGAGAGAGAGAGAGAGAGAGAGAGAGAGAGAGAGAGAGAGACCAACTCTTGGATGCCCATGGAAAAATCCATAGACTCTTCCCCCTTTGCTCTGATACCACTGAAGGCCTAGGGTAGGACAACTATGGCAGTCCTTTCATTCAACCCACTGTTTATACAAATAAGACCCCTTCCAACATCCTGAAGCCCACCTTGCTACCATCCTGGAGCCATGATCTGACCCTTTTCCTCACAATAGGTGGAACACATGGAAATATGGATGTAAGAATATACCCAAAGATAGAGAAGATGACCTTAGAAGTTCAAGAGGACACACAAAGGAAGTAGTATTACAGAGTGTGCTAATACAAAGATAAGGTTTTCCACAAATTGGTTGATGGAGTTGGGCGTATATATAAGTGCAGGGAAAAACGTGCCCCAACAATCCTAAGTGTGTTCATAGACATCACTACAATAATATGGCAACAAATTTGAGTTCCTAGGAGTGATGATGAACATGAGCTTGCACTCAAGTATAAAAGGAACTGTCAGACCCTATGTGATCAATTTACAAAGGAAAGTAAGCCCAAAGCTTTGCAAAAAGCTTCAAAATTTTCATGAGATAGAGCATTTGTGAAAAGATTAGTAGGGTTGTCTGGTGTAGGCACATAAGCCAAGATGACCTCTTTTGCAGAGAATTGTAGTGATATTGCACTTTGATGTGCTTTGTGTGAGCGTCAAGTATTGGGCTCCTTGCATTTTCCAAAGCTCTCTGATTGCCACGAAAGATTGTGGTGGAAAATTTCTATCCAACACTAAGGTCTGTCAATTTGAACCAAGCACACTCAATAGTAACTACTATGAAGGCTCCATTGTACTCAACCTCACAACCACAAGTGGCTACTATAGGCTACTTCTTGCTCAACCAAGATACGGATGAGTTGTTGAGCATGAAACAAAAATTACTAGTGGACACTCAAGTGTCTTAGCAACCAATCCAATCTGAGGCTGGAAAAGAAAAATTCTGGTTGCAATGGCCCCCCTTAAGATAAAACAACCCAAGATGTATAGTGTCACTCAAGTAGTGAAAGATTCAGTGAATGTCCTTTGAATGCGTAGAACTAGGCTATGCATAAATCTTCTCACATGTAAGATTGCATATTAAACATCTTACTTCATATCATACATAAATCAAGCTACCAAAATCTTGTTGATAGAGAGTGACATCAAAGTAGTCTCCAACATTTTGAAGACTAAGCTTCAAACCTATCTCCGTATGAATAGCAATAGGATTGCAATCTTCAAGGCTAAATCTATGCAACAATATCTCAATATACTTTGTTTGAATAATGATGAAAATCCCTTGACATCTCAAAAGTGGCATTCAAATCAGCCTTCAAATCAAAAATATGTACCTTGTTTTGTCTGGTGAGAAACATGTCATCAATATAGAGAACAATATAAAAGGTACATCATGACATGATTGAAAAACAAGTGCTCTCAATTGGACCATTCAAAAAACCATGTGCAATCAAATAAGCATGAATCTTTCCATTCCAAGCACCTAAAAATTGATTTAAATAATACATAACCTTCTTAAGAATGCACACCTCATTTTCAATCCCTTTTTGAGAAAATCCATGAGGTTACAATACATATAGCTCTTGAAAATCACTAGTCAAAAACACATTCTCTATTTTCGACTAATGTACATTCCAATGAACAAATGCTAAGAATGATTTGTCATTGGACAAGTGAGAACAAAAGTCTCATCAAAATCAATGCTCTTATCTTTAGCATGTGATTTCACCACAACTCTAGCCTTTTAGCAATCCATACTACATTTAGGCTTACATTTTAGCTTGAAACCCCACCTAGTACCGATGGCCATTTTACCAGGAGGCAGACCACATGCCATTCTTCAAAATAGCATCATACTTTGATTGCATTGCAATCAACCAATTTTTTTTTTATTTTGTGCTTCAAAATGACAAAGGTTCTTCCTCATTGTCCATACTAGACAAATACATATAAATATTGGTAGAAATAGACACCAAGAAAATGTTGGAATTAGGGTTGCAGAGAAACGCACACAGCTTGGAGAAGATGAAGGAAGCTCAAGGCACACAATAGAGAGTGTGTTACTTAGTGTGCAATGGAAAGATAGATAGCCCTAGAGTGATGGGCGTATATACAATGCTCGGGGGAAAAAACCTCCTAAAGAGGGAAAAATGCCCCGGCGGTCCTAGTGTGTTCACACACATCACTACCACATATATATGGTAACAAATCCCCCCTGGAGTGATGCGGTGAACGAGAGCTGGCACATGAGTAAAGGGAAGTGCCATGCCCTAAGGACATGATCAGTCCACAAAGGGGAGTAAGCCCAAAGCTTTGCGGAAAGCTTCAAGCTTCTCAACGAGACAATGCCTTTATGAAAAGATCTGCAAGGTTGTCCTGTGTTGGCACATAATCCAAGCTGATCTCTCCTGCTGAGAGCCTCTCCCTGACATAGTGGTAATGCACCTCAATGTGCTTTGTGTGAGCATGAAAAACTGGGTTCCTCGCAACTGCCAATACGCTCTGACTGTTAGTGTAGATAGTGTTGGCAGTGTCTTGTCCAACACCCAAATCAGCCATAAGGTGTCTGAGCCATACACACTCAACCGTAGCTGTGAAGACTGCCCTGTACTCAGCCTCACAACTCGAAGTGGCCACAGTAGGTTGCTTCTTGCTCAACCATGATATACATGAACTACCAAGCATGAAACAAAAACCACTTGTGGACACTCACGTGTCAAAACAACCAGCCCAATCTGAGTCCAAAAAAGCATGTAAGTCTGGCGTCAATGATCCCCCCTTGGGGTAAAACAAGCCAAGATGTAAAGTGCCACTAAGGTAGCGGAAAATCCTCTTGACAGCCTGCCAATGCTTAGACCCTGGGCTATGCATAAATCTGTTGACCTGTGAGACTACAGACTGAATATCCGGCCTCGTGTTGCATACATAAATGAGGCAGCCAACAGCAGTTTGGTAAAGAGTGACATCAGCAGGATCGCCAGCATCATGTAGACTCAACTTCAAACCTGTTTCCATGGGAGTGGCAATAGGTTTGCAATCCTCAAGTCCAAATTTACATAGCAATGTCTCTATGTAACTTTTCTGACAGAAGGCAATACCACCATCACACTGCTTAAACTGTATTCCCAAGTAATAATGCAACAGCCCCAAATCTTTCATCTTGAAAGTAGCATTCAAATCAGCCTTAAATTCAGCAATATGTCTCTCATTTGGTCCAGTGATCAGCAAATCATCAACATAAAGAACCACAATGAGAAGTACATCACCCTCACGCTTTACATACAATGTGCTTTCTGTTGGACTGTTACGAAAGCTCTCACCATCCGGTTTGCGTTTCAACTTGTAAACCCACTTCGTACCAATTGCCTTTTTGCCAGGAGGCAAATCACATAAAGTCCATGTGTCATTTTCTAAAAGTGCATCATATTCTGATTGCATGGCAGCCATCCAATTTTCTGAATTCTGTGCTTCATGAAAAGACAGAGGCTCCTCAACATCATGTAAGCTAGACACAGCCAAAGCATAACAATCTGATGCATAAGATGCATGGGGAGAGCCTGAACGAGTACGACTAGACAAAGGTGCATCCAATTTACTGTCACGCAAAGTGTGCACCAGCCATTTTGGCATACCTCTAGCTTGCTCATTTTCAGCCCTTTCCTCATCAAGTACATCATGTACAACTGCATCAGTAATAGGCTGATCTAAAACATTTTCAGAAACCCCATAGGATGTACATTTGCCTCATTGGAACTTACATTCGTATTTCCACTACTGAAAAGAGGCAACAAAGTGTCATAAATGTCCTGTGCGCTTATATTACTGTCTCTAGTACATGACAGCAAGGGCTGAACAAAATCTTCCACAAACACTACATCTTGAGAAACCAGAGTACGTTTTGTTTGCGGATGATACAACCTGTAACCTTTGCTTTCAGCACTATAACCAACAAAAATACATTTGACAGCCTTATCATCCAATTTTCTGCGCTGCACTTGTGGCACCAAAGCATATGCCAAACAGCCAAAAACACGCATGTGCTCAATAGAAGGCTTTCTATCATGCCATGCTTCATGTGGAGTAATAGACTGCAAAGCTTTCGTAGGACACCTGTTAAGTACATAAGTGGCACACATGATGGCCTCAAGCCAAAAAGAATGCGGCAAAGCTTGACTTTTGACCATACATCGTGCCATTTCCGTCAGTGACCTGTTTTTCCTCTTAGCAACACCATTTTGCTGAGATGTATAAGGCACTGTACATTGGTGTTTTATCCCACGACTAGCCAGAAATGCATTAAATTCATGAGACATATACTCCCCTCCTCGATCGGAATGGAGGGTGCCCATAGTACATTTCGAGACATTTTCAGCCATAGCCAGAAATTGTTTGAAGCACATAAAAACTTCGGACTTTGCTTTAAGCGGAAATACCCATGCATGCCTGGAGTAATCATCAATGAAAGTCACGAAGTACAGATAATTTCCCAAGGACGGAGTTTGCATGGGCCCACAAACATCACTATGCACAAGCTGCAACTTGCATGTGGCCCGAACTAAACCATCCTTTGGAAACTTAGAACGCTGCATCTTACCCAAAATATAGCCTTCACAAACATGTTTGACAGGTGCTTCAAGAGGCGGCAAAGAAGCAACCATATCAGATTTCTGCAAACGCAGCAAACTGGAAAAATTCACATGACCAAAACGTGCATGCCAAAGTTTTGCATCTGAAATAGCCCTTGAATCTGCAACAGCATTTGCAAAGTTTTGTCCACACTTGTCATACAAAGTGAGCTTATACATCCCACGGCACAAAAGGCTAGATGCAACAATTTCATCACCAAAACTGAGATCATGAACTGCACATCTGTCATCCACAAATTTGACTACAAGTCCAAGTCTAGCAAGTGCGGATACAGACAAGAGATTCTTCTTGATCCCAGGTACATAAAGTGCATCAACAAGTGTGAAGGAACTGCCATTAGCAGCAGTGAGCACAATCTTTCCAACTCCCTGAACTGGATAAGAGGCGTTGTTGGTACAAGTGACTGAATTCCCATGAGGGACAGACTCGAGAGAGGTAAACAATTCACGATGTGAGGTAATGTGCTTTGTAGCACCACTGTCAAAATACCACACATGTGAATCTGCAGCAACTGACATGCATGCATCATGGACAGCAGGATTGTAAGTGCACTCTGTGCTAAAAGCCCATTCTGCATCGACATCAGCATCACAGTCTCCTTTCACAGAAGACTCAACAATGGCTGCATTTGTAGTGGAACCAGCATTTGCAGTGAGACCACCCTCTTTCTTCTTAGCCTCTTTGGCCTTCAACTTAGGACAAGACTTGATCAAGTGATCATTAGCTTTACAATAATGGCAACGCATCTTCTTTTTTCCCTTATCACTAGAATTGCCAGACGAAGTGCTGCCAGCAGAAGCATTAGGAACAAAAGTTTTGCCACTCGCAGCAGAACCATAAGAAGTGGCTGCATTACTGTTACCACCCTTTCTTTGAGAAGCAATAAAAGCCTGTTCAACTGCACGCTCCTGTTTTTTCTGGAAAGTGACTCTTGCAACAGCAATGTGCATAATACATCAAACTTGACAACTTCTGGATTTCCTTGGGTCATAAGTCTCCAAGTACTAGCAAAAGTCTGGTAGGAATCTGGTAAGGCATCAAGAACAGTCTGCACAAGGGAACCGTCTGAAATGACTTCACCTGCAGAAATAAGCTGCTCATTGATATCCTTGACACTAGCAAGGAAAGTGTCCATATCATCTTCCTCATGCATAATCTTCGACTCCAGCTCTTTACGCAGCAAAGCAATTTTAGCCTCATTGCGGCTTGCATAAAGACCTGCTAAAATATCCCAAGCCTGTTTTGCAGATTTTGCTGAATGGATGTGAGGAACAATGGTGCGCTTCATAGACAACTCAATCAATGCATGAGCCTGTGCATCCTTAACATCCCAATGAGCTTGTTCTGTCGTAGGCAAAACAACTCTAACAGCTGCAATCCTTGCAGCAAGACCTGCAACATCCTCAACATCGCCTACATCCTCAGAACCAGGACGTACATCAATGCCCTGCACAATGTTCCAGACACCCTTTGACACAAGAACATGTTGCATCATATAAGCCCACATAGGGTAGTTGTCCCCATCCTACCTGTCCTCACATATCTGTGTTGTTGTTGTCAGCCATGGTAAATGCTGCACCTGATGTGAAAACTGCCCGAAAATAGGAGAAACGGAGCGGGAACAACCTGTGCTATATAGCACAAACTGTAGAAGACTATAAGGCACCTGTTATGCAGAAAACGGCACTGACAGAAATTCTACACAAAATGACGAAATAGCCTGTGTAGTACTGCCTGTAGTGGAAATAGAGGCCGAAATGAGCCCAAATCAAAATTCTAAGCAGACCAAGCTCTTCGAGTCTTCGAGAATTCCCAAAATATTTGTCGACCTGCGAACGCTCGCCAAAGCTCACTGAAATCGGAGAAAGTGAGCAAGCGTGTGCTGGAGCAGCTGGCGACTAAGCCAAGGAGGACGTGACCTACTCTGATACCAATTGTTGGAATTAGGGTTGTAGAGAAACGCACATAGCTTGGAGAAGACGAAGGAAGCTCAAGGCACACAATAGAGAGTGTGTTACTTAGTGTGCAATGGAAAGATAGATAGCCCTAGAGTGATGGGCGTATATACAATGCTCGGGGGAAAAAACCTCCTAAAGAGGGAAAAAATGCCCCGGCGGTCCTAGTGTGTTCACACACATCACTACCACATGTATATGGTAACAGAAAAGAGCCAAACATGTAACTTCTAAATTGTTGCTCTAATGGAGCTTGCTAGCGTTTCATCCAACATGTGCCATTGATACTAAAAGTAGGATTAACACATGCCAATGAAAGTAGTAACACATTCCTTTGAAAGAGCAAGATCATAGTTTTGCCATGTCGATGGTTGTATTTATTATTTTAACAAATCTAGAAGAGAGCTCTTATTGTCTAGATGAGCTTATATCAGATTTACCATGGGCACTTAGATTACCAATTGTGAGACCCATTTTGTTCAGAGAATTTGACCATTGGTACAAGTATAAAGTCTGACTTTTGTAAAATTTATGTAAGCTTTTCTTATAATGACTTGAGCACTTAGAATGCTATGTACTTCTACCTACCTATGTGATTTATATTCTCATGTCTCCCTCATAGAAAATTTGGTTTTGAGTGGCATCATGCTTCTAGGCAAAAGCTTTATGTATGCAGCACCATAAGTCTCTCATAGAATTTTTGTATTTTGGATGTGGCCCTTTACATGCTATTTTTAGCTATAAGTTGTGATTTAAGTTTTTGTTTTAACTTCCAAATTAGATGTAGATTGAGACTGTTGAGCCAGCAGAGGATCACACCCGCATTTTTGCTCACACCCATCATTTTGTAACCATTGATTGTAATAAATGTCTTTCCGACATTAATTTTGATTTGAGCCATTCATTAAGTAACGGGACTCAATTGAGTTTCCAGCCTGTAATCCCGACGTAATTTCACCTGCTGATGTAAATAATTAGAAATGTTCTCACCTCCAAGGCTGAGGTATATAAGCCAAAGTTTTGTAACCTAATGGAGATTCAATTATTAATCAAAGGGAGTTTTTGAGCGCCGTGACTGTGTCTGAGAGAGAGAGAGAGAGAGAGAGAGAGAGAGAGAGAGTCTTATCTCCTTGCTACGCGAGCTACGGGGCCGCCATTGGAGAAGCGACACCGCCATTGTGTTAGCAACGGTGAGAGCTACGCACAGATACCAAGAGTGCGCGCTATCGGCTTCTACGTGTGGTAAGTTCCTACGAGCTTCGGTGTGAGTTTTCTTCCAACTCGTGTGTCGGAATAGAGCGTGCAGCATATCAATAGAACCACAACGAGTAGAGCTACGCATTAGTACCATCGGGGTCAAGTTTCGGTCACCTGTAATTTTCGGCCTGTCTTCATACGCGTTTGCCGCACGGAGTGGTTATAGGTTGATTTTGCAGTTCAAGTCTTTAGGGTGTTGTTCTTACCTAGTGTATAGACTTCCCCTTGAGTTTGAGATCGATTCAATGATTCTAGATCCTGTTTCGTATAGCATTCGTTCGTAGTACGGATTTCAGTCACTTGCGTGTTTTAGAACTTAGATTTGATTTCCTTAGTAGTGATTGTCATTAGAAGGTCGAGTAGGTGATTTGACACCCACCTAGTTGTTTCCATGCGCCTGCGGGTCAAGCTCCGTCCTCGTCTGACAAATTCTGTTGTTGGTTGAGTTCTCGCTATTTAGCTTCCGCTAGCGGCGTAACCGCCTTAACATTTGGCGCCGCTGCCGGGGACGAGAGCCCTAAGTAGGTGACCTTAGACTAATCCTACGAGGTGAGTTGTATAAACTACTTTGTATACTTTAGTTAGAAAAGATCTAGGAGTGGTGGACTCCGAAGGTCTCGAGAGATACTAGGAAGTGGGGTATTCCTGGGTCTTCCGTGTTGACAGTATTTTTAGTTTAGCTTAGATTAGATTGTTTTTGATGGTGTTTAAGTGGTTGTTGACATAAAAAGCATTTGCTACTCCTTGTGTGGTAGTAAATCTCTTTATATTTTCAATTGCAAAAAATCCATTTTATGATTAGAAGTAGCTTAGGTAGGGCCTGATTTGATCCTGATCTAGAGCTATCAATTGGTGTTCTATTTGCTTGATGTGTTTGATTGCATGTTAGATCACTGAAAAAGTCGCTTTGGTAGTGAAATATGCAATAAACAAAGTTCAGAAAAATTTTCTGTGTAACTGATTGTTGCTGAGCACTTAGAAGAGCTATTGGAAGAGTTCTGTGTTGAAAAGCTGGAAATCTGCAGCTTTAGACATCATACGCGTATGATGTCTTAGGACCTAAACAGAGCCTAAAATTGAAATTTTGACATTGCCAGAGTGTTTAGAAGGGGGGTTTTACCCTGAGATCAACTTAAAACAAGAACATTAACACTCAAAGAACCCAAAAAGACAAGTCAGAGTCCAAGAAACGCAAAGAATAGGAAATTTTGGATTCAAATCTTGTTTTTACATTCAAACCTGACAAAAACACTTGAAACTCAATTATAAACATTGGAGAAGGCTTAAAACCAAAAATAGTCAAAATCTGGGACAAAAGACATCATACGCGTATAATGTCTTTTGGCACTTCCACTACTTATTTTTGAAATCTGACCTGACAAGATTGTTACAAACACTGTAGAAAGCATAAATATCAAGTTTGGACCCAAATTGATGAAAAAGACATCATACACGTATGATGTCTTTGACCTAATTTTGGACATATTTTGATACTTTGCTAGCACAGATCCATTGTAATAGCTGTCTAGAGGTTATATTTCAAGTTTCATCCCATTTGGATCACAATTGACCCAAAAAACAAGTCAAGAGCGGAAAATTGCCAAGAAAAGCCTAAATTAGCCATAACTTGCTCAAACAGAGTTCAAACTGAATTTTGTGAGTGAACAGAGCATAAAGGGGTCACTGAGAGTGAGCATAACCAAAATAGTCAAAATCTGTGAAAAAAGACATCATACGCGTATAATGTCTTTTTCAGCATAACAGTAACAAAATTCTCACTTGATGAAAGAGAAGTTGTCCAACTGACAAGATTAAACAATTGACCAAGTATCAGTCAGTTTGGATCAATTCTAACCACAAAAACTTGGGGAAAACAAATTGCCGAGACGGAAAAGTTACAGTCCTTTAGGGGAATTGATGAATTTGAGATCGGGCAGGAATCTCCGGAATAATCAACCAAAACAAGGGGAACCAGCAAGTGCCATATCAACCGAGGGAAGTGTAAACCAAAGTTGGGTGCAACCATTAGAGCCGATCTTTGAAGGAAGTGTTTCTGATACTTCTTCGGAGAGATCTTACGAGATTTTCACCGAACACTTGAACCTGAACAACAGAGAAAATATGGCAGCAGGATCATCAAACCCTTCCGCCACCATGAAGCTATTGTTCATAAAATACCAGTACGACAATGAGCAAGGTGCCAAGATCTACAAAGATGGAATGGACCGCTATTGTGTAAAGATAGAAGATAGACCTAGTGAGTTCAAGGACTTAGTGCCTGTGAGCTATAGCGGAGAGATATCTAGATGACGAGGGTACCATGTACTTGGTAGTCCTAAACCCTAACATTGTGGACAAGTGGGGATTGATGGGCACCAAAGCCAAAATAGATGAAGAACTCGAGGAGAAAGCACCAATAATGAACTTCCCTAATGCGAGGTTAAGAAGAGAGAATGAAACTACAAGGATCAACACTGATAACATCTATGTGGGGCTGTACAAATATAATAATGGGGAGCAAGATCTCTATTATAGATGTGAAGAACCCTACACCGAGAGTTGACAGACCAAAAAAAGACTCTATGTCTTTACCTACACAGAGGGATCGGAAGTGAAAATTGCCGCTTACGATAAGTATGGCAGGCAATACTCAACAATGGGCAAGAAAGAATTAGAAGGATATACATACTTTGGGGGACCACTACATCAGTATTATGTTACTTCTAGCTCACATAGACCACACCAACAAATGGAGTGCAAAACTCAATGACAACAGGAGGACAAAGAACTCAGGTTGCTGACTCTTTCAGTCAACCTTGGACTCGAACTCGGACCAATGGGATCATTACATTCCAAAGAGTCAATGGAGACGAATCGAGGTAGTGCAGTTCCAATCCCCACCTATACCACTCAGGTCCAAGGTTTGAAGCGGAACCATCACATTTACCTCCTAGTAGTAGATTCAGGGCGGGGGAACTGACAAGGGTAACCCATGAAGTCCATAATGCTAGAGAAAGCTTTAGCCGGGACACAGGAGCAATGAGATTGGTAGCAGATCATAGACGTGAGACCATCTCAAGTAGCCAAGTGTATGCCCAAAGAAGTATGGTGGTTCAGGAGATCCGTTATGCACATGTGTCACTCTTTAAGCAAGTCTTAAGAGCTGAGCAGATAACAGATTTTCATACACAATACGAGGGATTTGGTCTTACTCTAGAAGGTACCGCATTGACATGGTTTCAACCAATGAACATTGGGGGATTCCATGACATTGACCATTTGCTAAGAGAGTTTGCTGAGGAATTCTCAAAACGAGGGATTAAGCACAATACGGTCTCACAAATATATGCTTTTAAACAGAGAGAACACGAAAAAGTGAAGGAAGCTTCACTTCGCTTCAAACAATACATTGAGAGATGTCCAGTACGTGAACGACCACAAGATGACAGACTATCTGTTCTCTTTATTGAGGGACTGAGGAACGACACTCTCAAGAAGGACTTGCACTTGAAAGCTTGTACAAGTTTCGAGCAAGTAACGAGAGAGGCATTGTACTTAGTGGATAACTGTACGGTTTATGGAGAGGTGTCAGCGGATACAGATTTTGCATCCAGTAGCTCCTCCTCCGTAGCGAGCGAGACTACCACTAAAAAGAATGTTCAAACAACAACCATGCCAAATGTAGAGCAAATGATAGAAGATGCTCTAAAAAGGATGGCACCATACCAAAAACCATTGCCAAAAACACTGAAATGGTGTGCTATTGAACAAAAATGGACAAACCATCCAACAGAGGAGTGCTATTACAACAAAGGGTATGTAAGGGAGCGCCAGTATGCACCTCCTGCTCAATTAGCACCACCTCAAGTACATCCAGTACCTCGATACCCAACGGGAAATGTACCAGGACCTATGGGGATAGAAAGACCGCAACCGGTATTGGGACAACAACCACCTTTACCAGGAGCAAGACCAGTGGGCATTAGATATGCACCAACCTTAGAGAATCAGGAAGAACAAGCCTTAGTGCCTGTTCAAGCCTATTATGAAGAATCGGGTGCACACATGTCTCCGACAGTGTATTACCCACCAGAAGAACCAAAACAACCAGAACCATGGGGCATGATGGGAATGTTGGAATACCAACAATTACAAGTGCTTCTGATGAAGAGAGATACAATTTGGACGCAAGAACCTTGATGTTCATAGCTCATGGAGGGTTAACAGGACAAAGACCATCCTATCCACAAAGGACGAATCAAGCGGGACCAAGACCAGCACTAGGACCCTGTTACAAGTGTGGAGGTGACCATCTGATGAATGTTTGCCCACATACGGAAATCATTAGAATTAACGCTTATTGCACTGAGTGTGGGGTTACTCACTTCATTGAGGATTGTTCAAAGAATCCAAACAAAGTGCAAAAGACGACATTGAATATGCTAGAAACTATTCCTACCAGCAGTGGGTCTGAAAATGAAACTCTGATACCAACGCAAGTTGTTACTAGAGCTCAAGCTAAGAAAACCACTAGAGAACCTGAGAATGGAAAGTTAGCGACTGAAGTGGTTAGTCAAGGACCGCGGAGTCAGAAAAACACATGGAAAGCTAGAAAAGCACGCATGAAGTTGAGAAAAGAACGTGAAGACGCTATTCTAGCTGAGGAACTAAAGCAAACTAAAGCTAGATTAGAAAAACTTGAGAGTCAAAACGGGAAACGAGAGATGAGCCCGGAAAGAACGAAACAAAAGAGTATCAAAGAAACAACGAGCTTAAGCTCAGGGGGATCAGTGCTAGTCGACAAAGTACACGAACCATTGGACGCACTGATGAGAGCTTACGAAGCTAGGTTAAAGAACAACCAAACACAAGAACAGAGGTGGATGACATACCCAAACGCGGAATTGGAAAAGCAGAGACTTGAAATGTGCCAGAGAATGATCGAGACTGCACAAGCCTTATTAGAACCACCAAAAGAAACAATGAATTGTGGAAGGAAAACCCAATTCAGCAAGAGACTATCGTTTCACGGGTAGCTGAAAAGACTCCCAGTGCACAAAAGCCTGAAAATACACAAAAGGATGACCGCATAGTATTGAACACAACCGATCAGGAGATAGAGAGTTTTCATCCAGTCATACAGAGGATTTACGGAAAAGATGAGGATTACAATGAATTTTGGAAACAAGTGAGAGAGGCAAACTTTGCAAACGAGCTAAGTTGCCAAGCTAATCAGACAAATTGGGAAAAGGACATCAGGAATCCTCCCATAGTGGAATTTGAGGCAGGATCTCAAGTGGACTTGGATCTGCAATCTTACTGGGGAGATGGGGGCTCTGTTAGAACAATGGAGAGCAAACCTCATTCACTGAAAACCTTACCTTCATACTTAGGAGAGTATGAAGCAAAATCCGAGATTAGAGCACTTCCCTCACGAAAAATCTCATCAGAAAAAGTCATGGACTCGCAAGGATTGATAGAGATTTTGTCAACACCAGTGACATGCACTATCACTCTAGCTGAGCTTTTGAGGCTAAGACCACATATGTGGACCACTGTAGGAAAATGCTTGGAGAAATTCGGGATAAAAGATCCAACATCGAGATTGCAAGAGAGCATAGAGGAGCTGAGCAAGACAAAAGAACGCTAAGCCTGTACCCTTAAACAAGGTCGGAGAGTATTGCGAAGGTGAAGAGGGGGAATACAACCTTACCAGTTGAATTCCAAGGAGTGAACACGATGGCAATACTAGACAGCGGAGCTGGGGTAGCCATTGCTACAAAAGAAATCTGGAAAAAATGGGGGAAACCAGCAATAAGGAAGACTAGGTTGAAACTCCAATTAGCAGATGGACACATGGAGAAACCTATGGGGTTATTAGAGAAAGTTGTAGTGACTTCTTGCGGCATTGAATACGAACATACTTTTGCTATTGTCGATTTTGGCAAGGAGAATAACTATGATATCATACTGGGAAGACCATTCATGAGACAGTTGAAAATGGTCCAGGATTGGGGCTACGATCACATATACCTGAGAAATATGGAAACCACTACACGTGTGAACCTGAAAGACCATAGCTACAAAGATGTGAACCGAACACCGGTAGAGGAGTTTGATTCAGCTACTTTGGCGGGATCCGAATTTCCAGCTTGGTTAGGTAAACAAGGAGTTATGGATGTGTGGAGCTTCGAAATGTGGAAGTCTGAACGAGAAGAATGTGTTTTAGAAAGGGCTATCGAAGACGAAACTTATGTAGAGAACCCTTTCCAGAGAGACACGTTTGAACCATTAGAATGGACACACATTCTAGCAACCCTAGATGTTTGTGCAATTCCGGATGGTCCCACAACGAAATTTTGCGACAAGGACGGGTACGACGTGGTTCGTATTTCATGTTGAGAACTGTACTAAAAAAAACTGAAAAGAACGATACACTGGAAAAGGAAGATGAAGAAGAGGTGTTTCACGACATTCCCAATCATCCAGAGTGGGGAAATGAAGCAGACAACGAGTCAACGGACAATTCAAGCGGAAACGAAGAAACTATAACGGATGTCCGATTTTATGATTTTCCGAACCAAACTAAACAACGCCAGAAACACTATAGAGCAAAGAAAAAAACAAAAGGGGTTAGAACCAATCCGATGCCTAGAATAAGAGGAAAAAATCAATTCCTAATGCTAGTAAAGGCTGAAGATTGTGTTAAGGATAAGATTTCTGGAAGAATGAGAGGCAGTGATCAAAAGAGCTTACGAAAAGACAAAAGAGGCTCAAGAAATCAAGTTCAAAATAATGGAACGAAAACTGAAACAGAAAAATCAGAAAAGAACAAGCGCAACAGAGAACACACGGAGTCCAAGTTAGAACGTAGAAACAAGTACAGAGAGCTCAAGAAAACTCTGAAGGAAGTTTGGACGACAGAAATTGAGAGTGGAGAGGACGAAAACGTCAAAATCAAGGAAAACATGGATGTTCCCTCTCACTATAGGAAATTCACAATAGAGGATAGGAAGGTGATATTAACCCACCTATTCGAGAGAGGAAGGAGAACGAATCTTATGACGGACCGGAGGATGCAAAAAAAGTTGATTTAGCAGCTCCAGGTGAGACACCTAGACCGGTGTACATAGCCACAGATTTGTCTCCAAGCGAGGAAGAGAGACTTTTGAGTCTTCTCAGAGAGTACAGGGATGTGTTTGCATGGTCTTATAAGGACTTAAAGGGAGTTGACCCATCGATATGCCAACACTCAATCCCACTGAAACAAGACGCAAAGCCTAGCAGACAGAGACCATACACATATAATGATACTTTTGCTAAGCGAATCAAGAAGAGATAGATAAGCTAATGGAAGCTGAATTCATATACGAGATTGAACACACTGATTGGGTATCTCCGATTGTGGTAGTACCTAAGAAGAACGGAAAACTCCGAGTGTGTGTCAACTTAAAGAAAGTGAATGCTGCAACAATCAGGGACAATTATCCCCTGCCGATAACTGATCATGTTCTAGAGCGTGTATCAGGGAAAACAGCATACTCCTTTCTTGATGGTTTTTCAGGATATAACCAGCTAGCCATAGCACCAGAAGATCAACATAAAACAGCTTTTGCAACGGAGTGGGGAATTTATGCTTATCGGGTTATGCCTTTTGGTCTAACCAATGCTCCCGCAACCTTCCAGAGGCTGATGACGCATGCTTTCAAAGAATACTTAAGGCTGTTTCTAGAAATATACATGGATGACTTATGTGTACATTCTCTACTGAGAGATGAGCATCTAGAACACCTAAGAAAAGTATTTGAGAAATGTAGGACATATCGCATTTGTCTCAATCCTGAGAAATGTGTGTTTATGGTCCGACAGGGCAGAATTCTGGGACATATTGTCTCACAAAACGGAATATCCACGGATTTAGAGAAGATAAAAGTTATAGTGGATATGCCTAGACCAACCAATGCGAAACAAGTACAGAGCTTTATGGGACATTGTGGATATTATAGACGATTCATTTACATGTACGCTATAATAGGCCAACCACTTTACAGGCTAATAGTGAACTTTGAATGGACAGAGGAGTGTGAGGAATCGTTCAAGAAATTGAAAGAGGCACTCATTACTGCTCCAGTCTTGAAATCACCAGATTGGGAGAAGATATTCCATGTGCATATAGATGCTTCGGCATATGCAATAGGATGCATTCTGGCTCAGCCAAAGAGAAGGAAACATGGATTTTCCTATCTGTTACGCCAGTCGACAGCTCAACCATGCAGAGAAGAATTACCCACAACAGAGCGAGAAGGATTAGGAATGATATATGCTGTGAAGAAATTTCGGCATTATCTTCTAGCCAACAAGTTTGTGTTTTTTACGGATCACCAAGCCTTGCTCTACCTAGTGAATAAACCATGCAATACCGGGAGAATAGTGAGATGGTTCATTATCTTACTGGAATTCGACTTCACGGTAGTAGTAAAGAAAGGAAAAAACACATCTTAGAGCTGATCATCTTTCGCGATTGACGAATGGAGAAGACCCTATAGGAGTAGATGACGACATGCCAGACGCGTACTTGTTCAACATAGAAATGATACCGAAGTGGTCTCAAAATGTCGTTAACCTATTAACCTATGGAGGAGAGTTCGATAGAAGAGAATACAACCTGAAACATATTGCTATTCAGCAATCCAAGAATCTTCAATTGATTGCAGGAAGGTTGTATCAATTGGGAAATGATCATGTTTTACGACTATGCATCAATCCTGAGGAATATAGTATATATCTGCGCGAAGCACATGTTCAGGAATGTGCATTTCATTGTTCAAGAAGGAACACATATAGGAATTTGTTACAATTGGGAGTCTATTGGCCAGGAATGAAAGAAAGCGTACATGAATATGTCACTGTATGTATTGTATGTTCATCAAAACCGCCAGCCGAGTATTCGACATTATATCAGATAATGATCGCTCCAGAATGGAGTCAGTATATTGTTGAATATCTCACAAATAGAACTTTCCCAGAAGGAACGTCAAAAGCTCGTCAGAAATCTGTAGAGACAGAAGCTAGAGATTACGCTTTAATAGGAGATCAACTCTATAAGAGAGGTAAAGACAACCAGCTTAGGATTTGCGCATCAGAGTGAGTATGTGATAATCCTAGAGCAAGCTCATGGAGGAGTAGGTGGAGGCCATTTCTCAGGTGATAAGACAGCAAAACTTGTCTTAGCCGCAGGAATATGGTGGCCAACATTACATATGGACGCTGAGGAATACGTTAAAACGTGTGTGATGACTGTCAGCGGACCAAAGTACCACTTAAAAGAGATGATATGCCGCTTAGACCAATGATGGGGGCAAGAGCTTTTGCAAAATGGGGGATTGATTATGTCGGACCCATTTCACCTCCTGCATATAAGACTCATGCACAATACATCATTGTGGCTACAGACTATCTAACAAAGTGGGTCGAAGCAAAGGCAACTCAAAAAGCAGATGCCAGGACCACGGCACAATTTCTATATGAATACGTCTTTGTACGATATGGATTGCCAATAGAAATTGTGAGTGATCGAGGCACACATTTCATAAATGAAGTGATAGAGATCCTTCTAGATGAATTCATGGTAATCCATAGGAAATCAGCCCCGTATCATCCACAAGCAAACGGACAAGCTGAAGCAACAAACAAAACCATATGCACGGTCCTTACGAAGATTGTATCTGAGTCGAGAACTGACTGGGACCAGAAGTTGCATTCAACATTATGGGCATATAGGGTAGCATATAAAACATCAATAGGAACGACCCCATATAACATGGTTTTTGGGCTAAATGCTATCTTACCAATAGAATTCTTGATTTCAACCTTAAGGGTGGCTAAGGATCTAGAGTGGACAGGGCACGAGCTCTCTGATAGAATAGATGACCTGGAAAAGCTAGATGAGCTTCGCCTAAAAGCAGTAGCTTCCATCTACGCTCAAAAAAGGCGACAAAAGGAATTTTTTGATAAGCATGTGCGGACTAAAGAGTTTAAAGTTGGGGACTATGTCCTAGTTTACACTCTGAAACAGCATGCTAAGAAGCTTAAAAAGCGAGGGATGGGACCTCTGGTGATTAAAGATCTATCACCAAGTGGAGCCGTCAAGCTTGCTACATTAGACGGAGAAGAAATGCCCAATTGGATTAGTGGATGCAGAGTGAAAAAGTATCTGTTGCCGCTAACACAAGACATGCTTCTCAAAATACATCAAGAAAAGCTGCGTGTCCAAAAAAGAAAAAGATTGTAGAGGAAGCGCAAGCCGAGGCGAAGGAAAGAATGGAGAAAAGAAGACTACTGCGTCAAAAACAGCGCAATGAAGGAGCAATACGAATAAACGCAGTTAGTATAACAGAAATGGATAATGACAAAGAAGAACCCATCATTGAATGCAAAGTAGGGACCAACCAAATCAAAGCCAGAGCACTATTGGATTCAGGAGCTCAAGCTAACCTACTTTCACTCAGTTTGTATAGACAATTGACAAATGACACTAAATTACAAACTGCCAAGCAAGAGTTAAAAAGTTACTCTGAGAATTCAATCAAAACTGTCGGATGCACAGTTTTACATATACAGATTAACCAGTATGTGTATCCTCATATGTTTTACGTGGTTGAAGACCAAGCTACACAACATCCATTATTGCTAGGACAACCATGGCAGAAGCAATACAATGCAATGATTGACTGGAGTTCAAATCAGTGCTTATCAAATACGAAGGTGGAAAGTCAATCAGTTTAATTCACCAAAAGGAGAAGAGCCAACTCCAAAGGACGAATCCAAAGACAAAGATAAACAACAACAGAGAAAAGAAGAAGCAATGAGAACAACAACCAGAGAAAACAATGGCAACCAAAAGTTTCTATACAACCGGATTACTCTTCGACGAGGAATTCTCGACAGTGGATAAGGAAGACAAGCAATAATATAACAGCTCAACCTTGGAAAAAAACGGAGTCAAAGTTGGTATGGAGACCAAAAAAGGCTGTGCCAGAGAACACAAAGGTGGGAAAACAGAGTCTTCAATACCAGAAAACAGAGTGATCCCCGACAATCAAGGAAAGTGAAACAGATCTGGATTCCAAAGAATCATGACAGCACAAAGCTAAAGCAAGCAAATTTGGACAACAAAGACTAGGAACAACAATAACGGAAAGGTATTTCAAGGCAAAAACAACACACAGAACAAAGCAAGTTTGGGTCGCAAAGAGTTTGTGGCAAGCACAAGCAAAGCGGAAGCAGATTTGGATTGTGAAAAAAGACAACAAGGTAATGAAGAATCCATCTACTGATTCTACTACCGAAGTGCCAAACCAGCCAAAACCCCAACCCAAAACCCGACCACCAATCCTTCAATCAAACAAAGAGCAGCTTTATTGGAAAGAATGTTGTATCGTCGCTCTACAATTGCATTGGGAACTTATGACCAAAACAACTACAATGCTTCACCCACAGACACTTCATAGTCGTCCGGGAGAACTCAGACTAGGAGGGGGGGAGGTATACAGGAGCTACAAAGCAGCTACAAGCGGAAAAAACAAAGAAAAACAAAAATTATATTACAAGGGCAGTGTCTTACATGATTTTGCAATTTTTTATGTTTGATTGCGGATATTGATAATATTTATGCCCTTATATACCTTGTTTTGCAACAAGAAGAGACCAAATGATGAATTTGGGTCTCTAGATGTGTAAATATCACTAAATAAGAGTGTTTTTGGAGCTAAAAAGTGGTAATCCAAGTCCAGAAATCACGAAGAAGTGTATATTCATATACACAGGGTTACCAGCTATTTATCGTGTATGTTTGGTATTTTTTGGCTTCAATTTACTATTTTCCTTTATTTTTTATGATTTTCTTAATAAAAGTAAAAGAAAAATAAAAAAAGCAGGTGAAATGAGATCGGAAAAAAGAAAAGAATAGACGGCGATGATCCTAATGACAAGGGCAACCCATGGTAAAAATGGGGTACAATTCTGAAAAAGTTGCGGAAAGCCCGAAATGACAGAATTTTGGCAAAGTGGACAAATTTCTCAGAAATAGGTCAAATGGAGTCCAAATTGAGAAATTTCAAATCCTAAAGTGCATTTCACGACGAGATAGGAGCACATGTCAAATTTGGTAACAAGTGATCCGGGAAGCCCGAAGTTAAGTATTTTTCACTTCACTATCAAGCTCATTTCCACTATTACCTTCTTGGAGAGAGCAAAGAGCACACAGGAGCATCCGACCTTCTACCGCCTTCTACGATGGCTACGAGAGCTCAGAGGACACCAGACATGAGAGGTAGACTCGTTGCCATAAGCTTTTGATGCTTATCGTTAACTTTTGTCGCGAAAACTCACCAAAACCAAGAAACAAGAGCAGACGGAGAATGGGGAAGAACGCTAGGTAGGGGCACAACCGCCTAACCAAACTTTGCAAGAACTTAGAGGTGGGTTACCCTAGTATAGGAGATGAGTTTCTAGCACTCAAAGCTCGAGAAAGAACGACTGGAAAAAACCCTAGGTCAACAGAGCCTGCAAGAGGCAAACAGAAAAAAGTTGTCGGAACGACACAAAACTTCTCAGGAAGCTTAACAACATCGAGGGCAATGCAACCATGGAGTATCTCCGGGTTTGGATCACCAAAAGTAGGTCGGAACAACCGATTCGGCTGCGGACACACAAAGCGTCATTTTGGCATAACGGCTAAAATTGACGACCAAATGACATGAAACTTCACAAGCAGCTTCAAATATACATGGATGACTTATGTTTGCAAGCAAAACCAAAAGAAAGCTGATTCACTTACCGATGGTGAAAAAGACGCTTTCGGGCAACCAAATGGAGAAAGATGGAGAACGGGGAGCCAAAGTCAAGTTCAACAAATAGGTGGCTTCACAACATATCCAATGAGCTGGAAATGCAACTCTCAAGAAGAAAAGTTGAAGAAATTCAACTCCAAGGCAAAAAGACGACTTCGGAGACTGAAATGCCTATAAGGGGGCTTTTTAGCTAAACTGATGACTTTTTAAGTTGAAAACTAGTTAGCAGGGCTTAGGGCACTAACAAAGCATTCTTTGCACAAAAAGACCAACATTTCAAGAAAAGACATCATACGCGTATGATGTCTCACAGCAATTTTCACATCCATTTCAACATTTGAGTGCATAGCCTCATTCCACATGTTAATCACATCCTATGAACCAAGTATCATGAGAATTGGAGTTAGAAAACCCAAGGAAAACCAAAAAGACGCAAAGTAGGCCATAAAATTGATTTTTGGTCCTAATTTTGTCAAAATAACTCCAAACTCATTGAAACTTTGTAGGATTGTTGATTAACACATCTACAAGCTATCTGGAACCAAAAAGCACCATTTTGACACAAAAGACATCATACGCGTATAATGTCTATTTGCACTTACAGAGCCAAAAATGCTCATTTGTCATCATACATCCATTATATATATCTAATACATGCTACATATGAAGTTTGGAACCATTTGGTCAAGTGGATCACCCCATTAGCCCAATTAAGAGAAATCCTTCATACAAAGCCTATTTTTGTCCCAAATCCAACATATTCAAGTCCAAACCAAGATTTGAGTATAAACAGTCCTTCACTAGCACATGGAGAGTCCACAGAACCAATCCCATGAAAAATTGACAAAAAAGACATCATACGCGTATGATGTCTCCAGAGCCATTTTTAGCCCAAATTCTATCCAAACTTGATAAATCCACTGAATAAGCCTATCTAAAGCCAAAACCAAGCTTATAGAGAAAATTGGTCCAAAAATGCACTAAAAGACATCATACGCGTATGATGTCTCACTATGTGATTTTGGCACCTAAGGGCTTCAACCACCAAACAGAAGTGTTCTACATGCCATTTGAAGGTAATCCACCAAGTTTTACCCAATTTGGATCATAAAATCCATTCCCTTTCAAATTTTGCCAAGAGCCTGAACTGGACTAAACTGGCCAAAACTTGACCAAATGGGATCCAAACTCAAATCCAAGCATATGATACTCATGTATACACTATCAGCTACAAGCACAACCAATATGAAGTCATTCTGACACAAAAGACATCATACGCGTATGATGTCTCCAGCATGATTTTGAGCCCAGTTTGCATATTTTTTCACCTACATTGCATCCTTAGGCCCTGAATAGCTCATGTTTCAATTTTCAAGTCATTTGAATAGTTAAAAGCTTCATTTCGGCTTTCAGTACTAAAAAGACGCTAACTTCTGTAATTGGAGTTACAGGATCCATGGATTCCGCTAAGTCATCGGCAACTAAGAGAAAAAGACCAACCATCAAGGATGCTCTTGCAGAAGCAGAACTTTTGATATTCCAACAGAAACCCTCAAGCCAACCAAGACTTGGGTGGAGGAAGCAGTACTAGAAAAAGAGGGAATAAAGATCTACCAGGGGACTTTCAGAGATCCTCAAGGGCAATCGGTCGATGTACCTATGATCCCACGAGAATTAGTGGATTATAGCAGATCAGAGAACATAAGCAGATACCTGGAAAAGGCTGACTTACACAGGTTCTTCACCTCGAGACCATCAGGTGTAGACACAAGAAGAGTGTATGAGTTGGCAACATCCATTCAGAAGGATGGGAAAGCCACGTTGACAGCCATGGATGGAGAAACAGTTGAAGTACAGATCACCCACAGCTCATTGCAGATGCATTGAAGCTGCACAACAAAGGGAGTTCTGTCAGAGAGAAGGGAGGCCATAGAGGTCTATGGATCAAAGAAACAAAATACAAATACGGAGATATGGCAGATCAACGAGCGGCAACCCTTTGCCGATTATACAACCAATTTTTCCATGTGTGCAGTAAAAGACCGCAGAAGTATACTACACACACCCCATGCCATTGCGACAACCATCACATGGGCACTGAAGAGCAACATGCCAAAAGAGGTGAATTATGCTCAATACATCCACGAGCAAGTAATCGCCATGCACAACCAGAAGCCAAAGTACATAGGAGGAGCTGAAGTTTGACAAGAATAGCTTATGAAGCTATTGGAGCCAGAGATCAAGGGCCACGGGTTCCCTCCCAGAATGAGTGGCTTAGAGAAGCCGATGAGGAGAAGAACAGCAAGAAGTATCCAAGAGGGCGTCCACAAGAGCACGCCGAAAACTAGAAATAGTTTCAGAACCTGAAGAGGCTGTGGACGAGCCGCTCAAGAAGAAGAAGTGAAGAAGAAGGCCGATCCCAAGCAAACCAAAAGTCAAAAAGCCGCAAGAATGGAAAGGCTGGTAGAGCAGTTTAGAGCGGAAAGAGCTCTAAGGGGGACTTTGAAGAAATGTGGGTGCCAGACCCCAGTAAAGTCGGAACCAGCTCAGCCAGGCCACATGTTGATCAATATGATCAATATATTAGAGCTTATGAGGAGTCGGAGGCCATACTGGAGCAGCAACCTGTCGAGCCTTATACTGAAGAGGAAGTACAGCTTTTAAAAGCTGAGCTGCAAAAGGACGACAAGGGGAAGAAGAAAGTAGATGAGTCTACTGAACCTCAAGAGAAAGACGGGCAAGCAAACAAAGGGAAAGCCAAGATGACTGAGGACAATCAGCCCTCCTTTACTGTTGTACCAAGCCCGAAGAAGATGGAAATTATTGTGGAGGAAACCACAATAGAAATAGAACAGAAGTTATGAAAAGCCGGAGGCCGGGACCAAGGAAAAGGAGATAGATCCAGTTCAGCAAAAGAAAGATGATTATGAGGATCTGGTAGCGATCGGATACAGTGAAGAAGAGGCCCTGGAGGCAGTTTATGGGATATCCCTACGGAAACAAGATGATCGGAAAGGGACGAAGGAAAAGACAAAGGGTACAATGGAGAGTAAAGAGAAAATGGACGAGCCGAAGCCATTGGAGGTGGTGGCAGAAAGAGCTGTCAAGTTGACAGATGAAGATGAAAAAGACATGCACATGGTGCATGAACTGCTCAGCAAGATTAAAGAAAGATCCAGAGCAAAGGAAGTAGCACTTGAGACAGCAAAACAAAAGGAAGCAGAGTTGCAGAAGAAGTTAGAGAATGCTATGACTGAATCTGAAAGTCATAAAGCATCACTCTACGCAGAAAACGAGAGAGATGGCTTGATACTCCAACTAGCCGAAGCTTCAAGAGAGGTAACAAGTTATAGGAAGCAAAGGAGCGAATAGAAGATGAGCTGGAGGCAGCAAGGATGAGCTCATTGAGCTAAGGGAAAGAGTCGAACTTCAAGAAAGGACAATCATGAGACTCAGGACCACCCCTAGAGCTAGCAGAGCAGGAACAGAACAAGAGGGAGCCCTCGTACCAGCTCTGGAAGATCAGGTCAGAAGTCTGCAAAGAGAGCTGAGGTTAGAGCAAGTGCAAAGATTGCACATGGCGGAGGGATCATTGGCTGCAGAGGAGAGGCTCACATCAGAAAACCAAACACTAAGGACAGAAAATGAGGCCCTCCGCAAACAGCTCCAAGACCTCCAAGAGCAACAAAGAAGAGAAACAGAGCACCACAAGAAGAAGCAGGGGGAGCAGCCATAGAGCTACCAGAAACTAGAGAGGCAACCACAATTGAAGATCCAGCCCCAGTTCAAGAAGTGGCCTCGACTTCAGGAATCTCTGAAGAAGAAGAACAAAGGCTCCAGGACCAAATAGAAAAGTCAACAGAGGAAAGTGCCAAGGCGGAAATGGAATGGGAAAGGAGACTCCTCATCTCCATTAGACTTCAAGGTTTAGACACAAAAGTGCTCCAAAGAGTGGATGCAACCCAGCCTGCCTTTCCCTCTGATGAAATTTGAAGTGATAAAGACGAAAAAGAGAATAGAGGAGGAGCAGTATGTCGCTCTTTATGAAGGCGACATCACAAAGGATGAACAATCAAAGAAGATTGTAGATTCTCAACCTAGATGGAGGAAAGGTGGCTGAACAAATACCCAGCCTACCTCATCTACTTGGTAGAGGGCCAAAGGAGATTCGGGAGGATGCAACCTTCTGCCCGGTGCCAAGAGTCAGAAGCTGGAAAGAGCATGGCAGGATTGCAGAAAAGAAGCCAAATTGGCTTAATTACCCAAGGATGCCAGGACCAAAGGCAGGAGAGAGAATAGGTAAAGCCTACATGGTGAAAACCCTAACGGGCACCATCAAACTCTTTACTGGCTCTCCTGACCTTTCGTGTCAGATGCTAAAGAAAATCTGCAGGACTCTCTTAGCATGCATTGAAGTGTTCGCGCCAGATAAAGCCACGACCTCGAGTCTACTATCGACGGCCGACACAGTGACGGATATGATGTATGATCTTTCATTGCAGCCATCACCAAAGGTGTTACATCTCTTATACCAAAGAATTATGTTTTTGCCTAGCTTCCACATGCAAAACATTCGAAGAAGCTTTCTACACGGCTTTTTCACTCACGAAAGCAAAATATTCGGCCCAACCTTGACCATCGGCACCTACGCTACGAATCACATTTGCAGATGCTCAAGACGACAGGACTCTATTGACCAAGCCTAAAGTCATGTCAGGGACGACATGAACGCGGAGGGGGGAGTGTTGAGCCAGCAGAGGATCACACCCGCATTTTTGCTCACACCCATCATTTTGTAACCATTGATTGTAATAAATGTCTTTCCGACATTAATTTTGATTTGAGCCATTCATTAAGTAACGGGACTCAATTGAGTTTCCAGCCTGTAATCCCGACGTAATTTCACCTGCTGATGTAAATAATTAGAGATGTTCTCACCTCCAAGGCTGAGGTATATAAGCCAAAGTTTTGTAACCTAAAGGAGATTCAATTTAATCAAAGGGAGTTTTTGAGCGCCGTGATGTGTCTGAGAGAGAGAGAGAGAGAGAGAGAGAGAGAGAGAGAGAGAGAGAGAGAGAGAGAGAGAGAGAGAGAGAGAGAGAGAGTCTATCTCCTTGCTACGCGAGCTACGGGGCCGCCATTGGAGAAGCGACACCGCCATTGTGTTAGCAACGGTGAGAGCTACGCACAGATACCAAGAGTGCGCGCTATCGGCTTTACGTGTGGTAAGTTCCTACGAGCTTCGGTGTGAGTTTTCTTCCAACTCGTGTGTCGGAATAGAGCGTGCAGCATATCTATAGAACCACAACGAGTAGAGCTACACATTAGTACCATCGGGGTCAAGTTTCGGTCACCTGTAT
Source organism: Adiantum capillus-veneris (assembly GCF_014529385.1). Taxonomy (NCBI): domain Eukaryota; kingdom Viridiplantae; phylum Streptophyta; class Polypodiopsida; order Polypodiales; family Pteridaceae; genus Adiantum; species Adiantum capillus-veneris. The sequence goes on along the minus strand of NC_140955.1, from coordinate 30,638,676 downwards.
TTTCGGCCTGTCTTCATACGCGTTTGCCGCACGGAGTGGTTATAGGTTGATTTTGCAGTTCAAGTCTTTAGGGTGTTGTTCTTACCTAGTGTATAGACTTCCCCTTGAGTTTGAGATCGATTCAATGATTCTAGATCCTGTTTCGTATAGCATTCGTTCGTAGTACGGATTTCAGTCACTTGCGTGTTTTAGAACTTAGATTTGATTTCCTTAGTAGTGACTGTCATTAGAAGGTCGAGTAGGTGATTTGACACCCACCTAGTTGTTTCCATGCGCCTGCGGGTCAAGCTCCGTCCTCGTCTGACAAATTCTGTTGTTGGTTGAGTTCTCGCTATTTAGCTTCCGCTAGCGGCGTAACCGCCTTAACAGAGACTAATATTACTAAGCCATATAGTGTATCCATTGCCAAAATTGATATGTCATCTGTAAAATGTCATTATTTACTTTGAATAATTTTTTAATGGATTTGAGACCCTAGATAGATTTGAGATTGCCTTGTCTATCCCCGTAGCAAGTTTGGTTGTGACTGGATCACTTTATCTCGGTGAATGCTTGTGTTTGGCTTGTGACTGTAGATTAGCTTTCAATGATTTTGGTATCATTGAGAATGGAATTTGATTGTAGTATGATGTGACTAGGTTTTTCAAAAGCATGACAACCTCTTGTAGCCTCCATGCAATGGTCGACTCTTCTATGTCCTTTAGATCAATAATTTTTTTTGAGGTTCTTGCAGTACAATTACAATAATTGGTATCATTGAGAATGGAATTTGATTGTAGTATGATGTGACTAGGTTTTTCAAAAGCATGACAACCTCTTGTAGCCTCCATGCAATGGTCGACTCTTCTATGTCCTTTAGATCAATAATTTTTTTTGAGGTTCTTGCTAGTACTACAATAAGATTAGGGGAGTTGGGGAACCCTGTAACATTTGGCACCATTATCGGGGATGAGGCAACCTAAAATAGAGACAACCATGTACTTAGATTCATTATCTAGAGCTTCCTTTATATCACTATAGAGTAGTCACTATGAGTGATGTTTTAAGTGCAGTTTACTAAAATTGCTCTAACTTTTAATATACAACTCCAAATTGAATCAACTATAGCTCAGCTATTATTTACTTTGATATGTTATAATAAGGTCATCTGTAAAATGTGAGGAATAAGTCACACCCCTCCTTTTGGGAATTTAGGCATTTTTCAATAGCAATTTCAAACTTTTAGGGTGTCCAGAATAGATATACTAAGGAACACTAGAGTGCAAGGGGGAGACCACCAAAAGCAAGCTATCCAAAGACCATACAAGGGGAAAAAGGGAATTAATTGGAATATTCTTTAATCTTCATTTTTGAAGCTAGATAAATCAATTGAGAGGCTAAGACACCCTTCCAAAATTGACCATAGACTTTCCATCATTCTCAAGAGCGGGTTTGAGAGCAAACCAAGTTTCAATCATACCATGCCATACCTCAAAGTTTGGCATATGGATATTTAATGAGTGGTTATCCAGCTCATGTAGAGTGATACCAACCACTACATCCATCGACTCAAATGCATGTGTCTAGAGACATGAGCAAGAGCGAGATGATGAGGAGATTAGTGAGCAATCTAGTGCAAGTCCAAATACCATGCAAACATGTGAGCTATTGTTGCATCTTGAGGGCCACAATGATAATCAAATTTACTTCTCTAACATTGAGGGCCATAAATACACTTTGAGCAATAAAATGTGGAGTTCTAATCAATAGGTTCTCCTAGCCAGGGTGATCCCAATACATGACCATCCTAATTTCTATGAGGTTCCAATTGGAGTGTTGTATTGAAAAATCAAGGATCATGTGCACGTTCACATTAGCAAATTGCTATAGTAGTTGCAACATCATGATCGGATGATACTATTTATGGATAATGGAGACATATTTTATATGGATAATATATATGGATAATGGGGACATATTCTATATGGATAATTTATATGGATAATGGAGACATATTTTATATAAAATAACATATATGGATAATGGATACATAATTTATCATAGAAGGCACAAGAGACCAATCCTATAGAAGACTCAATTATAGCAAGTGTCATAGTGTGACTTGATCAAAGAAGGGTAGGGAAAGGTATCTCAATCGACCTTTCCCCGTAATTTTGGTGACTTGTGGCGATTGACAGAGGCCGGGAGCCACGAGGAGCCCAAATTATGGGAAAGGTCAATTAAGGACCTTTCCCTCTCGTCAAGAATCCAGGGGAAGGGGGCCCATGATATTGCAAAGAATGTGCCTCTGAGTGGCAAGGTCGCATGGTGCTATTTGCTTCTTGGGCGGTGTTTTGGTTGGACATTCATGCTGCATGGGCCATGGAAGATATGGATTTTCTCCTTTTACTATCTGTCGCCCTTTGCTCCTCTCTCTGCTTCGCTACTTTGAGCCGCACCCCTGCTCAAAGTCACGTTGTTATGATAGCTTGATTTTTATGATAGTCTTTTTGGTAAATTGTTATGATAGCTTGATTCCAAAAATTGTTATGATAGCTTGATAGTCTTTTTGGAAACTTGTTATGATAGCTTGATTTAAAAAATTGTAATGATGTATTTTTATGCAACACCTTTTTTCTCGTTGCTGCCTACTATAGCTGGATATGCCGTAGAAGGATTTATTGAGGTGGATGCAGGTTTTGTTGAAGATGAAATACTCAAGCTAGGAGAAACTGCAACAGAAAAGAAGGACAATTGGGCACGAAATAGGTTTGACAATTAGTGGAATTTGGCTTTTTGGATCTATTTCTTAGCCGGTTCTTTCTTGTTGTTTGAAAGAAGGGTGGAGGGCTATTTCCATATGATACGGTATTGGGCATGATGTGATGATTTGGTTGGCTCATTAAGAAGGAGCAAGATCTTTGGATTGCTGCCACATAAATATCTAAGGTCCCTTTCAACTTAACAAAAAATGCAATTTTTTAGGGTACATAGGCTGTAGAGTGCTTCCATGCGTAGATTGGTTACAACAGGAGTATGCAAGGCTCATGCAAGGAAAGATAAAAAACTTCCGTGATTGGAGTGACATTAGAAGAAGAGATTCTTGGAGATATTAACTTCAACATGCTTCACAATTATGGATGCCAAATGCGATTTGACTTTTATTGCATGCTTCATTTCTACATTAGAGGTGGGTTGGACCTTTACAGATTGGAGAGTTCAATGTTCAATTGTGGAAATGATGAGCTTGGTGGTTACTTGAGGTAAAACAGTTTTGGAATGTTTACTTGCTACATTTTCCAATAGGGTTGCTGCAAATGATAGTATTTTCTCGATTGTTTTTGACATGTGTATGTTTTTTGAGCGATATACCAAGAATTGGAAAGTGGATCTGAATCATTGTTAGCTCGAGCATTTTCATCCAACTGTTACCATTCATGATGCTGATGTGCTGGCAACCTTTGAGCAGCTTATGTTCCATTGCCTGCCTCCCTTGGTTGAGGGGATCAAAAGTCTTACATATTTGTTTTTATAGCCTATCACAACAATCCACAAACAGAGGTTACAATGTTTATTGCATGGTTTGTTGACATAAAGTTTGTGAATTTGTTTATTTTCTGATCTTTTGTAGGTTTGGTACAATCGCAATAGGGTGTCTATGAAAGTATTGAGCAACCTTGTGAAGAACATCGACCTTGCAAGGAACTTTAGCAACAAGAGTTTGCACGACATATGTGTAGAATGCATGAGTCTGGGACAAGTTCCTTGTGATGTGGGCATGCTAGTGACAGGACACAAGAGGGTTAGTTCGTTTAAAAAGTATGACATGTTGAGTGAAGTTTGTATGGGTACTGCCAAGGACATATTGTCTCGGCCCTATGACAAGAGTGGAAAGCTAAAGAATTATGGCAAAGTTCTTGTGAAAAAGCTCAACAACTTCTGCAAGAATGTGGAAGGTAGATGTTTATTAGGAGTGTGTGATTTTGGTGGAATTCTTTTTTTTACTACCTGTTTGCATTTGATGTGAAAAAGCGTTCTATTTTAGGAAAATTTGGCAATGCTAGCTGTGGAATGTCTATTAGTAGTGCCACTTGCAATAAAACGTGCATGGATGGTACTTTTGTAGTAATGTTTATGCTACTTGGATAATTTGTAGTAATGTTTATGATTCTTGCAAAATCTGTGACTTGCTGGTGATGTGATTTTTGACAAGAAAATTATTGGTGTTATTGGTTCTAGTGATGTTGGCATGGATGGTACTTTTGATGAATTTTTTGTTGATGGTGTGAACAACCGGTATCATTGATATAGATGCTAGCTCCGGTGGAACAATGGTTGGGAGTAGTCTCAAGCAACTAGCTCCTAGGATTTATGTTGTGCCATGTAAGCTTGGGGATTATATTCCTTTTGATGAAGAGTTACTAAAGGAGCTTCCTATGGAATTTTCTTGAGCACTAGGTGTTGCTTCCTGTAGTGCTCCCACTCATGGAGTTTATGTTTTTCCATTTTGTAATATGAGTAATTGTGTGGTGAATGTCTATGTTGAGAAGGAAGGTGTTCCTTTTGGCCAAGGTAATGTGTAGGTGGGATAGCTATACTAGATGGACGAGAGAAGTGAATGTACATCACATCAGGAATTTGGATTCTGGATGGATTTTGCTTTAATAGTGTATTTGATCTTAAATTTTGGATGTGTAGCTAGCAAGTGGTTTGATTTTTATGTGCTACTATCTCGCTACTACATAGCCAAAATATTTATTCCTTTCGTTGATGTGCCAAAAGCTAGTTTGTTTTTTGCATGCCGATGTGTCAAATATTGATTTAATTTCTTTATATTTATGTGTTAAGCAATTCTAGTCTCAGATTTAAATGGTAAACAATGTACTTTGAGTTCTTTTTTTGAGTACTAATTTAGTTAGTGTTGATTCTCTTTGGGATGTCAATAATTATGCATGTTGAGCTGTCAAAGATCCAAGGGTTCACTAGGGGTGATTACTGTCAGTAAAGGACAATTGATATATAGTGCAGATTGATTGCCCCCTGACCTTGGACCTTGAAAATATAGAAACATAGATGGAGCAGAGTACAATCTTGTCTTGTGCTTATATGAGGGAGACATTGGCCATAAGATCATGATGGAAGCTGTACAAAGACCAAAAATAGAAGACCAAGTCCAAGTACAAACGAAGAGCACTCCGAGTACAATTTTTGACTTTGCTTATGTCTCAAAAGTACCAAATTTACAACAATTTCAAGATAGACCTTGTGACATGCACATGATGAAGGAATATCTATAATATCTTAGGCAAGGAAAAAACAAGTAAATGTAGAAAAAAGGGAACCATCTCAAGGATTTGGTGGTTTGAACTTTGACGGTAGTGCACATAACCAACTCCCATGGCCAAATTTGTGTTGCTTGTGTTTACTAAGGAAGAAGGGCCTCATGTATTGATATATGAAGATGCATATGGGAAAGATTTACTCAAGCTACATAATGGATCACTAAGATGAGATGAAGTACATGAAACTAAGAAAAAGGAACCCTATGTCGGCCAGAACAAATTGGTCTATCAATATGTGAAGGAAGAAGATTGACAAAAGTACAAGCTACAAAGACATCAATGTCTAATCAAACATCAAGCATTTGTAGCTTACAGTAGAGGTTTGAACATGGCTATAAGTACCTCTAATCCTTCTCTAGGTATGCCTCTCATTACATTAGGATTTGCGGCACAGTCAATAAGTATTGCACCATCTATATGATCAAAATTTTATATGCCTCACATATTTCTATTGAATGGAAGGTTATCTGTACCTTAAATGACAAATGTTGCACAATTAATTATTCTTTATATGCTTGAAAGAGTTTCTAGTCATCGATTGGTAATGCCAACAATTTCTTTTGAGCATGATTTGACATCCCATGCACCATTAGCACTTGACATAGCAAAGAATATGCAAAATTTGGCTCATCAAAGCACATATATACATCACTTGGCATAGCCATGAACAATCATCAAAATGAAAAATTGCAAAGAAATCTAGAGGATGCACAACAATATTTTCCTTAGGCAACCCTCTAGGAAGGGGTAGAGACTTGTAACATGAACAAATGGAAGCACAAGAAGGCAACCCTCTAGGAAGGGGTAGAAACTTGTAACATGAACAAATGGAAGCACAAGAAGGCAATTCAATTTGGGAAGTGTTAATTCTTCTTTTTTTTGGAGAAACCTTTGGAAAGGGGGGAAACACAAATACTATCCTCTAACAACAGATGACTAGACATGTCTTTGTAGAGTAGAGGAAGGAAAAAAGCAACCCTAACAAGCTATCAATTGCAACACCACATCTCTTATCAAGACAAGTAACAATAGCTCCAAGGCTCTCACCAAGGGCATCATTGACTTCTAAGCCAAATTCACCAACAAAGAAGCTAATTTTACAAGAAATCATGATGGTTCTATTCTTGTCAGGTTTAAAATAGATGCAATCTAACAATGCAAAGCAAGTTCTAATAAGAGGGGTATTAGATCAAGCATTAAATAATCCACAAATTAGTTTTGGGCATAAGGAGTTAAAAGTTTTTAAAGAGAGAAAAACAAATAGCTTTCTTAAGGAAGATAAAGACATGGTTGACCCCATAGATGATAGTAGTGAAATAAACGGGCAAGATTTTTTATAACAATAAACAAAGTGAAAGAAGAAGAAATAAAGGATCTAATGCAAGAAGCAAAGACTACCAACAAAGAAAGTGAGATTACTCGCTGGGCAACAATAAAATTTGGTATATTTGGTAAAGGAGAACTATTTGGCAAAGAAAAGATTGACTTGAAGCTAAAACAAAATCTCATGTCATATGGGATTTGGGTATCGCTTGGTAAGCCAAAGTTCCATAGTGCTCCACAATACATTTCGATGCTCAAAAACAATTTAGGAGAGTGTTGAGGAGTGATCTTCACCTCCATCACAACTCTTAGCTTTTGATAGGTGAGTTTCATATAAATACAACTAAATCTTTTCAAGAGGACCTTGTTCTTGGCAAGTTTCTAGCACTAAAACCTATAGAGCTCCAAATTTCTCAAATTGCAAAGCAAAAGCACACGGATACATGTTCAAGAATGATATAAATCTCAAACTATAAATGCACTTAAACTAGATGATCACATCAAATCTAAAAGTTGAACAAGGGATGATCTTACTCAGTTGGTCACAACCAAAGGGATTGGAGTGGTTACCCAAAGAAGAAGGAGCCTATAGGCAAAGATACCTTCAAGATGACACAATCCATATTGCAAATAATGGTTGCAAAGGGTATGGTCGAGCATGAAGCTAGTCAACCACAAGAGATGATCAAGAATGGAAAGAAGGAGCCTCATGAAGACCAAGTAGCAAGCTCTACAAATACAATCCAACAAATGCATACAGAGGTGCAAAATGAAGACCATGTCAAGGAGAATCTAGATCCTGTAAGTAGGTCAAAGCACAATAGACATTTATCTTCTATACTGCCACAAACAAGGATTGCAATTGTGCTAGAATGTCAAAATGGATCTAGCATTAGATGCATAGCTTTATTGGATTGTACAACGAAGGGAATTATGGTTTCACACCAAGTGTGGAGTAATCCTGGCAAGCATTTGCATGCAAACAATACAATGGTAGCTACACTTAACATTTAGAAGAAATCAAAGAAGGTTGAACTGAAAGTGATGGATCCAGAGAAATTTTTGAATAAGTAATTATTGGTCAATGATGGATTGTACAAAGCCAATGCTATAAAGGGCCTACATCACTTTTCCTATGTCTTCTATGCATATAATGCAACATATCCAAGTACCTTTGGTGGAGGAGTGCAACAAGAAGTCAAATGTAGCAACTTGTAATTCCAAGGTTTCAAACGTCACATATTAATAGAAGGATAAAGCTAGAGTGGAGCCTTCCAAGGCCTCTAACTTCAACATCCCATATGTATCTACATTGATTGATTCTAAAGGCAACTCCACATCTAAGAAAGAAAAGTGGCAGAAGAGCCTTTGATAAGCACAAGGAATGAACAAATTCAAATAAAAAATCATAGGTCCATCAACCATAATATCCTTCCATAGTATTTTTGGAGAGGAAACTAGTGAAGTAAGCGTTTGTCCCAAGTGCTTATATTTAAAGTCAACAATCCCGTTTGGCTTGAAAATTCACTAGCATGCAAAACCAAGCACATGGGATGCAAAGCTACTTTGAAGGTTCAAGACAATTATGGGTAACAAAGACACACGTCACAACCTATGCAGAGAAGCCAAGAAAAATTTAGGCACTAAGAAACCATCAACCAAGGAAGGGGATGAAGTTAGGCAAAAATAAAGAAAGTAGTGAAAGGCGTTTACCTCCCAAGAGCCTTTCAACAAGGAATGGAAGTGGATTCCAAAAATGTCATGTTGCACCAAAAGAAATCCATAGAATCCATCTATAGTAGGTCAATGGGATCTTGAGCTAGATATTAACAATGAATTGTTCCAACTCAAGCTAGTTAAAGCACAAGGGTTCTATCAACGTAACATATGGATATGGATTCCAAAATCTTTTCATAATCTAAGTCAAATCTATCCAAAGGACATGAAGCAAGGCCTACACATAATAAAAGACTCCTATACAATGGTCTACTTGGAGAGTAAAGCAAACAAAAAGTTTTCAAGGAAAGACCATGTATGGAAAAACAAACCTTTCTTGCCAATTTAGTCCGTCAATAACCCTCTTTTTGAGACTTCAAGTTTATAGATTCTTGATGACATGTTTGCAATAAGCTTCAGAATTTGAGTGAAGACACGAGGATGCAAAAAAAAACTCATTGGCATAGTCAAAGTTGGGTAGACTATAGCTAAGCCAATAAATAAGCAAATTACTCCCAAAGTTTCAAGTAATATTTTCTATGGTCTAAAAGTCTTAGTTAATGAGTGGAGAAGCTTCTACATCAAAAACCCTTCTTGGAAAGTAGACGTAATTGAAACATCTTTTGATGTTACAAGTGCTAAATTTGTTCTTTGAAGCACCTATCAATTCCATTTTTGCATTGCGTGATTGCCAAGGGTAGATTTGACTTTTAAGGTGTCATAATAACTAATATCTAATTCTCCTACATGATTTTCTCATGTTAAAGTGATCATTTAATATGGGGAAGTGCTAGGGGAGAAAAAGCTAGAATATTGGTTAAGTTGGCAGACTGGCGACATTGGGGATCCAAAGAGGGGTCCATCTGCAAAAGATCAAGGTGCAACAATGGGCTTTAAAGACCCTAAGGTTCAGCCCATTACGACTTCCAAAATGCTAAGGTTCCAAAAATCAAAGTTTGTTTCCAATGGTTAAGCTTAGGAAAATTGGATGCTTTGTGTGTGTGTGTGTGTGTGTACAAAAGTCTTCATGAGTCCTACAAAGGAGGGGGAGAGCCTTGCAAATAGGGGATGAGAGAGAAACACACACACACACACACACACACTCACAAGCCTCCTTTACACAAATGGAATGAGGGACACATGTCAGCTCCCTAGCCCCGATGCCCACAAAGTGTACTCAAATCCTATTGGATGGCCATGGAGGTGGATCAATGAGAATTATTCTAGAGTAAATCTAGTTTAATTAATTTTAAAACACTTAATAAAAGAACCAATAAGAATTAAGCTCTCTAGAAGACTATTGGACAATCTCCCAAGGGGTCCAATGAGCATTCAACAGCCCAATGGCTTGCCTGATTCCTATTGGCCAGGAGACAAAGGGGTCCAATGAGAATCTAGTTGCATTAATTAACTACCTAAAGCTCTCACAAAAGGGGAAAGGGGGACACATGTCATAAGGATATCACTTATGTTGCTTAAATTTCATTGGTTAAGCCTAGCATGGGCCAATGGGGTGCCTGCATGAGTAAAATGGAAGAGGGGTCGACCAAGAGAGAGAGAGGGCTGAATTTTCAAGGGCATTATCACACACACACACTCACACAATCTCATGTGGGGAGCAAGAAGACTCTCTCTCTCTCTCTCTCCTTCTCAAGCTTTAATGGAAAGCTTATCACCTACTCCAAGCTTGTGAGAAGGGAGGCCTACACCAACAACTCTTGGCTTTGTGATGCAAACCCAGCCAAGAGCCAAGCTTCAATGCATGCTCATCTCCTCTACCATGCTAATTACTAAGCTATTCTATGCTAATATGAGTGATTATGTGAGGATATGTACATCTTTCTCATAAGACTACTCCTTCTTCCTCTCAATCTACTCTCAAACCCCGCTAGCTCTCACCATCTTCGAATGTGTGTGAGGTCTTGGGTCTGAGACCGTGAAGGATTTGATGTTGTGTTTTATAAGTGTTTTGCTTGGTGCTTGAAGCTTCCATCTTCATTGCACTAGCTAGTTATTGAAGGAACACAAAGAATTGTATTGTAAAATGTCTCTCTAGATGGAGAGACCTATAATACAAAGCCTTTTGGAGGGCGGACCGGCTCCATATAAATCCAGTCCTCAATTGTTGTCAATAGCTTAATTCTCTCTCTTTTGAAGTATTGTTCGTGCCTATCTAACTAGGTGTTATGCTTTTGTTGCTCTCTGTAGCCAAGCACTCTTGTTATGCTCATTAGGAATCTATTCTAATGAAATGCTCACTATGTTCATGCTATTTTCCACTACACACAAGTTACTAGGCCATTAAATGTTACATAAGGCAATAAAAATAATCCATCAAGGAAAATGAGAAACAAATGAATAATGACTGGGTAATCAAGTGAAGGACTATAAGACACACTTAAGCGAAAAATAATGCAAAAATGATAGAATGTGTGCAAAAGTCCAGAATATGTGTCTTACTAGCTATACCAAGGTATATGGAAGCTATAAAAGTTATCATGGCTCAATTTTGAGTCACTGTCTTAACTCCAAGACCAAGAAGTATATTTCAGAGTCATTTGAGCAGAGTAGAGCCAATGCAGAGTTTCAAGAATTCAAAAACACTCCAAAGAAAAGAGACATAAAAGGAATAAATAAACATCACAAAATGTAAACAAGTTAAGTTTTGGCAACATATAAAGTATTGAGATATTGGAGTTTTTAATCATCAAGGATTTTATCAAGTGGGAATATGTATACTTGTATCAACTGGGAACAAATTTGGCATATCATCATATCACAAAGGTAAGTGTTAACTGAGTCAATGTCAGTTAACAGAAGCTGCTAAAGACCAAAGACGTACGGATGCACATCGAAGATCAAAGTGAAGAAGCAATAAAGATTGAAGTTACACATTTATCACACGTTTTTCCAAAATGGTCACGTATTGTAAATTCCGGATTTATTTCAAGCCATTGTAATATTTTAATGTGTTACGGGCTCAATGCGAGTTCCAAGTTGTAAAGAACAGGTCAGTTACTATGCCTAGGGTGCAGATACAATAAGTGTGGAGCCTCAAAAGGTCTTGGGCGCTGGACATTACACATTTAGACCTTGGCTAAGGTATAAAAGCCAACTTTGTAAAGTTTTGATTAAGTTTTTGGATAAGAAATACATAGCATGAGCTAACAACGCTCACTCCTCTCCTTCTCGCGCTTCCTACTCCCTTCCCGATTGTCACATTGGAGTCGCGTTTGTTGCATTGCAACCGCAAGTAAGAGCTCTACACATTGATGTAAGAAGTTCACAGTATTTTGTAGCTTTTGGCGTCGCTGACCTGCAGCCTAATTTCATCATAACTAGGAATTTACACTTTCAAATCAAAACCTAAGAATACGTGGGGTATTGGGGCATCATTGCTAAGCATTTAGATGCATTCTGGGTCAAAAACGACTAGGTCAAAAATCCACTGCTGTTAATAATTGCGATTTTGGAACTTGACCTAAAGTGGGGTTGAGACCATAAGCATGTTTGCTTAGGTCTTATAAACATGTCCTAGAAGTTTCGTTATGTTTGGATGTCATCTGATGCTGTAACGAATGTGATTTGTTTGCCGATGAGCGATTTGCTTTTAGTGATTTCAGTCGCTTGAGTGTTGTAGCTTGAGTTAGATGCAAGTTGTTAGTTGTGATTGACAACCTCTTGTAGCCTCTTTGCATTAGTCGAGTCAGCTTCATCCCACGGATTGAGAATTTAATCGTGGTTCTCGCTAATACTGCAATAAGATAGGATGGTGAAGTTAGACATGCGTCCCACATTTGGCGCCGTTGCCGGGGACGAATAGACCTAAACTAGGAAAAACACGAGTATCTTGTGTAGTTGTCCATTAACTTCCTCTAGGTTCACCTAGAGTTAAACTTTCTCTTTAAAACCGCATAGCTAAGATTGTCGTCTTTTGCTGTGTAGAGGTAGCTTGGAAGTAATCGTACTTGCTGAGTGCCTTTAGGATTTTAAAATTGTAGATTTAGATTAGGATTTGGAAAATGATTGAAAGGTGAGACAAGTCTTAAGATCAAGGTTCTGAAAACCGTAAAAAACAAGAAAAGAAGTGTTTGTGGACACTTTCCACAACCCCATTGCATGAGAATCTAGGAGTAGGGTAAGTAGGATCCGAGGTGGATTTCAAAACATTGCTCGCTCCAAACGAATCATCGGGTGAGTTGTTTATGTGAAGTTGCAGAGTTTCAGGTCTACGGCTAGAAATAGCACAAAAAGACTCCAAACCACTCAATTCAATTGGAGAGTAAGCCTAAAAGTTGTATGAACCAGGGGGTAAGCTCAAGGACACTTTGAAGTAAAATTTTCAAGAGTTGGCCAAAACTCAGATTATTTACTTTTTCTTGACATTTTAGGCCAAATTAAGTTTTGACTTGATTCATAGGCTCAAAATAGATCATGAAAAGACTGTCCAGTGAAAAAGTTAAAAAAAGTGTCAGTTTTGGGCCAAAATTAATAATCGTAATAATAACTTTCAGCTCAGATTTGACCAAGGTTCATACCATTGACTCATTGCATGTGTATAAACAACTTTTGTAAAGGCACAAAAGATTTGGATAATCAAAGTGGCCAAAAACTGGGTAAAAACTAAAGTTTGTACTGACTTTTTGAAACTTGAGTATAAATTGGAAAAAAATTTGTCCAAACTTGATGAAATTTGATTCATAGGCTTATATTGATGTGATAAACATTTGTATATGCTCAGTTGACCAAAAAAATATAAAAAGTTACTAGAAGTAAATAATCACGATTATTTACATCTGTCCCATTTTTTAACTTTTTTGACCAAGTCAGCATACCACTAGTTTTACCATGTTGAATAAGCCCACAAACCAAATTTGGTAAGATTTGGATCATTGGATTGAAAATTGTGACCAAATTCAACCAGTGTTTGAACATCCCACATACCAACTCATAAAAGTGCGTCTAATGATGGATCAAAAAGGATGGTGCATTTCAGAGGAAAGAATCTATTATAGCCCATCCTCTCTAGAGCTAAAGGATATTACCCAAATGAAACCAGAAATTTGTTCAGAGCCAAAAATCAAGCTTTGATGTTGTGACCAAACGAACATATACTTTGACCAAAACAGTCATAGATATAGACGGGAGTCTAGCATCTATGATGCCTTGGGTCCTGAAACCACAGAAGCCCATATCATAGGAGACCCATGGGATAGACAGTATCAGGGCAAAGATAATGCTATCTATAGCTTGAATTGGGAAATAATTTGTCATGTTTCACAAAGATACATATGAAACTATGCACAAGGTTTATAGATGCCAAACATCAACAGTGCCACCCAAAGTGTACGTTCACAATCCCAAAAGGTGAGACTCAACCAGAGCCAAAAAATTTTAAAATTTTACAATGAAGCAGGCTATAGTGATCACCCTAGGAAGGGGGGAGCTGCAAATCCATCAAGCTCAGCTTATGTACCAGGAAATGCTACACTAGTTAGAAGCCCTAGAGCTTCTAGCCAACAGACCTCTTTAAAGTAGAAAATCATTGAAAGATCATATGGTCGTTGGAAGTTTCCAGTTGACCCAGATTCCATCAGAATCTACAGATAAATGCCACTATGAAGATTATCAAGGACAAAAGTTTCACATGATCTCCACAAGTCAAAGTCAAAAGCCAAAAAATCCCATAGTGTTCAAACAATTGCATGAGACCAAGATCGTATATGCATATTGAGATGCAAATGGCAATGATTCTAGTAGGTTCATGACCTTGTACAAGCCCCTACAGATGCTAAACCTGAAGTCAAGGAATATCTGAAGATGATGCAAAGCCTCAAGCTGATAGAACAGGTGACAGAAAAGTCAAAGTCAATGAGAGCTAAAGTCCAAAAGGCTACACAAAGGTCACCACCAATGTAATGGAATTGGCCTATTTAACTTGAGAGTAGCAGAAATTAATGAGAGTACTTTTGAGAAATGACTTTGTGAGCATAGTGGGTGAAAATAATTGAAGATAGCAACATAATCATAGCAATTACCTAACTTGGCATGAACAATACTTTTGCAAGAGAGAGAATTTAGAGAACATGACAACAATTGAGGACTGGATTTATGTGGATCCGGTCCCCCCTTCAATAGGCATTTGTATTATGATTTCTCCCATTACGAGAGACTTGTTACAATACAATCTTTGTGTTCCTTGTAACCTAGGTGATGCAATGAAGATGGAAAGCTTCATGCATCACAAGCATAACATAAACTTGAAGAAAGCTTTAACTATCCCAAGCCTTAGTCCCAAGACCTCAAACACCTTCAAAGGTGGAGAGAGCTAGCAGGGAATGAGGATAGGGAAGAGGAAGAAGAAACATTTCATAGGAGAAAGAATTAGTTCCTCACTTATCATAACTCTTCTTGCTAGCATACATAATAACATAGTAATGAAGAAGAAGGAGATGGCAAGCTTAAGCATTGAAGCATGGCTCTTGGTTGGATTTGCACTCCATAGCCAAGAGTGTTGGTGTAGGCTCTCAACCTCTACTTGCTTGGAGAAGGAGAGGGAGCTCTTGCACTTTGCATAGCACACAATGAGAGTGTTTTTGAGTGTGTGTGGGTGAGTATACCTTCTAAGAAACCCCCTAGATTTCTTGGGTCGACCCCCTTGTATCTCATGCTTGAAGCTCATTGGACCCCTCCAGGCCTAGCCAATCACAAGTAGGAGGCATTACAAGCAGCAAGGGTAGACTTGAGACAAGTGTCCCCCTTTCCCCTTTGAGAGAGAGGACTTGATAAATGCAAAATCAATTAATTAAATATCCTAAATTATCATTGGACCCCTTGGGTGGCAAACCAATAGGCTTCAGGCACACCATGAGGGCAACATGAGGAGGAACTTGACAAGTGTCCCTTCTGCTTTCTTTGTACCATGCATGCCTTGTGTGAGTGTGTGGGTGTTATCTCTCATGCCCCCTCATGTAGGGATCGCCCCCTCCTTGTAGGGATTGAATATTTGACTTTTTGACACCTCAAGCCCCTCATGCATAGGCCCAGTTCCCACCACAAGCTTGGCACTTAAGCACTTTAAGCTTGGGCTGGGTTCTCACCTCAAGTGCAACCCTAGCATCTCAAGCATGTCAAGCACCTCAAGCATCTCAATCACCTCAATCATCAAGCACCTCAAGCACCTCAGTCATCAAGAATGACAAGCAAGACTAGCACCTCGAGCTGGGTCGGGTTCCCGCCTTAAGCTCAGCCCTAGATTACCTAAGGTCAAAGGACTTTTACACACATTATTGGAGGTATTCAATGAAGCTAACCCTAAGGTATTATGCTCCATTGGTTAGCCTTGCTCTTTGATAGACCATCTCTCATTTGGGCCCCTTTACCATTGGCCCCGTGTGAGATAGATCTATAAGCACATGTCTATATCTTAACACTTGTTCCCATTTATTGTCCCACATTAAGTGATCAGTTTAATATGAGAAAATCATTTGGGTTGGTTAGATATTAAATATTAGATTTTATGACAACCAAAATCTCCTCCGAAGAGACAGATTCTACCAGAAAGTACAGTGGATCTTCTAAGATCAAAGGTTACTCAAATGCAGGCACACAATGCTCAACAATTGCAAGAAAAAGGTGCAGTATTACAACAAAACAAGCCAACATCAATTGAAGCAGGTATCAAAGCAAAGAAGATGCAGATAAATCTCACACTGCCACAACAAAAGCAGTCAATAAAGAAAGAAATTCTGAGACAATCAATGATGTGCAACATTGTTGGTGAAAATGAAGAAAAACTGTTAGGAGAAGTAAAGATAGATTTTCAACTATACAAAAACCTCTTATCTTTTCGCACTTGGAAAAGATGTGGTCAACCACAACTGGAAGATGCTCTTGAATTTGTGTGCATATCAGGAAACAAACGAGCAGAATTCTGGGGAATCATCTGCACTACCATTGAAGTAAGTTCACAGATCATCAGAGCTCAAGTCCACGTGATCACAGCAAAAGATATGCCAGACGACATCATAATGGGAATGCCAATGGTCCAGAAGATGTTAGAGATACAAAATTCAATGAAGATGCAGTCTTCGGAGGCAACAAAGAATGAAGACCAAGATTGGTCACCCACGGACGACAGCACAAAGTCCTCAAATACCATTCAAATGGAAGATCTTAATGAGGATGATTCATCTCCATCAAATAGAACTTCAGAAGAGCTAGAAGCAGATCAAGCAACAACAAGTGCAAATCAAACAAAGCGAAGGGCAACCACAATAGCTATTGATCAAAGAATACCATCAAAGCCAGAAGTTAAAAAGAACAGGGTTGCAAAAAAACAAGAAGCAATAGGAAGTTCAAAGATCAATCACTCATTGCCAGTTAAATCAGCTGATGTAAGTCAAATTGGAATAGAGTCTCAAGCTACTCTCCATAGATTCACAATTAGATTAAGATGAGACCATGGAAAAAGAAAAACAAATACAAATATCTTCAATAGAACCAACAATGAGAATAGCTATAGTTCTTAGCAATACAAAAGGAGCAAGTGTCAGATGCATGCTCTACTGGATAAAGAAGCAAAATACAATATGGTTGCAGAGAACATCCAAAGGATAGCAAAACAATGCGAGGTTTGTATACAAGTAAAAAAGAAATGGTTGCTACCCTTAGCATCCAAAATCATGAAGAGCAGGTGAAGTTTCAGGTGAAGCCTTCAAAGGAAATGCTTGCAGATATCATCCTTGGACATTAGTGGTTAGACCAGCACAAGGCCTACAAAGAAGATAAAATGCTAATATTCTCTTCTCCAAGAGGTAGCCAACAACAATTACAGGTACCGTTAATGCTAGATTCAGAGTTGCAGGAGTCACTAGAATCAAAGACAAATTGTGCAAACAAAGGTAAAGCTAAAGTGGAACTTCCACCGATTAACAAAGAAGGTGTGAAAGCATATGCCTCTACATCAAAGAACCCTCATGGCTCAGCTTCTTCAAGCAATTTGGGCTTTCAAAACTTCAATTCAATTGCTGACCCAACTGAAATCTCAATGGAGACACCCGAAAAAGCAAAGGTATATAAGCCAAAGTACTCAAGAAAGCAAAAAAAAGTCAAGCAAGTGTTTGTTCTGAGCAGTTTAGTCAAAGTCAATGATCCAGTTTGGATTAAAGACAAGAAATCAACACAAAAAGACAAACACATGGGATGGATAGCATCACAATGGAGCTTAAAAAAACAGGAGTACTATGGAGGTAACATACATATATGGGTACCAAAATCGCAGCTTAGAGCATATGAAGTAACTTCAAGTCCCTCCCAAGAAGAAAGGCCCACAAGGTATCAACCTCAACAATATTCTAGGATACCAAAGAAGCAGGTATAAAATGGAACAACATCAAAAGATGCTAAAGTCAACCACAACTCTCAAGAGGATACAGAAAAAAGACGGATCTCAAAGAATCTTCCTCTTGGACAAGGATTATACACAGGCTATACAAAGATTTGGCTACCAATCAACCACAAGCCAATTGCAACTACACCAAACCTGCATGAAGATATCAAGAAATCAACAAGACGTAGAGCTAAGCAAAGTCAACAATGGAGATACAAAGGTCATCAAGCGATTTGGATCCCTAAGTCTTCCTGTAAGGTTTCCAGTTTCTAAAACCTTAGAAATTGTACAAAGCCTGATCAAATTAACTTGTCTGTTAAGAAAACACTGTAGAATGATCCAACTATGATAAATATTGGTATTTTTGGAACCGTAACCAAAGCTTTACTAGGGTTAGAATTTTTCAGAACCGAATTTCGATAAAATCTGGAAAAGTTACGGGCTCTGAAAGGTTACACTATGAATTTAATTACTTTAATAAAATTGAATGGTTTCAGTAATTATTACTGCTAAAGACTTTTTATCCTAAGGTCTAGAAATTGGAGATATTTCCAAGTTTAATCATTAAAAGTTAGGAAAAATAGCAGAAATTGATTCTGGAGCTGAGGGGGCTATGTGGGGTTATAATGAACCTGCCCAAGATAGAATTAGTAGCAGGGGGCGCCATCTTGAGCCTGGGGGCTGCTTGAGCTGCAAGCAAATGCTTTTTTCAGCCTATGAGAGCTTGTGAGTGCCAGAAACCTATAAATATAACCCCTTGCTTCACAATTTTGGACAGACTTAGAGCCTTGGTAATTTCTCTCTCATCTAGAGGGACCTCTACGTAGAAATCACTAGAGAGCAAAGCTCTAGTTGGTTAATAAACGGTGATTAGCACTAAACTTTTTTAATTAGTAAAACTATGTTAACCTATTTATATTTTTCTTAATTAATTAAAGATTAAACCTATGTATACTCTAAAATTCTCTCCTAATTAAAAATTCTCTGCTGATTATTGAGATTAAGCTTAGGGACACTAATTAATTACTGTATTATATTAGGTCTAAAATTACTCATTTTAACCATAAATTAATGATAATTATACTAATTAAATTTAGATTAAGATGAGATAATTATCAGAGCTGTGTTAGACTGTCATTATGCTAGAAAAATTATCTTTTAATTTTCTAAGTAATTTTATAATTATTTAAGCAAAATTACATTGTTTTTTAGAGAAACGTAAAGGGGCAAATGATCAAATTAATCCAAAATGCTTTAAGATAATTACCAGAGGTAAATCACATCTTATAGAACCTGTGATAATTATCTTAACCTCAAATACCAGAGGTAAATCACATCTTATAGAACCTGTGATAATTATCTTAACCTCAAATAATTATTTTAACTAATTATCTCAGTAGAATTACACTATTTTTAGGAGAAAATAAAAGCGAGAAAATAGCAAACTAATAAAAAATTCTTTGAGATAATTATATAAAAAAAACACATCCTGTAAAATCTGTGATAATTATTTTAACCTCAAATAATTAGTTTAACTAATTATCTCAGTAGAATTATATTGTTTTTAGGAGAAAATAAAATAGGAAAAATAGAAAAACAACTAAAAATGTTTTGAGATGATACTCAAAGGTGAAACACATCTTGAAAAAGCCATGATAATTATCTTAACCCCAGATAAATAGTTTAACTAATTATCTTAGCAAAAAAACATTGTTTTTAAGGTAAAGTTAAAGGGAGAAAATAGCAAATTAGTTTAAAGAGCTTTGAGATAATTATTAGAGGTAAATCACATCTTAAGAAACCCATGATAACTATTTTAACTATAGATAGTTAGTTTAGCCAATTATCTCAATAGAAAAACATTGTTTTTACAAAAAAATAAAAGGCGGAAAATAGAAAACTAATTAAAAATGCTTTGAGATAATTATCAGAGGTAAAATACATTTTAATAGACCCATGGTAATTATCTTAACCCCAAATAGTTAGTTTAATTAATTATCTTAGCAGAAAAACATTGTTTTTAAGGTAAAGTTAAAGAGGGAAAATAACAAATTAATTTTAAAAGATTTGAGATAATTATCAAAAGTAAATCACATTTTAAAAAACTCGTGATATTTATTTTAACTATAGATATTTAGTTTAACCAATTATGTCAGTAGAAAAACACTATTTTTAAGAGAAAATTAATGAGAGAAAATAGCAACTTAAACTAAAAATATTTGAGATAATTATCAGAGGTAGAAAATATCTTAAGAAACAGGTGATAATTATCTCAACCACAGATAATTAGTTTAGCTATTTATCTTAGTAGAAAAACATTATTTTTGATGGTAAAGTAAAGGGGAAAATTAGTAAATCATGTGATATGATTACATATTATTTATGAGAGTAAGATTATATGATAACAAAGCTGTGATAATTATGTCAAGGTTAGAAACTTAGTCTAGATATTTATCTAAGTCAAATTATACTAATTCTAGCTGAAAACTAAAGAGGGAAATTAGTAAATCATGCTATATGAGTACATGCTATTTATCAAAGCTAAATTACATGATGAAAAGGCCGTGATAATTATTTCAAGGTTAGAAACTTAGTAAAGATATTTATCTAAGTCAAGTTATATTAATTCTAGCTAAAACCTAAAGAGGGAAATTAGTAAATCATGCTATATGAGTACATGCTATTTATCAAAGCTAGATTACATGATAAAAGGCCTTGATAATTATGTCAAGGGTAGAAACTTAGTATAGATATTTATCTAAGTCAAAATATACTAGTTTTGACTGAAATTAAAAGAGAGAAATTAGTAAATCAGGTTATATGATTACATTCTATTTATCAAAGTTATATTACATAATAAAGAGATGGTGATAATTATCTTAAGGTTAGAAAAGTAGTATAGATATTTATTTAGGTCAAATTATATTAATTTTAGCTTGAAATTGTAGATGAAAATTATATAATTACGTTAAAAAATAATAAGATAATCACCAAAGGTCAAAAATATCCTTATCTACTTGTGATAATTATATCATAGTTTAGTAGTGAGTTTAGAAAATTATAATTGACTAAAAGTCCTATTTTTGACAAAAGATTAATTAAAATAAATAGACTTTGAGGTCAAAAGTTTTTAGGAAAATTATAGTAAGTGTAAACCTGTGATATAAAGTTGAGGAAATGAAATCTTTGAGAGAAAATAATTAGAATAAATATTAAGCTCAAAATAAGCAGATTCCAAGCTTAAGATTCGATAGGGAAATTAGGAAAAAGATATAGAAAATTATAAGAAAATTAGGATAGCCTAGAAAACCCTTAGGGAAGCTGTGGAAAAGGTTATCATGCCTATTTAGGCAAATAAGAAATTACTAGGTCAAGAATTTACCAATTAAGACTATAAATTTAACCTAGATTTGGGTAAAATTGGATACAAAGGTTAAGTTTAACTTTCGGATAATTTACCTAATGATTAGACGTCCTTTTTATAAGGAATAAGAAGTTATGGCACCTAAAAGGACCTGAGCCAATCCTACATTTGGTGATGAGGGCAGAACTCTAAAAAGAACTAGAGTGTCACACGACAATGAAGCTGGGCCTAGTAGTACGCCTACGGAGGAGAGTCTTCAGGCGCCAGCACAGCAGCAGATGGCCGATCAGTCCCAGGTGGGTTTCCCATTATTTAATTAATTCTTTAAATACTTTAAGTTTTTTTATACGTTAACATTGCATACGTAAGGAGTGAGTAAGAATCAGAAAAGGAATAGTTGGTCAAAAATGGAAGGTAACTTCCAAGAAACCAACGTGCATTTGTTTATAAAGTAGGAAAGAATTTTTTGGGTTAAAACTGGTTAAATTAGGAAAGATATGATTGATCATCCTTAAGACAACTTGTCTCAAGACACCTCCGACTCCTTGGTATATTTTGATGAATAATGATCACTTTCTAGCCATGGATAAGTCGGTTACCCCCATGAACGTTGAGTTTCTACTCCGTGTCATGTCTTGATGTTAAGTTAGGATACCGTTTTTATCCTAGGGGAGCCGCCCGGTTGTATGTGCAACTGGTTTGGTGTAGGGGCACTCGGAACCTTGGATGGGGGTTTATCCACTCCGGATTATGAATAAGAAATGGGTGCCGTTCTTTTTTCACCGTTATGTGATCTTGAGACAAGAAGAGTACTGGTCATGGTTATTATGGACAATGTTTTGATTGACAGTACCCTGTCTTAAGTTTAAAGATGTCTGTTTGCAAAAGAATGTTTAAATATTATTTTCAAGGGCTGTTTTAATGAGATCTGGCTATGAAGGATAAAAGAAATCATTATTTTAAATGTTAAAACAATGTGATAGTAATTAGAAAATAAATGAATCATGTGTGAGTGCGGGGTGGTAAGTGGGGATTGACTAAGGTTGTCAATCATGGATGGGTGGACCTGATTAGTCAGGTAACTATCCATTCGTACGTACTAAGACGTTTAGACAACTTCTTCACTTGGAAGAGGAGTCCACCAGCGGGCTGTGCCCTCACATCTGTTAGGGGGAAAAAAGCGTTGATTGAGGATACCTTAGCTCAACTTGTGGAAGTTATAGGGCCGAAATAGTTTTGGACTTTTAATATGTTGTCTCGTTTCCGCTGCGAGACATGACTAGGTCTTCTTCTAAGGTTATAGACCCAAGCCATTGTCAATGGTAAATGTCTATTTCTTGGATTTTTTCTTGTTTAGAGACTCTGATTTTTATCAGACCTAGAGACCTATCAAGGATCCCATCCCGATCTTGGTATTGGCGGATTGGGGATGTCACACTTCCAATGTTCCTAGTCAAAAGTCAAAAGTCAACGATCAACAGAGGCCTACAACAACATCAAAGACTCCTATCACCACGCCTATTTGGAAAATCAAACAAACAATGGAGTCTTCACAGTCAAAGAAGGACGATCCAACCAGCACGAATGTAGATTCAAAGATGATAAAATAGGTATGGCAAAAGAAAGCTTTAATGCCATCTTGGTCCTTCACTAATCCTCTTTTTGAGGATTCAAGCTTACTTTTACCTAAAGAAATGTTTGTAATAAGCACAAGAATGTAAAAATTCAAGTCGCCAGGGTGCAAAAAACACTCTTTGGCATAGTCAAAGTGGGTTGTTGAGCCATAAAATGAGCAAATCATTAGTCCCCAAGCTTCAAGTCATATTAAACTATGTGCTAAGAGTCGTAATTATTAGGCTTACGCTCAAGCTGGAAGAATTGAGCATATCTAAAGTCATGTTGATCAAGCTAGAAAAGTTGAGCATATCTAAAGTCATGTTGCTCATGCTCGATGAGATGAGCATAAGAGGCGAAGTCTATTAACTTACAATTGGTGGAGTGTCGTAGAGTCCAACACTCACGCACAATGCATAGTAAGGTGAGAGCACATATCCTCGTCAACAAAAACCATTCTTAAAGGGGTGCCAGCTTGCAAAGCCATGTCATATGCTTTTACAGCTACACCATCTTTCTAAAAAACATCTCAAAATCTTTCTTGCACAGCATATTGTTTCCCATGCATTTCTGTGTATGCATATATAGGATGTCCCATCATTGGACATATGCATTAGACACTCTTTTTGCTTCCACCTATGCACCTTGAGTGGACTACACAGGTAAACCAATGTTCCATCATGCTCCCTCTCATATTTGCTGCCTTTTTAATTCCATATCTATCAGCAAATAATCCCTTAAGTACTTTATTAATATTTCCCATTCTAATAGGTACTCCAATAATACGCATATCCCAAAGGCACTTTTTTTCCATTGAGTTTTTTCCCTTTGGTCATCCAGGTATTAGACCCTAATTTAGATCCTCATCATTTCACTTCTCTTGTACATACTTTTCATAAATAAACAGCAGTCTCACCATTATGCTATTACAATGGACAAATGCAACATCATCTCTCACATCAAATATATTCGGACCAATCCAGATGTTGCGGCAAATTGAACCTCATCAACAAATTCAAAGACAACTGAAGAAGATCACCCCATCAACAACCAATCAAAACCTTCCACAGCCTCCACGGACACCTTTCAACAGTGTCCGAGGACGGGTACTAAAATCGGAAGGGGGAATGTTAACTGAGTCAACGTCAGTTAACAAAACCTGCTAAAGACCAAAGACATACGGATGCACATCGAAGATCAAAGTGAAGAAGCAGTAAAGATTGGAGTTACACATTTATCACACGTTTTTCCAAAATGGTCACGTATTGTAAATTCCAAATTTATTTCAAGCCAGCCTCAAAGGTCTTGGGTGCTGGACATTACACATTTTAGACCTTGGCTAGGTATAAAAGCCAACTTTGTAAAGTTTTGATTAAGTTTTTGGATAAGAAATACATAGCGTGAGCTAATGATACTCACTCCTCTCCTTCTCGCGCTTCCTACTCCCTCCCCGGTTGTCACATTGCAGTCGTGTTTGTTGCATTGCAACCGCAAGTAAGAGCTCTATGCATGGACGTAAGCACTTCACAGTATTTTGTAGCTTTTGGCATGGCCGACCCATGGCCTAATTTCATCATAACTAGGAATTTACACTTTCAAATAAAAAACTAAGCATAGGCGGGGTATTGGGGCATCATTGCTAAGCATTTAGATGCATTCTGGGTCGAAAACGACTAGGTCAAAAATCCACTGGTGTTAATAATCGCAATTTTGGAACTTGATCTAAAGTGGGGTTTGAGACCACAAGCATGTGTGTTTAGGTCTTATAAACATGTCTTAGAAATTTCGTTATGTTTGGATGTCATTTGATGCTGTAACGGATGTGATTTTTTTGCCGATGAGCGATTGGCTTTTAGTGATTTCAGTCACTTGAGTGTAGCTTGAGTTAGATGCGAGTTGTTAGTTGTTTTCCGAGATATTGATAACCTCTTGTAGCCTCTATGCACTAGTCGAGTCAACTTCGTCCCATGGATTGACAATTTAATCGTGGTTCTCTAATACTCTAATCCTACAGTAAGAATCAAGATTTTAAAGACTTTCAAACTGACTCAGTGATACATGGCCAAATTCTAAACTTCAAACTAGCTTTTATTGCATGAGCGTGCTACAGGATATGCAAGGAATGTGTGGATGTGAAGTCTTGGTTGAAGTTGAAAGTATTGAAAAAAATCTCTTTTAAAAAAAACTTTGCACCACATTGTCTTTTGTGTGTTGCCATGTCACCTTCTTGAAAGAAGAGTAAACGACCACGATAAGACCTACAAAACTCAATCCAATTATTTAGCAGGCATCGTCCTTTTGTATACATACAAATGCCTATCAGTTCCAAATAACACATTCTTGAGCATGCATTACATCATACAACTTCATAATCCAAGGGTCATCCACTCATCTCATCCTACATCGGAGCTCTTCAAAGTTAATCATTACACCTAGACCACATTGATCTTCAAAGGGTGTCTCAAAGCACTAATATCACATACCCAGGCAATCTTATCCAATTTGGAAGAATTGATGTAATACAGATGATTACACACGCAATCACAAGACAAAGGCATAAACTCCCCCATGAATACTCCTCTCATATCAAAACCCAAGTCAGGAGTTATTCAGAGGTCATATATACAACCAAACACCCCCCATACCACTTCTTGCATCACTTAGAGGTTTCCTTTACAACTTAACGCTCTGCGTCGTTTAGAGGCCATATACAATTAGACACTTCCCACACTGCAGCATGCGTCATCTAGAGGTTTTTTAAACAACATTGAAACCAACAATAAAGCTAGAGTTAAAAAAACTCCATAAGCACCAGAACAAATTCAAAACATATAAATTCTATTTCAAACAATTCACGAATCGTATTTTCAAACAAAGTTCAAAAGTACCTAGATACAAAGAAAACTAAAAATCATTCTATGTTGGTTTTGGTGAGTTGAATTTGAAGGAAGACTCACTTTCCATTCCGCATCAAAGTTATGATTCGATTTTGGGTGTGAATGGTAGCATCATTTTTGTCGTGCCAAGACATGCCCAAAACAGAGTCACAATGCCCTAACTTCATGATGTGACAATATGCCTTGCCACGGTACCCTTGAATGGTGATAGGAACCCCCCTGGCTAGCTCAGCTTTCAATTTTCCAACAAACTGATCACATTCAAAGTCACCTCCTTCGGGAAGTTTGCATGGATGAAATTTTTGGTGGCTCCTAGATTGAAGAAGACAAGTGCCTTCTGGCCCCACTGATCTATCCATAGGCTTTGCACAATTCTTTGGAAGCATAGGATACAAAGATGCCGTAAATATTAGGAACAAGTCCTACACAATCTTGGCTTGCTTGGCAAGAGGTTTTTCTAGACTTTTATCACCTGCATTGAGAAAAACATAGGAGGTGTGCCTGTTAGGTAAAGGCGGTGTGCCTCACCGTGCTTTACTCGTGTCCGGCTGCCCACATTTATCTCCTTATTCTTTATACATACAAAGAATAAGGAGCTCTCACTCACACTCTCACATGGTACTCACACAGTGAGATTTGGGAGCTCCACCCACATCCTGTGTCGTGCTCTCTCTCTCTCTCTCTCTCTCTCTCTCTCTCTCTCTCTCTCTCTCTCTCTCTCTCTCTCTCTCTCTCTCTCTCTCTACGCACGCACACTGCATCCGCGCACTCACATCTGGTATCAGAGCGGTTTCATTCCCGAAATCGTTTCCGTGCGCGTGCGCACTGTCAAGAGTGCAAACAGGGTTTCAACTTCGGCATCAACAAATTCAGCTTTTCGAGAGCGTTTCTAGCAGGTGTCCTGCAGTTTTACCCTCCTTTTGAAGCCATTCGAGCCATCAAAAACTTCATTCGAGCTACGATTGAGGAGCTGCATTTTTCAGCCCTCTTTTGGCAGTTTATGCTGCGTTTTTGGGTCGAAATGGAGGTTTTTGGCATAGCTTTCACACCCGGACTCAGATACATGTGATCCAGGAGTCTACCTTGGGGTTTTGGCACGCTCCGGATGCGCTCGTCATATCAAAATTTTAAAATTCTGAATGCTGAATTTTCTACAGCAAAACAATAGCAGTTATTTATTGTGTGTCGAGGATTCCACACATGGTTTGCTCTCAAATGTGAGTGTGATATTTGCTGCAAGTTTCCTCATAGGTGGGAGGATACAATGTATGCCTTATGTGGTTTGATGCTCAATGAGACTAATGTGATTGCATTTTGAGCTCAACAATGTACGCCTCAAGCATGTTTTTTGGCAGTCACACAGGTAGAGCAGATATTTGTGTACTAGATTTGCAGGTGTTTGCAATGATGGATGCAAAGTGTGGAGATTGGTGCATGCATTTGGAGTGCGGTTTGATGCGCTTTGGTTGCTCATGGTTTTGAGCGTGCAGCCAGTTTGGTTATTGGTTTTGTGGCCGTTTTATTGACAAAACTTTGGCGAAATTTTCCCAGGAGTTTTATGCGCATTGTTGGTGCGATCGAGATTGCGATTGCTTATAGCACTTAGGATTTGTGTGCAGTGTTTTTCCTTTTGGGTGGTGCATTGCGAGCATGTTTTGCTTTGCTTTTTTTTTTTTGTCTTGAGCTGTGTGTGCTCGGCCATTTGGAGCTTCCAGTTTTGACTCCCGGCTCTACAGGTTGAGTCTAGTACTCCCACAAGTGTTGCCATTTGCAGTTGAGGACATCTTCTGCAGTGTTTTGGCTTGCATACCGGTTTCGACACAGCAGGTGTCTTGAGCTTTTGATTTGTGTATGCTTTTGTGGGATAGTGGTTGGAGATTACTCGCCATAGTTTGTGATCGAGCTTGGCTCTCACATTGACAGGTTTTGTCAGTTTGGACATAGTTTGGTGTTCTTGTATCCACTCTCGTAGGAGTGAGGATTTGTTATGCTATGGTTATCTGGCACATTGGTCATTCATTGACACATTTTGGCAGTAGTTTTTCACTCACATATGTATGTCATTTGTAGCGCCGTTGAGTGATACTCTGGCTAGAGCAGTTTGGCTCTGTGTATGACTTTGTGAGGTGATTCCGGACGAGTACATTCCCGGATTGGCCATTTGGGCATTTGTTGTTGTCTCCATTGCGATTTACTGTTGAGTTTTTGCTCTAGTTACAGAGGAGACTTTGCCAAAATTTTGCCAGGTATGTATGCCTATTGTAGAGGCTAGTGCGCTTGACCTCTTGGTCACCTTCTTTGCTTGAGACAATGGTTTGCTCTCGGGTGGGAGAGTTTTGTTATCTCGAGCATTGTTTGCCATAGTGTTTGGCAGTTTGGATTGCGGCGTGTATTCCGCATCCATCTCTTTTGCCCGTAGATTGTGGTTCTAGTGGGAGACCTTCTGCGTACTTTGTGCATCGAGCTATTCCGTACTTTCTTTTTTGGTTTTGTCTCAATTGTGTGGTTTCCGCCGACAGGTTTTTGGATTGGTTTTACTACTCTTTGGTTGTACAGGTTGCCAGACATGGGAGTACGCACGTCAGAGTTTGAGCTCTTTGTTACGAGATTTGATGGGTCAAATTTCGCTTGGTGGAGCTCGCTTATGCTTGATGCATTGACTTGTTTGTGTTAAGTATGGAGCCTGATTTACCCTTATTTTCTGTGGTAAAAGCGCACATTTGTAAGGCCCCCATTATGAGGAGAAGCCATCGTGCGTGAAGGAAAATCACTCACCGGAAACCAAAATTTTCACGGACAAGAATCGGGGGCAACTTTAGAGGCCTCGGGGGCGGAGGCCCCCGAGACTTTTTTTTTTGCTAGAATATTCCTTTTCGCGGGAATATTATGGCCGGACGGCGACCGAAAAGTGGTCGAAAAACAACCGGTCGGTTGGCCGGTGGCCGGAAGTCAATGGCCGATGGCCGGTGGTCGGAAGTCAATGGCCGGTGGCCGGTGGCCGAATTCAAAAGCGGACTTGTCTTCTCAAGGGCGGCCACACATGGGTGGATTGGAGGGTCCGATTTGGACTTATTCGCACAAGGGCGGCTACACATGGCTGCCTCTCATAAGAGAGGGCAGCCCTTTTGGCCTATAAAAGGAGGCCATTTCTACACACATTTCATAGTGTGAAGTTGATGCAACAAGGTGAGTGTGAGGTGGTGAGAGTGAAGCAAGGCGGGAGCTCCATTAAGGGTATAATCCCTTTGTAAACTACTTCTTCTTTTGAAGTGCTAAAGCCATTGAGTGGCTGCTTTCCCGTGGACGTAGCCCACATTGGGTGAACCACGTATATCGTGTGTACTCTCTCTCTCTCTCTACTCTATAATCTCTTGTGTGTGAAATCTCTCTCTCTCCATTAAGTAATCTACTCAAAAATCTATTTAGCTACGTCTTATTTCCTAACAGTTTGGGCCAAGCATTGCCACTACAAGGCAAGGATGCGAGGCCAGAGTCCATGTCTGACAGCGCGTGGGAGGACTTGGATGCACTAGCACGGTCGACGATTATGTTGAGCCTAGTAGAGTCTGTCTATTGCATAGTTATGCATGCACGTACAACTAGAGATTTATGGCAGTTGTTGTGTCATAGATATGGCACCTCACAGTCCAAAGATGCGCCTAGAGCGAGATGCAGGTCTCAGAGACGGAGACTAAACACTTGTTGGCATTGTGGACACACAGGACACATTCAGAGGCGTTGTTTCCGTAGGATGCGACAGCGCAAACGTCAGTACAGGTTGGATGCTTCAGCTTTGACTACATCGGAGGCAGATGTTGTGTATGAGGCTACACACGACGGTGAGGTCGTTCTTGCTTCCATGTTTACTCCTGAGGTTCTCATGTCATGCAATGGCACATTACCTTCGTAGTGGATGCTAGATACTGATGCTTCATTTCACGTCTTGCCGAGACGTGAGTACTTTTGCTCGTATGCTAGCGGTTTGCTTGGACATGTGCGCTTGACTGATGGTTTAGTCCATGACATTGTTGGTGCAGGAGATGTTCGGATGTCATTGCCCAGTGGAGCAATGCTAGTGCTGAGGCATGTTCGCCATGTGTCGAGTTTGACTAGGAGTTTGGTCTCCATGAGTCAGTTGAGAGACAGTGGGTGCCATGTTGTGCTAGATGAGCACGGTTTTAGTTTGCATCGTGGACAACTTATTTTAGCTAAAGGTGCTAGTGTTGATAGCACATATCCGATGCATGTTAGTCACGTGAGAGATGGCACTATCTCTGTGACATTGTTGCAGCCATGTAGAGCAGAGACGGGTTTCCTTTGCTAGTGGGTTGCATGCTGCCTTGCCTTTGTGTCAGCGGAGCAGTGAGACAGTTGTGTGTGTGCCTACTGAGGTTGGGCAATTAGAGCAGGCAAGCTCTTGTGAGACACAACAGGTTTTGCATCTGTCTTGTGGTGACATTCATGCAGACAATGGTATCTCTAGGGATGCACACCTTGGTCAGTCATCCGTTGAGATGACATCGGTTGAGCCAGAGACCGATGCATTGTTCTATGATGCATCTGATATTTTTGAGGGCGATAGTGTCCTTCAGACAGCTGTGTGTGATTGGAGTGGTGCTGATTTTTTGGTTTTGCAGTCATTCTCAGCAGATATGCCTTTGCCAGAGGATGCTGACATGGTGATGCATAGTCAGGTGGTTCCTGATGAGGATGCATATGGCACTGAGGTTGCTGACAGGGATAGGTTGGCACACATAGTGCATGTTTCGTCGGCTTTCGGGTCTCTCATGTCTGACCTTTTGGTCTCGAGACCTGATCTTGCTTATGCGGTTGGTGCATTTGTAGTGGGAGTTGGCAGTCGTGCGATGATTGACACTGGCATTGTGCATTGTGGAGCCATGCAGGTTGTCACTCGATACCTGCATCACGAGTGTCATCGTAGCTCTAGTCGTAGTGGTATGCATGTTTCATCTACACTAGAGCAGTTACAGAGTGAGCCAGTGGGCATAGGTTGAGAGCCGTCTTCTCTCACCTCTTGTATATACTAGTTGTAGGCTAGTCTTTTCGCCACTTATCGGCACACAGCCTTTAGTGGGAGAATGTTAGGTAAAGGCGGTGTGCCTCACCGTGCTTTACTTGTGTCCGCCAACCAGTGTCCGGCTGGCCACATTTATCTCCTTATTCTTTATACATACAAAGAATAAGGAGCTCTCACTCACACTCTCACATGGTACTCACACAGTGAGATTTGGGAGCTCCACCCACATCCTATGTCGTGCTCTCTCTCTCTCTCTCTCTCCCCTTCGCACTCTCTGCGCACTCACAGTGCCCCATCTGGAAACATCTGGAAACATTCAAAACATTGGTCTTCTTGCTATAGAGTCTCTTGTTGGAAC
The DNA here is from genome assembly GCF_014529385.1 of Adiantum capillus-veneris. Classification (NCBI taxonomy): domain Eukaryota; kingdom Viridiplantae; phylum Streptophyta; class Polypodiopsida; order Polypodiales; family Pteridaceae; genus Adiantum; species Adiantum capillus-veneris. The sequence goes on along the minus strand of NC_140955.1, from coordinate 30,607,654 downwards.
GAGGTCTTGCAAGTTGAGTCAAATTATCGCTAGAATTCCAAGAATTTGTGTGTTTTTATCAAGGACTTTGATTGTTTGTCGGTTGATCATCCGTAACAAAATCCAATCTTCCTTTCATAAGTTTGTAGCCCACTGCAGCATGGTCCATAACCTGTTGGTGAAAGCATGTATAGTGGTCGAAAAAGGGCTGTCTTGGACACTCCTTTTTAAAGTAGTTCTTGGGAACTTTTTAGTCTACATTTGATTTTTGGGGGAGGAAACTCAATGATGAGTAATGAAGATGGGGGGATTTTTATATAAAGAGGGGTATGCATTTTTAACCATCCTTGATAGTTCTTGGACGTGTTGGACGTACGAGCACCCCCTTTGTCTCCTTCTTTGCACGGGGGTTCTGCACAAAGCTACAGGTTTAAGGTATTCTCTATGCGTGGTTTTTGCATAGAGCAGAGTGCCTTTCTCTCCTTATCTTTGCGATGTTTCTATAGCACATTCCCTTTATTTCCTCTACGCACGGTTCTCTGTTGTGTGTGCTTAGTTCTCCATCTCTCTCTCTCTCTCTCTCTCTCTCTCTCTCTCTCTACAAATAGGATGGAGCCTTCTCGCCAGTTAGGTGTGTGTCAGTGTCTATGACATTTTTGGTCTTGTTGATGCCTGGGCTCTTCATGATATATGTTCATGCGTTGAGCTCTTTTTCTTTAGGTTTTCTTGATTCGGCTTCGTGCCCACCAACACATAGTTGAGAAGAGTTTCCCCAACAGTTCACAGGCTGCTTACGTGATTACTGGGCGGCAAAGAAAAGGGAACAAAGAGAGAGGCGAAGGCAGCAGACTCTTTGTGCTGAAAAGCGAAAGGATGTCCAGCTCGATGAGAAGCAGAAAAGGAAGATTCTTCGTGCCATGTCAAGGTGCTGGCAAGAGTAGACGCAAGGATTGACAACCAAACTCCAAGGAGAGATTTTTGAATAGTTACTCCAACAACCAGTAGTTTGCAACATGCAGAACTCATCACATTTTATACAGAGGGCAGTGCTTTCCAACATTCACAACACCTTGTCAGAAGTCAAGGTCCCACACTCAGCCACAGAAATGCTTTTCAAGAGGGAAATAGTGGTGGCATGCATTAATTCAAGGGACAAAAATGCTTTTCAAGAGGGAAACAATGGTGGCATGCATTAATTCAAGGGATGAAGTAGATGCACGTCCCTTTACGGATAGAGCACTTGCAAAGTCGTTGGACATACACAAAAGAAACATCGGTTTGGCGAATGCACGACTCCATTTAGAGGATGAGAACAATCATTTTCTAGTCTTAGCATTTCAACGGCAAGCTCATCATTTTACAAACATCACAAAGGACATTAAGGAGCTTTTGTTTGGTTTCTAGACAACGGAGACCCGAGTCTCTCCGAACAAGGACATATGCCAAAGGTGTATCGACAGAAAAACTATTCGTATGAATCCATTGCATTTGCTAGATCAACCTCATGTATTATTAACCATTTTCAAGTAGTATATTGACCAATGTTCACCACTATCAAGCTGTCACAACCACAATCAAACTGTAAAAAACCACTGTCAAGTAGTATAGTGACCACTGTTCACCAGTTTCAAGCTGTGAAAACCACTGTCAAACTGTAAAAAACCTCTAAGAACTGAGAAAACAATTGAAAAGTGGTCTAATTCCCCTTCAAGTACTTTGATAGTGATTTAAAGTACCTAAAATATTGCTTTCAATCCCCTTAGGGTGGAAGCTTGTACTTTGTTGTTGGGGTACCATCGTTGCAATAGCTCCAATGACCAACAAAACTATCAATCCGGAGGGATGAGCTACCCGGCTAGGGCATGGAAACACTCACACGATTAGTGAGCTAATCATGGCAACATGAATGGTTAACTCTATGAAGTGAGCTTCTTGGCCTATGGAGGAGCTAAGCCACAATGAAGGGCAATCTCCACATCCACTTCTCTTCACCTCCAATCAACCCAATCACACACACTACGATTGCAAGATGCACACAACAGTAATCCTATCATGCAGCACACTAATCGCAAGCGCACACACATAGATCTATCGAGCACCACACTCCAATCAAACCTACATGCACACACAAGCAAAAGAGAGCAATCACACAAGATTAGAGAGGGATTAACCACTAATTAGTTAAGATCTAGTTAATCTAAGCATCATAGGCAATCATAAGAAGCATGAGAGAGGCATAGTGAAAGAGAATGAACCACTTATTAGTGTTAATCAAGTCTCATGAGCAAGGAGAAGCTCAAGGACTCCATAGCCACACACCTCAAGAGCTCTCACCAAAGAGTTATCTCAACAAATGAGCTTGAGAACCCTAATTTCTTTTACACACTGACTTATATACCTAGGGTAAAAAATATGCAATGTCCGAGCACCCAAGGCCTTTAGGGCTCCACCACTTACTAATCTGCAACCTAAGAAAATTACTGACCTATTCTTTACAGCTTGGACCTCCCATTGAGCCCATAACACATTTAAAATATTACAATGGCTTGAAATAAATCGGGAATTTACAATACATGACCATTTTGGGAAAATGTGAAAAATGTGTAACTCCAATCTTTACTTATTCTTTGTATTCATCCTTGATGTGCATTCCTACGTCTTCGATCTTTAGCAACTTTCGTTAACTGACGTTGACTCAGTTAACATTCCTCCCTTCCGATTTTAGTGCCCGTCCTCAAGCACTATTGAAGTGTCCGTAGAGGCTGTGGAAGGTTTTGATTGGTTGTTGATGGACTGATTTCTTCATTGGTCGTTGAATTTGTTGATGAGGCTCAATTTGTTGCAGCATCTTCATTGGTCTGAATAGTCTGATGTGAGAGATGAGCATAATGAGGATGCTTCTGTTTATTTATTAAAAGTATGAGTAGAATGATGAGGTTCTAAATTAGGTTCTAATACCTAGATGACCAAAGGGAAAAAACCCAGTGGAAAAAAAGTGCCTTTGGGATACGCGCATTATTGGAGTACCTATTAGCATTGGAAATATTAATAAACTACTCAAGGGATTATTTGCTGATAGATATGGAATTAAAAAGGCAGCAAATATGAAAGGGTAGCATGATGGAACATTGGTTTGCCTGTTGTAGTCCACTCAAGGTGCATAGGTGGAAGCAAAAAAGAGTTTCTAATGCATGTGTCCAATGAGGGGACATCCTATTTATGCATACACAAAAATGCATGGAAAACAATATGCTGTGCAAGAAGGATTTTGAGGGGTTATTCAAAAAGATGGTGTCGCTAAAAAGCATATGACATGGCTTTGCAAGCTGGCACCCCTTTAAGAATGGTTGTTGTTGACGAGGATGTGTGTTCTCATCTTACTGTGCATTGTGCTTGAGTGTTGGACTCTACGACACTCCACCAATTGTAAGTTAATAGACTTTGACTCTTATGCTTATCTCATCCAGCATGAGCGACATGACTTTAGATATGCCCAACTCTTCCAGCTTGAGCATAGGTCTAATAACTACGACTCTTAGTGCAAAGTTTAATATGACTTGAAGCTTTGGGACTAATGCTTTGGTCATTTTATGGCTCAGCATCCTGACTCTGACTATGCCAAAGACTGTTTTTGCACCCTGGTGACTTGACTTTTTACATTATGGTGCTTACTACAAACATTTCTTTAGGTAAAAGTAAGCTTGAATCCTCAAAAAGAGGATTAGTGAAGGACCAAGTTGGCATTGAAGGTTTCTTTTGCCATACGTGTTTTATCTTCTTTGACTTTGCATTCTCGTTGGTTGGGTTGTCCTTCTTTGACGGTGAAGACTCCATCATTTGTTTGATTCTCCAATTGGGCCTGTTGATAGGAGTCTTTGATGTTGTTGTAGGCCTCTATTCACTGTTGGCATTTGGCTTTTGACTTGGTTCATTGGAAGACTTAGGAATCCAAATCTTTTGAGGACCTTTGTAACTCCTTTGTTGACTTCGCTTCGCTTTAAGTCTTGTTGAGTTCTTGAGGTTTTCATGCAAGTTTCATGTCGTTGCAATTGGCTTGCAATTGACTGGTAGCCAAATCGTTGTATATCCTTTGTAGAATCATTGTCCAAGAGGAAGATTCTTTGAGATCCGTCTTTTTTTTTGTATCCTCTTGAGAGTTGTGGTTGACTTTAGCATCTTTTGATGTTGTTCTATTGTATACCTTCTTCTTAGGTATCTTAGGATATTGTCGAGGTTGATACCTTGTGGGCCTTCTTTCTTGGGAGGGACTTGACGTTTCTTCGTATGCCCTTACCTGAGGTTTTGGTACCCATATCTGTCTGTTACCTCCATAGTACTCCTGTTCTTTTAAGCTCCATTGTGATGCTATCCATCCCATGTGTTTGTCTTTCATGTTGATTTCCTTTCTTTAATCCAAACCGGAGGATCATTGACTTTGACTAAATTGCTCAAAACAAACACTTGCTTGACTTTCCTTTGCTTGCTTGAGTATTTTGGCTGATATACCTTTGCTTTTTTGGGTGTCTCCTTAGAGGGTTCAGCTGGGTCAGCACTTGACCTGAAATTTTGAAAGCCTGGCTTGCTTGAATAAGCTGATCCATGAGGGTTCTTTGATGTAGAGGCATATGATGTCACATGTTCTTTGCTAGTCAATGGAGCTTAGTAATTAGCATGGTAGAGGAGATGAGCATGCATTGAAGCTTGGCTCTTGGTTAGATTTGCATCACAAAGCCAAGAGTTGTTGGTGTAGGCCTCCCTTCTCACAAGCTTGGAGTAGGTGATAAGATTTCCATTAAATCTTGAGAAGGAGAGAGAGAGAGAGAGAGAGAGAGAGAGAGAGAGAGAGAGAGAGAGAGAGAGAGAGAGAGAGAGAGAGAGTCTTCTTGCTCCACACATGAGATTGTGTGAGTGTGTGTGTGATAATTTCCTTGAAAATTCAGCCCCCCCTCTCTCTTGGTTGACCCCTCTTCCATTTTACTCATGCAAGCACCCCATTGGCCCCTACCAGGCCTAGCCAATGAAATTGAAGCATCATAAGTGATAGCCTTCTGACATGTGTCCCCCTTTCCCCTTTTGTGAGAGCTTTAGGTAATCAATTAATGCAATTAAACTCTCATTGGACCCCTTTGTCTCTTGGCCAATAGGAATCAGGCAAGCTATTGGGCTGTTGAATGTTCATTGAACCCCTTGGGAGACTCTCCAATAGTCTTCGAGAGAGCTTATCTCCCCCCTTCCTACGGTGATCACTATAGCCTGCTTCATTGTAAGAGTTTAAAATTGTTTCGCTCTAGTTTAGTCTCACCTTCTGGGACTGTGAAGGTACATTTTGGATAGCATTGTTGATGTTTGACATCTGTAAACCTTCTGCATGGTTTCCTATGTATCTCCTTGAAACATGACAAATTATTCCCCAAGTCAAGCTATAGATAGCATTATCTTTTCCCTAATATTGTCTATCCCATGGGTCTCCTATGATATGAGCTTCTGTGTTCTCAGGTGTTAGGAAATAAGACGTAGCTAAATAGATAATTGAGTAGATTACTTAATGGAGAGAGACATATTTACATACACGAGATTATAGAGTAGAGAGAGAGAGAGAGAGAGAGAGAGAGAGAGAGAGAGAGAGAGTACACACGATATACGTGGTTCACCCAATGTGGACTACGTCCATGGGAAAGCAGCCACTCAATGGATTTAGTACTTCAAAACAAGAAGTAGTTTACAAAGGATTATACCCTTAATGGAGCTCCCACCTTGCTTCACTCTCACGACCTCACACTCACCTTGTTGCATCAACTTCACACTATGAAATGTGTGTAGAAATGGCCTCCTTTTATAGGCCAAAAGGGCTGCCTCTCTCATGAGAGGCAGCCATGTGTAGCCGCCCTTGTGTAGATAAGTCCAAATCGGACCCTCCAATCCGCCCATGTGTGGCCGCCCTTGAGAAGACAAGTCCGCTTTTGAATTCAGCCACCGGCCATTGACTTCCGACCACCGGCCAGTCCAAATTGGACGGACCCTCCAATCCGCCCATGTGTGGCCGCCCTTGAGAAGACAAGTCCGCTTTTGAATTCGGCCACCGGCCATTGAATTCGTCCACCGGCCACCGACCAACCGACGGTTGTTTTCCGACCACTTTCCAGCCGCCCCGGCCATAATATTCCGGCGAAAAGGAATATTCCGGTGAGGGGAAAAAAAAGTCTCAGGGGGCTTCCGCCCCCGAGGCCCCTAAAGTTGCCCTTGGTTTTTTGACTGTGAAAATTTTGGTTTCCGGTGAGTGATTTACCTTCACTCACGATGGCTTCTCCTCATAATGGGGGCCTTACAAATGTGCGCTTTTACCACAGAAAATTACAAGGGTAAATCAGGCTCCATACTTAACACAAACAAGTCAATGCATCAAGCATAAGCGAGCTCCACCAAGCCACTTAACCGAGCACCACTTAACAATCTCTCACTTGGAGACTGATCTCCAAACCAAACCTGTGACTGCTTTCCATCCTGGCTTCTTATCCTTGAATGCCGATTGAAGATGAGCAAAAGCTAAACTTCTCCTTGTTGACCACCTTTGTAAACATGTCTGCAAGATTTTCACTTGTATGCACCTTTCCTAGATTTAGCTGTCCCTCTTCCAAAAGAGTGCGTATGAAGTGATATCTCACCTCAATGTGCTTTGTCCTTGAATGAAAGGCTGAGTTCTTTGCAAGATGAATAGCACTTTGGCTATCACTGTATAAGACACAATTGTCTTGTTTGAATCCAAGCTCTTCTAAGAATCTGGGAAGCCACAAAATTTCTTTGCTTGCCTCCGTCATAGCTACATACTCTGCTTCCGTGGTAGAAAGTGAAACCACTTTCTGCAGCTTTGAAGCCCAGCTTACTGCTGTGCCTCCAACCGTGAACACATAGCTAGTAGTGCTCCTTCGAGTATCTTTGTCACGTGCCATATCTGCATCAGCATACCCTTCTAGAAAAATATCAGTTCCTCCAAAACACAAAGCATTTGTTGTTGTCCCTTTTAGATACCTAAGTATCCACTTCACAGCTTGCCAATGCTCTTTACCTGGGTTGTCCATGAACCTACTCACAACTCCCACTGCATGGGCAATGTCTGGCCTTGTCCAGACCATAGCATACATTAGAGAACCTACTGCTGCAGCATATGGAACTTTAGACATATAGGCTATCTCCTCTTGTGTCTTTGGACACATATCCTTCGTTAGTTTAAAATGACCAGCCAAAGGTGTAGAAACTAGTTTTTCATTTTGCATTGCAAACCTTTCTAGTACCTTCTTGATGTAATCTTCTTGAGATAGCTTTATTGTCTTCTTGGTCCTGTCCCTTGATATTTTCATACCAAGTATCCTCTTTGCAGCACCTAAATCTTTCATTGAAAAAGATTTAGACAGGTCCTCTTTTAGGTCTTTGATGTCCTGCATGTTAGCACTTGCAATCAGCATGTCATCAACATACAACATTAGGATGATGAACTTCCCATCTCCCAAATTCTTCGTGTAGACGCAGTGATCCGAGTTGCATCTTGTGAATCCATGATCCAACATCCATCGATCAAACTTCAAGTACCATTGTCTTGATGCTTGCTTTAAACCATACAAGCTCTTCTTTAATCTGCAAACCATTTTCTCCTTACCTTTTACTTCATACCCCTTTGGTTAAAGCATGTAGATTTCCTCCTCTAAGTCACCGTGAGGGAATGCCGTATTTACATCCATTTGCTTGAGATTTAAATCATGAGCAGTCACAAGGCTTAAGACAAGCCTAATTGAGTTCATTTTTACAACAGGAGAAAATATTTCATTGAAGTCAATACCTTTCTTTTGAGAAAACCCTTTTACCACAAGCCTAGACTTGTACCTTTTCTTCCCTCAGCTTGTACACCCATTTGTTTTGAAGTGCCCGCTTACCTTTAGGTAACTGAACCAACTCCCATGTTTGGTTGCAATGTAGTGAGTCCATCTCCACTTGCATGCTCTTCGTCCATTCTTCTTTGGATTCATGTTGCATAGCTTCTTCATATGATTTCGGCTCTCCAGAATCTGAGATCAAGAGATGGTTAAAGGAAGGAACAAACCTTTCTGGAGGTCTACTTGCTCTTGTAGATCTTCGGGGAATAGGTTCAGGCTCCTCATTTGGTGGACGTTGTTGCACATTGTCACCGTTTGCAGTCCTTGAGTCTTCATCGTCCTCAAGCTCCATGTACTCATCACCTGTTTCTTTTGTTTGTTTTCTTTCCAAGTAATCTTTGTACATATTTTTTTCGTTAAAAATTACATCCCTACTCCTTAAGATTTTACCATCTTCAGGATTCCATAGGCGATACCCAAAGTCACCTTCTCCATAGCCAATGAAGAAACACTTTTTGGACTTTGCATCTAGCTTTGATCTTAGGCTTCTATCTATGTGCATGAAAGCCTCACACCCAAACACTTTGAGAAATGCATAATTCACCATGCCTCTTCTGGAACTCCCCCATCCAATGCCGTTGAGGGTGACCGTTTGATTAAGTACACAGACGTACTTACAACTTCCGCCCAAAGCTCAAGCGGTAGGCCTGCATGTAGCCGCATACTTCGTGCTTGCTCCATGATTGTCCTGTTCATCCTTTCCAAAATACCATTTTGCTGAGGTGTCCTTGGGGTTGTCCTTTGCCTCCGAATGCCATTGCTAGCACAAAAGATTTCAAAAGCTTGGCTGCAATATTCACCTCCATTGTCGGATCGGAGGCATTTAAACTTGGTACCTGTTTCATTCTCCACAAAGGCTTTCCACCTTTGAAATATTGAAAATACATCGGATTTATTCTTCATGACATAAACCCATGTTTTTCTAGTCGCATCGTCTATGAATGTTACACAGTACAATGAGCCACCAAGTGCTGGTGTACTTGCAGGACCCCAAACATCAGAATGAACCAACTCAAGTTTTTTTATTTTTTCTTTCATTTCTTGATTTTTGAAATTTTACCCTCTTTTGTTTACCATAAACACAATCTTCACAGAACTCTAAGTCCACTTCTTTCAAACCTGGTAGAAGCTTCTTTGTTTGAAGGATTTGCATTCCTTTGGCACTCATATGCCCAAGTCGGTAGTGCCACACCGCACTGTCAACTTCTGTAGTTGCTGCACGAGCTGAAGGTTGCGTGCTAACAGTACACAAGTAAAGTGTACCGACTTTTTCTCCCTTGGCAACCACCAAAGATCCCTTTGAGATCTTCCACCTTTTGTTTCCGAATGCAATGTTGTGACCTTCATCATCCAATTGTCCTGTGGAGATCAAATTTTTGCGAAGAGAAGGAACATGCCTAACATCTTTAAGCTTCCATTCATTTCCATTAGCAGTTTTGACAGAAATTGTACCTTTGCCGACAATCTCACAAGCTTCATCATCTCCCAAGTATACATACCCAAAATTACCTTTGGTGTAGTCTTGGAAATGTTGCTTGTGTGGTGTCGCATGGAATGAAGCCCCGGAATCTACTATCCAGGAATTAGACACATTGTCTAATGAGAGAATTAGAGCATCTTGCTCTACTTTACCTGCCACCTTCTTGACATGGCCCTTCTTGCCGCAGTTCCGACTTTGTGCGTGACTTGCTCCGCCATGAGTGATCACGACCCTTTTGGTTTTTGAACCTTTGCTTAGGCCTTCCTCTTGTTTCCACTGACACTGCAGCACTTGATGATTCTCTTATGCTTCTCCTTCATATTTCCTCGCTTAGGAGAACACCCACAACATCATCAAACTTAAGAGTATTTGTGCCAGAAATAGAATTACTTACAGCCATCACAAGGCTGTCCCAACTATCCGGTAGAGATGATAGTATAAGAAGAGCTCGCACTTCATCATCGAAATTGATTTTCACCGATCGAAGTTGACTTATTTTTGTGTTAAAGTCATTTAGGTGTTCTGCAACTGAACCATTCTATGCCATCTTTAGATTGAACAAGCGCTTCATAAGAAATACCTTATTGGATGTTGATGGTTTCTCGTAGAAGTCGTCAAGTGACTTCATCTAGTCCTCCGTGGTCTTCATCTCTAAAACATTGAAGGCCACCGTTGACGCCAAGCTTAACCGGATTGTTCCCAATGCCTTTCGATCAAGGACAATCCATGCTTCATCTGTCATTGTTGCGGGCTTCTTCGCAAGACCGCCTAGTGGCAAATAGAGATCCTTCTGGTAGAGATAGTCTTCAATCTGCATCTTCCAATGTTGGTAGTTTTTGCCGTTGAACTTCTCAATCTTGAGCTTCCCTTCCTCCGCCATAACTCCCACTCAATTCAAGGAATCCTTTTCTTGAGATAATTTAGCTACGAGCAAACCTTGCTCTGATACCAGTTGTTAGGAAATAAGACGTAGCTAAATAGATAATTGAGTAGATTACTTAATGGAGAGAGATAGATTTACATACACGAGATTATAGAGTAGAGTAGAGAGAGAGAGAGAGAGAGAGAGAGAGAGAGAGAGAGAGTACACACGATATACGTGGTTCACCCAATGTGGGCTACGTCCACGGGAAAGCAGCCACTCAATGGCTTTAGTACTTCAAAACAAGAAGTAGTTTACAAAGGGATTATACCCTTAACGGAGCTCCCACCTTGCTTCACTCTCACCACCTCACACTCACCTTGTTGCATCAATTCATGCAGAAATTTGTTGTTCAAAGAATCAGTTTTAAGCTTTTCAAGTGTCTATGCATCTTTATGCTCATTTTGAACTTGCAGTGCTTTTACTGGTGCTTCTAGTCGTAATGCAGAATCATTTGATTGCATTAAAAGTGATGAGCTAGATGCACTTACATCACGATTTGCATTTCCAATTTTCTTTGCTTGGTAGTTGATGTATCCCTGTTGTCACGATTTCTTAGAAAATCTTCAGAAAAATGTCCACCTTTTCATCCCTAATCTGAGCATGACTGGTGGTATTCAACTGGCTCATGTCAAGCTCTACCTGAGGAGCTTCTGTTTTTGTGCTTACCGAGTTGTCGGCTTCTTCTTTTAAAACACTTAGCATCAAGCTATAGACTGCTCCATCTAGACCTTGGTACCGTCTTTGGCTCGGTTCTCCAATTAGACTGGCTTCTATTGGTTGATTTGTCGGATCTTGCAATTCTGGCTCTCGACTATAGATTTGAACACTGTAGTTTATGTACAATGACCCTGATTGCATATGCACCAACTATATGTTTTGTTGGCTTGTGTAAATTTTTGGATAACCACTTGGGTTGACTTCCTGAACTTCTATGTGCACTTCATCTTTGAGCTTGCAATACCTAGCTCCACTGAAGTCTGTGAACATTTGGGAGTTCTCTGAATCTGGCTTTACTCTGATCAATAGGATCTTGGTTCTTGTGCTGCTTTTGCTGCTCATCAAGTATCTATGGCCTTCTGAATCTGCATATAAGACTTTATCTTCATTGTGGCCATATAGTTGTAGAAGCTACTCTTTTGCAGTTGTGCATATGTTTCCACTGCTGCTAGCTTGCTCTGTTGTACTTGAACTCTCGACTCGATTTGAGTCCATGTTGAGTCTACAAAAACTGTCTCCTAGCAGATTTTGGTGCTGATTAGCAAAATTTTTGCTTCTTGTACTAGCCTAATCTGCTATCTCATGTGATTTGTGCCCCTGTTCGTCCAACTGGAAACTAATTTGTAGTGCTTGATTTTGATAAATTTCAAAAAGTTTCTGTTGCTCACGGCCTCGAGTTGGCTATTTTTTTGCTTTTTCCTAGCTGTTGTTCTCGATTTGTGCTCGCTTTGCGGTTCACTTCTCTGGCCTTGCTTTTTTTCGACTTGGCCACTTTGCGCTGTTTGCTCGATGTGTGTCTCTTCCAACGGTGTTGCTTTTTGTTGACATTGTTTTTTGCTTTTCAACCTTGTTCTGGCTTTTTTTAACTCTTTCAACGATTTTCTTTTTATTTTTTTTATTTTTTTTTGTGAATTTTGATTTTTTTTGTATTTTTATTATTTTTTAAGGAAAGTTTTGAATTTTAGGAATTTTTTTGAGAATTTTAGATTTTTTTAATTTTTATGGAATTTTTTTGTGATGTATTTTGATTTTTTTCGATCAATTTTTGATTTTTTAACAAATTTCTATAATTTATTTGTGATTTTTGTTTTTTAATGAATTTTTTACTATTTCGTGAATTATCTGTGGGCTTTTTGGGTTTTTTATGATTTGCTGCGTGTTTTTAATTTTCTGTGATTTTTGGTATTTTTGAATGAAATTTTTATGAATTTTTCTAATCCTTCTAATTTTTTATGAGGGTTTTCTATTTTCTTTTTATTTTTTTATGATTTTTTAAACTCTTTTTTGAATTCTTTGAATTTTTTTAATTTTTCTATATTTTTATTTTTTAAAATTTTATTTTTGGTAATTTTTTTATTTGAACTTTTGATATATATTCCTTTTTAATTGTTTTCTTTTTAAAACCTATCCTAACCAAGCTAACTAAGGCTAAATCTAACCTCAGTTACCTGTGGTGACCACTTGTCAATGTTGACCTCCTATTGTCAGCACAGTCAGCGGGTCCAGCGCTCGAGCAGTTGATGACGGCGTGAATGCAAGTGCAGGCAGCTGTCAGTGCGGTGCGGTGGACCATGGAGAGTGTGTGTGTGTTTTCCGTGCGCGCGTGGCTCAGGGCTGCAGCTAGCACTGACGGTCTTGGCAGAGCACGCAAGAGAGAGAGTGAGGGACGCACTGACGTAGCCAGTGGCTAGCGGCCGTACGGGAGTGAGAGAGAGAGTTTTTCACGCTTGCATGAAGACAAAGGAGACATCGAGAGATCGGGAGAGATAGAGAGGGAGTGTGAGGGGGAAGTGAGAGAAAGAATAAGTTAGAGTCTTAGAGGGGGAGAGAGAGAGAGAGAGAGAGAGAGAGAGAGAGAGAGAATAAGTTAGAGGGAGATGTGTATGTGTGTGTTAATAGGACAAAGTGAGAGAGAGAGGGTGGGAGAGTGGGAAGAGAGAGAGAAAGTTAGAGAGAGAGAGGGGGTTTGGAGGTGTGTTCACGTAGAACGGGAAGAAGAAGAAGAAGAGAATTTTACTGTCGGCGAAAACTATCGCAAGAGACCGTAGGGATCTAGTTGTTGCAGAATTTTTATGCGTGGCAAAGTACAGCGTCGAGACCAAAATCGTCTCTTTTAAAAAAAAAAATTAAAAAATTTTCAAACATCCAAAAATGCCAAAATTAGGTTGGAAATAAGCCGAAAATTCCAAAAATTTCCACAAAAGGCCAAAAAATTCCCAGAAAATTCTAGGAGTCTTAGAAAATTATCGACATTCACAACGAAACATCTTGGACACGCAAAAGCACACCAAAAATTGTAGATTTTACCGAAAATGCAATTTACGACACAATCATCAACCTGACCTCCGAAAATAGTAAAACGCTCAAAACTCAACCATAGAGGACACTTATGCGAACAAAGTGATGCCGTAAATATGCACACATAAAATGGCTTGCAATAAAATATCAAAATTTTATGGAATTAATCAAAAATTAGCAAAAATTTACCAAAATTTATAAAAATTATCCAAAAAATGCCCAATAAATTCTCAAAATTCTCCACACATAGGGGATTAGTGCGGCCAAATAAAATCACACAAATCACATCAATTCAATTGCCAAACAATTTCATCAATAAAATCAAGACTAGGCAATTAAACCGGCAAAATTAACGACAAAATTAGGTTAAAAATTGACGCAATTGGAGTGTATAAATCCCTGTTTTGAGAACAAAAATGCAGCAATTAATCATTATACACATCCAATATGCAATCAAAATTTGAATCAATCATTCAAATTAAACACTTTTTGAGCATACACACACACACACACACACACACACTACTAATTGGCAATTTTTACCAATCTTTATATGCGCACACAAAATGGTTAAACTTGTCGAATTTGCAATGTGACTTCACAAATAATTAGTTGGGCATGATCACAACACAAATCAATCATCACAATTGAAAAATCATTAAGCACACATTGATTTTAAGGTGCACAAACATGGGCAAAATAGTGCACAACACCTAAAATTAGGCATACACACACTCAAATAGAATGCACACACACTTGATTTTAGTGCACACACACTTGCAATTGACCATCCAAGCATGCAGTTAACTCAATTAGGCACCCAATTAGCAACGTACATTCGCCAATTAGCAATTGAAACTTGTCAAATTCATACGCCACTAAATCTTAAAAATTTCGGCATTACGACGGCATGAAAATGAACAATAAAAAATTTTCAATCAACATTGCATTGCATCAACATAGCATAGCATTAACATTACATTTCATCATGGTGCGATCTTTACAGAATTCTACACATCCTTAGATTCTAGGGAGGTTGAGAATACCACCTTGATTACCTTTCCATTGAAGATCAATTGAATGGTTAAATGCTCCAATCTTTCATAGCAAATTAGTAAGTTAGCAAAAATTAGTCAAATAAGCAAGGGGTTAGTGTGAAATTAGAGTGTGTAAACACACAATTGGCAAGATACTGTGACAAATTAGGGAATTATGAACACATTTCTTCATGCACACACATCCAAAATCCACAAAAACATAAACACACACGTGAAATTAGTGAGGGAACGCATTCAATTATGCCACAATTACACTAGCGTACGCCATCGTCCCCAGCAATGGCGCCAAATGTTGGGGGTCCCATCGTTTCAATAGCTCCAATTACCAACAAAATTATCAATCCGGAGGGATGAGCTACCCAGCTAGGGCATGGAAACACAGCACGATTAGTATCAACACGAATGGTTAGCTCTATGAGGTGAGCTTCTCAGCCTATAGAGGAGCTAAGCCACAATGAAGGGCAATCTCCAAATCCACTTCTCTTCACCTCCAATCAACCCAATCACACACACTACGATTGCAAGATGCACACAACACTAATCCTATCATGCAGCACACTAATCGCAAGCACACACACATAGATCTATCAAGCACCACACTCCAATCAAACCTACATGCACACATAAGCAAAAGAGAGCAATCACACAAGATTAGAGAGGGATTAACCACTAATTAGTTAAGATCTAGTTAATCTAAGCATCATAGGCAATCATAAGAAGCATGAGAGAGGCATAGTGAAAGAGAATGAATCATTGATTAGTGTTAATCAAGTCTCATGAGCAAGAAGCTCAAGGACTCCATAGCCACACACCTCAAGAGCTCTCACCAAAGAGTGCTCTCAACAAATGAGCTTTAGAACCCTAATTTCTTTACACACTACCGTATATACCTAGGGTAAAAATATCCAATGTCCGGGCGCCCAAGGCCTTTAGGGCTCCACCACTTACTGAATCTGCAACCTAGGCACACTACTGACATGTTCTTTATAGCTTGGAACTCCCATTGATCCCGTAACACATTAAAAATATTGCAATGGATTGAAATAAATCGCGAATTTACAATACATGACCAATTTGGGAAAATGTGTAATTCCAATCTTTACTGCTTCTTTGTATTCATCCTCGATGTGCATTCGTACGTCTTGGATCTGTAGCAACTTTCGTTAACTGACGTTGACTCAGTTAACATTTGCAAAGGGCTAAAATAGTTTGTCCCCACTTTAAAGTATTTTAATAACCACTTGCAATCTACCAAGTGCTTAGGTGAGCACCTATGTAAGCACTTGGAAGTTTTCAAACCACCTGAAGGTGATCAAAAGTGAAAAACAAACCACTTGAAAGTGGTCTAATGACCACTTTCAATCTTTTTAAGGTTGTTTTAAGTGCTTCAGGTGGTTTAAAATCTGCCAAGTGCTTGGGTGAGAACCTTGAAGATTTCAAACCACCTGAAGATGATTGAAAGTGGTTTGATGACTCTTTTCAATCACCTTTAGGTGGTTTCAAGTGCTTTAGGTGGTTTGAAATCTACCAAGTGCTTAGATGAGAACGTATATAAGCACTGGGAAGATTTCAAACCACCTGAAGGTGATTGAAAGTGGTTTGATGAACTTTTTCAACCACCCTAAGGTGGTTTTAAGTGCTTCAAGTAGTTCAAAGCCACTTTCAAACATGCAAAACCACTTCTAAGTGGTAAATGTTCCTCTTGAGTGCTTTTAAAAACCCGAGATTTGGGTGGTATCCAATTGAAGGTGATTGAAAGTGGTAAACAAACCACTTAAAAGTGGTTAAATAACCACTTTCAATCACCTATAGGTGGTTTAAAGTGTTTAGGTGAGAACCTATGTAAGCACTTGGAAGATTTCAAACCACCTGAAGGTGATTGAAAGTGGTAAACAAACCACTTTCACTTGAAAGTGGTTTGTTTACCACTTGAAAGTGGTTTGATGACCTTTTTCAATCACCAATAGGTGGTTTATAGTGCTTCAGGTGGTTTCAAGAAATTTAAAGCCCCTTTCAAACAGAACAACTTCTAAGTGGTAAATGTTCCTCTTATGTGCTTTCACAAACATGAGAGTGGGTGTTATAACTTGTGGGTGATGGTACCAACCATTTTGGTTATTTGTTTTCACATTATCTCTTTATTGACTGCTTTTTTGTGCAAGTGTAATTTTACATCGGTTTCAGGAAATGCATCTGACGATGCGCATTTTGCTGAGATGCTTGAGAATTTGAAGCCCTTTTTTGTTTAAAAATTGTGGGACCGCAATACCTGCTGCTGCAAATATCATGTGCAAGCTGTCTACTTGAAAGATGCTTTCAACCAAATGCGTCAAGGTAGGTTTGGAGTACATGAACAATCTTGTCGCTGTGCTTGTGATGTTTGTGATCCTGCAGTAAGTGGCAGTATATGTGTGGCTGCAAAGTCAACATTTGAGAGCCTCACAACACTGTGGGAGTCCTTTTTGTGTCCTAAACCAAAAAATTCCATGTTTCATTTACACATCTGCTTGATCCGAGAAAATGTGATCAGTGTGGTGCCAAACAACTCAGATGTTTTCCTCTTGAAGTACACAACGACAACTTTCAGGTGGCTGCAAAGGTTTTTGTTGGTGTGGAGACACAATCTATACATGAAGATGGCCAGCACCACAACAGGAAAGACCGTGTTATTCAACAGATTGGGTGCTCCACTTTCATTTCATTCATGAAAGACGCTTAAGTTGACCATGTTTATCAAACATAACTACATCTACAGATGGAAAACCAACCAATTCAAAGAGTGTCTACTACAGAGTTTTCCAAGTGATATTGGTGTCTCTATCATGGACTTTGCAGAAAATTACAGTTTTAAAATTCAGAATGAGATCCAATCCATGCACTAGTATTCTACTCAGGTGAGCATTTTGGTCCACATCTGCTATGTGCGTTTGACTATGGGTGACATCATAAAAATTCTCCATTTTTATATATACAATGACAATGTGAATGACACATTGTTCGTTCAACACTACTTTCTTTTGCATGACCAGTGGTTGAAGGACTAGGGTTTTTGTTTAGAGCGACACTGGGTATGGTCTCATGGTGTAGCATCACAATTCAAATCACGACGGCCTTTCTTCTTTGTTGCAAGGTTTTCTCAGCTTACTGGGCTTGAGATGATGCATAACTATTTTGGGTCAGGTCATGGAAAAGGTGAACATGACGGTGCTGGCGCAGTCATAAAGAGGGCATTAACCCATGAGCAGTTGAAGTTGGATGGACACCCCCTGTATAATGCAGCAACAATGGTCAATTGCTTCACCCTAATGAACAATAGGAAAGACTATTGGTCTTCCGTGAACAAGGTCGATAGGGTCTTCTAGGAAATCAAGGTGGGTGATTTGTTGAGAGATATAGAATGGGATTGCAAGAAAATTAGTGGATCACGTTCGATGCATTGTGTGAATGGTTTCTCTTCAACAATAGATATGACTGCATTGAGGTGTAGAAATCTGTCTTGCTTCTGTCATGCTTGTGTGTATGGTCAATGGAGAATATGTTCAAACAAAGCTCACGTAGAAGCATGGTAGTACTTGAGGATCATACCAACAGAGGCTGACATCGATGAAGATGTTTCAAGTGACAAGGAGATTGATGCACCTATGTATGTTGGCCATCACAATGATTTGGGTGATGCCTTACAAGTTGGAGATAACTTTGCAGTCAACACTGAGGAGGAAGACTCTGATTTTTATATACTGAGGTGTTGCACGGAGAAGAGGCTATCCACCGCAACTTAGAAGGATGCGTGGCACAATCAGATAAAGAAGAACTCCTTCTATGTTGAGGGGCACTTTTACAATAAATTCGAGGGATGCTCCGATAGATATGTGTTATTAGATGATAGGCCTCTTGCTTCCATGTACTCACACCTAGTTCGATGCCTTAAGTTCCCCTTGTAACCTAAGAGAAATGAGCCTAATGTCTACACTTTGAGTGATACTGGGTATGAGCACATCTACAATAGCATGCCCTCTGATACCAAGTCTATTTAAAACACATTGACCTATAAAGTATAATTGGGTACCACTTTCTTGTATCTATTCCTCATAAAAAGTTATGTTCCTCATCCAGAAGCTGAAGTGTTTCTGACACGTTTTTATTCTTTCGAGTACATGTAGCTTACAACTTGCCATCCACTTGCAAATGCTTTAAATTACCTTCAACTAGATTTTACAAAAATATCTGGCCCTTTAAGCCATATACGTAGTTTTGATATCATTGACCACCTACAAGTGCTATCTAAACCACTAGCAAGTGGTTGAGAACCTTTTCCAAACCACTTTCAAAGCACTTGCAAGTGGAGGAGAGACCTAGCAAGTGATCTAGAAGGACTTTGCAAGTGCTTTTGGAACCACTTGCTTGTATACGTAGTTTTGATCTCATAGACCACCTGCAAGTGCTATCTAAACCACTAGCAAGTGATTTTGAACCACTATCAAGTGCTATCTTAACCACTAGCAAGTGCTATCTAAACCATGGGCAAGTGATATCTTAACCACTAC
This sequence comes from Adiantum capillus-veneris, assembly GCF_014529385.1. NCBI lineage: Eukaryota > Viridiplantae > Streptophyta > Polypodiopsida > Polypodiales > Pteridaceae > Adiantum > Adiantum capillus-veneris. The sequence goes on along the minus strand of NC_140955.1, from coordinate 30,588,728 downwards.
AAGTGGTTTTGAACCACTGGGAAGTGGTAGAACCACCTGCATGTGCTATCTAAACCACTAGCAAGTTCTATCTTAACCACTGGCCAAAGGCTATCTTAACCACTACAAGTGGTTCAAAACCACTGGAAAGTGCTATCTTAACCAGTAGAAAAAGGTTTAGAAACACTACAAGTGGTTCAAAACCACTAGCAAGTGCTATCTTAACCACTAGCAAGTGCTATCTAGAAAGTGGTTTAGAACCACTTTCAAAGTGCTTGCAACTGGAATAGAAGACCTAGCAAGTGGTCTAGAAGGCCTTTGCAAGTGATTCATAACCTCTTTCAAGTGGTTCTTAACCACTTGCTAGTGGCTACCAGTTTACATAATGAAAATGGTTTTCAGCCACTTGCATGTATAGCTTGCACTTCTACCCACCAACCACTGATTTTTATCTTCTACAAAAGCCCCAAGAAAAACTGCTAAAACAATCTACAATCAACTTATAATAAGACATCTTGCAAGGCACACAACAAAATGGTTGATTTAATAGCAAATCATGTTTCTACATTAGAAATCGGTATTGAATTTTGCAATACATTGTCGGTTTTTTTCCCATCTTACAAAACAAAAGAAGTCCTCATCATGAGTTACACTATCAAACGCATCATGGGTATCTACATACATGATCACAGGTACACAACTCTTAAGATTTTTGTTGAGACCGGAGATCAAAAGGCGGCCTTTTATAACGTGGTTGTGGAGGCAGCACTTTGCCTTTGCTGCTTGATAATTTTTCCCTCACAGATTCATCTTTTCGAAGAGTCTAGCACCTTCTTCTTCTAGCACCCAGTTTACAAGCAGTGATCAGCTCCGATCAATTATCTGTTTTCTTCCACTCATAGACAAATGGCAAAACTTTATGATGCATAAACCTCTCCCATTGGTCTTCTGTCTGGTCCTCTAGAGAAGGCAAGATAACATAGGAGTCTTTGTCATTCAAGCAGCACCTGGGATATTTGCCATCTAGCAAGAGGGTGTTATCTTTATTGAATTATAACATTTAATGGCCTAGTAACTTGTGTGTAGCGGAAAATAGCATGAACATAGTGAGCGTTTCATTAGAATAGATTCCTAATGAGCATAACAAGAGTGCTTGGGTGGAGAGAGCAACAAAAAGCATAACATCTAGTTATAAAGGCATGAACAATACTTCAAAAGAGAGAGAAATTAAGCTACTGACAATAGTTGAGGACCGGATTTATATGGAGCTGATCCCCCCTCCAAAAGGCTTTGTATTATAGGTTTCTCCCATCAAAAGAGACATTTTACAATACAATTCTTTGTGTTCCTTTAATAACTAGATCGTGCAATGAAGATGGAAGCTTCAAGCACTAAGAAAAACCTTATAAAACACAATAACAATTCCCTCACGGTGTGAGACCCAAGACCTCACACACCTTTGAAGATGTTGAGAGCTAGCGGGGTATGAGAGTAGATTGAGAGGAAGAAGGAGTAGCCTTACGAGAAAGATGTACATCTCCTCACATAATCACTCATATTTTCATATCATATCTTAGTAATTAGAATGGTAGAGGAGATGAGCATTGAAGCTTGGCTCTTGGTTGGATTTTCATCACAAAGCCAAGAGTTGTTGGTGTAGGCCTCCCTTCTCACAAGCTTGGAGTAGGTGATAAGCTTTCGATTAAATCTTGAGAAGGAGAGAGAGAGAGAGATTCTTCGTGCTCCACACATGAGATTGTGTGAGTGTGTGTGTGTGTGATAATTCCCTTGAGAATTCATCCCCCCCTCTCTCTTGGTTGATTCCTCTTCCATTTTACTCATGCAAGCACCCCATTGGCCCATGCCAGGCTTAGCCAATGGAATTTAAGCATCATAAGTGATAGCCTTCTGACATGTGTCCCCCTTTCCCCAGAGCTTTATGTAATTAATTAATGCAACTAAACTCTCATTGGACCCCTTTGTTTCCTGGCCAATAGGAATCAGGCAAGACATTGGGCTGTCGAATGCTCATTGGATCCCCTGGGAGACTGTCCAATAGTCTTCTAGAGAGATTAATTCTTATTGGTTCTTTATTAAGTGTTTTTAAATAATTAAACTAGATTTACTCTAGCCTAATTCTCATTGGTCCACCTCCATGGCCATCCAATAGGATTTGAGTATACCTTGTGGGCATCTGGGCTAGGGAGCTGACATGTGTCCCTCATTCCCTTTGTGTAAAGGAGGCTTGTGAGTGTGTGTGTGTGTGTGTGTGTGTGTGTGTGTGTGTGTGTGTGTGTGTGTGTGTGTTTCTCTCTCATCCCCTACTTGCAAGGCTTGCCCCTCCTTTGTAGGATTCATGAAGACTTTTGTACACACACACACAAAGCATCCAATTTTCCTAAGCTTAACCATTGGACAGAACCTTTGATTTTTGAAACCTTAGCATTTTGGAAGTCTTAATGGGCTGAACCTTAGGGTCTTTAAAGCCCATTGTTGCACCATGCTCTTTTGCAGATGACCCCCCTTTGGATCCCTACTATGGCTGGTCTGCCAGCTTAACCAATATTCTAGCTTTTTCTCCCCTGGCACTTCCCCATATTAAATGATCAGTTTAACATGAGAAAATCATTTAGGAGAATTAGATATTAGTCATTATGACATTACCTCTCTCTTGAAATTATAGTCGTCCTCGACTATGGGGTAGAGAAGATAAAGCCTATTGGTTAGTCCTTTTTCTAGCGGGTAGAGGATCCCTATGTTACCCTACGACATCATTCTAGAATGGATGACTAATCCATTTGGCACTTGAGAGCCTAAGCTGCCGCCGCAAGCATTTCTGCACATTAGTCCTATCAATCTTCCATAGTAGAATGACAAGCTCTACGTGGCATTTGGGAGACGTCGTCTTTGCAAACTTGATCTAAGCATGCATACTACTTAACATTTGTGCACAATAAAGAAAAAGAGAGTCTCATAAGACAAAAAATTTGTTCATTTTAAACATTTGTACATTTGCTTACTCTAGGGAAGCATTGTAAGCATTGACAATGTTTAGGTTATCCTTTAATTGTCTAGCTTGCATCCATCTAGCATCTTCAAAATTCTTAAACTTAATAAGATACCGTCGGATAGTCTTACCGCCTCTTAGTACCTTGCCTTCATGTCGGAGAATGGACTCGGGCTGCAGCACCTCTTCTTGGTCCTCAATCTTTGGTGGGTATTTAATAGTTAATTCTTGAGGTGGCTCTCCTTTGTAAGGCTTTAGTAGGCTCACATGGAAAGCAATGTGTATGAGCCAATGGCTGGGCAAATTGAGTTGATAGGCCATCTCATTGATTGGCCTAAGAATCTAGAAGGGACATAGTACCTTTTTTCGCTAACTTAGCATAGTACTTTTGGTGTCCCGTAGGATTCTTACCCGTCATGTGCCTTAATCAAGCCTTGGGAAATTTAAGTAAGACCCAATCATTTTCTTTAAAGGCTTGGGCTCTTCTGTGCTTATCAGCAGCAGCCTTTTGTCTTTGCTGTGAGACAGAGATAGCATCCTTAATCTTTTGGAAAGATTCTTGTAGGTCTCAGCTATACTCATCTGTAGTGAAAATCTTCCCGTGTACCTTAAGTGGCAGGGGACTTTTTGATCTTCCCTAAATTAACTCAAAAGGTGCTTTTCCCGTGGAAGTATGTACAGCGTTGTTGTAGGCATACTCCACTAAGGTAAGTACTTCTCCCATTGGGATCTTTGATCTACTTCCGTTACATAGGCTTTTAGTAGATCAAGAATTGTTAGGTTAGCTATTTCACTTTGGCCATCCGTTTGCGAGTGATAGGCCGAAGAGAAGTTTAGCCTTGTCTCTAAATTCTCAAAGAGACCCTTCCAAAAATTACTGGTCATTCTAGGATCTCTATCCAACACTATGACATTGGCAAGCCATGGTACTTGAAGATTTGTGATATGAAGAGGGTTGCCATTTGATGGGCTTTGATAGTATTTTTGATAATTATAAAATGAGCTTGTTTACTAAACGTGTCTACTATCGTCCATATTCTCATATTCCCATGAATAGACTTAGGCAATCCAAAGATAAAATCCATGGATATGCTCTCCCATGGTGAATTAGGGATTCGCAAATGTTAAAGCAATCCAAGTTGCTTCCCTCTATCAAACTTTTTCTTTTGGCATACCACACATTTAGAAACATACTCTTGTATGTTTTCTTTCATGGTAGGCCAATAGAAAATATGTTTCAATCCCCTTTAGGGTAGACTGAATCCCTCTATGCCCCGCATAAGGAGGAGCATGAGATTCATACATTACTTTCTCATGTAGTGAGTTAGTAACGCATAGTCTTTTGCCATAGAGAAGATAACCATCTTGTAAAGTAAATGGTTCCTCTTTCTTCCCTAATCCAAGGGCTGAAATCACATCTCTAAAATTGGGATCAATAGCATACTCATCTATCATAGAAGATAGATCATTGTGAGTTGCTATGGAAACCTAATTCACTCTCGGCTATCTTGAGAGTGCATCAGCTACTTGATTATGCTTGCCAGCAATGTGAGCAATATGAAAATGAAATTGCAAAAGAGAATTTGCTCACCTCATTCGGAGAGCTTGGTATGTGTCATGAAGTACTTAAGCCTTTGGTGATCCGATCGCAGAATGAAAGGAGTCCCCAATAAATAGTGCTTCCATGAGTCTAAGGCATGTAGAACTTCGAGGAGTTCCTTTTCATATATGCCTAGAGCTTGCTCAACAGGGTCGAGCCTTCCACTTTCATAGGCTATGGTGTGCCCTTATTGGAGAAAAACAACTCCAAGGCAATCACCACAAGCGTCACATTGGACCTCAAATGGCTTTGAGGGATCCGGTAGTGTAAGCACACATTGAGAGATAATCTTTTCTTTAATCTTTTTGAAAGCATTGTTCTCCTTGGCAGACCATGTATACCTAACGTTTTTCTTTGTTAGGTCATGTAATGGTCCTGCGATTTGTGAGAACTTTTCTATGAAGCATCTATAGTATGCACACATACCTATAAAGCTTCTTATTTCATGAAGATTCCTTGATTTAGGCCATCCTTTTATTACCTCTAACTTTGATGGATCCATTTGGATGCCATCTTGAGAGATAATGTGACCTAAATACTGAATCTCTTGCACGAAAAATTCACTTTTATTTAGATTAACATAAAGTTTAATCTCTCTTCAGACTTGAGATATTACCTGGAGGTGTTTCTTGTGTTTGTCTAGTAAATTAGAGTAGATGATAATATCATCAAAGAACACTCCAGTAAAGGTTTGGTGAGGCCTGAATAACTTCTCCATCAAGCAGTTGAATGTGGTTGGTGCATTGGTCAATCCAAAAGGCATGACAATATATTTGTAAAGACCAAACGTAGTGCAAATGCGGTCTTTACAATGTCTTGATCAACTATCCTTATTTGATGATAGCCATTTTTCAGGTCAATCCTATTGAAGTAGGTGGACCCTTATAGCTTATCAAATAGGTCCACCTACTTCAATCCTATTGAAGTAGGTGGACCCTTATAGCTTATCAAATAGGTCTTCTACCCATGGAACGGGAAACCTATTTTTGATAGTGATCCTATTTAGTGCTCTATAGTTGACACACATACGATATGTGCCATTCAGTGAGTACTTTGTCTTTGGCATCGGTGGCCAAAAACTGCTTCATAATGGAAGCTCTTAAATCTTTCCATGTTTGTGGAGCTTCACCGTTGGCCCGTAGGCTAGACCACCATTGCCTAGCGGACTTTTGAAAGTGCATAGCTACATGGTGTAGCTTAGAGGACTCCATGAAGCCCTCATCTCCAAATGCCGCATCGAATTGCTGGATGAAAGCCTAGACTTTGTTCGTAGCACCAAAGGTGCCATCGTAGGTAAGGAAAGAGATGCTCTTTCCTCCCTCTTTGAACTTCTTGATCTTGGATGATCTCTTCCTAGTGGCATAGGATTTCCTATGGCCTCTTCTTTTTGATGGTTCAAAAGTTGAACCATCACTTTCTTCAGAAGATGAAGAATTTGAGGAAGATGGAGAAGAGGGTGACCTCTTTCTTGCCTTTTTCTTGCCTTAAACTTCTTTGTCTGCACCATCACTTTCATAAAAGGAAGAGGATGAAGAAGATGGAGAAGAGGGTGTCCTCTTTCTCGCCTTTTTCTTCTCTTGCTTTTTGTCATCCCTCTTTGAATTATGGTGTGGAGAAGTGTGTGATGGTCTTCTCCGTTTAGGAGGTGATGGAGAGTGTTTAGCCCGCCGTCTTTGTGGAGCCATCTCCACCGAGGTGGCAGGAGACTCACTTCTTTCTTGTTCTTTTGGTGGGGGCTCTTGAGTTCTCCTTTGGGAAGGAGATGCATCTTCAAGAAGCAAATTTTTGAGCCCTTTGTATGGATCATCTTCTTCTTCCCATATCGGAGAGAGACCTCTTTTGGGAGTCTCACAAGGAGGCTTCCTAGGTACTCTCTCGTCATGGTGGGCAGCTTGGAGAATCCCATGAGCACAAAGCTGCCGTTGCACTTCACTTTGGAGGGATGGATTGCCCATGGCTTGTTGAAGCCTAGAAACAAGGTAGTTAACAAGCATAGGGGCATCATTAGTAGCCTGCTCATCAGCAAAATCAAAGCTGTCAACATTAATTTCACTCTCTTTAATATTGTCAGCCATTCTAACAACTTTTAGGTGTAACTTTTTTTAAAAGTGTACTTTGGCACTTCAAGCCCTAGTTGCTACTCCTCTTTACCTCTTTAGAAAAGCACTCAAAAAACTGTACCCGTGGCTCGAATACGATTAATTGGAAGGAATGGAAGAGAGGGTCCTTCAACACCAGAAAAACACCAGCTCTTGTCAAGCTTCTAATAGCTCAATAATGATTAAGCCGTAGGCAAGCCCCGTAGGACTCCACTATTAAGACCATAGCTCTCGACGGTGGGCACCATTATCTGCATGAAGGCAGGCGCACTACAAGGCTAAAAAATCCCTATTCTACTTACTCATTTGCAATTAATAATAACAACCATTTATAGCTAGCTTGAGGACCTCACTTCTTGAGCAAGAAAAGAGAAACCGTGTGATCTGATACCAATGTAACATTAAATGGCCTAGTAGCTTGTGTGTAGCGGAAAATAGCATGAACATAGTGAGCATTTCATTAGAATAGATTCCTAGTGAGCATAACAAGAGTGCTTGGGTGGAGAGAGCAACAAAAAGCATAACACCTAGTTAGATTGGCATGAACAATACTTCAAAAGAGAGAGAAATTAAGCTATTGACAACAGTTGAGGACCGGATTTGTATGGAGCCGGTCCCCCCTCCAAAAGGCTTTGTATTATAGGTTTCTCCCATCCAGAGAGACATTTTACAATACAATTCCTTGTGCTCCTTCAATAAATAGCTAGTGCAATGAAGATGGAAGCTTCAAGCACTAAGCAAAACACTTATAAAACACAACATCAATTCCCTCATGGTCTCAGACGCAAGACCTCACACACCTTCGAAGATGCTGAGAGCTAGCGGGGTATGGGAGTAGATTGAGAGGAAGAAGGAGTAGTCTTACGAGAAAGATGTACATCTCCTCACATAATCACTCATGCTTGCATAACAAAGCTTAGTAATTAGCATGGTAGAGGAGATGAGCATGCATTGAAGCTTGGCTCTTGGTTGGATTTGCATCACAAAGCCAAGAGTTTTTGGTGTAGGCCTCCCTTCTCACAAGCTTGGAGTAGGTGATAAGCTTTCCATTAAAGCTTGAGAAGGAGAGAGAGAGAGAGTCTTCTTGCTCCACACATGAGACTGTGTGAGTGTGTGTGTGTGTGTGTGATAATGCCCTTGAATATTCAGCCCCCTCTCTCTCTCTCGATCGACCCCTCTTCCATTTTACTCATGCAGGCACCCCATTGGCCCATGCTAGGCTTAGCCAATGAAATTTAAGCAGCATAAGTGATAGCCTTCTGACATGTGTCCCCCTTTCCCCTTTTGTGAGAGCTTTAGGTAACTAATTAATGCAACTAACCTCTCATTGGACCCCTTTGTCTGCTGGCCAATAGGAATCAGGCAAGCTATTGGGCTATTGAATGCTCATTAGACCCCTTGGGAGACTGTCCAATAGTCTTCTAGAGAGATTAATTCTTATCGGTTCTTTTGTTGAGTGTTTCTAAATTAATTAAACTAGATTTACTCTAGCCTAATTCTCATTGGTCCACCTCCATGGCCATCCAATAGGATTTGAATACACCTTGTGGGCATTTGGGCTAGGGAGCTGACATGTGTCCCTCATTCCCTTTGTGTAAAGGAGGCTTGTGAGTGTGTGTGTGAGTGTGTGTGTGTGTGTGTGTGTTTCTCTCTCATCCCCTACTTGCAAGGCTCGCCCCCTCCTTTGTAGGATTCGTGAAGACTTTTGTACACACACACAAAGCATCCACTTTTGTAGGATTCATGAAGACTTTTGTACACACACACACAAAGCAGCCAATTTTCCTAAGCTTAACCATTGAACACAACCTTTGATTTTTGGAAACTTAGCATTTTGGAAGTTTTAATGGGCTAAACCTTAGGTTCTTTAAAGCCCATTGTTGTACCTTGCTCTTTTGCAAATGGATCCCCCTTTGGATCCCTATTTTCCCTCCTTTGGATCCCTACTATGGACAGTCTGCCAGCTTAACTCATATTCTAGCTTTTTCTCCCCTGGCACTTCCCCATATTAAATGATTAGTTTAACATGAGAAATTATTTAGGAGAATTAGGTATTAGTTATTATGACATGAATTGTGGAAACTCTTTTCAAAAAGTGCCCAAGACTAGAAAGGGCATATGTTCCCCTTGGTCGTCAAGCCATGAGCTTATATTGCATGTCTCCTTTACAATCCACCCATTCAAGAACCTGTGGGCCTGAGGCAAGCACAATTCTAACCTCTTTTCTAGGTCTCGGTAAGAGCTTGCGTTCCAGACGTACACTTCAAAAATCTGGCTAGCCCCAAGAACAAACCACTCTGCAAAATGGCGCACATAGTGGTTCTAATTATTGTCCTGCTTCACCTTTCAAAAGTTCAGCATGTCCACGTTAGGCGGGCTTGGTCCCTCTCTCTTGTCGTGAGTGGCAATAAGAAGATAATTAATATTAAGATTGAGGCAAGCCTATCATCCTCTGAAAGGTGAGGGACACAAAATTGAGTTACTAGGGGTGTCTCCCGATCAAACTGCCCTAGGTCTTCTTGAGCACAATGTCGGTGCCCAACATTACCAATCACTTGTATTTCTACTACAGTGCCCAAAAAACTAAACCCAGCAACTTGTAGTGAAGATTGACACCATGAGACTGAAAATGTATCTTATATTCAAAATAATTAAATAGCACAAAAGCACATGGAACTTAAAGTTTCCGATGTACGCGGGTTTTGGGGGGTCTTGATTAGTACTTTTCTTTGGATCTGGATGATGCACTCCTTCCTCTTGTTGTCGGTTGCGTTTCTTCCTCAGGGTATTTGCAATTACTAGGAATGTCTTCACATCCTCTGTGTCCTCCACTTTATCCACAGTTTCCAATTCTGGGATCACAATAAGGTTTATTAGGGAAAAAAACCAAAATCTGCTCGAACAAAAATGAAACACTACATATATGCACTTCATTACCTTCCTGGTTGTCGGTTGAGAGCTTGCTGGAGTCATCTACAATGGTTCCCAACCACAAAGGGTTCAGCCTCAGGGTCCTCCACTCTATCCCCATTTTTTACAATAGCCTTGCCATGCTGAAGACCCTCAGATAGCTCTATGTTGTCCTCATCAAGTTCAAATAGTTTTGTATTGTTCTCGTCAAGTTCAAGCAGACGAGAAATTTTGTCAACATTGGTTTCTGTGAAGAAAAAAATCATGTTAAGGGACTTATTTCATGAAAAGCGGATTTAAGCTGAGTATAGTGAACCCATCCTCCGGCTCTGTGTACTCAATTTCGAGTGCTGAGCACTTGGAAGTTTTTGGAATCTTTACTGTGCACAATGGGTGGTGCAGTCTGCCATAGTGCCACGTAGAACTGCAAATAAAAATGGGTGATATTTGTGTTGACATTCCAGTGAGAAGACCCCTGTCATGTGGTTAGCTGAGAGGGGTTTCCCACATGCAACACAGTCACCCCCAATACACACAACGATTTCAAAACAAAGGCTTTAGTCGGTGATGAAGGGACAATGATGCCTCTACGATTTTCTTGGATATATTGGATGGCTGTATCCATAAATTCTCTTCAAGACGTCAAGGCTTCCAATTCAAATTCCAAAGCCATATTCCTTTGCTGCCAACTATAGCATAAACAACAGCAGAGAGTAAGATCATTTCATGCTTGGATGGACGTAAGTGCACAAGCTTGAATGCCTCTATTCAACTTCTTCTAAAGAATTCAAAGAAAATTAAAAAATGCTTGAAAAATGTTATCAAAACAGTTTCTAGGCATTTCTTAGCGCTTTCTAACAACTTGTTTAGCACTTTTTAACCACCTATTGAGCACCATTGAGCACTTCAGAGCACTTTCTAACCACCTGGTCACCACTTTTTCTAAGCACCTACAGTAACCACTTTCTTGGCAAGATAAAGCATTTCAAATCACTTTCTAACAACCTATTCAGCAACATTGAGCACTTCAAAGCACTTTCTTACCACCTAGTCACCACTTTGTACTCCTTGTGAGTAGAGAAAGTGCTTCAGAGTGCAGATTGATTCCTTGAAAGCACTTAGAATTACTTTCTAAGCATCATTCAACATTGTGGATCACTTCAAAGCAGTCGCTTCACTCAATCCTTACCACTTGATCTAAACTTCATAACCAACTAGTAAGCAACTAGGAGTTATGTCAAAGTACTTCAAAGTACTTTCAAGGACCCTTTCAGCACTTTCTCACCACTTTTTGACAACCTATTAAGCCCTTTCAAGCATATTTTAGGCACCATTGAGCTCTTCATAGCACTTTCAAAGCACTTGGTTACCACTTTCTTGGCACCAAAAAGCATTTCAAATCACTATCTGACCACCTATTGATCAACAATGAGCACTTCAAAGCACTTTGTTACCACCTAGTCCCCACTTTTACTCCTTGTGAGTAGTTAAAGTGCTTCAAATTGCAGATTAGTTTCTTGAAAGCACTTTAAAGTACTTTCTAAGCACCATTCAGTATTGTGGAGCACTTCAAAGTACTCTCTTCACTCAATCCTTTCCACTTGGTCAAAACTTTATAACCACCTAGTAAATAGTATAGAGCTATGTCAAAGCACTTCAAGGTACATTAAAGGACCCTTTCAACACTTTCAAGCACTTTCTCACCACTTTCTGACCACATGTTAAGCACTTTCAAGCATATTGTAGGCACCATTGAGTATTTCAGAGCACTTTCTCACCACCTGGTTACCACTTTCTTTGCACCATAAATCATTTCAAATCACTTTATGACCACCTATTAAGCAACATTGAGCACTTCAAGGCACTTTCTTACCACCTAGTCATCACTATGTGCTCCTTGTGAGGAGTATAAGTGCTTCAAAGTGATGATTGCTTCCTTGAAAGAACTTTGAAGAACTTTCTTAGCACCATTTAGCATCGTGGAGCACTTCAAAGCAGTCTCTTCACTCAATCCTTACCACTTGGTCAAAAATTCATAGCCACCTAGTAAGCAGTATAGAGCTTTATCAAAGCACTTCAAAGTACTTTGAAGGACCCTTTCAGTACTTTGAAGCACTTTCTTACCACCTATCAAGCATTTTCGAGCATATTGTAGGCACCATTGAGCACTTCAAAGCACTTTTAGGTCCTTTTAATTTGTAAGCACTTTCTAGGCTCCAGTGAGCACTATGAAGCTTTTTCTAACCACTTGGTCAGCACTTCCTACTCCAAGTAAGCAGTTTAGACCTATCTCAAAGCACTTCATAACATGAAGCACTTCTAGTCTGAAGTCTAACCACTTGGTCAACACATTCTACTTATCTATTGAGCAATTTGAATTTATCACAAAGCACTTCTAGGCACTTTTAGCAACAAGCTGACTTGTAAGGAGTCCAAATCTTCTTAAAGCCACCCTGAATCAGTGGTGGCACCTTCCTTGGACAACATCTTGGTGATAGTTATGACCTCTACCTATTTGCGGTCTACATCCTATGGATCTAAATCGAGTGAGGTCTTGAGCACCTCCAGCTCCTTGTTTAGTTGGTCCAATTCCCTGTAGAAGTCATTGTAAGCAGAAAAATTCCCTTCATTTCTAAGCCACAAGTCCCTCTTTTCCTGCAGTTGCAGTTTCACCTCGCCCAACTGTCTTTTTTGCTCATTCTCCTGGCCACTAAGTCCCTTCGCCATGCTAAGCACCAGCTGAATATACATTGGCATCTCTATTGTTTGAAATGGCTGCAACTTGCTTGCCGACATTATCAGTATTGATGACAAGGCACCGTCACAGATAGATGCTTCTATTTGAATGACACCTGTCAAGCCATAATCGGTGCAGAACTTGTTGATCTTCCGCTCTAAACCCCCTTTTTGCATCTTGCAGTTTTCAAGGACACTGCCACCAAACCTTGCCCATGAAATCCGATGTCTAGTCGGATCACTCACTGCTGCGGACACCTCTCATACACAAAACCCCGTGTAAATTTTTATAGAAGCTCACCATTGGATGGGGTTTCCTGATATACCTTCTAGTACAAAAGGCGGCACTCATCAATGAACTCATCCCTCACATGATTGAGAAATAGATTTGTGATTTTGTTGTGCAGGCACTTGAAGACACTCAGCCACTCCTCATCGGGGATATCTTTATCTGTGAGCTCTTTAGGCAGCTTCCCCTCTAGGCTGAGCCCGTACTCCTCATGCAATTCCTCGGTCGAGAAGAAAAATCTTGATGGCCACTGGTACTCCAATGCTGCAAGCACCAGAAAATAGAGCTTGTTGAAAGCCCAACTTTGCAAACACTGAATCAATGGAAAAAAATAATGCACATGCATACCTTTTGATGACTTTGTTAACAGCTTTGAGTTGGATGCAATGCATTCTAGAGTGCCAGTCACAACCTTTACCTCCACTTTTGATGGACTGCTTCGCGTTGCGAGCTCATTGGTTGGAGGGGTTTGATCTTGAAATTCAAATTCAGACATTGTGCCCTTCTCGGTCTTGTGCCTTGGTAAACCGTGTGCAAGTGACTTCACCTTGCAGCCTACAACTTGAATGTACAGTAAAGAGGATGAGCTTATGAGCATGAAGAGAAAGACTAATGCCTACATCTCCAAGTGCTACTTGACTTTGATAAAGCAGACATGCAAAACGGGACATGCAGACATATAAGCCTCAACAATTTAAAATTGTTTATAAGCACGGTTGGCGGCCTCTATTCGCGGAAAGGATGCATGTATTATGAGCATGAGGAGAAAGACTAATCCATGCATATAGCTCCAAGTGCTACAGTATTCATGATGCATGCAAAGCTTCACTTCAAAAGCAGCAGGAAAACGACACATGCAGACATGGAAACCTCAGTTGTTCAAAATGGCAGTAGGTTTTACCTTCTCACTCCGACAGAGCAGAGCCAAGAGTGAATGAGGTGTCTGCAAAACTTAGCATTTCAAAACGGCAGTAGGGTTTACCTTCTCAGTCTGGCAGAGCAGAGGAGAGAGTGAATGAGACCAATGTTTGAGTTTCAAAGCTCACGGAGATCATCTGGCACGTGGGAATAATTTGTCAAAGAATGACATCGATGTCGTCCTATATAACAAGTCACATCACACATACCTTGAAATGATTGAGCCGCCCCTCCTTACAATAAGTGGCCCTTCCAACTACTAAGGCCAATAACATTTTAAAATTCCCATTTTCTTTTTTGAATTGATCACAAATTCCTTTCCAAAGTAGTCTCTTGGTGGTACCCCAAAAAGTGAAATAGCGGTACCACATGCTTAGACCAAGGAAAAATAGTATTCATGAAGAGGTGATGGTAGTGCTGGTCCTCCAAGGTTATTAGCTTGAAGAAAGGCACTAGAAGATAGATATCGAGGAACTTCTGGTTGTAGTGTCTACCATGGTTTTTGTGTCGAGCATTCCCATTCAGTCGAAAACTGCACTTCAAATAGGGATATCATATAACTCCACACCATTAGGAAAATATTGGACTTCTTTGGGGCCTTGTAAGGTTTGGGATTAAATTTATAATTGGTAGGGGGTTAAGGGGACACAAAAAACCTCTTAGTGGTTTTGAGCTAGAATATGTCAGTTTTCAAAAGAAACTGACTAGTGGGGTCTTTGGCCCATATTTAATAGGCCTTGGAAGATGGACCATTGGTTAATTGGAGGGGAAGGTGCAAATTGTTTAATGGGTAAAAGAGCAAGGCTCCATATGATGTGGGGGTGCAATCTTGACCATTGGATCTTACACAAGATCAAGGGTAGAGGTTGAAAGGCGCCATTTGAAGTGGGGGGTCAATCTCGGCCTTTGGATCTCGATCAAGATCAAGGGAGGAGGTGAAAAGGCGCATTTTGAAGAGAGGGGAGCCCATCCTAGCCACTAGATCTCACTCAAGATGAAGGGTGGAGGTTGAAAAGCGCCTTTTGATGATATCCATTGGATGAAAAAAGGATCTAATGGTTGAGATTGAAGCCCACCCCCCCTTTCCCCCTCCCCAAATTCAATTTACATTGTACCACCATGACATCTTCACTTTTCCAACTGTCACACCCCCTTTTCCAAGTTTTAAAGGCTTGTAAGAGCATGGTATTCTTCTCTAAAAGGTTGTTTTGACCTAGGCAAACCAAGGGAAGGAGGGGACAACTTATGACACACCTAGCTCCTCCTAGTTGTAGAGTGTGTCCACCACCCTCTTCCTATTGGCTGGCCTCTAATTAACCTTAATCCCAAAGGGCCCCTAGAGGGTCCATATTTCTCCTAATGCAAAAATGTTCTTGAAAGCTTGCCAAGTCCTTGGAGCATGAGGCTTGGTAGCTATAGAAGTCCAACACTGCATAACATTGTCTTTGAGAAAGGTGGCGGCTCAAGAGATCTTTGATTCTTCAGTGTAGTTCCCTGGGGCTTTCTTTCTATCTTTCACTCCCAAAAAGGTGAAAACTTTAAGAGTAGATCCTTGGAGTCCTCGGGTTGATGTGGTGCAAGTCCAAGATGTGTATAATGAGGGTAGGCATACGGGCTCCAATCCATATATCCACCTGGCAGTGGGGGCGATGGTGGCTACAATGGTGGCATTGGGTAGAAGATGGATGGTTGCACCATATTTTTGAAATGATGTATCAATGAAACAGCCGATACTCGTGGCTTCTGAGACAACGTGTCTACCCACCAAACTTCTTCTTTTTCATGACGTGAAAAATTTGAAAATGGAACTACGACAAAATGTTCACCCATCTCATTCTCTTATCGGAAAGCTGCTTCCAAGACAACAAGTGTTTCAAGCTCTGAAGATGTGTAACCACTGTGAAATATGCTCCGAGCAGGAAGTGTCTCCACTGAGTCACAGCGTGTATCACTACTAATAACTCCTCTTAGATTTGTGCAATCTTCTAGGGTCTAGAGAACATTCTACTCTCATAGGCTATGACATGGCCCTCCTGTATTAAGACCGCTCCCAGACTACTACCACAAGCATCACAGTAAACCTCAAAATGTTTTTGCAAATCTGGTAAAATCAAAACAAGACCAGTCGTCAACCTTTCCTTGATTGTCTTGAATGATGCGATTTTTGAAGGTCCCCAAACAAAACCGAACCCCTTTCTGAGTCAGGGTATGTAGTGGAGAAGCAATCTTTGCAAACTTTCTAATAGATTGCCTGTAATAAGACCATAAAAATTCTTTAAATTTGGCTAAGTTTTTATATGGTTTCTATCTTGGTTGGGTCTATTTGTACACCCTTTGCTGAGATGATGTGTCCCAAAAAATGTTTCTCTAGGAGGAAATTTTTCCCCGTTGACCACCAATTTATACCGCTATAGTGTGTCATGCTCCGGATATTCTCGCTTCAAAGGGGACGTGGAGTCAGCTTAGGAGTCAGATTCCACAGACTACTTCCTTTTAGATTTGTTGGTCCCATGTACAGTAGCCAGGATTGGCAACCTATGTGATGGCTTTCTTTAGCACCACGTTCTTCTCTTCCAAAGCTTAAGAGCACGATCTCTTAATCTTCTTGTTTCAGTATTGATGTGTACTTTTTTGGTCGATGGATCCAACTCTCTCCAAGACTCTATCTGTGTCTAGAAGCTCTCTGAAGAATGGCCCTTTAAGCACTTATAAATGTACAAGGGATGCCCAAAAACAAAGCCCAAGCACTTCCTTTAAAAGATCATCATTCAAAATCACATTCTCCCAGATCTTGTGCCAAAAATTGATAGAATCAATCAATGCAAATCACAAAATCCATACAACCTTCCACGTCAACATGTCAGTGCAAATTGCGGAATTTCAACTAGACTTCAACTTTTGTAGTTTTTGGGTTTTAGGCCCGTGGCTCGTGTCCTTCAAGTTGTTTAAGTTGGTGGTTATATTTTAAAATCATAACCCCTTTTAAGGCCCCTCGGCCACAACTTTTGTAGTTTTTTTTGGGCTAGATTTTTTAACTCTAACCCCTTGTCCTCTCGGTTTGGGCAGGCTGTGTCATCTACTTGTGACAACAGATAGTGGTTCGCCATCCATGGCATTTCTCAAGATGCATGGCCATTTGCGCCTCTTCCCTAGGCTTGATACATGATACCAATTTTAATAACATCGCTCGACAAATACATGGCAGTAGTCAAAACATTACTGTCAATGCTTTTCTTATTAGTAGCAAAGTAAGCATTAAATTGATGCAACCAATAATAAATCACAAATGCATCCATCTTACCATCATACTTGCTAAAAGTCAACTTCTAAGTGACTCGATCGTCGTGTCTACCGGCTCTACATGATGACTCGCCAGCCTCTTTCCCTTTGAAGAGAAAACTTGATAGACCAACTATTGGATGCGTTGTTTCTTAGGGTCTCATGCTCTATCTCCATAGCTGCCCTCTTTTCTTCAACCCTGTGCGTTGTGCTTCGTGCTCCCACTCATGCTCTAGCTCCATAGCTACCCGCTTTTCTTCAACAACTCCACAAAGAGCTTCTTGTTCCCTCTCTAGAGCCATTCTTTCCCTTTCAAATTTGGCCTGTTGAGCCTTCCTTTCCCTTTCATTTGTGGCTCTTTGAGCCTCTTGCTGTAGCATCATCTCCATCATTGACTTCATCAAAGACTCCATGGAGTTGGGTGATCCATGGCAAGGATGGGGATGGAAAAGGTGTTGAAAACGGTCCTCTTGATGTAGGGACTTCCCCATCTTCAGTCTCATCACCTTCATGCAAAGTATCCATTTCTCTTCTGGTGATAACCACTTTTTCCACATCACATCAATTGGCCTCCCGCAATGTGCAAGGTTCGCTCTCTACGAGTGGAAAAGAGGAATGAGAGGAAGCTAGACAAGCCCTTCTTTTCTAGGTTACCTGCCACTCTTCAAAAGCACAGATTCGAGGAATTGACATAATCAAGGGGTCTTCGGTTGTGCACAACCTCAAACAAGCAAAATGAGGAAATTATGTGTTTCTTTATGGATTAATGTCCCTAAAACTAGCCATGAAGACGGGAGCTTGTGCCCAATGTGTGATGGACTAAGGGTGGGAGTGGCTAATATCTGTAGGCAGCAAGTATTAGTTCGGGGCACGGACACTAAACTTTTTTTATTCTTCTTGGTTCTTTAGGTTATTTTCTTGAGTAATGATATCAAATATTGCCAAAGAGAGTAATGATATCAAATACTGCCAAAGAGCTTGGATATCAATGTAATGTGCAACAAAAGTGATTTATGATGATAAGTGCTTATTACCATATACACGTGGTAGTGATGTGTGTGAACACACTTAGGACCATCAGGGCAATTTTTTCCTCAGTAGAAGGTTTTTTCTATATGCCCATCACTCTAGGGCTATCTATCTTTCCATTGCACACTAACTAAAACACTCTCTCTTGTGTTCCTTGAGCTTCCTTCATCTTCTCCAAGACGTGTGTGTTTTCTTGCAACCCTAATTCCAACAATTGGTATCAGAGCAGGTTGCGTCCTCCCGGGCTCAGTCGTCAGCACCTCCAACACATGCCTTCTCACTTTCTCCAATTTTTGTTAGCTATGGTGAGCGTTCATAGGTCGGTGTGTTGTTGAGAGGAAAAACAGGTCACTTACAGAAAATGGCATGATGTATGGTCAAAAGTCAAGCTTTGCCACATTCGTTTTGGCTTGAGGCCATCATTGTGCCACTTATGTACTTAACAGCTGTCCTACAAAAGCTTTGCAGTCCATGACTCCATATGAAGCATGGCACAATAGAAAGCCTTCTATTGAGCACATACGTGTTTTTAGATGTTTGGCATATGCTTTGGTGCCACAAACATAGCACTGAAAATTGGATGATAAGGCTATCAAATGTATCTTTGGTGGTTATAGTGTTGAAAGAAAAGGTTATAGGTTGTATCATCCACAAACAAAGTGTATTCTGGTTTCACGGGATGTTGTGTTTGTGGAATATTCTATTCAGCCCTTGCTGTCATGTGCTAGAGATAGTAACGTAAGCTCACAAGACATTTATGACACTTTGTTGCCTCTTTTTAGTGGTGGAAGTTTGAATGTAAATTCCAGTTAGGCAAATGTATATTTGAAAATGTTACAGATCGTCCTATTACTGATGCAAATGTACATGATGTACTTGATGAGAAAAGGGCTAAAAATGAACAGGCTAGAGGTATGCCAAAATGACCGGTGCATAAATTGCATGACAGTAAATTGGATGCACCTTTGTCTAGTCACACTTGTTCAGGCTCTTGCCATGCATCTTATGCATCAGATTGTTATGCTTTGGCTGCTTCTAGCTTACATAATGTTGAGGAACCTCTGTCTTTTGATGAAGCACAAAATTCAAAAAATTGGATGGCTGCCATGCAATCAAAATATGATGCACTTATAGAAAATGACACATGGACTTTATTTGATTTGCCTCCTGGAAAAAAGGCCATTGGTACAAAGTGGGTTTACAAGTTGAAACACAAGCCGGATGGTGAGATTGACCGCTATAAGGCTTGACTTGTTGCAAAGGGTTACGCACAAAAAAAAGGCATAGATTATGAAGAGACTTTTGCTCCCACTTGTCGTATAACTACTGTGTGTTTTCTATGTGCATTGGTAGCTCATTTTGGTTGGGATGTACATCAATCAGACATTGTCACTGCTTTCTTGAATGGTGACATATTTGAGGAAGTTTATGTAACGCAGCCTTGCATTTTTGTCAAGAAAGAGCAGGAGGATAAAGTGTGCAAATTTAAAAAAGATTTGTGTGGGTTGAAGCAATCTTCTCGTGCTTGTTATGAGAAGGCAGGCACTCATTTGGTCAAACGAGGCTTTTGTAACAATCCAAGAGAAAGGACATTGTATGTAAAGTGTGAGGGGGATGTACTTTTCGTTGTGGTTCTTTATGTGGATGATTTGCTGATCGCACTGGACCAAATGAGAGACATATTGCTGAATTTAAGGCTGATTTGAATGCTACTTTCAAGATGAAACATTTGGGGATGTTGCATCATTACTTGGGTATACATTTTAAGTGATGCGATGGTGGTATTGCCTTGTGTTTAAAAAAGTTACATAGAGACATTGCTATGTAAGTTTGGACTTGAGAATTACAAACCTATTGCCACTCCCATGGAAACATGTTTGAAATTGAGTCTTCATGTTGCTGTTGATACTGCAAATGTCACTCTTTACCAAACAGCTATTGGTTGCCTCATTTATGTACGCAACACGAGACCAGATAATCAACTTGCAGTCTCATGGGTCAACAGATTCATGCATAGCCCAGGGTCTAAGCATTGGAAGGATGTCAAGAGGATTTTCCTCTACTTGAATGGCACTTTACATCTTGGATTCTTTTAAGGGGGGATCATTACCGCCAGAATTACATGCTTTTTCTTCTGTTGTGCATAACCGTTTGCTACACTAAAATCAACAATGTCAAAGTACCCCACATGAGCATCTGCAGGAACTGACATACATGCATCATGGATAGAAGGATCATAAGTGCACTTTGCACTAAAAGCCCATTCTGCATCTACATAAGCATCACACTCTCCTTACACAGAAGACCCTATAATAGCTCCACTTTTAGTGGAACCAGCCTCTCTCTTCTTAGCCTCTTTTGCTTCACTATTTGATCAAGTGATCATTAGCTTTACAATAATGGCAACGCATCTTCTTTTTGTCCTTCTCACCAGAATTCCCATACAAGGTGTTTCCAGTAGAAGCATTGGAAATAGGTGATTTGCTACTCGCTGAAGAACCATGAGAAGTGGCTACATTGTTGTTACCACTTTTTGTCTGAGCAGCAATAAAGGCCTGTTCAATTGCACGCTGTTTAGCCCTATTTTTTTCTTGAAAGTGACTCCTTCAATAGCAATGTTCATAATGCATCAAACATGACAACTTCAAAATTTTCTTGGGTCATAAGTCTCCAAGTACTAGCAAAAGTCTGGTAAGAATCTGGCAAAGCATCAAAAACAGTCTACACAAGGGAACTGTCACAAATGACTTCGCCTGTGGAAATAAGTTGCTCATTAATATCCTTGATACCAACAAGAAAAGTGTCCATTTCATCTTCCTCATACATGATCTTTGACTCTATCTCTTTACGCAACAATGCAATTTTTGCCTCATTGCGACTTTCATAAAGACCAGCCAGAATATCCCAAGATTGTTTTGCAGATTTAGATGAACGAATGTGAGGAGCAGTAGTGGGATTCACAGATAATTCAATAAATGTATGAGCGTGCACATCTCTAACATCTCAACGAGCTTGCTCAGTCGCAGGCAAAACAGCTTTGGCAACAGCACCGTGCCACCAAAACCTGTAACATCCTGAACATCACCTGTATCCTCAGAACCAGGGCATACATCAATGCCCTGTGCAACATTCCAAAAGCCTTTGACACAAGAACATGTTGCATCATGTAAGCCCACATTGGGTAATTTCCCCCATCCAATTTATCCTCAGCAGCAAACATCTTGAAATCATTTGTGTTGTTATCAGCCATGGTGAATGCCTGCGCTGATGTGAAAATTGCCCAAAAATAGGAGAAATGCAACGGGACTAATGCGTACTATATAGCACAACCCGAAGAAGACTATAAGGGACCTTTATTTGAAAAATGGCACTAATATAAATTTTGCACAAAATAACAAAATGCCTTAACAGTACTGCATGTAATGGAAAAGGAGACCAAAATGAGCCGAATGGAAAATCTGAGCCCGAAGTGTTTGTCAATCTATTGGTGCTCACCAAAGCTCACTACAAATTTGAGAAAGTGACCAGGCATGTGCTGGAGATGTTGGAAACTATGCCCGGGAGGACGCAACCTGCTCTGATACCAACTGTTGGAAATAGGGTTGCAAGAAAACACACACAACTTGGAGAAGACGAAGAAGCTGAAGGCATGCAATAGAGTATGTATTTCTTAGTGCACAATGAAAGATAAGATAGCCCTAGAGTGATGGGCGTATATACAATGCATGGGGAAAAAACATCCTAGTGAGGGAAAAAATGCCCTGGTGGTCCTTAGTGTGTTCACACACATCACTACCACGTATAGTAACAGAAGATTTTGCAAGGACTTTTGAATAGCTGGTAGATGAACAATGCTATGAACACTATCTCCTCAGGGATGGTTTTATGATGATGCATAGCAGACTATGTCACACGAGCCCATTGCAACATAAGGTTATGGTAGAAAAGTCATGTCCCACTATATATAGGGCATCGTGGTATAGGTGCAACAATGAAAGCGGTCAAGACATTATTATTGGCCTATTTTGAGGAGAAATGTGGTTGCCTTTGTGCAAGCATGCATAATTTTCCAAAAGTTCAAGTTCCACGGGCAAAAGGAAACTGGGTTATTACAATCATTGCCTATTCCAAATAAGCCATGGGAAGTATTGCTATGGATTTTATCTTGATCTTCCAAAAATGCAGACAGGGAATGATGGTATATGGACTATTATATGTTGGTTCAACAAACAGGCCCATTTTATGCTTAACAGGAAGAAGAGAAAATCCGATCAAATGGCATGATTGTTCATGTACAAGGTGTTTAAGTACCATGGTATGGCACATTCAATTGTCAGTGATTGTGATTCTCGCATGACAAGTTTGTTATGGAGAGGTTTGTTTGAAAACATGGGCACTACACTTAAGTTTTCATCCAAAAACTTATGGACGCTTGGTTAATTGTCTACTAGAAAACCCGCTTGTTGTTGCTGCTCTCTCACGCTCGCAATCGCTCCAATCCTCCTAGATCCCCCTTGCACTGCCCTAACCCTACGAGCCTTGTCTCATCCCCCCCCCCCCCCCTTGCTGCCCTTGCCCTCATTCCCTCCTTGCACTGCTCGTAGCCTGCCCACCATTCCCACACTCCCACGTCGTGCTTCCTTTGGTGTTGTTCCCCAACGACACTGACTCACCTTGTCGCTTCATTTTGTTCTCATTGATGCCTTCCACTCCCCTTTGCTCACCTTTGTAGCAACAGATACAGATGGAGGATTCTACTCCGCCATAGAGGGACTCCACTGAAGCCCCCTCGCCCGACCCCGCAGAACCCACCATCCAACTTGCTCTTTTATCGCAAACTTAGAGGAAGAGGTGGCACGCATTTGGTCCACTTTTGTTATCTGCAAGATTCTCGGCACCAGACCCAGCAGAGGGCAGGTGCGTGATCTCCTCCAGGTTTGTCTTCTCTCACAGATGTGGGCAAGATCCTTGATGTTCAATTTCTCGGATGTGGCTATTACTAGATAGAGTTTGAGACTCCCGAGATAGCATCCCAGGTCATTGCGATGAGCCCCCTTGGCCATCCAAGTAGTTTGAGCTTACTTTTGACAGTGGTGCCACGATTTTGACCCAGCTATTGATGTTCTTGTCGAGGAGGAGACCTTCCCATCTTGGTCTGCTTCCCCGGCTTAAGGAGAGAGTACCTTCCGCTCCTGTCCAGGATTGGCTCAGAGATTGGGACCCTCTTAGAGACACCTCGCACGACATTCTCTGTAGCTACCAAGGCAACTGGCATTCCCACAGTACGTGCTCTAGTGTGGGACACCCACACCCTCCTGAAGATCATTCTACTATCTCCGGCGAGTGGTGGTTGGCTCCCCCAGAGCATAGAGTATTGGGGCCTTCCGAATCAGTGTTTCATTTGTCGACAGATGGGCCATCTTGCGAAGGCCTATCCATGAAGGAGGCCCCGGCCTTCACCTCAGGCTCAGCCTTAGTATACTAGGGCTGCCTAGCAGTAGCAGACAGAGTCACAGGGTACTCAGGCAGCCTCACCCTCCGAGCCTGGGGCTCACATAGAGGAGGGTTGGAAGCAGGTTCGTGGTCAGCGTCGACAAGGGCCACCATGTCATCCTGCCCCTCCAGGTGGTCACTAGGCTCTAGACCAGCAACAGTGGGTTCCCACAAGAAACTATTTTGAACATCTTCAGCAGGACAAGGTCCCCGCTCCACCCTCCACCTCAGCCTCTCCTTTGACAACCCCTCCTCCCCTCGAGTTCTCTTCTACCCCTCCCCCCCCCCCCCCGCCTCCTTCTCTACCCCTCCCCCCCTGCCCCCCCCCCCCCCCCCCCCCCCCCCCCCCCCCCCCCCCCCCCCTCTTGCCACTCCCCGCCCCCCCACTACCCCGCCCCCTCCCCCCGCTTCCACATCTCCTCCCTCTCCTACCCCACAGTCGACCCATGGGGTAGGACCTTCCTTGGATGCGAGGAGATCTCTTGGCAGCACTTTTGCTACAAGTCACTTGCGAGAGAGGGACAAGCTTTCTTGTGAACCCCTCTTTCTCATGCAAACATCTCCCTTTGTAGCAGTTCCTCGTGGACTTACAAGCTTTGACATTTTTCATAGGTGGGACTTATTCGTCTACGACTTCACTTGGTTTATCGACGACCCTTCACCAGATTTTGAGGCAGCTTGCTTTAGAGTCCATATACTATTCCTTGCAGGTAGAGGGATAGAGGCCCTTTACACAGTGGCTGGATTCAGTTTTTCCCTATGTGACAGGGACCAATCTGAGTGGACTCTTCACTCAGTGATGGAGTGGCTGCAGGCAAAGGCCCTCGACTTCTCTCACCACATGGGAGACCTGGGGGTTACAGACCTGGTACAGACTTTGTGGTTGTTGGCCAAGTCCTAAGTGACACGTCTAGACTCGGTAGGAGGTAGACACATTGTGGTACAGTTCTTTGTTGAAATGCACAGCCCACCATGCTATGTATACATACATGAGGAATCTTGGATAGATAAGGTTGCCTTGTGCATGGCATGCTCTTCTTGGGCATGGGCTAGACACTCTTTGTAGTCACGCCTATCTAGGGAACGCTCAAACATGGATTATTCCCCATCCAAGCCAACCTCAAAGATAGCATAGTTAGCTCCTTCTGCAGCATCAGTTCTTTCTTGTTCTCCATGAGGATGGTCTCATGGAGCATGCACAGATTATGTGGGCCCCAGTTTTAGTGCCAGTGGGGTCGATTTCATTAGGAGATTTAGTGATGCATTGTGGGCGGAGAGATTGATATTCTTATGATGCAGTAGCATCATCTTTGTGAGAGCCGCATTAGACGTTGTGGTCAGCTTGATATGAGACATTTTGGTCAGCTGCATTTGGACCTAGTGGTATCCAGGGAGGGGTATGTATGACTATTGTGCACTCTTGGCAGCAGGCCATTGTGAACAGAGGCATTGTTGTGCCTGGCAAGGCTCAGCTGATTACTATGCAGGTTCAGGGCTGCCTCTTGGGATTCCTGAACATCTATGCACCCAATGTCGCAAGGGCACGTACAAAGTTTTGGTCTCACATTATAGAGTCTATGCCGCATGCATAGCAATGGTGCATTGGGGGTGACTTCAACATGATGGACGACCCCTTTGACATGATTGGAGGTAGCCATGCTACTATGCACGAGACTGAGTTGGAAGCCTGGGAGAGGCTATGTATGACTTTGAGGGTTTAAGATGTTTGGAAGCACTCTAGCTTTGTGAGGCCCCCAGACAGCTTGGATTTCTCTCACTCGGACTGCAGAGTGGGCGGAGTGAATCTATCTAGGATAGATTGCTTTTATGACGGTGACTACATCTGTGACTTGGGTGGGTTAGTTTGCATTTTGGATGGGACATTTTTTTCGGACCATGCACCAGTTATCCTCACTGTGATGATAGACAGAGGAGAGGGAGCAGAATGCTACACATCCCTGAGAGGATCTTGTTGGATTTAGATCTCAGAGAGCTAGTGGTGGCTCTTTGGACAGAGGGCTTTGACACACACAGGACTCTCCTACTGACAGAGTGGCCTCTAGACTTGATCAAATTAGTTGTTTCTTTCTTCAAGAGTCTACGGCCTGCCTAGCTACAACGAGAGAGGAGGAGATGCGTCTCCAATGGGGCATTGCTTCCTTGCAAAGGATCCAGGAGCAGCACCGAGACAGTCCTTGGTTGGAGGAGCACCCAGACATGTTTTGTCAAGGAGTGTAGTATCCTTGACAACATCATCACTTTTTGGGAGGCATCTGCCCTTGTGCACCTCTGAGGTGAGGATCTGGTGATACTTCTTCTCAATTTTGAGAAGTCCTACGACAGAGTTGACTGGGACTTCTTGGAGGGAACTCTATGCAGGATGGATTTCTCAGATGCTTGGATCAGAGGGGTGTTAGCTCTCTATAGACGTGCACACAGTCACATGCTTTTGGCAGGAAGTAGAGGAGACCGTTTCATGCTCACATGCTTGTCAGACAGGGATGTCCTTTAGCCCCCTTCCTCTTTCTGTTCTATGCTGAGGTGACGAGCAGATTCTTGGTTTCACAGCACGTTGGTCTGCGGGCTTAGTGTGCCCTATTCAAGGAAATGAGCTACTGGATGCTGAGTTTGCAGACGAATCAGCTTTGTACTTGGAGGGCCAGGAGGCCAATCTGCACAGGTGTGAGCAGGCCCTAGTGACGTTTTGTTGTGCATCTGGCACACCGATCAACTAAAGGAAGATAGTGGCTTTCTGGGTTGGCAGTGCTCCTAGGCCTAATTGGTTGCTAGGTGAGAGTTTTAGATGGATTTCCCCACGGACTGCAGTTCGCTACTTGGGGTGTCAGGTTGCCATGGACTTATCTCCTGAGCAGCAAATTGCTCCCCTCCTCCTGTCCATCAGGAGGAAGTTGTTACATTGGAGTTCGGCATGGCTCTCCTTGGCAGGCAGAGTTGTAGTGTCCAACTAGATGTTGTTGGCTACTATGTGGTACATTACATCTTGCCACATCTTTTCAAGCTCTTGCATCATCCAAGAAGAGAGGCTAATCAAGAACTTTCTTTTGACAGGGAACAACACTCAGGTAGCCCGGGACAAAGTAGCCTAGCAGTTCATTACTCTACCTTGTTCTCATGGGGGGTTGGGGATCATAGACCGAGCATAGTAGAGCAGATCCCTTCTTGGGAAGTTTGTTGTCAAAAGACTGCTTCCAGGGGAGCAGCCCTAGAAGGAGTTTTTTCTTTAGTGGCTTAGAGCTTGAGCTCCTCAGGCAGGAGGCCCCTAGAGACCTTCCATCAAATGGATCTTCACAGAGATGCACAGAGTTGGTCTGAGCAGAAGACTGGAGGATCGTTTTGTTGTGAGCCTGCTTTTCTCCTGGGAGCAGCTGTGGGGGGAGAGCGCCTAAGATAGCCCCTTGTTTGGAACCCCATGGTTAGCACTTAGAGAGGCCACTTGGTTGGTAGTAGGCCTCATGTTTCTTAGGGTCCCATGGATGAGGGTCCAACACACACTCTAGGTGACTGGCTTCAGTTCTAAAGTTTGCCAAAGGAGTTACATAGCATCCAACTGTAGGGCATGAGAGGGGTGCAAAGCACGTGTCAGGAGATCACAGAGGCAATACCAGACTCACACCTCTAGAGACAACAACTCCTAGATGGATGGGGGCCTTCAAGCGATTGGAGGTCCGCATTGTAGTTCGAACTTGCTCACAGGCTTTACCCTCCATGTTTTTTGAGATACAGGCGAGGTTCGACTACACAGAGTCTCAGTAGCAGCTCCACAGGTTGTAGAGTGTTGTTTTCAGAGGACCCGAGTAGTGGGCATCTACAGGAGGACTTGTGTCATTGATCCTCACCCAAAAGCTCTTGAGGCAGGCCATTGGAGGCTTTGGGATTGGGAGAGTTGTCCACTAGCACAAGTGCAGTGGGATCCTGGAGAGTTTTTTTGGAGGGACCCTTTCTCCTTAGCCGACCATCCAGGGGTCCCTTTCTTTTAGTACATTGTTCGACTGGGATGTCACATACACATAGCATGGAGAGAGGCTCGTCCTGTTGCAATACCTCATTGGCAAGAAGAGGGTCTCATAGTTGAGTTTTGGCCAGCCTTTTGGGTGGGTTGTGGGATGCCAGACAACCGCGGTGAGTCACTTTCTTCCAGGGGCTAGTTGCACATAGAGCTACAATGGTGGGAAGCTGGCTAGTACATAGTGGCCTTTCGACAGCATGTGCAGCTTGTGATCATCCTTTGGAGAGTCAGCATCACTGTCTATGGGACTGCCCTATGGCACAATAGGTTTGGCTTTGGGTCCTTTGGATGATGCCAGTGCTTTCCACAACACGACAGTACACTTGGGGGGCAGCTGCTTGGTCCACTCTCATGGGTCTTGCACTACAGTTTGAGCTATCCTCCACCAGCAGGATGATATTAATACAGGGGGGTCAGCCTAGGATCCTACAAAGATTACCCCACAGGAGTTGTGCAGTGAGAGAGAGGTGTGTTGGGAGCTCGTATGTGACCTGACAATCTGGTTCATTTGGCAAGCCCACTGCTTACGCATCTTTGAGGCTCGCCTTGTGCCACTAGCGGAGACTGTTCAAAATTTTTGGTTGGAGTTGATCCATACTCTCAGGGGACAGTTCAAGAGACTTCAGGGCAGATCTAATCGGATGCGGGAGTGTAGAGAGGAGATCCTTTAAATCTGGCACCCTAGGCCTTTCTTCACCATGGTTCGGGGTGAGTTCAAATGGCACTGTCGTCCACCTGTGTGGCTTTTCCCTCCTCCAATATTTTGATTTGGCCCTCATTGTACAAATGCTAGTTTTTCATTGTGAGAGTCTTTCTTTATGGTTGATGTAACCCTCTCTATTAGACGTGGTTGTAGCCCTATGGGCGGTTTTATTAACTAATAGAAGGATCTTTTTCTCGAAAAAAAAATGACACCATATTTAGCTAATTGAAGGTTTTCTAAAGGTTGTTGATGTAAACCAACACAAGTCAGTGATCATCTGGAAGATAATTGATTTGATGTAAGTTATTAGCCAAACCCTAACCTCTTGCAACTCATGTTTGGGTGTGAACCTCGACCAATGAAGACCCATGGAAACCCCCCTTAGCCACGTAGACACGGGCCCATGTGGACTCGTGTGAATATTCATGAGGAGCCATGCACACCCATGTGTAGACTCAAAAAATTCTAGAAGCACTCTTATGATGTAAGGAAAGGTGTCATCTTTATCCAACCTAAAAATACCTAAGTACTATCTCATTCTCAATTTCATACTATTTTGTGTCTACATTGAGTCTCTCTTCTTGAATATATACACACACCCCACACCATGAATGCCATAAATCTTTCCACCACAACCTTCAAACTCCTCTTTAATAGATCTCAAAAGCATAAACCAACTGGTTGAACTCGCTCCTAGATTTCAATAAGTGGTCCGTTACCCTAGATCTCCTAAGCCAAGTGTCACCAACTTGATGTCATTGCTCTACCAAAGGATTTCCTTCATTGAATCACCTCACCCTTCTTAAACACCCGCTCATTCATACTCCAAGCTTGTTCACAGTCTCGCGAAGGCACCAAGGTGAATCTTTGGAGTGTCAAAGGTTTAGGTTCAAAAGGAGGATTGTTGGGGTGTCAACCTCAACCTATGATGGCCCATGGAAATGTTAAAAGAGTTTGGCCTGTGTATAGATGTGATAGGAAGTGGGGTATTCTTCCCCAATGTGCCGTCCTATGATTCAATGTCATCATCGCATCTTCTGATGCATGTTCTTACATGGTATCAAAGACTTGGTGTTTCGGCCGCCTTGGCTGCATTAAGGAGGTTGATCCTATTTGATTGGGATGTCACATACTGGCAGCACGAAGAGAGGCTCGTCATGCTGCAATACCTCAATGTCAGGAGAAGGGTCTCACAAGTGAGTTCTTGTCAATCTTTTGGGCGAGGTTGTGAGACACCAAACAGCCATGGCGAGTCACTCTATTCTAGTGGCTAGTTGCACATAGAGCTACAACATTGGGGAGCTAGCTAGTACATAGTGGCCTTTTGGCAGCATGTGCAACTTGTGATCATCCTTTGAAGAGTCACTATCACTATTTGTGGGACTGCCCTATGGCACAACAAGTTTGGCTTCGGGTCCTTCGGCTAATGCCAACTCTTTCCACAACATAACTATGCACTTGGGGGGTAGCTGCTTGGTCCACTCTCACGGGCCCTGCACTACAGTTTGAGCTATCCTCCACTAGCAGGATGATAGTGATACAGGGGGGTCGACCTACCCTCCAGCCTGGTACACAGCATACTCCACAGGAGTGGTGTACTTAGAGAGAGGTGTGTTGGGAGCTCGCCTGTGGCCTGACACTCTGGTTCATATGGCAGGCCCATTGCTTTCGCATCTTTGGGGCTCGCCTTGTGCCACTAGCGGAGACTGTTTGATACTTTTGGCTGGAGTTGATCCATACTCTCAAGGGACAATGTGAGAGACTTCAGGGCAGCTCCGACCACATGCAAGAGCATAGAGAGGCATTCCTTTGAATCTGGCGCCCTGGGCCTTTCTTCATCATGGTTTGGGGTGAGCTCAAATGGAACTACCATCCACTTGTGTGGCTTTTCCCTCCTCCCATCTCTTGATTTAGCCCTCATTGTACATATGTTGTTTTTTCATTGGGAGAGTCTCCCGTTATGATTGTGGTAGCCCTCTCTAGTAGAGGTGGTTGTAGCCCTATGGGTAGTTTTATTAACTAATAGAAGGATCTTTTTCTTGAAAAAGAAAATGATAGTCAGAAGAAACCAATGCTATTGTCCTAGATCTGCTTAAATGCTATGTATTAGATAATAAGGGCAAGTGAGAACAAAATTTACCTTTGCTCGAGTATGCATACAATAATGCAGTCCATTTGTCAACATGCAAGGCACCCTTTGAAATTGTTGAGGGTGGCTAAAAGGTTCCTCCCATTTTACACACAAAAGATAAGATTTTTGAAGCACATAATATGGATGAAATGTATAAGAAAATTAAGCTTGCCTTCAAGAAGACTCAAGCAAAGTTGAAAAGGGCTGATGATCGTTATTGACGTGAACTTTTGTTCTCACTTGGTGATTGGGTTCTTTTGCAATTTGAAATGGCAAGATTAAAGAAGATGAAGGGACACTATGGGCCTTTTCAAGTAATTGACAAGATCACTGATGTTGCATACAGGCTGAAATTGCCAGACCATTGGAAGATTCATAATGTGCTGCATGTGAGTCTTTTAAGACCTTTTGTGGGAGATGTGCCGGGAAGATATGCCAATTGAAGATCAACCTAAAGTTGAGAAACTTGATGAGATCTTGATACCTAAGCATATTTTGGCACATAAAGAAGAAAAGTTAAGAGAAAAGTTGCGACATTATTTAGTGAAGTTTAAGAACTGTCACAAACGCAAGCACACATGAATAATCAACAAGCTCAAAATAAATAGACTTTCAACGGGATCGACATAGTATTGGGACCAAAAGATGGGTTGGTCCCCCCCAAAGAATCTTTATTAGGTAGAGTCGTTTTACAAGCTCAAGAATGGAGAAACCCCTCCATTCTAAATCTCAAACTCAATGGTCAATTCCTTCCCATGCGGGAAATTTTGAGAGACAAGCTATCAATTCCGTTTTGTATGAACTCAAAGTGTAAAGCTCCACAGACTGTTCCGGATTTTGTTTTCGGGAGTTTGTGAGCGTAGACTGAGGCCTCCTTGCTCCTTCTCCGTGATTGAGTACCTTCAAAAGCACAAACACAAACACAAAGAGCATATTCACAATCTTACTATTGCTCCAAGTGCGGAAAGAGACCTTCACACGCTAGCTTCGTACGATCACTCACAAATACCCAACAACAGAGTCTTCAAGAGCTAGTGCTGGCAAAATTGCTAAAAGAGAGAGAATATTGGCTGTTTTTATAAGCTTCTAGGGCTGGCA
Source organism: Adiantum capillus-veneris (assembly GCF_014529385.1). Classification (NCBI taxonomy): domain Eukaryota; kingdom Viridiplantae; phylum Streptophyta; class Polypodiopsida; order Polypodiales; family Pteridaceae; genus Adiantum; species Adiantum capillus-veneris. The sequence continues at coordinate 30,557,430 of NC_140955.1, read as the reverse complement.
TGAATAGATGGCACGGTGTCGGCAACAATAGCTACAGAGGGAGAGAGTTAGAGAAGGGGAAGGCTGGCAGCAAATTTGGCGATGCAAGAAAGAGAGAGGTCATACGTTTATTTTCAACCCATAGATAGCGTTGGGTTTTTTAATGGAGCCTTGCTTTATTCAATAAGTGGCTGTCCACTTATTAAGTGGGGGGACCGAACAAGTTTTTTAAAATGTATGAACTTGTTTAAAAACTCAATAAAACTCAGTGAGTTGAAAACAAATCCTATACACAACACTTTCCAGGTGCCCCTGGATGTAGATCTCAGGCAGAGATGCAATGCAAATGTAGATTCCTCACAAGAAATCATCTGCCTTTTCCAAAAAGAACTTAACATATTTTGCTTTTTTTTTTAAAGCTTCTCAAAACGCGTATTCTTGTGTCTGTGTCTTTACACGTATTCCTTTTTCCACTTTGGAATTCCTCCAAGAACAATGGAATTTTCTTTCCAATGTTCCCGTCACCCATCATGTGACCCATCAAGAATATCCACTTCTTGGTCTCTCCCACAAAACTAATGACACAACCCCTTCTCGATGCTTAATGTCACCCATCATATGACACATCAGAGTTTCCCATTCTTAATGGCTCTAATCTATTCTAGTAGATCTACAATTCCTAACTTTAGAGTTCAAGAGTACACATTTTTTTTCCCCCAAGAAAAGATCCTTCCATTAGTTAACAATACTGCCCATAGGGCTACAAATCACCTCTGATAAAGAGGGCTACATCAAAAGCATGGCGAGACTCTCTCAATGAGTGAACAAAATATTTACAATGAGGGCTAATCACAAATGAGAGGAGAAAAAAGCCACACAGGTGGCCGGTAGTGCCATCTAGGCACACCTAGGACCATGGACAAGAAAGGCCATGGGCGCCAGAGTCGCAGAAAAGCCTCTTTGAGCTCCTGCATGCAGTCGGAGCTACCCTGAAGTCTCTTGAAATGACCCTTGAGAGTTTGAATCAGCTCCAGCCAAAAGTCTCCAACACTCTCTATCGATGGGACAGGGCGAGCCTCTAAGATGCGGAAGCAACAGGCTCGCCAAATGAACCAGAGTGTCAGGCCATAAACAAACTTCTCTCTCACTGCACCACTTCTAGGGGGTAAGCTCTATGGCAGGCTGGAGTGTAGGTCAACCCCTCTAGATCACACTCATCCTACTGGTGGAAGCCAACTCAAAATGGAGCGCAGGGCCCATGAGAGTGGACCAGGCTACAACACCCCAAGTGTATTGTTGACTTGTGGAAAGAGCTGGTAGCATCAACCAAAGAACTCGAAGCCAAAACTAATGTGCCATGGGGTATTCCCACAGACAGTGACACTGACTCTTCAAAGGATGGCTACATGCTACACAGGCTACCAAGAATCCACTGTGTACTAGATAGATCCCAAGTATTGTAGCCCGCAAGAGGGACTTGAGCTCAAAGCCGGTGAAGCAACAACTCCTTCCAAGGCTTTGCCCCTAGAAAGAATTCCTCTGACCTCAAACTTCCCAAGGAGGGCTCTGCTCTACTGTGTTGGGTCAATGATCCCCAACCCCCACTTAAAACATGGTAAGGTGATGACTTGCCGAGCCACTTTGGCCCGGGCTAACTGGGTGTCACCCCTTAACCACAAAAAGTTCTTGATCAGTTTCTCTAGATGGTAAATGAGGGAGCTTGAGAAGATCCATCAAGACATGATGTACCACATAGTATCCAACAACACCTGGTTGGCCACTACAACTCTACTTGCCAAAGAGAGCTGTGTTGAACTCCAGTGAAGCAATTTCCTTAGAATGGACAGGCGGAGGGTAGCATTTTGTTGCTCATGGGACAAGTCCAAGCCAACTTCACACCCAAGATAGCGTACTTGAGTCCTTTCACCTAGCAACCAATCTGGCATACAAGCATTGCCAACCTCAAAAGCCACTTTCTTCCTCCAGTTGATCTGTGCTCTTGATGCACAACAAAACTCCTCAAGATCCTGCTCACACCTATGTAGATTGGGCTCCAGGACCTCTAAGTACATGGTTGAGTCGTCAGCAAACTCAACATCAAGTAACTTGTCTCCCCTAATAGGGAGCTCTAAATCACACAACCCAACCTGCTATGAAGTCAAAAATATGCTCATCACCTCAGCATAGAGGGAAGGGGCTAGAGGGAAACCCTACCTGACCAAAAATGTGAGCATGAAGTGTTCCCCTCTTCCCCCTACGAAGAGCACCTAACTGTGTGCAAACCTGTAGAAAGATGAAACTCCTCTGATCCAAGCATCTTAGAACCCCATCCTACGTAAAGTGCCTTCCAAAAAGTTCTAGTCAATTTTATCATAAGCCTTCTCAATATCAAGGAGTATCACAGGACCCTCTCCTCAAAGACGCACAAGGGTAGATGCCTCCCAAAAGGTGAAAATGTTGTCAAGGATGCTATGCTACTTGACAAAGTCTGTTTGGGTCCCATGTATAATGCTCTCAAGTAGTGGCTAAATCCTCAAACTCAGAGCCTTTGCTAGAATTTTGAGAATGGTGATTGGTCGCCACTGCCGAACATCCAAGGATCCCCCTCCTTGGGAATAAGGAAGATCAAACCCTCACTCATGCTGTCAGGCATCTCTCTTGTGTTCAATATGTACTGATAGGTGCTGCAAAGATCCAAATCAAGCAAGTCCCAGTACTCCAAAAAGGAGCTGGGAGTCAAACCATCCTCCCCTATGGACAACTACCTCGGGGGAGTGCTCTGAGGGCCTCATGGAGCTCCTCTAGTTGGAGAGGAAGCTCTAATCTCTGACACATCTTCCCAGTAAACAAGGCTAGACATCTGTGCCCAAACATACTCTTTGCATGCATTGTGATGCTTTGACTGAGGCTCAATTGACAATAGGCTCAACTGATCATAGATCACGATAGAAGTCAGTATCAATTGCATGCATATCCTTAGGCTCTGATGCAACTGACATGTCGGGTCTCCTCAATTGGATAACACGGGTGTATGCATGGCCGGGCCCCTTTGTCTCAAATAACTCCTTAGTAACTCTGTCATCCACTTGGGTCCACTGAGATGCATGTTGCCAATGGAAGGCAATCTCATGACACAGCTCCTCAATGCTAAGCAGCTCCTATCAAGCATGTTGCATCTAATTCTCCAACCAAGGACTGTCTAGGTGGTGCTCCTGCATCCTCTGCAAGGAAACAATGCCTCATCAAAGACGCTTCTCCTCCTCCCTGGCTGCAGCCAAGTGAGCTGCAGACTCTTGGAGGAAGAAGCAACTAAGCTCAAAAAGCCCAAAGGCCACTCTACTATTAGGGGTATCCAGCGTGTCCAAACTCTCTGTCCAAAGTTTCCCCACCCACTCTCTAAGCTCTAAATGCTACCAAACATCAAAAACCTTGAAGGTCATACATAGCCACTCCCAAGATGCCAACTCAACCCTGTGCACAATAGCATGGCTACCTTTAATCCTATCTGAGGGGTCCTCCAACATTTTGACGTCTCCCCCAACACACCACTGCTTTGCATGCGGCAGCCCATCATGATGAGGCATCCCTTGACCTACATAGTAATCTATTGAGCCCTGTCTGGTAATGCCTCTACCCACAATGGTCTGCTGCCATGAGTTCGTATAGTCATACACATTAGGAAAATTTTGAACTCATTTTTGGGCCTTTTAAGAGTGCCACATCATCAAAGTTGTACAAAAGAAAGCAACCCAGTAGACCCCTCTAAATATTGATTAGAACCCCATTATATGACCTATCATTGGAAACTTCTTGAAAAGTGGATTCTAAAGAGCCAAGGTCCGAAAATTTTGGATGACTTCTATGAAAGTTATGCCATTTTTTTTCAATCAGCCAAGTTTTGTTACCGTTACGATAATCTAAAATCACCTTTTTCTAGATCTACATGAAGGCAATGTCCGATACATGCATGCTATATATCAATAGATAGCATTTGAATAGTAGATTCTAAATATCCAACCTCCGACAAGTTTGGATCTTATTTGCAAAAAATTTACCGATCCCCACTTTTTGAAAGCTATGCCACATCAACAATTCTTACAAGGCCCATTTTTTAGTCCAAACTTTTCCTAATGTACCCCACCCTAGATGCCTCCAGGCCCAAATGCAGCTAATCCCACACAAAATTTGATCACATAGTCTAATGCAGCTCTCACAGAGATGATGCTCCTGAAGCATAAGAATGTCAATCTCACCACCCACAAGGCATCATTGAAGCTCATGAAGTAGGCAACCCTGCTGACGTTGGAACTGGGGTCCACCTAATCCTTGTACATTCCATGCGACAACCCTCATGGAGTCAGTGACAGAAGACCGATGTTGCATTAGCATCCAACCTCACTATCTTTGAGATTGGGAGTAATCTGCATCTAAGCAACCCCGAGATAGTCATGACTGGAGAGACTATCCAACTCAGGCCCACTAAGAGAGCATGCCCTACGTCAGGTAACCTTTGTCCAGGAGTCCTCACGTACATATATAGAGCATGGTGGACTTTGCATGTTAACAAAAAAATGTACCACAATGTGTCTACATCCTGCTGTGTCCAGAGGTATCACCGAGAACTTGGCTAATAGCCACAGAGTCTGTACCAAATCTATCACCACCAAGTCTCTCGTGTGATGAATGAACTCAAGAGCCTAAGCCTCAATCCAATCCATCATTGAGTCTAGAGTCCACTCAACCTGGTTCCTACCACACAAAGGTGACGTATGCACCAAAAGGGGTCCGCAAGATAGTCTCCAGGCGGCTCGTGGCAAAAGCGCTGCCAAGAAACCTCCTAGTAGATGATGAAGGTCCTATCCCCAGAGTTGGCTGTGAGGTAGGAACGAGAGAAGCTGATGGAGCAGGGGGGCTAGTGGGTGGAATGGGAAGGAGGGGGGTTAACCAGGGGAATGGGGTGAGGTGGAGAGGGGTTGGGGGGACATGGGTGGCACGAAGGGAGGAGGGGTTTTCTGTGGTGAAGCTGAGGTAGAGGGGGTATCTGAGGGCTCGTCTTGCTGTAAGGGGTTGAAACGGCTCCCTGTGAGAACCCACCACTGCTAGCCTGGTGTAGGACGACAACATGGGGGAGAACTGGTGTGGGGTCCCTGGCAATGTCAACCACAGACTTGTTACCAATCTACATGAGCTGTGTCTGGCCAGCCTTAGGAGGCTGGGTCTGTGCCAAAGATCTGGGCCTCCTCCGTGGACAGACCTTTGCTAGATGTCCCATCTTTTGAAAAATGAGAGGGTGTGGGTGTACTAAACCAGAATGTGTACAATAGGTATGTCACCTGCCTTGGTAGCTACAGAAGTTGTCGTGCGAGGTGTCTCGAAGATCGTGCCAATCTCTCTGAACCAATCTTGGAAAGGAGTGAGAGGTACTCTCTCCTCATGTCTGAGAAGCATACTCAGATGGGTAGGTCTACCTCCTCTACGAGAGCATCGGTAGCCGGATCAAATCCATGGTGCCATTGTAAAAAATGAGCTCTAGCTGCACGAATGGCTAGGGGGCTCATCGCAATGACCTTGGGTGCCATCTTAGAAGTCTCAAACTCTATCTCATAGTAGCCATGCTTGAGAAGCTGAACGTTGATGATCTTGCCCACCTCTACTAAGATGGACCTAGAGGAGATCACGTATCTCCCCTTTACTAGATCGGGTGCCAATAATCTTGCAAATAAGAGAGGTGGATTGAAGGTGCGCCACCTGTGCCTCTAAGCTCGATTGCTCTATAAAAAAAAGAGCAAATTGGTTGGTAGGTTCCACGGGGTTGGGCGAGGGGGCTTCCGTCGAGTCTCTCTGAGGTGGAGCAAAGCCCTCCATCTGTGTCTTTTGCTGTGAAGGAGAGCAAAAGAGGATCAAATGCATTGAAGAGAGTGAGGGGAGACAACATGACAAAATGATGCCGCTGGGAAACACCACCAACAAGGCAAGCTCGCTGAGCAACCCAGAGAGTAGGGGGAAAGAGGGAGGGGGGGTTGGGGGGGGCTAGAGCAATGTGCAAGGAGTGAATGGGGTGAGGGTAGGCCGCAAGAGGCTCAATGCAGCAAGTTTGGTGGTCAACGTGCAACAATAAGCAAGGGGGTGGGTTGTGGGCAGGGCCGAGGGGGTGGGTAGACATTGTGTAGCGGGGGTTGAGCAATGGGGAACGCGCTCCGAGCGAGCATGGGGCTGCATGCAAGGAGCAAAGAGCTGGGGCAAGGGGGAAGGCAACGCGCATGGGAATGGGGGTGTGCTACCCAAGGGAGGTGAGGGGGGGGGGGGAACATTTAACGATGGCGAGGGGCTTGCCGACAATAGAAGCTAGATTTATCTTCAAGTGTACACATTTAAATATCCTAGTTTCAAGAAATAGAAGTTATTTAAAAAAATAAGAAAATAATCCATTTAGCAACATCCCTATGGCTTCTAAATAGTTGTCCTCAATTTTAGTGCATGTACATATCCTTCCAAAATCTTCGGATAATATGCTAATCCCTGCTCTGTCATCCACTGAGCGTCTGAAGTAGAATAATTCTTGAACTTTACCAAATACTTCCGTGTAATCTTTCTAGACTTGAGTGGCCACTCTTGATGATGAATGATCTGCTCCGGTTGGAGAATTTCTTCTGTTTCCTCAACCTCAGGAGGTTCCTCAGCAATAGGCTGACTTGGAGGCACATATGGCCAGAGTAAACTAACATGGAAAGCATTATGGATCCTCCAATTAGGTGGTAGCTCTATTGGTCAGTTATCGTAAACGGCCCATAATAAAAATTGGAAAGTTTTACCACTTTCCCCTATGAGTCGCTTGTTTCTTTAGTGTTGCCTTCTCAAACTTGAGTAAGACCAATTGATTGATTATTAAGTCCACATTCCTTTTGTGCTTGTCTGCTGGTTTCTTTTTTTTTTCTTGCAAGCGCAATATTGCTCTCTTTACTTGCCCATATGCAGTATCCATATCTCGGAAAAACTCATCCGCTACAAATATCTTATCCTTAGTTCAAAGGATTGGTGGAAGCAAAGGCTTACCGTAAAGAATCTCAATGGATTCCTTTCCTGTAGATGAATGTACGGCATTGTTATATGCGTACTTGACAAGGGGCAAATACTTCTCCTAGCTAGATTGTATGTCCAACACATAGGATTTCAACATATCCAACACTGTGGAATTGGTGATCTCACTCTGCCCATCCGTTTGAGGATGATATGCAGTAGAAAAATTCAAATTAGTGCCAAGGTTATTGAATAGTGCAAGCCAAAAAAAAAATCATGCGAGGATCTTGATCATTCACAATAGACTTGGACATTCCATGATAAAACTGGTCTATTGTCTCATAAAGAGGTGATTCTATCAATTAAATACCTGAACTTTTCATTCACACACAGACGTAAAATCTCACTTCCTCACTCAACACCAGATTGGCCCCGAAGTTTGATACCCCTTGTGGTATTCCTTTATTATTAACAAAATAAAAATTACAAAGGTAGGGATTTCCAGAATTCAAAACTTGTTATCTACTAGTTTTCACCTGTTTTGACATGATTTTGGTAGCATAACAGTACTATTGCAAGATTTGAAAAATATCTCAAGTAGGGAAACTCCTTCACTGAATAGTAGTATCAATGCCACGATGTCCAGCATACAGTGGAGCATGATTTTTGGCCTTAATGGCTTCGTAACGCATAGTCGGCCATGCATCATGATAAAGCCATCTTTAAGAATGTAATGATCATGATGTTGTCCGTTGATCAATTGTTCATAGATTCCAAAAAAATCTTCATCAATTGCATACTGCTCTTTCATATCATCAAGTTCCTAATGATAAGAAATCGGGACAATTGACACTTGTGGTTTGCGAGATAAGGCATCAACATCCACATTTTTCTTGCCTTCCACATGCACTATCTTAAAAGGGAACATTGATAGAAAATTTTCCCAGTGCATGTGTTTCTCTAGCAACTTTGCTTGTGTGATAAATTATTTGAGAGTTTGGTGATCCGTTTGCACTACAAAATCAGAACCAAGCAAATAGTGCTTCCAAGTGAACAGTGCATGGAGTACAGCCAACAGTTCTTTCTCATAAACCTCATAAGTCTTTTCAATGTTAGAGAGCACTCTACTCTCATAAACCTCATAAGTCTTTTCAGTGTTAGAGAGTACTCTACTCTCATATGCCACAACTTGGCCATTCTGCATCAAGACATCACCAATGTTGTTTCCACATGCATCACCCTGCAGTACAAAATGACTTAAGCATTGGATCTTTAGTCATTTGATTTTCAAGCATCTAAATGCTGATTTCTCTTTGTCAGTCCACTGCCACTTGATGGTCTTCTTTACAAGCGCATGTAAGGGAGAAGCAATCTCAGAAAAGTGTCTTAAAAATATTATGTAGTAAGAGCATCGGCCAAGAAAAATGTGGACATCATGTAAAATTTTTAGATTTGGCCATGATCAATTGCTTCTATCTTAGCAGGATCTATTCTAACACCATCTTTGGGAACTATGTGGCCAAGAAAGTGAATCTCTTCCAAAAATAATTCACTCTTTTTCCCATTGATGAGCAATCTATTACGTTTGAGCTCATTAAAGACTGCGGTAAGATCATCTATGTGCTCCTCATTCCTTGAAAAGATAATCATATCATCAAAGAATGTGCCTACAAAGGTTCTGTGTGGACGAAAGATTATGTCCATCATTCTGTTAAAGGTGGTAGGAGTGTTGGTCAAACCAAACGGCATCAGTACGAATTTGTAGAGACCAAATGTAGTTCTAAAAGAAGTTTTGTGAATATCCTTGGGCCTTATTTTAATCTGATGTATCCACTCTTTGAATCTATCCTGCTAAATATTCTTGCTCTTTGCAGTCGATCAAGAATGCGATCAATTTGAGGAATCGGAAACCCATTCTTGATTGTAGTCTTGTTCAAGTCTATACACAATCGCTAAGAACTGTCCTTCTTTTGAACTAATAAAACAGCTGAACAAAACGGTGAACTATTGGGCTGAATTAGACCCTTCTCTAATAGCTCATTAAATTGCACCATTATCTCTTTCTGTTGTGATGCACTAACCCTGTATTGTGGCCTATTGGGCGGACTAGACCTTGGGATGAGATCTATAGTATGATCTTCAGGCCTCTAAGGGGATAACTCTCTTGGTAAAGAATCTGAAAAACAATCACTGAATTTATTCAAGAAAGCCTTTCTACTTTCATCTAGTGTACACAAATCATTTTCAACTTCATTAAATTGGTTTGCAAAAACCAAGTACGTAGAAAGATGAATTTTCATTGCTGAAGTAATAGCATAAGAAAAAACTAATGGGACAGACTCCCCTTTTAGCTTTTTTATCCAAGGTGTGAGTTTCTTGTTATCCAATATCCCCGTGGTTCCTTCTTGAAGTACTCTTGAATCCACATGACCCTATTGCAATAGTGCATTAGCCATGTTTGTATTCTCAATCATCTAAGTCATGTTTGCAACATTGGTCTTAATGTAGTAGTCTCTAATTTCTTCGGGCAAACCACAACAGTTTTTCTCAATCTGCTTTGGCAGTGGCATTGTCTTGTATGAAGTAACCGGTAAGAGGTCATCCCAAAATTTCTTGTTATAATACTCTTCCAGATTTGAACAATCTGTTGCATCCAGCTTGTGCCATGCTGTCTGAATGTTTTTTGTCAGCCAAGAAAATGAGAACTATTGTTTGAACTGGACCCAAGTAGCAGGTGCTAATCCTTGCATTAATAGTGAGGTCCACCAATGTAAAAAATTACTCTTTAAAAACGTTAATGCCTTTTGCATCTTAGAAGACTTTGTAAAATTACCTCCAAAGTATGCGACATCAAACTGTTGGATAAAAGTCAAATATTTCAACTTGTCCTGCATACCGCTAGAAGTTCACTGCTTGACCACCTTCCTTATAGTCCTTAGCCTTTACGCTCTAAGGTGTCAAGTGACCATAGACTAGTGGCAGTAAGAATGGAAAATCCTCATGCATCTTCTTCTCTACACTGACCTCACTAGTCTTTGCTGGGAAATGCTCACTAGACGGAGGAATTTCAACCATGCTAACAGGTGGTGCAGGCATCAAAATTAAATTGTAGAAGGTCTAATGTCCCGGCTGTACACTGATGCTAGCATAAAGAGGGTTCACTGCATCAGTAGGCAAGATTCCTGGTGACCCTCTTGGCATGAATCCTAGAAAACTAGTGAGCTACCTTGCCATGGCCTGAAAAATTGACCCACCACCAAAGTATCCAGGTTGGACAGCAAGCTGGGTAGAAATGGTAGGCATAAGAAACTATGCATTACTCCCTTGACCATTCACTCTTGGATCCTGTGCCTGTGTAGCTTGTAGCACTGGACCAATCGTTACTACTGGTATCTTCTCAACATGCTCTACAATAGCAAGAACATGTTCCTTCAATCTATTTGTGGCATGATGAGACGATCTAGCTTGTGAATCCTCTTTGCATGATTTCATAAACTTCTTCATTCTGGGATTTTTGACAAGTTGTTCAAATGTTGCCAACCATGCTCATGAGTTGCGCAATAAACAGATCTTCTTGTTCCTGGTCTTCAAGAGTCATATTAAGCAGTGGCACACACTCTGTCCTGACAAATGTTGACACCTAGTACCCGTCGTGTCTCTACGGTGTCTGTGCATTGAAGAGGAACTCTCTTCAGGAGGAAGCTTGCCTTTGCCTTTATCTGCCATAGCTTCAACTCTGGATGAAGCAAGTCCAAGGTATCCAAAGAAAGATTAGTGTAAGCTTTCTCACCTCTAAACTATCTGTGTGTATATCCTATTCACCCAAGGCTTTCCGTGTTAGACTCTTTAAGGAAAGAGTTCAAATCCCGTTGATGGAACCATAAAACCGGTCTATGGTCTCATAAAGCGATGATTCTATCAATTAAATACTTGGACTTTTCATTCACACACACACTTCAAATCTCACTTCCTCACTCAACACCAGATTGGCCCCAAAGTCTGGTGCACCTTGCGATATTTCTTTATTAATAACAAGAGGAAAATTACAAAGGTAGGGATTTCTAGAATTTAGAACCTGTTATCTGCTGATTTTCACCTGTTTTGACAGGATTTTGGTAGCATAACAATACTATTGAAAGCTTTGAGAAATATCTCAGGTAGGCAATTGATCAAAACCCTCTCAAAGGAGCCCAAAATAGTCAATTTTAGACTGTTGTAATCTTTGGTTATGACCTGTTTTCAACTCTAAACAATCCCTGCACTGTCCCTTGTATCATGGGCCATGTTGCCCTCCATTCGGGCATTAATTTGAGTGAAAAACAGTCCAAATTTAGCACTAATTCAGAGCTAAAATCAATGCCTAATAAGAGAGGTTATCACCCTCTCGCGTTCCTGCTTTGGAGTAGCAATTAGCTACTCCTGTTCCTGATCAATGAGGCTCTTGCATTGGCATTTTGCATCAAAACTACACAGTTGTACATTATGTCAAATGATTAGCCCTCTAGTGGGGCATTACCACTGTATAATAGAGGTAGAGGTGACCTAGAGGGAGCAAGTTCAACCTCCAGTGCATAGAGAGCAGGGAAAGCGAGCAGTCAATAGATTTTGTACATGTTGCAATCCACCACACCTTGCAAAAAGAGCCCTCAGCTGGATTTCAACGTCCTCTCTTACTCTCAAGCTGGAAAGTGGCCAAGAATGTGCAGAGTGGCACTCATGCATGGTTTTCTCGCTTTGTACCTACCGGTCTAAAATTATCTAAACCGGTTACTTAGTTGACTTAGCGGCAAAGTAATAAAATGTTCCTCTTGTCATTCCAAAGCTAATGAGAACATATTTCAAGGTCCAAAAATAAGAACTCCCTAAATTTTAGGGATCATTTCCATTGCATCCCCTCGAGTCTCCTGACCATCTTTTAGCACTGTGATCGCATTTAAAAATGCAACGTGGCCAAGATATAGTGACTTCAAGTCGATGTCCACTCACAGAGTGCACTTTTATGTCCGGTCTCTGTCATGCACAATCTTCAGTGGCCAAGCATACGGTCTTGATCCACTATCACTCTATTCTTCAGTGCCAGTTCTAAGGCTCAGATAGTCCATTAGTCGAAAGTCCAAATGGCTATCTTTATCTGGCCATACAATGGTCCAAGCTTGTTCCAAGAGAATTTCAGGGGAAAGCAACAGTAGAAAAGAAAAATAAAAAGGAAGATATCTATACATATAAAATAGGAGATAAAGAAACTGCAAAAAAGACCACCACTTGGTGACACATGATGCTTGACAACATGTCCTAGAAAAATCCTATTGTTTTCCTGAGTGGAATAAAGTGAGCTTGCTTGCCAAATCTGTCCACAATGGTCCAAGTTGCATCATTTCTAGTTTGAGTCTTTGGGAGATGCATAATTAAATCCATGGCAATACTCTCTCAAGATAATTAGGCACAGACAAAGGTTGGAGTAACCCAAGCATCTTACGTGTGGGGAAGGATGTACAAGATGCAAGAGAGGGAAGGAGAGAAAGGGGGAAGAGGAAAGAGAGCATACACAACAGGTTTGATGGATCTTAGTGAGACAATAATCTCACACTCCTTATTGTTTCCATATAACCAAAGAATAACAATAGACGGGTGCCCGGCCAAACCAACCACGGGCCACTAGCTTAAAACCTAACAATCTCCCTCTTGAAGGCCAACGTGGCCCATGTGGTTGAAGAATGTTTGGGGCTATTATGTACAATTGTACAAAATGTGAAGCATGACCATAGCTTCACCCTACGTCCATCATCTCTATGCAATGTGCGAACCACTTTGAGGCTAAGCTCTTTGTTAGAGCATCCGCTGGGTTTTCATCCATGTGAACTTTAGCAAACTCAATGCATTTGCTAGCCAAAATATCCCATACCACATGATACCTGACCTCTATGTGTTTTGAATTGGAGTGAAATACGGGGTTCTTTGCTTACGCAATTCCACTCTGACTGTCGCAATGTAACACTGGAGTCTGGTGTATACCAAGGTCTCCCACTAGACGAGATAACCACACAGATTCCTCACTGGAACTGGAAATTGCAACATACTCTGCCGCAGTGGTGGAAGACGAAGTTCAATTTTGGAGACATGATCTCCAAGAGACTGTCGCTCTAGCAAACTAGAAAACATAGCTAGATGTGGATCGCCGAGTGTTCACACAACCCGCATAATCCAAATCAATGTATCCAACTATGGATGCATCATTGTTCCCAAAGCGTAAGTACTTGCTGGTTGAGCCCTTGATGTATCTCAAGATGTGCTTCACTGCTTCCCAATGCTTTCTGCCTAGATTTTCCATATATGTGCTAACCACTCCCACTGCATATGCAATGTCTAGCCATGTGCTAACCATGGAGAACATCAGACTACCAACTGCCAAAGAATACGGAAGCTTTACCATCTCTGTTTTCTCAGCATCCGATTTGGGACAATCATGCTTGCTAAGTTTTTTTATACAATCATTGGGGTACTCAATGCTTTCCCCCTTGCATATTAAAACATTGCAAGACCTTGAGAATATACTCTTCCTATGAGAGTTAAAGTATACCACGTTTACGATCTCTCTTGATACCCATACCAAGAAAATGATGTGCATCACCCAAATCTTTCATAGAAAATGCTTGCTTAAGGCATCCTTGAGAAGTGAAAACTTTCTGGATATGAGCATATCATCCACATACAAAATCAAAATGATGAGGGAACCATTGTTCAACCTCCTTGTGTACAAGCAGTGATCCTCTTGTCTCCTTACGTAACCCTGGGACTGAATGAACTTATCAAACTTGATGTGCCATTGCCTTGAGCCTTGCTTTAACCCAGATAAAGCCTTCTTGTGTCTAGACACCATCTCTATCCATGTTGGCTTCTCAGGCTTTATCACAAAACCTTCTTGTTTCATGTAGACATCCTCTTCAAGATCCCACGAAGAAATGTTGTCTTCATATTCATTTGGACCAATTCCATGTCCTTGATGGCTACTAGACCAAGCACAAGATGCATCATAGTCATCTTGACCACGGGAGAAAATATTTCATCAAAATCCACACCTTTTGTTTGCTTGAACCCTTTAGCAACCAATCTAGCCTTATACTTAAGCTCGGGATCATCTGTCATGTACTTCTTCTTGTACACCTATTTTTGCAATGCCTGTTTACCCGCAGGTAACTCTGTCAAATCCCAAGTTTCATTTTCTAAGATTGAGTTATACTCAAATTGCATAGCCTCTTCTCACTTCACACTATTGTCCATTTGAATGGCCTCTTTGTAGCAAGTGGGCCCATCGTAGTCAATGACTAGCAAATAGTCAGTGCCTAGTTCAATCCTGGCTCAAAATGCTCAGGTGCATGAGATGTATGAGTAGATCTTTGAAGTGCTTGACTGCTAGATTCATCTCTCTCTAGAGACATGTGTGTGTGCTAGTGGAAGGTGCATCACTAGCACGTCCAACATTTTGTGTAACTAGTGGTGAGGCAACATATTCAAATCGTACTCTACAAAACTCAATGTCTTTCACTGGATTTCTATGCATTTTAGACTTGTTCATATAACATTCTTAGATTCCGGGTGCCAGAGACAATATCCCATCTCTCCATCCACACCATATCCAATGAAGATGCACTTGTGTGATTTGGGGTCTTACTTTTGTCTAAGCTCTTTTGGCACATGTGAGAATGCCTCACATGCAAACATACGTAATCTGTCATAATTGGGTTGTTTGCCCATCCACATCTCCTGCAGAACCTTGTACTTTAATGGTGTCCTACGTGACCAATTGATCAAATAAGCAGTTTCGTCATGACAGCTTCTCCCCAAAATTCTTGAGGCAAGTTGGCCGTAGACAACATAGAACTGACCCGTTCCTGAATGGTTCTAATCATCCTTTTAGCCACACCGTTCTAAGCGGGTGTGTAAGGCATGGTAAATATCTTATAATGCCTCATTTACTGCAAAAGTCCTTGAGCTCTAATGCCTCCATTGTCAGTTCGCAAAGCTTTAAGCTTTCTACCTGAATGGTCTTTACCAATGCGAAGAACTTTTGAAAGACACTAAAACGTCGCTCTTCTGCTTCAAGAGATAAACCCACACCTTTCTAGTAGAGTCATCTATGAATGTCAAAAAATATAATGCTCCCCATAGAGACTTGATTGGCATAGGTCTGCACAAGTCGCTATTTATGAAATCGAGTGGACTTCCTAACTCCTTGTCTAAAGGCGCTGATGTCAACATAGTTTTTTTTCCATACATGCAATGCTCACATAAAGAGAAGTTAGAGTAATTCAACACAGGGATATAACCAGAACGCTACAAGACTTTCATTCCCTTTTGACTCATATGTCCTAGCCATCTATGCCACAACTCTGTAGACAGCAGCTCGGCTACACAAATAGAATTCTCTTTCACGAAAGAGACATAAAGTGAGTACAATGAGCCAAACTTCTGGCCTTTAAGCATGACCATATTTCCCTTCTTGATAATCCAAGAACCATGAGCAAATATGGTAGTGTAACCCAAATCATTCAGCTGTCCAAACAGACATCAAACTCTTTATCAATTTGGGTACATGTCTAACATTTTGCAGCATAAACTCAATGCCATTACGCATAGAAAAGTTGATATTGTCCACACCGCATATATCAAACTCATAAGAGTTGCCTAGCTTCATTGTGCCATGCATGGCAGTGTACATAGAAAACCACTCCTTGTGAGGAGTCACGTGAAAGCTAGCACATGAGTCCACAATCTTTGGCTGGGTGCCCGCCGATTGTTATTCTTTGCTTATATGAAAACAATAAGGAGTGTGAGAATATTGTCTCACTAAGCTCCACCAAACCTATTGTGTATGCTCTTCTTCATCTTTCCTCTTTCCTCTTTCCCCTTTCTCTCCTTCCCTCTCTTGCATCTTGCACATCCTTCCCCACAAGTGGTATCAGAGCAAGGCGGAAATCCCGAGTCCACCAACAGGTGCATGCATGAGCTTTGCTTTGAGCTAATGCTCAAAGCCTTCCAACAAGAATTTTGAGTTCTATAAATGGAGGAGCTCAAATTCTGCAGTGGAGATTCCAAAGCAATACTGTGGCAAAAGCAAAGCAATACAACATAGTGTTAATTGCTAACAATGGCAACTCTTAGATCTCGTACAACATAGGAGCAATCGACATATTGTTGCAAGACCTCTAGAAGATAATGGTATTGCAAGCAAGGCCAAAAAGAGCTAACTTTTTAACGCTAATGCATCTGAGAAGGAGGTTGCACTATAAAATCTATTAAAAGCATCATTGAGCTCTTTGAAGGTAGCGCAAGGAGAGAATCTCAACATTGTTTGGCTTCCTCAATAGTGCTACAGTGTGAGCTAGAGAGAGAGAGACATCCTCTATGTGTGCATAGAGAGAGAGAGAGAGAGAGAGAGAGAGAGAGAGTGGTTGTGTGTGTGTGTGGGCATCTTCGGCTCCAACATCAGCATCGGCTCAATTTCTTGGCATCGAGCCAACTTTTGCTAAGTTTTTCAACATTGAATCTATTTGCTCTTAGTTTTTGACATCAACACCACTCTCGAACATTGAGAGTGAGAGTGAGAGAGAGAGAGAGAGAGAGAGAGAGAGAGAGAGAGAGAGAGAGAGAGAGAGAGAGAGAGAGAGAGAGAGAGTAGAGACTCTACAGTTTCTTCGACATCGGCTCCAGACTCTCCGATTTTGATACACACAGAATATGTGCACTTCTTGGGATTGTCATCAACTTGATCTCACTTCTCAATATCGGCATCATCTTGATGTCAGCTCTTGGCATCGACATCACTTTTGGCATCAGTTCTTCTTGACATCTCCAACATCGGCTTTCTTGTCAACGATCATTTACCGCAGACGATTCTGTTCATGGATTGCCATACACCAGTTTCTCTAGGTTTTCAAACACTTACAGAGTCTAGACACAGCGCCTTCACGGGCACTTTTGACAATCATTCTGGCGATCATTTCTCTACGGATGGATGACCATGCATTGATAAATGCATGTTTGTTTGAGCATGCAGCATAGTGCTATTGAGCTCTTTTGAGAGTAGATATCCCTGCAAGGGTCCTTTTTACTGCATGCAACAGTTCTTAGCGCCTGTTTGTGCGCGATCACTCATGTATGTTGTGTTGCGGTTACTACCTTTGTACGTCTTTTGTGGTGCCCTTTTGGCTTGACATTTTGGCAGTTTCTTGGTCGTCTCTGAGACTTGGACCACCTTTTTGAGACTGTGGCTAGTCATTTTGAGTATGCTTAGCCTTTAGAGGGTCGTAGTGTGAGGTTTTGTTTGAACTAGGATATTCTCAAATGTTGAGATACCTTCAACGATACAGGTTGCTAGAGTTCCCTTCTTTGGGTAACCTTACCATAGGATATGTCTGATCTGATATTTTTTCTTTTGACACTGAGTTGGCGGTCACACAACAGTTGGTTTTGAGTAGTTTATGCCCAGTGGTTGTTTTGAGTAGTTTATGCACTTACTTTTTCTTGTTGGGTTTGAGAGTTTGCTCCTCATACAGAGGAGACTCTGTTGGATTTTTCCCGCAAGTCCATTTTATGCATTCTTGACATATTTGACTGTTCTTACACAATGAATCTGCTACATTTGGTTTGCGTTTTTGCTCCTCTTATAGGGGAAACTCTGCCAAAATTAACCTTGGTGAATCCCATTTACTTTACCATAATGGATAAGACCAATGCCAAAAATTTATGGGATGCTCTATGTGCAGCATGGGATGGCAACAATGCCTCGAACAAGGTTTTCTTGATGAAGAAGCTTATGTGCATGAATATGTAAGAGGGCACTAATGTTAGTTCTCACCTTAAATGAGTTCAACAACATATTTTTACATATTACTTCAAAAGGTCTCAATTTCGGTGATGAAATGAAGGCCATTTTCTTGCTATGTTCACTACCATTTTCATGGGATATATTCAAGACAACTATAATCAATTCTGCACCTAATGGCAAGCTAGTTTTTAGTGATTTTAGTAGTGTGTTGCTCACTGAGGAGATTCAATGTCAATCTCTTGATGCAAGTGGGTGTGGTGATGCGTATGTGGCTAGTGGAAATCGCGACAAGTAAAGGCAGCCTGGTTGTAGCCGCGGTCGTTCTTAGGATTGCAAGCAAGGTTGCAGCAAGAGTCGCGGCAAAGACATGAGAAATGTTGAGTGTTACTACTACTGCCATAAAAAAGGACACTTGAAGAAAGATTGCCACACACTGCAGTGTGACAAGGGCAATGAGAAAGTGAAGTCTGACAAACCTAAAAGCAATGTGAAAATTGAAGAGATTAATGTGGTTGAGTCTCTAGCCATTGAGATAGTTTGTGACATGCCAAATGATGTGTTGATTTTCATATTGGATTTGAGTCTTGATGCATTATTATCTCTTGACAAGCGTTATGCACAAAATTGGATTGTGGACTCCAAACTAGCCACGGGCCATTGGCCTCCTGAAACCTAACATTATGCCAATCGTACTGACTTTTTGGCATACCAAATATTCCCTAACATACTAATCGATGTTTGCTTAAGGCTTGGCCAAAAGAATTATCTTTCAATGCTAGAGCCATAGGAAGAATACCCCGATGACCCACATAAGGAAAATCATGTGCTTCATCCATGGTTTTCTTCCTCAATGGCACTGCCACACAAATTGCTTGGTGGTGGTAGAGGTAACCATCCCAAATGGAATAGGGATATTCATTCTCTCTGTTTTGTAACTTCTCCAAGATGGAGGACAAGTCTGGATTATTTAGATACAAATCTAGAAGTGATTCCGGTTTTTGATAATACACAAAAGTAGCTGCATTCACCCTAGGTTGTCTAGACAATGTGTCTGTAGCGAAGCATGTGCTTCATCCATGATTTTCTTCCTCAGTGGAACCTCCACACAAATTGCTTGGTGGTGGTAGAGGTAACCATCCCAAATGGAATAGGGATATTCATTCTCTCTATTTTGTAACTTCTCTAGATGGAGGAGAAGTATGGATCGTTTAGATACAAATATGGAAGTGATTTTGGTTACTGCTGATACATCGAAGTAATTGCATTCACCCTAGGTCATCTAGACAATGTGTCTGCAACCACATTCTTACTCCCAACTGTATAAATACTTTGAAAGTGAAACATAGACAAAAAATGGCCTTTCTCATCTGCTTCTCAAATAGTTTCTGTTGCGTGAGAAAATACCACAAACTCTGGTGATCGATTTTGATCACAAAAACCACTCCTAGAAGATAATGCTTCCAGGTAGACAAAGTGTGAATCATAGCTAGAAGTTCCTTCTCATATATTGAGGCATGCAATTCTACATCCTTGAGCCATCTACTTTCATAAGCCGCTCCATGGGCTTCTTAGAAAATCACTACATCGATGCAATCACCTGAAGCATCAAACTGAACCTCGAATGGTTTCTTTAAGTCTGGCACTATCAAAATAGGTTCATGGATGGGGGATATTTCCAGGCGAGCAATTTTTGGTGAGCGCTTTTTAGGAATCAGGTGAGCAGATTCCTAAAAAGATTCTCTCTTCCTCCTTGTCGACTCTTTTGTCTTTTTCATATCTCTATCTCAAAGAGAGAGAGAGAGAGAGAGAGAGAGAGCGAGAGGTATTAGGGAGGTCGAGACATAGATAAAGATAGAGAGAGAGAGAGAGAGAGAGAGAGAGAGAGAGAGAGAGAGAGAGGTATTAGGGAGGTCGAGACATAGATAAAGATAGAGATAGAGAGAGAGAGAGAGAGAGAGAGAGAGAGAGAGGTATTAGGGAGGTTGAGACATAGTCAAAGATATGGAAGCTAAACAAATTGTTTCAAAAACAATAGAGACAAGGGTACTTAAAACAAGAACACCCATTAATAATAGAAAGTTACATTTTATTGCACTTGCATTACATATGCAAGAAGCGTTCATCTTTTGGAAGGCCCGGTTTTAGGAGTTGATGTGCTCCCTTTGAGTGGAAAATGAAGATTCACCACGTTCCCTAGCTGTTGCGTCATTTCCTCCTCATCCTCCTCTGTGATGAGCCCAATCTTGTTCCAGCAAGAGAAAGCAAATTGTCCCTTCTCGTTCAAGCTAAGTAAGCTCCGCATATTGAGTTCCTTGCGGCATTGATAGAGGCAATACACAGTGATGGTTGTCTTTAGAGCCTCCCTAAACCAGTTTGCTCCATACAATGCCTCTCCATTGGGAATGGCTTCCATGGCATCCCACGCAGACTTGATCTTACTGTCAAGATCGTCGGACATCGTGAAAAGAAAGAGAGGTGTGCTAGGAAGCTAGTGGACGCTTTCACAAAAATAATTCAAGTATGGAAATTTATAGCCACTGTGGATATATTATATTACTTTATACACGATTTGACACATAAACAACCAGTTCTCAAATATGAAAAAAAACTGCAAATGAATGTACCAAAATGTGGCCATCATAAGATAAAATTAGAAAGCAGTATAGTTGTACAGGTAAAGCATACTAAGAAAAAGTGAGAATTGACAAATGCTATGCATCCATGCTTGGATAAGTCCCCGGCTTCGGCTCAGTGCCCTGAAGATATCAACATCTTCCAGGATTGGTTGATGGATAAACATGTTCTCATTTTGGCTTAGCCCTAGCACACGCAGATAAATAAAATACAAATGTTTACATGCAAGATATGGTTTTTGCTTTGACACCCGTTCCATGAAGTCTGGACATGTGCACGATGGCTGGTTGCTAATATAAACTTTGTACATCCCGACATGACCATCTTCACTTTTGGTCTCTACTTTGAAGACCTCATTAACACCATGTGCTGCACATATCTCTTCTACGACCTTCGCTCTCAGGGCTAGTGCTAAACTGATCTTGCGAGCAGCATCCTCGAAATGGAAGTCCGATACCGTACACGCAAACCATCTCGCACTGTGGCTCTTGCACTGCCTTCAGGAGTGGATGTATCTTTTGACTTGAAAGGAGAGTTTTTCATATTTTGTGCAGGAGCAACTAGTGTTACATTAGATACTCCTTCTTTGCTGAGATCCACTTGATACCCCCCTTCATGCAATATATGCACCTCATCCTCCGATAGGTTGGTGCCCACATGCACAGCCCAAGTGTGTGGTGGATGCTGAGGCTGTGGCTCAATGTTCTGGTCTACTATATGGCAATGCAAGAAATGATCTAGACAAAACCAAAACCATTGACGCACCACACCATTTGGATGTTTTCGATATCCTTCAAAAGATGGGGTTGGTATACCAAGGTTAGAACCTGCTATACTGCATGCACACCTGCGTCCTCCTCTTGGCGTGCTGCTACATGTGACCCTGCTACCTTGTGGAGTTCGGCGTATGGCCCACATTGCCTCATTGACCTTGCGCTCAACTACATACTGCCCACCAGAACCTATACTTCATTTTAGGGTTTGTGATATCCCTTCTTATGCAAAGTTGATCTTACATAGTCTTCCACACTTCTTGCGATCTTTGGTGACCGAGTTGTACTCAAGCCTATGCAATGCATCATCTTCCACGTTGATAACCTCATTTGGCTTGCGTTTTTGCCTTGATGTCTCCTTATCTCCTGTTAATGGGGTTGGTTGTTTATACATTGGAGTGCCCTCAGTACACAATCACACGTTGCAATACAGAAAGCAATTGTCTTACAAAAGTGGCATGTAAGGCTCTTATCTCCAATCTTACAATATTGCCCGGGTGCAGTTTCCTTTTCATGTACCTGTTGAAATGACTTGTATTGGGAATATGATAATTAACCAAGCGGACACATTGTTCATTCATGCACTTGAGAGATCCTATGCAATGACTAAGACACACTACACCTAGAAAAACAATATTGGACGTAGTAGGCTTCGACCACAAATGAGGATCATACTTATGCTCCATCGCATCCATATGGTGCAACTTTCCCATGGTAGGTGGAAATTTTAGAACGATATCACCATTGTAAGACCTTGGAATCTCTGTAACTTGTTCCACTTGTTGTATTTGCATTAAAAGCTTTGTCAATGTGCCCTTCTTTTCGGCCTATAAGAGTTTTTGTCTTGTACTCCTTTTGAAGCTATTTGAGAGCAAAACTCGAGGGGGGGTACATAGATCTATAAACTCCTTTTGACCAAATTGCACCTTTGACGAACTATCCACAATGGCAATGGGAGTCATGCTAGGTGAGCCTGCATATTGTGTTTGATGGGATACGTTGACTTTGTATTTACGTGAAAGCTGTTCATCCAGTACATAGATGAATTCACCCAAATTGTTGAGCGTCCTCTCAAGAGGCAAATTCATTTCAATATCACCAACTTCGATGACTGCATATAAAGTTGTAAATTGCATTGGAGAAATTAATTCTTAAAAAAATGATTCAGATATTATAAATTTACCATCGTAAAAAGGATAAGAAATCTCTTTACCCAAGAAAAATAAAGAGCAAGCCATAATAATATGCTAAGCAAATAATTAAGCACAAGATCACGTTGTATAAACTAAAACAAATTGTTTATATACTCATGTCTAATAATATAGCCGTTATAAATTTAAAATTAATATTATTTTATTATTTTGAAAAATTAATGTAAAAAAATACTAAATATTTTTTTAAGAAAATATTTGTTACACAATATTTGTTTGCGACTGTGTGATCACGTAAATTTATTTATTTTAATTTCTTTTTTTAATGTTTATGTGTAAAGGAGATGTGTGAGTGATCGGGTGTGCTAAGGATAGGGGGGCAAGATGCTGTAAGTCGAAGTCGAAGGGTTGGGGAGTCAAGTAACGGGGACGTTTAAGAGATAGTACTCCCCGCCCCCCTCCCATGCTATTTGGGCGATGAGGAAGGGGAGTGGGGGGCGGGTACGTTGCCGCTAACGGGGACGAAGGTGGGGTAAGGAGGGGCGGGGCGGGGTGGGGCGGGGTGGGGTTTGCGTGCAGGGCCGCCACTTGGGGCGGAGGCGAAGACGGGGCCGAGGCGGAGCATTGGCCATTGGCGACCAAGCGCCCATGGCACACACGTTGGCCATGGGCAGGCATACGCCCCCACGTAGGGGCGTGTATCCGCCTTTGACCAACGCGTGGCTAGAGGCAGAGTACACACTCACAGTCATACGCGTGGCAGTCCACGTGGACACGTAGGGCCATTCAGGCCACCGGATGTCCACATGGACTTGCCACGTGTACCGTCGTAGCCGACGATACACGTGGCAGGCCACGCGCACTGTACCACGTGGCGTGCCACGTGTACCTTTCGCGGCGGACGGTACACGTGGCAAGCCACGTGGTCGATGCACTGCCTGCGTGGCAGTGCACGTGGCCACGTGGCCTGCCACGTGTACCGTCCGCCACCGAAGGTACACGTGGCGAGTCCACGTGGACATGCGGTGGCATGCGTGGCCCTGCGTGTCCACGCACACACGTTGCAAAAAGCGGTGTGTGTGTGTGTGAGCACACACACACGAACGCATACACACACACCCACGTAGGCGCGTATGTGTGCACACACGCACACAAACACACACACAGGTGCGTGTGTGTGTACACACAGGTGCGTGTGTGTGTACACACGCTGGCGTGTGTGCCAGCGTGTGTGTGTACACCACACACACCCGCCTGCATGCAGCACGTGTGTGTGCACACACACAAATGCCAATACGTGCGTGTGTGTGTGTGTGCTGACACACGTGCACGCCTGCGATATGCACACACACGCACACGCGTGCACGCACACACACACACACACACACACACACACACACACACACTTTCACCCTCCTCTCTCATACGTATACACACACAAGGACAAAATAATAAAATTAAAAAATTAAAATTAATAAATAAAAATGAAAGCTTTATAAAGAGCATTGACCTTCTCTTTTCACTTTCCTCATCTCTATTTTCTTCTATTGCAGAGATCTCTCTCTATCTCTGTGTCAAGTTTTCTTTTGTTCACATCTCAAACTCTTACCTACAACTTCTCATAAATCATACCTATATCTATATTCTTTAATTCTTTAGCGCAAGCATGAGAACAAGAAATCAATCCAAAAATATTGGTGCCGTTGATGAGGTTGATGTTACTACGTCACAAGAAGTACAGGATAACGAACAATCTCAAGCCTTGAGTTCTTTAGATTGCATTGTGTCCATTCGTAGCCAGAGTGGATGGAACAACACAATCAAGCATCGGACCCAATCATCGTGTGGAAACAGGTACCGCTATTGAAGATGTAAGAGATGAAGCGTTTAGAAACGTTGTCGACAAGCACATTTCATTGGGTTGAGTGGATTCTCATAGAGCACCATATGATGGAAAACTTCCACGCTTACCTCTATGTCGACTTCTTTCAAACCCCGCCATCCGCACGCATGATGACCATGTGGCCGATTTGCAACTCTCCACTGCAAACAAAAGCTACCAATCAACCATGGCAAGATTTATTGTTAGTGAACGGATTCCTAGGGAGGATCACAAAAAAATTTCTCATCGTGGTCATGCTTCGAGGTATCTTGCAATGTCATATGATTTGGATGAGGAGCTTCGTCAAATCCCCGAGCTTAGTCACATGGTCGAGAGGTACTTTGTGGTTTGGAATGGTAATCACCGATTGGAGACATGGATGTGGTGGATGAATGAGAATGACATCCCAATTGAGAAGGCACCAAAGGTGGAGTGCGTTCTAGTTGATTTTCAGCCCCATGAGACAACGGAGTTTCTATTGGTTTTGGGAATGATCAATAGGTAAGCCCAACTTTTTTTGTGTGAATGTAAATGCATCTTATTTTTTAACTATATAAATTACAATCGAGTGTTAAACAGGGCCACAAGGGTCTCAGTGCCTCACACAACTACTGATGATGTTTTCATGATGAGAAAGCTAGGGTTGGCGGACCCTACTTCACTTTTGCAAAATTTCCCCGAAAGAGCGTGTTTGGCAACAGAAAGGGCTTTGAATTTTAGAGGTCCAAACAAGTCCAAGTGGCTAAAATTGCTAATGGTTGTCCTTGTGCAACTACTTTGGAAGGTATGCTTTAAACCAATGCTAAATGAGAATATGTTTAGATTGCGCAATCTTATTATGTGTATTTTGATTGAGTCCTTGGCAAATGATAGGAAGAGTTCGATCATATGTTTAGTAGTAAAACAGAAGGGCTACCATCAAAAGGGAGTTTTGACTACGAGTTAGCACCTGACGCATATGAGGAAAGCATCAATCTAGTGCTATCTCAAACGGAGCAATACTTTACGCGCAAAGAGCTTGAGATAGCCACCATTGCAAATCCAGATAATGGCAACAATTTTTTTCAAAAATGTATATCATTTACAGGTTGGGGCGAGAGGACCACGAAAATGACACCCTCGAGAGTGGCAGAGGTTGCGCGTGCACGCATTAGCCCGAAAGAGTAAGTAAAAGTCATTTAAATCATTCGATATATTACTCTTTTTATATGTAGCAATAAAAAATAAGTCTCGCTTTTCCTTTGCTAGGAAGTGCCGCTTGCTTGATTTGCTCCAAGGCGGTGATGCATCCTTGAAGGAGAATGGCATAGATTTGACGGAGAAGGCCTGGATCCAGTGGCTTCGATATCACATGTATTGGTGGCAATTGGAAAGGTTAGATTTAGTGATTATGTGCACCAGCTAGCAATTTGTTGATAATGTAACTTGTGACTTATTATTTGCTGCAATAGAGTGCTTGAGATGGCCGAGAAAATGGAGGTCGAGAATCATGATGTTGCTATCCAACACGAGAAGGCTGAAGGTAGAAATGGTTGCACACTTGCCCACACATTACTGATATACAGATGCAAGCACTTTGAGAAGGCCTTCAAGAAGTGGAGTGCTCGGATCAGGTCCACACAGGATCCCGAAGAGCAACCCCACTTTGCTTGCACGGCACGACGCTTGTTGTACAGGTTTGACATCTTTAATTCACAAATTAAGAATGTAGTAGGACACACTAATCTTGTTCTTGGTGGCTCAAAACATTGTGGTTTGTCTTGTAGATGGTGGAGAGATGCTCTTGTCTTTCCCATTCCCAAGCACCCCAGTGATGCATTGTGCATGTCGGAGAGAGAGGAGACGGGCTTATATCCTGATGAGTTGATAGAAGACTTGCGGCCAAAGGGAGCATGGCTCAAGTGTTCTTGGTGGCTGGACTACCCGGACAAGGACTACCGACCTGAAGAGGAAGATCTATACATATGTATCATTCTATATAGCTTTTACCTTTGCCATGCAGCAATACAACATGGGCTCAATAACTGTTCTTTTTTAATTAATAGCAGAGCATACTCCGTCACGGAAGAAAGCAGTTGTGATAGAGGATGCTCTATCTCCAAACACATCAAAGAAACCGGACAAGAACTTGAAAACAGACCTCAAAGAAAGACTTGCAAGCACAACCGGCTGACAAGCAACATGGGAAGAGAAAGAAGAGGGCTGTAGTTTACAGTGATAGTGAGAGCGAGCATGTGGTTGTGGAGTATTCTGTAGAAGTCAGCGATAGTGCTCATAGCCTTGGTGCTATGAGCCACAGTGTACCGACACTATCCTTCACTCCAAGACCACTGGGGGGCATCCAGAAATCCCCTCCATGTTCACCATCTGATGGCAGGGCTGCAGAGGACCTATCAGACATGGCCAGAGTTGTGGGAGATAACCATCCAGGTACGTGAAAATGGTTAATGTTGTGTTGTTCTCTTTAGCATTGCTTGAAAGATATATTTGATCTTATGTTGCTACATACAGATATGCATGTAGAGCCGCGCCACCTTGCAATGCATGCTAGTGCCAAAGAGTTGGCAAAATCTATTCCAGATGTGTTGTGCAATGAGAGGTCAACCACGCTAATTTACAATCATAGTTATGTGCACAATTTTAGTGCTAACAAAGATTGCATGCAGTTCTATGCAGCCACTACGTAGATTTTTGGGCTCTCTATCAGGAACAGGGCATATGAACCCCATCTTGAGATTGGGCGGCGTACGTTTGGTGTACATGGCCTTTCCCTTACACACTAGGCCACATGCAGCTAGCACAGGTGGGGTTCCTTTATGGAACCAATGGGATAGTGAGCTTGTGGATGTTGCATTCCTTCTGGCAACTGAGTTTCTTTTGGTTGATGGCATGGTTGTGCGACATGTCGTGCAGAACATCTGTCCATTGTCACTTCGAAGGCAGAGGGAGCTGGTTTCCAGTTGTTGAGGATATTGTACATACGGCTGTCGGAGTCTAGTTGTACGACTGTTCAAGACTATTTAGAGGGGGTATGTTTTTTTTGTTTTGATAATGAATAGTAACTTCGATGTTTGTATTTCAAAATAATAATGTTTACTTCCATTCGTAGGTTGGTACTTTGTTGTTGGTCATTTTTTCAACCCCTAGAACCGGTGGGTGTCGGCTTCTGAGGTATGATCGAGCGGATGGAGAGATTGTAGCAAATGTACATGGCTTCTCTGCAGATGAGGACATGTTGTGGGAGAAGCTACCAGGTTCAGATTCCACACAGTGGAATGGGTCGGCCTTATCGTAGAGGTGTTGAGAGGAGTCCAGCATTTGCCAAGTGGTAGAAACTTTTTGGAAGTTTTTCTGATTGTACCTAGATGGCTACTAGGTACCTTCACAGACATAAGAGATGCTGTGTTGGATTGTTTTGCAGGAGTTGGGACATTGGCAGCACAATGTTTACTACTACGTAGACATTGCATCAGTTGTGAGAAGGATTGGGCAGTTTTCAGTGCTTGTCTGGGGCCAGCTCAGTGCCTACCTTCCGATTTAGGCTCGACATTGATGTTTCATAGGAGTGTCAGAGCTCAGGAAACTAAGCAACTGCAGCAGGTATTCGAGGAGCTTCATCCGCTCGACCCACCTTTCCCAACACCACTCAGCAGTCAGGGCGGGGCAGTAGCAGCACCGTATCCCACTTTCACGGCCCCAGTTTTGGCATGGCATGCAACTGGACCGTCTCCCAGTGCATTCATTGCCTCCACATCTGAGGCCCTTCCTGGAGTTGATCCATTGCCTATTTCACTACCTACAGCCCCCTCCCCCCCACATATAGTTTGTACCCTCTGCCATTTGGAGGAGTTCCCCCAGCATTTGATGCACTGCCCCCGTTGGCACGACCTTTGTTTCCTCCCAGTGCATATGGCCCCCCACCACCCTTCTTTCATCCACGTCACCCATGATGTATCCCCCCCCCATATGTATTTACTTTTGATGCAATGGAACACATAGATTTGGGGTTTGCTATATGAAATAGGCCATAATTGTGTGTAAGGAACTCTTGTTTCTCTTATTAATAGTGTATTGAATGAATCCATGGTGTTTTTTGTTTGAATGTAAGTTGGTCGTGAAACGACAATCAAATTTTAGTTGAAGAGAGAGAGAGAGAGAGAGAGAGAGAGAGAGAGAGGAAACAAGAGAGAGAGAGAGAGAGAGAGAGAGATGGGTAGATTGTCCCTTCTTTTGGGAATCCGCTCGCCCGATTCTTAAAAAGCGCTCGACAGAAATTGCTCGCCCAAAATTATGCCCTTCATGGATTAATAAATACTTTAGTCTGTTAAAGGCACCTTGTTTTCTCGATCCCCATTTGAAAAGGATCTTCTTCCTTGTTAGGTCATGGAGCACCAAGGATCTTCTTCCTTCTTAGGTCATGGAGTGTTCCTGCTACTTGAGCAAAGCCTCAGATAAACCTCTACCGATAATAAGAACACAATCCCAAAAATCTCCGTAAATCATACCGTAGTGGGACTTGGCCAATCTTGTACCACCTAGATCTTGGCGGGATCCACACTAACTTGGTTGTGAGAGACTATATGGACGAGATAGCATATATCTATGATAAAGAACTCACTTTTCTTTGCATCTACATGCAATTCATGCTTTCACAATTCCTAAAACAATATGTCCAAGAAAGACGAGCATGTCATTACAGAACACTCCTGTAAAAGCTCGGTGGGGTTGAAAATTTGATCCATCATTCAATTGAATGTGGCGGGAGCATTGGTCAAGCCGAAAGGCCTTACCAAAAATTCATAAAGTCCAAAGGTAGTGCGAAAGGCAAACTTATGAACATCCTAAGGGGCTATGCGTATCTAATGATACCCGCTCTTGAAGTCAGTGCAAATAAAGATACTTGCATCCTATAACTTATCTAGAATATCATCAATTCGAGGAATTGGAAAGCAACTGTGGATGGTGATCTTGTTTAAGGATCAGTAGTCTATGCACATTCGGAACGTGCTATCTTTCTTCTACACCAGTAAATTTGGATAGCATTAAGGCAAAGTACTTGGTGAAACTAGACCTTTTACCAGAAGCTCATTGACTTGCTTCAAAATTTCCTCTTGTTGAGCAAGACTTGCCCTTTATAACAGGGGTTGGTTTGGCGGAGAGCTACTTGGTAAAAGATCAATGCGGATCTTTCGGCGACATTCCGGAGGTAGCTTATCAAGAAGAGTGTCCGTGAAACAATCCTTATACTTTTCAATAAATTGAAAACATTTAATTTCCAAACTAGAGAGCAAACCCTCATTGGTTTTATCCTTTTCCCATGAAAAAATCAAGCAGAAACTCACTTATTTATTTCTTTTTAAATGGAGATATGGCTTACAATAGGGAATAGCCAATCCCTTGCATCAACACAAATTTAATGTTCTTGCCCTCATGCTCAGAAGAGAGGGTCTTTTCTAGATAATTTGGGACCGGTTGCATATGGTAATGCCATGGCATACCCAAGATGATATCACATCCCTCAATGGATGCCATCAAAAATGATTCGCGGTCCTTGTACTCGCCAATTGTTAGAAGCTGGACACACCCTACGGAAAATGACTGCTCGGCAGATTATTATTTTGTAATTATTCATTTATTGAGAAAACCTGACATTTCACCTTGTAAATATTAGGGCTTACAGAAGTTTCCAGATTGTATCCCAGTTTTGACATTTAGATTGAGTAGATGGTTCAATTGGAACATTAGGGTTTGAGAATTGTAATGTATTTATACCAGTTTTTGACCTTAATGAAAGACCTTTTGTCATTTTTTAAAAGTTTTTGAAGTCTGTGAGTGAGCATACTGTGTACGAGAGAGAGTGAGAGCTTCATCTTGACGCTACGTGCGCACCGGTGGTCGGAATCGAGTGCGGAGAAGTGCAGCGTGTTGCCCCCAATGAGAGCTACGTGCCAATACCTACATTACGCGCGTACGGTCTGGTTTTGCAACCTCCATCTACGAGCTTCATCTGGTGATTCGGTAAGCATACATTGTCCGATTTTGTATTGCAGCATATCCACGCGATCGCATTGAGTAGAGCTACACATTAGGCACTTTAGATTTCGGAAACGAAGACCTGCAAATTTCAGCCAGACATCCTACGTGATTTTCCACCAGGTGTTTTGGGTTGGGATTTTGGTTCATAGACCTTAGGGAGAGTGACCTATTGGTGTTAGTAGGGTCTCCTTCAAGTTCTGTGGTGTTTCAAGATTGTTTGATGGGTATTCGGCTCTAGAAAGCGTTGTAGGAAGTTTCCTCTTATGCACTCTTGAAGGCTGTAGCTTAGACATTGGGTAGAGACCTCTGTAGGAATTAGTTAGGAGTCAGTCGAGTGTAGGTTGACACCCTATGCTTGCTTCCACGCACCTGTGGGTCGAGCTTCATCCTTAGCTGACAAATCTTGTAAGGTGAGTTCTCGCTGTGCTGACGTCCGTCGCGGCGTATCCGTCCAACATTGGGGCGGCTGTCGGAGATGAAAACCTTAGGTAGGCGACCGAGACTAGTCCTTGAGGATAGGGATTCTTTGGCTTGCCAAGAGTCTCATTTTACATTTAGATAGGATCAGAGGGTGGAGGACTCTCTAGGTCTTAGAGGGAGTGTAGGGAGCGTGTGTCTGGCCTAGATCCTTCGACTTAGGTAGACTTAGGTAGTTTAGTTGAGTTGTGAGTTGATGAGTAGGAGTTGGAGTGGTAGAAGCGGTGAGAGGAGAGCTTGAGAGTCTGGAGAGGCCAGGAAGCAACCAAAACACCATTATCACCATTTCACATGAGGAGTAGGAGTAGAGTAAGTAGGACATCATGATTCAGGATCTAGAGCAGTTCATGCATGTATACTTGCTTGTTAGATTTATCACAAGTTTGTGAAAGACGCAAAAGTGTGTTTGAAAGCTGAAGTGAAGTCCAAAAGTTACTGTGAGTGTTTCTGATAGAGCTGCAGAGCATCAGGAGAATTTATGTCAGGAAAAAAATTAATTTTAAGCCAGGAGACATCCTACGCGTAGGATGTCTACATGCTAATCTAGTTGGAATTTTGGAATTTTGAGTTGTCTAGTGTGTTCAGAAGGTAGGTTTTACCCTATTTTCACCTAGAAAGTGGAAATTTGACCATATCTTGGCAAGATAAGGCCAGATAGACTGAAATTGTCAGACATCCAACCCAAATTGTGCCAAGGCATTAATTTCAGACCAAAACCATAGGATGAATGCATGAGCATGATCTGCATGATATATTGAGTGACTGAGAGAGGTTTCATCTCATTTGGGTGAGAAAATTGGGTTCAAAGCAGACTTTAGCACTTTTGACTGAAAAAGGCTAGAACAGCTAAAATTGGGGACTTTTGAAATCCAAACCAAAATCTAAGCATACCACTGGGTTGTTGACATCAAGGGGAAGCTGTGGGTCAAGTCTGGGGTCAAACAGACCAAGAAGACATCCTACGCGTAGGATGCTATCTGTGTGATTTTGCACCCCAAACCTAATTTTGAGCATACCAAAGTGATCAGCATATGAAGAGGAGTTTGTGCTTTGCATTTGAAGCCATTCAGAGCAAAAAGACATGCTACGCGTAGAATGTCTAAAGCAAAAAATTAAAGCCAGATACTGACTGTAGGCATAGCAAGGTGTTGTATAGCCTGGGACAAGCCTCCTAGTCAATTTTGGTCCAATTTGGAGTTGATTAGATTGATCAAACCAGCACAGCAGGCTGTAGGAACAAATTTTTGATCCATTGACCAGCTTATAGGTGTCCAAATCAAAAAGTAAAAACAATTGTGGACTCAGCACATCAAGGGGAATCCATATTGCAAAAATCCAAGCAAAATAGAGTAGGAGACATCCTACGCGTAGGATGTCTACTGGGGCTTAGTGAAGAGAAAATTTGACTGAACTTATACAGTGAGGTTCCATTTGGCTTAAGGGTTCCAGAACTTCTTTCAGAAGTGAATTTGGACCTTGTTTAACCTTTTGACGGAGCAAAGACAGAATTAAGACTTTTCAAGTAAATTGACCAACATCCAAGGGAAATACCGTTCCAGATTAGCAGACCTAATCCAAAACATCAGCAGTGTATAAAATACAGTAGTGGTTGAGGTTAACTCTCCAATTATACCAATCATTACCTAGATAACCTCTAGCGGTTAAATGCTTTGATTCGATTACCGAAATTAAACGCTTGTGTACAGGTATATTCAGCAGCAAAGCAAGAAGTTGTGCGGAGACTGGTCCTTTGCCAGGTAAGTGGTTGGATTTATGATAAATTACATTGATAAGTTTGATGAATTTAAGATCAGAAAGATACATTTTTAGAGACCAAAAGGTGGCAGGTGACCAAGATAGCTTAGTGTCCACCGTGGAGAGTGTAACAGACAAATCCTTCTTCATGATGGGTAGTCAACAGCTAGGAGGGTTCACCTATGATGGACCAATGCCAGGAGGAAGCACCTCCCTAAATCCTTTGAATGATTCCAAGTTCACTGTGATCTTCTTAGAAGGAACAAACTCAAGGGGAGCCCTAGTTTATTTTGACTATCGAGGGGCCATCTCAGAGACTAGAGATAATTCGAGTCTATGATGATGGAGATAGATTCCGAGACGAAAAGGGGAACCACTATCTGATAGTTAGTAACCCTGAGGATTACAACAGATATGGAGATAACCTAGCGAAGGGGAAAATGGTTTCAGAAACTCAAGAACCACCTCCAAACATTGATCGACCTGGAGCAATTTTTAAGTATGATAAGAAAACAACCAAGGTTTCAACTTATAATAATAATGTGGGAATTTACAAACATGAGAGCGAGGGAATAGTCTCCTACTTTCATTGCAAAGAACCATACCCAAACGAGTTAAGCAAAGACAAGGTTCTTTACTTATTCTCTTATGAAATTGCTATGGGGAAGGATATCGTTTTCATTGATAGGTACGGGCGAGAATACCAACGTATTTTCCCAGAGGAGGTAGAAAAGGCAACAGTTCCAGGAGCATCAACATATGCCCCTGATGAAGTGCCAAGAGCCACCTACACCCCTAGCAAGTCGACAAATCCCTTTTTAGAGGAGTATGACGCAACCTCACATTCTACTCGACCGTAGATATTCAACAACCAAAACCAACCAGCAACCCAGCCATCATTGCAGGCATGGCTTCGACAGAGTGCAACATTGGAGCAAGACCGAAACCGAGATGGTTATCAAGACGCATGAGGGCTAAGGGATTTACAAGAACCACCACTCTATTCACGGTATCAAGGAGAGAGTAAGCCAAAGACTCAAGGGTCAACAGAGCCTGGAAGACCACCCATAGAACGAGTTCGGAGAGATGAACCATCTCTTACAAGAACTGTTAGAAATTACGGCTTAGGAGCACCATTAGGAGAGGAACCAACTTACTATAGAAGACCAGACGAGGTATATCGACTAGGACGTGGAGATCCAATGATGAGATTTGTAGACCATCGTAGAATTAGACCTTCTCAAGTGCAAAAATGGGTAAACAAGAAGTACACGGGAAACAGAGATCCGAGAGATTATGTAGCGGCCTTTGTGTGTGTAATTAGAGCTAAAGAGGTGTTAGACTTCCCTACCCAATTTGCAGGGTTTGGACTAACCTTAGAGGACGATGCAGCTACTTGGTTTGACTCTGTGGAGCAAAGAGACTTTGAGTCTATGGAGGAGGTGTTTGAAGAATTTATCGAGAAATTCTCACAAAGGGGGGGATATCTCATAATACAGTCTCACAAATCCATAAATTCAAACAGAAAGAAGGGGAATTTGTGCGAAAGGCAGCTTTAGGACTAAAAAGATATGTTAAGTTCTGCCATGTGGAAGAACTGCCAACTCAGTCCAGACTTATGCTTATATTTATCCAAGGACTAAGGAATGTGGATCTCCAGAAGGACTTACATATGAAGAGGAGCATGACGTTGAATGAGTTAACTAAGGAGGCTCTTTACCTTGTAGACAATTGTGCGGTCTACAAAGAGGGTGAGTTCAAGGATCTTGACGACGATTCATCCTAACAACAAAGTGGAAGCAAGTCTTCTAAGACAGCACCGAAAGGAGAAGTAGATGTAAACCAAGAGCAGCTTGTAGAGGAAGTGCTAAAAAAGATTAACTTGTACGCCAAACCCCAGGCTAAATAGCCCAAGTGGTGTGCTATTGAACAAAAATGGACAAACCATGGGATGGAGGAATGTTATTATAACAAGGGATATGTGAGAGAGAGACCTTAAGCTCCCCAAGCTCAGGTAGCTTCTCCTCAAATTCCACCGATGCCTAGGTATCAAGCAGGCAACCTACCAGGACCTGTAGGTGTAGAAAGACCACAACCAGTGTTGGGACAACAACCACCCCTACCAGGATTACGACCAGTCGACATAAGATACACACCAACAGTAACCGAATAAGAAGAGAAGGCTTTGGTGCCTATGCATGCATATTATGAATATCCCAATGGATATGCGAAAAATCATGTCTATTATCCACCGGAAGAACCCTCAACACCAGAGCCATGGAGCATGATAGGAGGTACAGGACCACCAAAAGTTGCACAGGCAACAGGAGAAGGAAGATATAGCTTGGATGAAAGAACATTGTTGTTCATAGCCAACGGAGGCATGGGTGGGCAGAGACATGCATACCAACAAAGAGGAGCTCAAGGAGCACCTCAACAACCTAAAGGACTCTGCTACAAGTGTGGCGGAGACCATTGGCTAAGAGACTGTCCTCATGATGAAATCATTAGAGTGAACGCATATTGTACCGAGTGTAAAGTTACTCATTTGATTCCTGATTGCCATAAGAACCCGAGCAAAGGAGCAAAAACTACCTTGAACATGCTGAAAGCAGTGCTTTCTAGTGGAGGGTCAGAAAACGAGACAATCATACCTATTCAGGTAGTGACGCGAGCCCAAGCTCAAAGAATGATGAACGAACCCATAATTGAAGAGCCTAAAACCGATGCCCCAAGTTCAGAAATGAAAAATCAGAGAAGCACTTGAAAAGCTAGAAAGGCGTGTATGAAAGCCAGGAAAGAACGAGAGCAAACTGCTCTATCCGAGGAATTAAAACACACAAAGGATAGATTAGAGCGGTTAGAGGATCTAGCTAGCCTAAGATCACACACTACGGCAGCCATAGCACCCAAGGAAATAGCAGAACCCAAAAGTGCAGGTTCAGGAGGATCAATACTGGACGACAAGGTAAATGAGCAGTTAGATGCACTTCTAAAAGCTTACGAAGCCAGACTCAAAAAGAACCAAACCCAAGAGCAAAGATGGATGACTTATCCATATGCTGAAATAGAAAAACAGAGGTTGAAAATGTATAGAAAGATGATTGAAACAACTCAATCTTTGATAGAAAACCCGCTTGGTAAACCTGCAAATTGGCATGAAGTACCAGCTCCAACCCCTATCAAACCAGCTTTAGAGGAACAAGTAGAAACAAAGTAAAGACTCACGAATGCCTCTGAGTCTAGGGGAGGGCCTATCATAGTGCCAAATACAACAGATAAGGCAAGTGACGGGTTCCAGCCTAAAACATTGGCAGAAATGGGTAAGGATTGTAATGGTCTAGATGATCTGTGGAAGCAAATCCGTGAGGCCAACGAAGCTAATAGGGTGAGTTACCACATGAACAGCACGAGAAAAGAAAAGAATGAGATCTTACCTCCTATTGAAGAATTTGAGGCAAGATCGCAAATGAACTTTGATATGCATTCACAAGGGGGAGACCAGGGATCAATTAGTTCGGGGCACAACCAACTAGACTCGCTGAAAACTCTACCCTCTTACCTAGGAGAGTATGAAGCCAAGTCGGAGGTGAGAGCAATCCCATCTCAAAGACTTTCTTCTAACAGAGTGATGGATTCACAAGGGTTGATTGAGTTATTGTCCACTCCGTGGCATGCACAATCACATTAGCTGAACTCCTAAGGTTACGACCAAACATGTGGACCACAGTAGGAAAATACTTAGAAAAATTTGGAGTGAATGACCCCACCTCAAAGCTTCAGGAAGGGATCAAAGAATTGGACAGGCCTCAACTAAACACTAGGCCAGTACCTTAAACAAGGTTGGAGAGTATTGCGAGGGAGAAGATGGAAACACCACGCTACTAGTAGAATTCCAAGGAGTAGTTTCCAAAGCTATTCTTGACAGTGGAGCAGGAGTTGCTATCGCCACCAAGGAAATCTGGAAAAAATGGGGAAAACCAGCTTTGAGAGCTACCAGAATGAAATTGCAATTGACAGATGGGTTCATGGAGAAGCCTCTAGGACTCTTAGAAAAAGTGATGTCACCTCATGCGAAATCGAGTATGAGCATACATTTGCAATAGTCAATTTCGACAAAAAGAAAAATTACGAGATCATCTTGGGAAGACCATTCATGAGACAATTGAAGATGGTCCAAGATTGGGGTTATGACCAAAATACAACAACCAAAATACACCTAAAAGACCATAGTTACAAGGATGTGAACCAGACACCAGTGGAAGAGTTTGATTCAGCTACATTGGCAGGATCGGAACTCCCAGCATGGTTAGGACAACAAAAAGAGCTATGGATGTGCGGAGCTTCACATTGTGGGAGCTTAAAAAGAGAGGAATGTGTCTTAGAAAGAGCTATTGAGGACAAGGATTATATTCCGGAACCTTTTCCTGAAGATGCCTTAGAACCTATAGAATGGGAACACATACTAGAAACATTGGGTGTCTGTACCATTACAGATAGTCCAATGACAAAATTTTATGATAAGGATGGCTATGATGTGCTACCCTATTAAATGGTAAGCATTATACCAGGAGGAAATGTGATGGTAGAACCACCAGAACAAGAAGATTTTTATAACTCCTCTAAGCATCTGGATGTAAATAACAATGCAGATAACAAGTGTTCAGACAACTCAAGTGAGCGTGGGGAGAAAACAGACAGTATCAAGTTTTATGATTTTGCCAATCAGCACCCTAGACGCCAGGAACGCTATAGGAGAAAATGAGCAAAAAACAAAATGAGAGAAAACCTGATGCCCAGGATAAAAGATAAAACTCACTATCTAATGCTCGTCAAAGCAGAGGATTGTGTAAAAGATCAAATATCAGGAAGATTCTCAAAAGTTCGGAGAGAAGGAACACGAGAGGAAATAAGACGAGTACAGAAAGCTAAAACGGAAACAAAATCACAAAAATCTCAAAAATAAAAAAGAGAAACAACAAAAGACCCAGAGTGGACCAAACTGGAGCGTAAACAGAAATACCAAGAACTAAAACGGTCTTTACGAGAGGTATGGACTACTGAGGAAGATAGTGATGGTAAAGGGGAGTCTGAAAAAGGAAACATGAATGTACCATCACACTATCGAAAATTCACCATCCAGGATAGAAAAATCATAATGACACCACCAGTCAGGGAAAGAACAAACCAGGAATCTTACGATAGGCCGGAAAATGCAAAACGGATAGACCTCGCTGAACCAGGTGAGAAGCCTCAGCCGGTCTATATAGCAACTGATTTAGAGCCTGAAGAAGAAGAAAGGCTAACACAACTTCTCAAGAAGTATAAATATGTGTTTGCATGGTCCTACAAAGACCTCAAAGGAGTTGATCCATTGATATGTCAACATACAATTCCTTTGAAATCAGATGCCAAACCTAGCAAACAACGTCCTTATACATATAATGACACATTTGCTAAACGAATCAAAGAAGAGATTGACAAGCTGATGGATGCTGAATTCATCTATGAAATCAAACATACAGATTGGGTGTCACCCATTGTGGTTGTCCCCAAGAAGAATGAAAAACTGCGAGTGTGTGTAAACCCAAAAAGGTAAATGTAGCCACCATAAGGGACAATTATCCCTTGCCAATCACAGAACATGTACTTGAGAGGGTGGCCGGGAAACGGGCTTATTCCTTTCTAGATGGGTTTTCAGGATACAACCAACTGGCGATTGCAATAGAAGATCAACACAAAACAGCGTTTTCCACAGAATGGGGAATATATGCGTATCCAGTTATGCCTTTTGGCTTAACTAATGCCCCAGCTACCTTTCAAAGGTTAATGATGCATACGTTCAAAGAATACCTAAGAATATTCTTAGAATTATACATGGATGATCTTTGTGTACACTCTCTTCTACGAGAGAAACTGTTGGGAGAAGAGGGGGAGATCGACCGCTTAAAGTACTCAACATAAGCTTTCAAGCCATCACCATCAAAATGTCCACCTCTTCTTCCAATTTCCAAGCACACACACTCACCTAGACTATGACACACACACACACAGTAAACAGAGAATTGATATAGACAAGCTTGTAAGGGGATGTAAGAGATGTGTAAGATATGTAGACTAGATTTAGAGAGTACACAGCAAATTAACCATAGCTTAAGAGAGTAGAGAAGAGAATCTGCAAGAGAAAGGCCTAAATCTAGCCCCAAACTCCATGGCACCTCTCTTGTGGAGTTGGTATTTAATATATTATTTTTGAGTTTAAGGTGCCAAAAATTGAGGCCCCTCTTTTACAACCACTTTACTTTTGCAAATGAGTGAAGCTCATTAGTTCTTGCATGACCCATAAGGGGAGTTCCCACTACAACTATTTACAGAGCCATAGTGGCTTATTGAAATGATGTTCTAAGATACTGTGCAAATATAAAATGGCCAAGAGTAATTGCCGCCGCCTCTTCATCAACTCCCCGCATTCCACTCTACAAAATCATCATCAACTCAATTAGTAAAATAAATAGACAGCACATAATTAACCATTACGCCCAGTTATCCCAATTGCAGCTAACCACTACAATAGGAGGGTGCCCAGTCTCGTAACATCCCTCCCACCAGGGATAGCAACTGTCCTCAATTGCTCAATAGAGAAATCAACTGAATCGTGAGTGATGGAAAGTGTGGAGAAGATCGAGAAAGTTGCGAAAAAACTTTTCAGGCATCCATTTGGCATCCTCTCTAGGGTGTCCTTTGAAAGTCAAAAGGTAACGGTTATAAACCATTCCAGTGCGTGTAGTGGTGGTATCATGGTCAACTATTTTGTCAGGGATGAGTTGCTCTTCTTGGTCCACAAGTGAAGGTGGGTCTTCATAAATGTGGTGTGTAGGTAGGGGTCCTCGGAATGGGCGTAAAAGACTAATGTGAAATGCATTGTGAATGTGCCTGTGTGAAGGTAATTAACTAGTAAAATACATAACAAGGTTAGGCTTCTTGTTTAAATAAAGATCATGACCGAAAATATAGTGAGTATTCAAGCATGAGCTAAGGACATGGAGAATGCACAAGATCTTAAGAGTCCTCATGCCTAGCATATCCTGCATTACAACCATAGAAGGTGGCCACAAGTGTGATTATCTGAAAAGAAAACTTTACCAAGAATTTAGTACCTGCTAGGGCCAATAAGCCCAAAGCTACAAGATATGCAATACCATAGCAACTTGTAAACTTCACTTTTCTATCAAATAAGTAAATTCTATTAGGAAGAAATTGGTGTATTTGTTATACAGACATGTTTCAATGTCGAAATAGAGTTAGCATAGTAGTAATAAATAAAGTAATGATGTCAGTTTAGCAACTTAATGACTTGGCATTCAGCTTTTTGAATAAAAATGTATTCCATTGTAAATTTGGAGTTTGAAGTTCACAATTCTCGAGAGAATTTTGTACTTACAAGTGATTGTATGTGTGATCTGTCAACATTAGAACTAAAAAAAAAGGCTTTGTGCCATGATTAATAGCATCAAGATTGAAAAATATGTAGCATGCAATCATCAATGATTAACTACAAGTATCACATAAATTTTTCATAAATCATAACATAAAAATGAATATTACCACGAATGTCCTGGCGATTGGATAACTTCCAAGGAGGTAGGAAGAGAGATGATACACGTAAAGATAAGGAGATGCTTAGATGTTTGATATAAAAACTATAAGTTGATAATCCTTGTAAACTTCAAAATAGGTCTTTGAAAAAAAAAAAAAACTTCAAAGTTAGAAAAGACACTAATCAATTTATTTGATATAAAGATTCGTACTGAGATTATTCTTGCATGATCTAGCTTGGTAGATCGAGGGGCATAGAGTTACGAAAAGTGAGTTGTCACTTTGGCATTATTGGAAAAATAGATCTAAAGAAGCAGTTTTTTGTCGTGACTATGAATTAGTCATCAACTAGTGAAATTGATGCTAAAAGGAAACATATATAAAATGTAGGAAAGAATAGAACTTATCAGGCGGTAAATGCAACTCGAGTCACAAGGTAGAATGTGATATTGATAGCTCTGCATCTCTGGATTGATTTTTGGAAGGCGGCCAGCATGTCCAAGCGGCTTAAGATATAGACATGAGTAAGAGGATTCTTGCACTATCTGCTCGGTACCATCTCGGCAACTAACAACTAGAGAAAACTCCATGGAGAGTTAATAGCATAAAGTTCATCTGATAAAACTTGTTTAAACACATGTAATAAATTTAAATTAATTTATCTGGGTGTCAAATCTAGTAGGCTTCTTTGTAAGCCCTTTTGATAGTTTCTATCGGCTTTGAGAGCTTTTCAACATCATCAGCATTAGCGGTATTCAATTTGTACAATGAGCTCAACAATGGTATTGGCCCTAGAAAATTGTCAGAACACAAGCTACTACTTCCAAGTTCTTTTGAAATGATAATGTCAATGTCGCAAATGATTTGCAACTTAGCTATTCCGCTTGGTTGTTGAATGAAATTGGAGTTTGAAATTGGGTCCGAGCTCTTTTGAATCGGGAGGCATCGACTTGGAAGGCCAGCTTCAAAGGCCTTGGTGGGAATAGGGCTAGTTCTCATAAACTCAACTTTCAAAGGTCAAAATTTAAGGTCACAAGGTCATTTTTTAATAAAATAGTGCAAGATTATCATGGGAGACTAATAAACAAGAGTTCGATTGGCAAAGAATTGCCTGTTAAAAGACTAGGCATGCAATGGGTAGCAAAAAGGGATAAGGGCGGACAAAATAACCAAGGTTAGGCGGTCAAAATAAGGTGTAAGTTGGGTGGTCGAAAGAATTTTAAGTGATTGGCTTTGAAATTTGGTCAAGTGCAATACTAATTGGGTAGTCGACCGAGAAAGTTCTTAAATGGGACGGCCACTCACGGGTATAATAGGGTGGACACGCCCTTGAGGATTTGTTCCTTGAGTACCAAGTGAGTGGTTGACAGTGTTCGGGAAAAATCATTTTTTTTTCAAACATACAAAATCCTTTTCTTGAATTTTCCAGGAGGAAATTTTAGAAAATTAGTTTTTTTTATAGTTATTACGCTATTTTTTTCTCGATTTTGGGGCAAAATTTCTCCTTTACTCTATGCCCTCAACTGGCATTTGTTCGAAATTGAAAATGGCACGATATTGAGCTGAGACACATTTTTCTCGAACACTCGTGGGTGACCATGAATTTGAAGCGAGTGGGGTGGTGATTGCATGGCCAAAGTTGGAACGTAGCATATTGGGTGGTCAAGAGGTTAGTAGCCTCTTTTTATGGGTAAAAGGGAGTGAAAAAACTGTGACTGAGAGCCGTCCAAAGATAGTAGTTCCGTGCACCGGGGGAGTTTGCCCGAGTGGTTAAGGGGCGACCTCAAATTGCCTGCACTCAAGTGTGCGAGGCTGTAGGGAGTTTCGGGTTGATGGCAAGTTGTTGCAGGGAGGCGGAAAGTGAGAAGAGCGGCTCAAGAGCCTTTTGAGGCCTAGGCGACAACTGTGAGCACAAAGAGAGAACGATGGCGATGGGCTTTGGCTTGTACCCGCCTCTAGGAAGTGTATCAGACGATGATGCAAAAGCAAAAATTTCTTGTGAGTCTGTGATTATGTGAGGTTGAGCGAGCCGCGACCATATTCACTGCAAGATGAAGCAATTTTGGTGATGTTGACAGCTAGCAGAAGGTAGGGGATGGGCGGTGTTAGTGTGCACTGTGGAGAAAATCGAAGCCTGAATCAGGGAGGTAATCGGCCCTTGTGTTGGCTAGTGGCGGCCTTGAGAAGCTGGGAGGCAATGAGATGATTGGGTAATTAACTTTGACTTGTACCCTCCAGCCGTAGGTGAATCTGATGATAGCATCGAAGACAAAAAAAAAGCCTTTTGGTGACCTCATTCTTGAATATCAACAGGCCGAGTGAGTTTGGTGATGCCGATAGTTAGCAAGAGGCTAGGGGCCAGTAGTGTGGAACAAATCAAAGCCTGCAGGGCCTTGTTGGTCGCACAGTTTGGTCTCAATTGCAGAGGAAGAAAATGACGGTGCAATAGTGTATGAAGTACCTCATAAGCTTCTTTTTTTTATTAAAAAAAAAAGTTTTGTTGACAGCACAAGCTCGGGGCTTGTTCCTACGATTGTGGAGTCTATAGTTTTAATATCTTTTTGCTTGGAATTGTCTCAGCAATCCTTTCCGCATTCCTCTCCTTTTTTTTTTTTCCTACAACGGCACCTATGTTTCTCTCTTACCATTTTGCCTCTCTATTACTGTGTTCGCCAATTTAATCCACCTACTGCTTTATGAATATTCCCTATATACTAATATCATTTAATTGACGGTTAGAGTCTTTTTTGACATCAACCACTTCTTTAATTCCTATTTCCTACTATTATAGAGTCGGCCTCTCTCATAGGCTTATTGGAGAGCTCTTCCGGACTAATTATTGATTGGTTTCCTCGATTTAGATGCTTAAAACACATCCTTAAAACTAATATTAAGAAAAAATTACATGAAGATATAAACAAAATTAAACTTAGCTGTAATGATTGATCAACAGGATCTTCATGGTTGTGAATTGTTGTTCCACCAAGAGGATTTCAAAAGCTCCAATTTCCAATTTAAATCTTCATCCCTATGGTCGGCGCGTTTCCAAGAGCATCGCCTCGCTCTGATACCACTGTTGGGAGAAGAGGGGGAGATCGACCGCTTAAAGTACTCAACATAAGC
Organism: Adiantum capillus-veneris; assembly: GCF_014529385.1. Lineage (NCBI taxonomy): Eukaryota > Viridiplantae > Streptophyta > Polypodiopsida > Polypodiales > Pteridaceae > Adiantum > Adiantum capillus-veneris. Next base: position 30,514,182 of record NC_140955.1, on the reverse strand, counting down.
TTTCAAGCCATCACCATCAAACTGTCCACCTCTTCTTCCAATTTCCAAGCACACACACTCACCTAGACTATGACACACACACACAGTAAACAGAGAATTGATATAGACAAGCTTGTAAGGGGATGTAAGAGATGTTGACTAGATTTAGAGAGTACACAGCAAATTAACCATAGCTTAAGAGAGTAGAGAAGAGAATCTGCAAGAGAAAGGCCTAAATCTAGCCCCAAACTCCACGGCACCTCTCTTGTGGAGTTGGTATTTAATATATTATTTTTGAGTTTAAGGTGCCAAAAATTGAGGCACCTCTTTTACAACCACTTTACTTTTGCAAATGAGTGAAGCTCATTAGTTCTTGCATGACCCATAAGGGGAGTTCCCACTACAACTATTTACAGCGCCATAGTGGCTTATTGAAATGATGTTCTAAGATACTGTGCAAATATAAAATGGCCAAGAGTAATTGCCGTTGCCTCTTCATCAACTCCCCGCATTCCACTCTACAAAATCATCATCAACTCAATTAGTAAAATAAATAGACAGCACATAATTAACCATTACGCCCAGCTATCCCAATTGCAGCTAACCACTACAACAGGAGGGTGCCCAGTCTCGTAACAGAAACATATTGACCATTTGCAAAAGTTATTTGAAAAGTGAAGAACATATCGAATTTGTCTTAACCGGGAAAAGTGCATTTTTATGGTTAGGCAAGGCCGCATCTTAGAACACATTGTCTCAAGAAATTGCATAACCACTGACCTAGACAAAATCAAAGTCATAGTAGACCTGCCCAGGCCTACTAATGCGAAACAAGTGCAATCCTTCATAGGACAATGCGGATATTATCGAAGATTCATATATATGTGTGCAGTCATCGTACAACCTCTGTATCGTCTACTAGTCAGTTTCGACTGGACTGAGGAGTGTGAAACTTCATTCCAAAAGCTAAAGGAAGACCTTGTATCAGCACCTGTACTTAAAGCACCGGATTGGGAAAAGATATTCCATGTTCACATTGATACATCTGCATATGCCATCGGGAGTATTCTGGCTCAACCTAGAGACGGAACAATGGATTTTCCAGTTTGTTATGCAAGCCGACAGTTAAACAGTGCGTAAAAGAACTACACAACCACCGAAAGGGAGGGGTTAGGAATGATTTATGCTGTAAAGAAATTTCGGCATTATTTGCTCGCAAACAAATTTGTGTTCTTCACAAATCATCAAGCTCTTTTGTATCTGGTAAATAAACCATGCAATACTGGGAGGATTGTACGTTGGTTTATTATATTGCTAGAGTTTGATTTCACAGTGGTGGTAAAAAAGGGTAAAATTCATTTACGGGCGGATCATCTTTCAAGGCTACACAACAGGGAAGCTCCTGAAGGAGTAGATGATGACATACCAAATGCTTATCTTTTCAATATTGAAATGATATTCAAATGGTCTCAGGAAATTGTTAGCATTATTTCCTTTGGAGGTAGGTTTGATAACACAGAAGACAGATCCAAACAACAAACAATTCGACAAACAAGAAACTTCCAGTTGATCACAGGACGGCTGTATCATCTAGGATCGGACCAAATTCTACGACTATGTATAAATCCAGAGGAATTCGAGTGTTATCTTGAAGAAGCACATGTCCAAGATTGTGCGTTTCATTGTTCAACGGTGAAAACACACCAAAGACTGAAACAGTTAGGGGTTTATTGGCCAACTATGTACGCAGACATACATGCTTATGTTACCAATTGTACTATATGTAGTGCCAACCGACCAGTGGATCACGCGACATTGTTTCAGGTAAACATTGCACCGACATGGAGTCAATATATCATTGATTTCTTAACCACAAGGACGTTTCCTGAAAACATAACAAAAGCACGGAAAAGGGCTATAGAGATGGAGGCTCATGACTTTCAGTTAATTGGGAACCAACTCTATAAGCGAGAAAAGGACAATCAACTTAGAATCTGTGCAAGTGAAAGTGAATACCTGCTGATTCTAGAACACATACATGGCAGAATAAGTGGAGGCCATTATTGAGGTGATAAGACGGCAAAAATTGTCTTAACCGCAAGAATATGGTGGCCCACATTACATATGGATGCTGAAGAGTTTGTAAAGCATTGTGACGCTTGTCAGCGCACCAAGGTGCCAATAAAGAGAGATGAGATGCCACTAAGGCCAATGATGGGAGCAAGGGCATTTGCAAAATGGGGCATTAATTTTGTGGGACCTATTTCACCCCCTGCATATCGCACCCATACCCAATATATCATTGTGGCTACGGACTATCTTACAAAATGGGCGGAAGCCAAGGCCACGCAAAAAGCAGATGCACGAACCACTGCACAATTTTTGTATGAGAATGTTTTTGTACGATACGCTTTACCACTAGAAATTGTCAGTGACCGATCGAGGAACACATTTTCTCAATGAAGTCATTGAATATCTGCTAGAGGAATTCATGGTAATACATAGAAAATCTGCTCCATATCATCCACAAGCAAATGGACAAGCTGAGGCCACAAATAAAACACTATGCACGGTTCTCACTAAAATTGTATCAGAGTTGAGAACAGACTGGGATCAGCAGCTACACTCAACACTATGGGCATACAGGGTAGCTTACAAAACATCGATAGGAACGACACCGTACAACATGGTGTTTGGTCTAAATGCTATATTACCCATAGAGTTTTGAATCCCAACTCTACGAGTAGGGGAAACGCTTAGAATGGACAGGACATGAGCTCTCTTCAAGAATAGATGATCTTGAAAAGCTAGATGAACTTCGCTTAAGAGCTGTAGCTTCGATCTATGCTAAAAAGAGAAGACAGAAGAAGTTTTTTGACAAGCATGTGCGCAGGAAAGAGTTCAAAACAGGTGATTATGTACTTGTTTATACCTTGAAGCAACATGCCAAGAAACTTTAAAAGCGGGGGATGGGACCCTTTGTGATTAGTGACCTATCACAAAGCGGAGCTGTCAAGCTTGCTACATTAGAAGGTGAAGAAATGCCAAATTGGATTAGAGGGTGTCGATTGAAGAAATATCATTTACCACTAACATAGGATATACTTCAACAAATCCATCAAGAAAAACAATGAATGAAGGAGAAATAGAGGGTTCGAGAAGAAGCTCAAGCAGAATCACAAGAACGCATTGCAAAAAGAAGACTTCTGCGACAACAACAACAATGTGGAGCACCGTTGCGAATCAATGCCATTCGACTAACGAATTTTGATGAAGACACAGTGGAGCCAATAATTGCAATCAAAGTGGGTAGAAATCAAGTTGAATCAACGGCATTGCTTGATTCTGGAGCTCAAGCAAATTTGATCACTTACAGATTATACAAACAGCTCAAGCCCACAGGTCAACTTCATCCTACTCCACAAGTGTTGGAAAGTAGTACATCACATTCACTGAAAACATTGGGTTGGACTATATTGCATGTACAAATACATCAATATATTTACCCAACAAGTTTTATGTGGTCGAGGATGAAAGCACACAACACCCCATGTTGTTGGGACAACCTTGGAAAAAAGAGTACAACCTGCAGATAGACTGGAGTGCGAATACAGTCAAAATTCAACATGCACAAGAACAACAGGTAGTAGCCTTTGCTCAGCAACCCCGGAATAATCAGCTACCAGCAATGCAATCACTGGATAAAGAGCCCAAAGGAAGGGTGCCATTAAAGAACAACATGATACCTAAGGCTAACAACCAGGGAACTGCCAACCATGCTCACTACAAGTATAAAAAGTCACCGACCGCAGTAAAGAGATCAGAAGCAGTATGGGTGTGGAAGGATAGAAGAGACTTGGCAAACAAACCACAACACAAAAGAATAAATCAACAGAAGCAAATAGTTCAACCAAAAACCAAGGGAATAAAATAGATATGGATCCAAAGAAAATGCTCAGCAACAACTCAAATAAGACTTGCATCTGGATCCCGAAACCGAAGCAAAAGGAACTCCCTTCAGTACAAGCAACATCGGAAGGCAGACAACTGCATATGAAACCAACAAACCGATTTATGTAGGTGCCAATCATCAACAAAAAAATGGCAACCAAGGCAGTAGAAATAAACCTACAAAGACTGGCAAAACAAAGCTACAAATGGAAAGCAAAAAAGACAAGGTCTATGGCCATTCCGGCCAAGCCAATTCTCTCCAAGGAGACGACTACGGCCCTACCAACAGTAGTGGTGAAGCAAGCGACTTTTGCAAGAAAGACAATCAAACAAAGAGCAGTAGAGTTACAGCTTTTACTTGCAAAGAAAACAAGAAACCTCAACGGCGAATGCCAATAAGCATCTTGCTTATACCCTTCTCTTGCACAACATTATTTTCCATGCATTGACCGAGTATGCACTATATAGGGCCACATCACACGGCCAAGCATTAGCACAATTTTTTTCAACCTATGCACGGCACATACTCCGAGGCGATACCTTGTCAACCGGGAGGACTCCGGCTAGGAGGGGGGGAGGCATTCTCAAATGCGGACCCAATGGCAGAAAGAGCGAAAAAGGGCATGTTTTTTGACTATTTTTAAGGGTTGTTGTTTGATTGCGAATTTTTTTGAACTAACCCAAGTACATATGCCCTTATATAGCATGAACCTACAGGTATATGGGGCCAAACGCCAAATCAAGCCCTTAGGTGTGTGTATATAAGTAAAAATAGCCATTTTTCGGGCAAAATATTGGTAAAATGGAGACATCCGGCCATAAAAATTGCATGAGAGTGTATATAATGTTTTGCGGTGATATTTTTGATTTATTATGATTTTTGGGGATTTTTTGGGTTTGATTTGCTATTTTTCTTTTAATTTTACTAATTTTCGGCAGAAAAACTTCAAAAATACAAAAAGCAGGTGAAAAACGATCGTAATGAAAAACAAAAAATATGGGGATGATCAATGACTATAGGTTTTCAGTGGGGGTGCAATTATGAGACTGGAGCGGAAAGCGTGTTTTGGCCAGATTTTGACTGAAACGTCAAATTTCTTGCAAACTGGGCAAATGGAGTCCAAATGAAGAAATTTTTGAGCCTAAAACGCATCTCGCAAGAAGTTGGTAGCACATGTCAAATTTCATGAAAAGTGGTTCAAGGACCCCCATTATAAGAATTTTTCACTTCATTTTTAGCTCATTTCCACTATTGACCTTTGAGAGAGAGCTTCTGCCACCTAGAGCGAACGGAACTTCTAGCAGCTTCTACGATGCGCATGACTACCCGATGAGCTTCAGACATGAGAGGTAGGCTCACCACCTTGAGCTTTTCGCGCATGTTTGTCGTTTTGTCGCAAAAACTAGCGTAGGGTTCAGACAGAAAGCAGGCAGTAGAGACCTACAAGTAGAAGTGGCTGCCAACCCAAAAGCAATGAGACTTCATCGGCAGCTTACCCTAGCATAGGAGACCAGTCTTGGATGTCCAAAGGCAGTAGAAAACCATCGGAAAAAACCCTAATTCCTAGAGCCTCGCAAGAGGCCACCAAATGGGAAATCGGCGGAGAGGCGTCCAAATGCTACCAAAATTCATGGGTAGGAGCATCTCGACATGCTCAACAAGTCTATGTAGCCCACATGACCAAAAGGTGACCCGAGGTGGCACCAAACGTCAGAAACGGCATTAGACACACAAAGCGTCAAATAGCTCTTGCGGCCAAACCGCATGACCGTTTGCCACCAAACTTCACGAGCGGCTTTCCGAGACCATCAACAACCAAGTCCTATGGTGGTAGACCACCACAAGTCATCGAAAACATGTAAACGCAACCATGGGTGCTTCTAGAGCGACAAATTGCCAAACGGATCTCTGGTGAAGCCAAAGTCGACAAAAACCATACGGCAAGGATCCCCAAGGGATCGGGAAGCTATTGAGACCAACATCAAGAAATTTCATCGCCAAAAAGCACTCCAAAAGTTAGAAAACGGCTCGGAGGCTCTGAAATCCACATAGGGAGTTACTTTCTATCCATTTGACTTTTTTGTTGAAATTAGGCTTAAAAGGGACTCAAGGGGACTAAGGGCAGGCACCAGGAGCAGTCTCCACATAAAACGCATCAGGAGACATCCTACGTGTAGGATGTCTCAAGGCCATTTTTGGACACAAAACCCAACATTTTTCATTGCACAAAGTTTCTGAATAGCCTTTACATGCTAGCCAACAAGTTTCATCACATTTGGACCAAAATTGACCTCATATGTACCAAAAAACGCAAAGTTAGGGCATAGAGGCAATAATGGGCCATAGACCTATCATAACTTGTCCAAATCACATGAAACTTGCATAATACATTCATGAGCACATTGCCAACCAATCTGTGTGGTCACTTGCAAATGATGAAGTAGACATCCTACGCATAGGATGTCTCTTTGACATTTTTGGCCTACAGAGGATGTTTTTCCATTCCAGATCTATTCATATCATCTCCAAGAGCTCATATATCAAGTTTGAAGCCATTCTAATCATTTTTGACTCCCAACACCTCCAAGATGCACTTTTTGAGCCCAAAAATATTATACAGGGTCTTACCCACATCAAATCTTGTCCAAATCAAAATCCAAGAGCATGGCCATGTTCCATAGGCCAAGAGCTACCCACAGAACAAATCTCAAGCTAATTTGATGAAAAGACATCCTACGCGCAGCTTAAATTTGACCTTCTATGCAAAAAGTGACATCATGAGAGCCATTACCATGGTGCAAGGAGCCCATATATCAATTTTCAACCCATTTGGATATCATTTGCCACCTGTTGTGGACATTCTACTCAAATTGTGAGCATAAAGCCTGAATCTGCCCAAAAATGCACTTTTTGATGCCCAAATCCAATTACAATCACATAGCCATGTTGCACAGGCCAAGGACCACCAGCATGTCAAGTATCACTACAAACTGATGAAAAAGACATCCTACGCGTAGGATGTCTAGATGATAAAATTTTGCCAGAATTGTACTGTGAGCACATGCATAGTTTCCCAAGTTCCTTTTTAAGTTTTATTTTCAATTTTCAAGTCATTTGGATAGTTAAAACTCAGTTTCTCAGCTGATATGGAAAAAACGCTAACTTCGGACTACTGAGTGCAACAGGATCTATGGCAGCCGCAAAGTCACCGGCAAAGAAGAAGAGGATGACCATAAAAGATTACTTGGAAGAAGTAGAGCCGTTCGTCATACCAGAAGGAACTCTAAAGCCAACCAGCATGTGGATCCAAGAGGACTTGCTAGAGTCAAATGATCTGAAGATCTACCAAGGCGTGTTCAAAGACACCGAAGGAAATGTAATAGAGCTACCCATGCTACCGCGGGAGCTCAATGAGTTTTTCAGAAGCAAAATGGCAGAGTACCTCGAAAATAGATCTCCATAATTATTTTGAAGTTGTGCCAGCTGGAATTGACATAAAAAGAGTATGGGAGTTCGTGACTACAATCAAAGAAGATGGAGTGGCTAGAGTTACGGATCTACAAGGCAAGCCAGACACGGAGATTTTAATCACAGAGAAAGTAGTGGCAGCTGCACTAGACCTCTCTAACAAAGGGGATAGTGTAACCAAAAGAAGGGACGAAGTAAAGGTGTACAGAAAATAAATGCAACTACACCTTTGAAGACATTGCCAACCCTAAAGTGGCAATCATGAGTCATCTGTACAACTAGTACTTCCATATGTGTACAAAGCGGCCACAAAAGTACAGAATGCCGCTTGGAGCAATTGCCACAACCTTCACCTAGGCAATGCAGAAAAGGAAGCCGAAGGTAATCAACTATGCAGCTTATATACATGATAATCTGGTGAAGATGGGCAACCCCACCTACATCGTGTCGGGCGAACTAATCACGAAAGTGATTTATGGGGCATTGCACGCCAAGGGAAGATGGCCCGACCCTCCATCACAGAATGATTGGCTAAGGCTCAAGGAAGATAAGGAAGAGGAACAGCCCAAAGCACAAAGGGTGGCCACAAGGGTGAAAAGCCAGTTAGAAACCGTGCAAGAGGAGCAACCAGAGTTAAAGAAAGGAAAGAAAGAGAGTGTCCAAGTGCTGGTCAAAGAGACAAAATCACAGAAAGCGGCACGGCTAGAGCGGCTAATGGAAAGTTTCAGAGCCGAAAGAGCCCTCAAGGGGGATTTGAGCGAGCTATGGAAGCCGTCACTAGAAGCAATGTCGGGATCATCCGGGTGCATAGAGACAGATTTGAAGATTATATTAAGAATTTTGAGATTTTGGATGCCACGACAAAAAATATCCCACATGTATCATTTACAAAAGCAGAAGTAGAGCAAGTCCGACGGCAACTGCTAGAAGAGCAGGAAGGCCGAGAGATAGATAGATAGATAGTTCTATTATCGTCCTGGGAGGTCAAATATGACCTATGGGACCAAATGAACATGTCACGTGGTGTGAGTGGAGTTCATAAGTGACTCTCGATGCTCAAAAATGGTTGAAATGAGCGTCGCAATAGAGAGTCCACATCGTGGTTGGGAGAGGAAGGTATGTAGGGAGAGCTCATGGCTGAATATATGGGGAAAAGAGGACCTAATGTGGTCAAAAGCTGAGCACTCAAGTAGTGTGTGGTACTCACTCTCTCGCACTTGACGAGGGCATAAGGTGCAAAGTCGATGACACTCCTCGCCAGTGCACCAACGTCCTGTCTCACAGCGTAGAGAATGGGAGCTAAGACGAATGGAGGCAATGGTGCGGATCGCACTCAACGGGATGGGCTCAAGGATGTAGGAATGGGTTCGGTTACCTCGTTCCGAGAAGAAGAGAGATTTGTAGTTTGGGGCAACGTGTGTGGTGTAATGGCTGAAGCGAGAACCTCCGGATTTCTCCCAAGCCATGATACATTGGCGTTGTAAGAAGGCCTCATTAACTTGGGAGTCGATCGACGCATCCTTGACCAAGTGACATGCATCCCATCTTCCAAACCATTTCTTGATATCAAGCATCCACCCCGAACTTAGTATTTTGCTCTTGCATGTCTTTTGAACCTTTTGACTTGCTTCATATGCGATTCTAGGAAGTCGATGCAAAGGGCTACGTTGTGTCTTACGCATGTACTCCACAACCCTTTCCATGCCCAAGACCTCAATGGGAAGCGATCCGGACTCAAGAAGTAAGAGCATGTAGGGTGTTTGTGTCTTGACTTGGAGAAAGTTGGTGAGAAAACGCTTTTGGACATTCTCAAACTCTTTCCAAGTAGACTTCCCGATGCTTCCACCCCACACCTCCACTCCATAAAGAAGCACCGGTGTCACCAATGTGTCAAAGAGGTACTTTTTGAGATCCCAACACTTGATGTCTCCTGCATTGCACATGTTCTCAAATGCATAATAAGCCCTCTTTCCGGCTTCCAAGCGACGCATTGCACAATCCTTCCATTTATGATTGGATGGAACCTCAAGGCCAAGGTACTTGAAGTGATCTACCACTTCAAGTTTCTCATTGTTGTATACAATGCATGGATTTTCGTCATTGAGGGTCTTTACAAGCATAACCTTGGTTTTGGATCCATTCACGATCAGCCCGCTATGTAGGCAAAAGCGTTCCAAGACACTCATAAGCTTTTGTGCATCTTCTAAGGTATGTGCCAAGAGCACTACATCATCGGCATAAAGCAAAAGCATGATCACTGCATTTCCAATCTTAACCTCTTCTATGCCTTCTTGCTGCATAAAATCAAGAACCATGTATTCCAATTCATCAATGAGTAGCCCAAAGAGGGTTGGGGAAAGTGGGCATCCTTGTTTGACACCAATAGTGCTTGCAAAAAATTCTGAAATTCCATCTCCCATACGTAATCGACATATCACTTTTTGGTAGATGCGAAAGACTGCATGCATAAATTCTCTCGGCACTTGAAGGCTTTGCATACGTCTCCAAAGATTTCCTCGCGGTACCATGTCAAAAGCTTTCTTGAAATCCACAAAGCAACAATACAACTTTTTTCCTTTCAATCGAGACGCTTCCATAAGAACTCGAAGAGTGACAAGGTGATCAATAGTGCTATGATTCTTTCGAAAACCTGCTTGGCCAAGCGCACGTTTGCCATTCTTTTCAGCCCATTCACTTATCTTCATCTCCATGATACATCCAAATAACTTTGCCATCAAAGAACCAACCATTATAGTGCGATAGTTGTTCACACTGTTTACATCTCCTCCTTTGTGCAAAGGTTTGATCCAATTTGCACTCCAATCATGAGGCATGCCATACTGAAGTGCAAGGTTAAACATATCGCATATCCAATATCGTGTTTTCTTGCTTGTCCATTTAATCATTTCAGCCTTGACACCTTGAAGGTCACCTGCCTTGCGAGTAGCAAGTTTCTCAAGCGCGCGGCATACATCTTCAATGGTAAAGAAGGGAGACATAAATGGAAGGGAGCTACAACCCTCCATCTTATCAACATTGGGTTGCTCATAGAGGTTCTTACAATGCATATACATATCCTCAAGAGTCAAGTCACCAAAGCTCTCAACGCGCTTGCCTTTTAGATTTTGCCAAAACTTGCCACATGCATGTGCTTTCTCTTGTGCTAAAAGAAGTTGTTTTTCGACTTCCCACCTTCTCCTCTTCTTTTGAACAAGTGCTTTGTATGTGTGTGAACATTCCAAGTAAACTTCCTTGTCTTTGATTGCATCCAATCTTAGCAAGTGTTTTCGGGCTTGACTACATTCCATGTCAAACCATTTCTTCTTGGTGCTACCCTTCTTAGACCTTTTGCAAGACATGTGTTTTGCCGAAAAGCATTCCTTCGCACAAGAGAAAATTACTTCTTTGAAAACTTTCCACTTGCATTCTAATGTTGGGCTCCCTTGATGCTCTATCATGCTTAACATTTGGTCCACCATATCAGCATATATAAGTGCTCGTTTGAAGTCTAGACGTAGGTACAAATGATTCACATCATGATTGGAGGCTACATGCTCGGGCCGTTTACCACACTTGAGGTCAATACATAACATCCTATGATCCGATTCCGGATTCCATTCACCAAGTGTAAAGCTTTGTATGCATTCTAGAGTGGCTTCTGAGAACAACATATAGTCAATCACGCTAGCACCATTGTGCTTTCTACATGTAAAGTCATTGGTGCCTTGCCATAGAGATACACCATTTGCAATGAGCATTCCGGTACTATTGCACATATGTAGAAGTGACTTTCCATAGTGATCCACTTCTTTTGCATCATTAGAACTTTGATTATACATGTATGAGTCATCCACTCTTCTTGATACATGCGGCATGTCGACTTGTTGTGTGTCGTGTTGTAACATATTTGTGCGAGCATTCATGTCTCCAAAAACAATGACTTCACCTTGATCCTTGTAATGAGCAATGTCTTCCTCTAGTTCAACAAAGGGCTGATCTCTATCCATATTCAAGCGAGCATAAAAGTTGGAGTCATAGTGAGGAATGTAGCAGCCGGCCACAAACATGACTTGACCATTTGGTGGGCTGATTTTCAGCCATAAGTAGCGTTTATACTTATCTTCTTTGACAATGGAAACATCTTTCAAACCCTTTTTGGTCATACATGCTACGCCTCCTTGGCCTCTTCGTTGCTTTGTATTTTTGGCCCACATCAAAGAATGCACATCGTATTTGTCAAATCCAAGAATTCGTTGCGCATCATGCTCCCATGTTTCGACAAGAAGTATCACATCGGAGTCATTGGTAAGCTCATCAATGCCAATTCCCGCATTCCATGGATACCCGTTACAATTCCAAAAGCTTATTCGCAAGCGTGAGTTGGTCTCATAGATCATGTGTCCCTATTTGTTGGGTGGACTTGCATCGGGAGAGAGAGAGAGAGAGAGAGAGAGAGAGAGAGAGAGAGAGAGAGAGAGAGAGAGAGAGGAAGACAAAAGCAGACAGGGATTTCAAGAAAAAACCGGAAACTCCACCGTCCAGCCCTGAGTCAAGCCCACCGCCATCACCACCTTCTTGTAGCCCTCCACAAACTCAACACAAGGAGGAGCTAGACAAACCTGAAGATCAAAAAGATACAAGGCAAGAACAGAGCCAAGAGCAAGAGCAAAAAGAAGAAGCTAAGCCCAAAAGTGAGCAGCCAGAGCCAAATGAAGCAAGCTATAACACTTTTCTTGATCTACTAGCTGCTGGATATTCAAAAGAAGAGGCAGCCACAGTCTCATTTGACTTGGCAAGCACAAGGCCCAAAGAGCAAATGCAGAGCCTACGGTTAGTGGAGCTAAAAGAGATGGCCACTGATACAGTGGATATGCAGCCACCCACCAATGATTGGGATGTGGTGATGACCAAGCTAACCAGGCTAAGGGCACAATCATTGGCCACAGAAATCTCAAAGCCACTGAAGTGAAAATCAAGTCTGAAGTTGACACTCTACACAAACAAAGCCAAAGGCATATAGAGAGAGAAGTAGAGCTGCAAGCCAGTCTGGCAAAGGCATTGCAAAGATCCCAAGAGATGGAAAGAGAGAATCAGGCGGTAGCTCAAAGACTGCAAGGAACCGAAGAAGAATATAGAAAACTCAGCAAGTCATTGACAGATGCAGAGAGGGAAAGGGATAACCTAACCCTACAACTTGCTGAAGAGTCCAAGGAAGTGGAAGCAATGCAGAATGCCAAAGAGAAGGTAGAAATAGAGCAAGAGGCTAGCCAGGATGAGGTCATTGAGCTCAAGGACCAGCTTAAAGTTAAAGATCAAACCATCCAACGGCTATGGGTATCTCCTGCCAGAGTCAGAGCTACTAGCTCGACTCACACCACTTCAGAGAGCCAGCTTTATGAAGAACAAATGAAAGAGCTCCAGAAGGAGTTGACCTTAGAGAAGAAGCAAAGGCTGATGATTGCCGAGGGGTCAGTGGTCATGCAAACCCGCATGGAAGAAGAGCACAAGGCAATGCAAGATGAGCTAGAAACCATCAAGAGAAAGCTCGAGGAGGCGGAGAAGATAAACGCCGATTTGAACGACCTCCTTGTGAATATGGGAGAGCAAGATAAAGCGGAAAAGCAGACATTCCAAAAGCAATTAGAAGAGCTGAGAGGCCAGCAGGCAGAAGAGTAGTTAAGCATAGGGCCATCAGCCATGGAAGGAAAAGACTTAGAGAATGTGGCAGAACCTGTGGACACACCCATGCAAGAGGAAATCCTTGTAGGACCCTCTCAAGAGCCACAAGATCTGACACAAGAAGAAGAAGAGAAGCTGTGAAAGGCCATAGAAGCGGAAATCAGAGAAACGGCCAAGGAAGCCTTGGAATGGGATCAGAGTGTGTTTAAATCAATGACAATTCAGAAGATGGACGCCAGCAACCTTCGGTGTGAATGGCTATAGCCCTCTCTCCCATATCCTTTGCTAAAGTACGAAGCCACCACAATCAACAAAAGAATCAGAGAAGAGCCAACAGTGCCACTGTACACAGCAGACATCTCCAAGCCTGAAGGGGTAAAGTTGATAGTCGACTCTCAACCCATGTGGAGAAAGGCATGGCTGACGAAGTATCCATAGTATCTAATCCATTTGGTAGAGGCACCAAAAGTCATCAGAGATAACCTAAGTTTCTGCTCTCTACCAAGGATACGGACGTGGAAGGCCCAAGAGCTACTGCAAAGAAGCCAACCTACTTGGCTAAACTATCCAAAGCTGCATAGTGTATTGAATAAGTGTTTAATACATGGTAAAAACCCTAACGGGTGCCATCAAATTATTCACTGGCTCACCTGACCTATCTTGCATTATGATGAGAAAGATTTGCAAAACCCTTTTGGCAGTCTTCAAGATGTTCAAACCAGCCAGGCAACAGACAGTATCTTCTTCTTTCAAGATACATACAGATGTGCATACGATCTGTCTGGTCAGCCTTCCAAGGAGGTGATACATGGATTGTATCAAAGGATCATGTTTTTGCCATCCTATCACCTCCAGGCCTTTGAAGAAGCTTTCCACACCGGCTTCTTCACAATCAACTCTGACATATTTGGTCCAACACTACTGGCTCAACATGCAAGATACGAGTCACTGCTCAAGATGAGAGAAACCCTAAGATGAAGAAGCAGCTCAACAGCCATGTCCGGGACGACATGAGCAAGGCGGGGGGGAGTGTTAGAAGCTGGACACACTCTACGAAAAATGACTGCTCGACAGATTATTATTTTGTAATTATTCATTTATTGAGAAAACCTTTCACCTTGTAAATATTGGGGCTTACAGAAGTTTCCAGATTGTATCCCAAGTTTTGACATTTAGATTGAGTATATGGTTAAATTGGAACATTAGGGTTTGAGAATTGTAAGGTATTTATACCACTTTTTGACCTTAATAAAAGACCTCTTGTCATTTTTAAAAGTTTTTGAACTCTGTGAGTGAGCGTACTGTGTACGAAAGAGAGTGAGAGCTTCATCTTGATGCTACGTGCGCACCGGTGGTCAGAATGGAGTGCGAAGAAGTACAGCATGTTGCCCCCGATAAGAGCTACGTGCCAATACCTACATTGCGCGCGTATGGTCCGGTTTTGCGAGCTCCATCTACGAGCTTCATCTGGTGATTCGGTGAGCATACGTTGTCCGATTTTGCATTGCAGCATATCCACGCGATCGCATTGAGTAGAGCTACACATTAGGCACTTTAGATTTCGGAAACAAAGACCTGCAAATTTCGGCCAGACATCCTACGTGATTTTGCACCAAGTGTTTTGGGTTGGGATTTTGGTTCATAGACCTTAGGGAGAGTGACCTATTGGTGTTAGTAGGGTCTCCTTCAAGTTCTGTGGTGTTTCAAGATTGTTTGATGGGTATTCGGCTCTAGAAAGCATTGTAGGAAGTTTCCTCTTATGCACTCTTGAAGGTTGTAGCTTAGACATTGGGTAGAGACCTCTGTAGGAATTAGTTAGGAGTCGGTCGAGTGTAGGTTGACACCCTATGCTTGCTTCCAGGTGCCTGCGGGTCGAGCTTCATCCTTAGCTGAAAAATCTTGTTAGGTGAGTTCTCGCTGTGCTGACGTCCATCGCGGCGTATCCGTCCAACACCAATCTAAAGATTAATTTGTCCTTGCACGGGAGTTCCATTGGTAGTCAACCCCTCTAATGCCAATCTGGAAGTTACCAGAGTTCCAAGCCGCGAGCCGATGTGAGGCCCAAGCGTTCTGCAGTTTCCAATGAGATAAAGTTGTCCCTTGTTCCAGGATCATAGAGGATCAATACCCGCTGGTATTTATAGATCCCGAGCCTTTTAGGAGCTGAAGCCTGACGCTTCTCGTTATCTATTTTTGAATTCGAGATCAATGGAGCAGGTTCCTTCTTCAATTGTTCCTTCTAAAAAGATGTTTGTTCCTGCCGCTGCTGCGGAAGAGGGCAGTCGATCTGCATGTGTGCTCTCTCACCACAGTAAAAGCACCTCCATTTCTCTTTGAAGCTTTGTACTTGGTTTGGAGTGAGACACTTGAGCTGTTTGTCGGTACCCTTTGACTTCTTAGGCTGATCCAGTTCCTCACGGCGATACTTTTTGCCTTGGTTCCGTGGTCATCATAGACCACTCTCTGCCTTACACAATACGTGCTATGTTCCTTTTGTCTAGGGGTACCAATGGACTGTAGATCCTTGGCAATGATTTCCGACTCCATCATCCGCTGAAGGGTATCATGGGGATACACCTTCATGCTCTTTCAAAGTGGTGTTTGAAGGTCTATTTTGCATTTTCACATCTTTTCCTCATCAGAGATCTTCATGAAAGGCTTAACTTTCAAAAGAACGGACAAATTGTCAACATAAGCCGTGACTTTTTCATGTTCCTTCTGGGCGAGCCAATCCCATTCCTTCTAAATGTCCTTCTCAAAGTCAGGTGGAAGAAATTATTCATAAACGTCAATTTTAAATTGAGTCCACGTTTTGTCTTGTGTATCTTCTAGAATATTGGCCAACCACCACTAGCTTGTCGTCTCCTTGAGATACATCCCAACATGGTGCAACTTGGATTTATTGGTGACGTCTCCGTTGACAAAAGAAACTTCAAAGTGGGTGATAAGAGATAGTGCCTTAGAGATGTCTCTCCATCCCCTGTGTAACTATCAAACTTGACATCTATGTCACCGGATTTGAAAATCCACATCATGCGGTGACGCTTGTGGCTATCCTTCTTTAACTTGGGCTTCTCTTAAGTATTACGTAGGGAAGTAGTAGGAATTTTCTTCTTTGAAGAAGGTTTAGATATTCTATGAGAAGTAGAAGTAGTACTGTAATCAAGAGAATATGATGGAGAAGAGATAGAGACATCATTGCTTTCATTCAGTAGAGAGAGCACTTTTTCCTCGCTCTTGCTCTTGGAAGGCATTTTGTTTTGATCTAGAGATCCCTCGTGCACTTCGGCACCTCTTTCCACATTTTCCTCCTGCGGCTTGTTATCACCAGTAGGATTTTCTTAACGCCCATCGGCATGTGGTCTTTGCGGCTTCAACTCATACTTATTGAAGTTCGTCTTCAGCGGTTCTTCCATGGCTCATCATGGTTCTTTCTATTCCTTCTTGAATTTATCCTCCTTTACAAAGAAAGAGAGAAATCTGAACTCTGATACCACTGTCACAAACGAGAGTCCACATAAATAATCAACAAGCTGCAAATAAATAGACTTTCAACCAAAAGAGATGAGGGAGAAGATTGACACAATATTAGGGACCAGAAGATGGGTTGGTCCCCCCCTAAAGAGAATCTTTATTAGGGAGAATATTTTACAAGCATAAGAAGCAAAGTTAGCCCCTCTGTTCTAAATCTCAAACTCGATGGATTCCATTTTCAGAATCCTTGAGCGTAGGCTGAGGCCTCCTTGCTCCTCCTCCATAATGGAGTACTTGCAAAAACACAAACACGAAACAACAACTTGTAGAGAGTATTCATACTCGGTACCTATCGCTTCAAGTGCAAAAAGCGACCTTCGCCCGCTGGCTTCGCACAATCACTCACAAATTCCCAACAATAGAGTCTTCAAGAGCTAGCGTTGCAAAATTGATGAGAGAGAGAGAGAATGTTGGCTGCTTCTGATAAGCTCCTGGGACCGGTAGGAATAGGCGGCACGGTGCTGGCAACAATAGTTACAGAGGGGGAGTGCTAGAGAAGGGGAGAGGGCTTGCGACAACTTTGGCGATGCAAGAGAGAGAGAGAGGTCGTACGTCTATTTTCAACCCATAGCTAGCACTAGATTTTTACATAGATCCTTGATTTAAGTGGCTGCCCACTTATTCAATAGGTGGTCGACCAATTTTTTAAAATATGTGAACCTGTTTAAAAACTCAACAAAACACTCAGTGATCTAAAAATGGATGCTACACAACAATTCCCATGCCTCCCTGGATGTAGTTCTTAGGCACAGATGCAATGCAAACATAGATTCCTCACGGGAAAGCATCTGCTTTTCCCAGAAAGCACTAAAAATATTCCACTCTTTTAGAAAAAGCTTCTCAAAACCCATGTTTATTCTTGTGCCTGGGTCTTTACGAGTATTCCTTTTTCTAGTTTGGATTTCTTGCCAGACCAATCAAATATTCCCTTTTCGATGTTCGCGTCACCCATCATATGACGCATCAAGAATATCCACTTCCCGGTCTCTCCCACTGAACTGACAATATAGCCCCTTCGCGAGTCTTAATATCACCCATCATATGACACATCAGAGTTGTCCGTTCCTAATGGCTTGGATCAATTTCAGTAGATCTACAGTTCCTAACTTTACAATTCAAGTGTAAACATTTAAATATCCTAATTTTAATAAATAGAAATTACTCAAAAAGATAAGAAAGTAATCCATTTAGCAACAAGAACTATCCACCTATGGATGCAAAGTGCATGGGAGAAAGTGAGCTGGGTAGAGTCACGGAATGTATTGTAGCTTTATCTTGAAGCCTTTGGTTTACAACCCACATATTCTCCAACTCAAATCACTTCAGTAGAGCAAAGGTCAAAGGTCTTGAAACATGCTCAAAAGAGGGGTGATGCTCGAGCCAGCACTTGACATGTACATACGGATTTAGTGCAATAGAAGTGGTGCCCCTTTAAGTATTTCTTTATGTTGCTTGAACTCAGTACAAGGCCGTTACTCACTCTCTGCGTCTTCACCCAGAAGAGTGCCAGAGAATGAGCCCTTGACTCATATTTAAAGGCTCTTGGCCATGAAAATCAATTACATGAAACGCTTCAAGTTCTAAAAGCATCTGGTCCAAAAGCTAATGCCCAAAAGCTGCAAGCATGTTTCACAAAAATCCGTACACTTGCCACATCAACAACACAAATTGTGGAAGTCTGTACAGTCTGCACGTGGCATTGCAACACAAAATGCGGGCGTCCGTACAGCTACCACATCATCATGCTCCACAAAAATCTTTGTATGTGTGTGTGTGTGGGTCTCGCTTTATTTAATCTCTTTAGGTCACTTAGGCCCCATTGGATGGGGTTTCGTAAGTTGGTGGGAACTCTTTATTAAAAATAGGCCACTCGGCAAGTCTCTGTAAGTTGGTAAAACCTCTTCTGATTCTTCTTCTTCTTCTCACGTTGCTTCTTAGGGTTTAGTCCCCTTGACAAGGATCTATAGGTTGGCTCCATTCTTCAGTGGCTTGACACATCAAAATTTCGTAACATCCCCCCTTCTTAAAAAAAAGTAATCGTCCACGATTACCATATATCTGCAAAACAACTCAAGATTGCTCAAATTTTTTTGAGGGACAATCAGTTTTCTCATTTCAAATTGGAGCTCTTGATATCCTAGGTCGTTGGCTTCCCAGAAAAATCTCACCCAATAAGGAGTATATTGTCATTCCAGATCGGAGCTCTTGATATTATGGCGTAGCAAAATTAGCCATCACACCCAGACCGTGCTGATCTCCAACAAGTGTCTTGATGTACTAAAATTACATACCCCGGCAATCTCATTCAATCAGGAATAATCAGTGGTTGGCACATCACAATGCAACACAAATTCTCACATATGCATGTTACAAGACACAACGAGTTGGTCCATAAGCTCCTGAATAGTCGAAACAGGCCTCGATAAGCAATGTTCCTGTGGCAGTGATGGTAGTCCCAAGACATAGAAATCACACTGGACCTCCAAGGTTATCAGCTCAAGAAGAGACAATTATTAAGAGATGTCCAAAATTTTCAAGTTGTAATCTGTTGTGGCAAGCATTTCAAGATACCCCACTTTGCCAAAATATGAATTCTAAAGGAAGATGCCAAAAAGCATGTAACTTCGGGGAAAACATTTCTTGAAAGCTTGCTAAGTCCTTGGAGTGTGCGGCTTGGTAGCTATAGACATCCACCATTGCATGGAATTGCCTCTGAGAAAAACAACGGCTTGAAAAATATTTGTTCCTTCTCTTGCACGTGATGTGTATGGTTTATGCCCTGTACGTCAGAGGGATGCAAACATGAGGGCACCTGATGTGCGATGGAGTAAGGGGGGGAGTGGCTAATAAGTCCGGGATTGGGACACAAAGATTCTTCATTAAAATGCCTTGTAAAAAGTCCACGGTCGAGACATGAAGATTCCTTCAATAAAATTCCTGTAAAAACTTGGAAGCATTATCTTTCTCTGTCTACTCTTTAGTAGGGTCGGTATGCTTTCGAAAAAGCACACGCATGAAGCTCTGATACCACTGTAATGGGATAGGCACCATGTGCCAATGCAAAAGAACATGTTGAACAACTTTAAGCAGTTCAAATGACATTTGAACTAAAAGAGATGCACGACACACGAGACGGGGAGTGGCGGAGCTCCACCCCAAGAGAGAACTAGCCCCAAACCTTGATGCCCCTTTTGGTATTTCTTTATATTGCTTAAACTTAGTACAGTGGTGGTACTTGCGCTCCACACCTTCACCAAAAGAGTGCTAGAGAATGAGCCCTTGGCTCATATTTTAAGGCTCTTGACCATGAAAAGTAGCTACATGAAAAGCTGATGCCCAAAAGCTACCTGCGTGTTTCACTGAAATCCATACATTTGCCACATCAACAATGCAAAACGTGGGCATTCGTACATATTTCACTTCATCATGCTCCACACAAATCTATGTGTGTGTGTGGGTCCCACTTTATTGAATCTCTTTAGGTCACTTGGGCCCATCGAACGGGGTCTCGTAAGTTGGTGGGAACTCTTCTTTAAAAATAGGCCACTCGACAAGTCTCTGTAAGTTGCTAAAACATCTTCTACTTCTTCTTCTTCTACTGCTACTGCTTCTTAGGGTTTAGCCCCCTTGGTCAGGATCTATATGTTGGCTCAGTTCTTTGTGACAATTCATACCATAAACCAATCGCCAACCTCTTTAGTTCCAAGCAAGACCCTATTCAAGACTTACTTTGGTAGAAAGCCCAATGTCTGTCATTTTTGCATATTTGGGAGTAATGCATACATCCATCTACCAAAGGAGCAAAGGGGGAAGTTTGACAAGTCCAGAAGAATGGTTTTTGTCGGCGACAATTCACTTTTCAAAGGATATCAACTTTATGATCCATACAAGACGAATGTTGTACTCAGTCATCCAGTCGTCTTCGATGAGTTTCTTCCTTTGGAGGGGGCTTCCGCTCCCAAGTCTTCCACGATGACCCCAGATTTGCCAATACTTGGAGGCCCAAATTATGATTTTCCTCTTAATAACCCTCTTCTCCAACTCTTGTCCCTTAGACTACGGAGAAAGCACCCGTTGCAAATGATGCAGATGACAGTGGTTCTCACCATAGTGTAGAAATAGAGCCAAATATACCAGTTGCTCCTCCCCCGAGAGCAAGTCAGACAAGCTACCAAAGTGGCTGTTGGAGATTTTTCTATTTGCAGAGACTTCAAATTTGCCACTAGATTGACAAGATGTCGATACTACAAGACGATCTTAGCGACTTCAATTTGCTGAGGTAGATGGGACTTTATTACAGGTAAACTATGCTATGATGTTGACAATGATCAAGGACAGAGATCCTCTGACAGTTGAGAGGTGCTTTCATAACCAAAGCAAAAGTTGGTCATGCAGAAAGAAGTTGATCCCATCAAGAACAACAACACTTGGGAGTTGGTTCCGTGGCCTGCCAAGTGGAAGGTGATTGGCATCAAATGGGTCTACAAGACCAAGTACAAATTTGATGGTTCTTTGGATAAGCACAAGGCACGATTCACTTCCAAGGGCTTCTCTCAAAGACAAGGGGTGGACTATGACGAGACCTTTGCATCGACTGCGAGGATGGCGACCATTCGGACAGTTTTTGCCCTTTTTTCGTGGCCAGTTTTTTAGATGGATGTAGTTTTGGCTTTTCTAAACTGTTACTTAGAGGAGGAGGTGTATGTGGAGAAACCTCTAGGGTTCGAGGATCCAGATTTTAGAGACATGGTTTGTAGGTTGCTAAAGGCTCTCTATGGCCTCAGGCAAGCCCCTCGAGCATGGTACAAGGAAATAGACTCTTTCTTTCTAAGACACTCCTTTCGTCGTTCTTCTACAGACCCATATTTTGTATGTTTACAATGAGGGAGGATTGATGACTCTTGTTATCCTTTATGTGGACGATCTTGTGAGTACAAGTAGCCATGTTGAGCACATCAACAATACTATGGAGACCTTGGTTAAGGAGTTTGAGATGACAAATCTTGGCTTGCTTCACTACTTTCTTGGATTGGAGATATGGCTAGACAAAGGGGGACATCTTTCTCTCTCAGGAGCGATATACTTCCAAGCATCGTTCTGATTTATGATGCTGGTCAAATTCATTGATTCCTACTAGCATCAATAATTCTTAGCAGCCTTCTCCACGTAGTCTACACTCTATATTATCCTAGATAGTGCTAATGAAATCTTTAATAAAGATTTCTCTCTCATTTATTCGCTAGATTTTGGCATCTGCACATAGTGAAATTGCATGTATGCACTCCTTGTGAATGGCCCACGAGATGATTTTCCTTTTTGCTCATGTGTCATTTTTGCACTGATTATTAAAAAAAACAATTCAAATACAATTGCATAGCACACTGATGGTTTCACACATGTAAGACTATCAAAATATTAGGTTAAAGACATTCAACACTCTAAAAACTATATCAAATCATAAGACATTGATTCACACTAGTTCGCACAAACCATGACGATAACGTAATGAGATACATTGACTCAATGACTTAATCATTTGGACAGTACGGGTTAAAAATCCTAAACACTTCAAGAAACTATGCTAGACCATAAGACATTAGTTCACACTTTGATTGTTAACACTTCAAAAGACTAGGTTACAATAGAAGACATTTGGATCATATTTTTAGTTATGAGATGAGGTGAAGAACATAGCCAAAGTTTTATTTTGCCAAAATTGATACCAAGTTAGGATTATGATGATAACTTTTAAGATAGAAATTTCATAGAAACTTAGTGTAATTTTAACAAAAATTTCATAAATTGAATATAACTTCTCATCAAAAGAAGATTTTGCATAGATTTCAAGACAAAACTTAAGATTTCTAATGTATCTATTCGTCAATACCCATCAATTAAGCATTTTTCAAGATCTAAAACTCACAAGCATCTTGTAAGTTAAGCTCATATAAAAAAAATTATAGTGCATAAATAAAAAAACTAATCTTTAATAAATAAAAAATAAGAAATACAACATGCGCAGTTGTGGGATATGATATAAATCAACAAATATGGTTTGCATAACCATCAAATAGTATCACCTTAAGTAATGGAGTTGTAGATGTAGTATATATGCAATATAAGAGATTGCAAATTTTTGTATGAAATAAATGTTTCATGTGGTCGTTGATTGAAGGAATGCCAAACAAATATATAAGTAGTTACAATGGAGTATTACATGCACCTTGCCCATTTTTTTTGAGACTAAAGTATGAATTTTAGTGAAACATCGACTGCTATTTTTTGAAGGTGATTTTTTTTAATTGTAGTTATTATTGAGGTTGTGTACAAAAGTGACATGTTACAATTATTATGAGTACTTTGGATAACATTTTATAAGTTTGCAATAGCATTTCTTAATATGTTTTCTAGATTTCATGTACCGTTTATTTAAATTTGTGAAAAACAAACACTAAAATGTTCTTTTTGGTACCAAACTAGTGTTAATATAATAAAGATGGTTGACAAATAATCCATCAGATACTTGTTACAAAATTAAAATTTTCTTTTATTTTTTTAGATGTGTTATGGTTTGATACGATATACTTTGACAAAAACACTCAACATAAACATTTTTAGACATTTTGAAAATTTGTATACGAAATACTCTTCACGATCGCGGTATCGATCAAGTATTTTGTGTACATAATACTCAAACAAACACTATATATACATACGCATACAATTATATGACGTTCATAAACGAGCATCGGTCAGTAACGCGGCCATATGATGCTCATATTTAAACTTTTTTTACTCTTTATATTTGAGCAGGACTTGGTCGGTAGCACGATTAATGTATGTCGTTTATAGTACATTAATCGTGCTACCGACCAAGTCCTGCTCAAATATAAAGAGTAAAAAAAAGTTAAATATGAGCATCATATGGCCGCGTTACTAACCGATGCCCGTATATAGTCTTTTGCATGGAAAAGGGAAGTTGACTCATCATAATGATACTAGTATCGTTGCGTTATCGACGTAATACCCATATGACGAGTCAATACTTACCACAAGAATATCATATTCCCTACATAACCGAGGTAATGGCCCTGTGGTAAGCATCGTTCCATGGAATGGCTAATGCACACAGCCAGGTTGTGTGGTAAGGTACCCTGTTATTACCATACAATACGACACAAGGCATGCTACCACACAACGTACACACAACACAAACACACGAGTTGTGTGGTCAGGTATTGTGCTACTGCTGTGTATTGCAATGCAGAGCACACCCCCACCCGACTCTCTCTCTCTCTCTCTCTCTCTCTCTCTCTCTCTCTCTCTCTCTCTCTCTCTCTCTCTCTCTGTCTGTGGCTCTGAAAATGTGACCCGTGGGTCCGAAGAGGTCCGCCTTTATATTAAGCTGTGGACTCGCCGAGCTTTTTGCTTTTCTCGATGGGCCCGCCGGTATTTTTTTTTCTAGACGGGTTCGTCAGGAAAGGTAAAAAGCTCGATATGCTTTTTGTGGGTTAATAGGTCACCTTTAACCGGCTTAATTGTGACCATGTAAACTATGATTATGTAAATATGACAATAACACTTAGTAATCACTATATTTTTTACTTGATTAAGTGAATATTAAATCCTTGCTTGGTATTCTTTCCCTTTTTTGATAGGCTTGGGAGAAACATCTGCTTCTTTCACAGATTTTCATTTGTCTCATTGCAAGCATCAAGACTTTGCAAGATTTTTTAAAAAATCAAGAAAGACAAGTTCGATTAAGCAATGGAACTTCAAGAGCCTTTCATTTCGATTAAGCAATAGAACTTCAAGAACCTATTATTTCGATCTCAATCTTTGCAAAATAAGCAAGCCTTAGAAAACATTTTTCGAAGGATTGGCTCAATGCAGCCAAACCAGGCTAAGACACAGTTGACAACGACTGAGAGCTTACAGCAAGTAAATAGATAGCTTGATGCTAGCAAATATAGAGAAAATGTCCAAGAAATAGGGAAGTAGCTGATTTAAGATATAGAAAAGTTGAGCTTAGTAGCAACATGCGTAATCATCGAGATGGTTGAGTTTGGTTGAGCTTAGTATGCAGCAGAAGCTTGTACACAAGAAGATTTAGAAATTTTCTCATGTAGGAAAAGGGAGCCTTTTCCAGTGTTTTTCATACAATGCATAAAATCATGAGCTTCTTTTCGAGAGGCACCGCATACCTAGCTAGGTACGATTAGGGGCAGGGGACCCCCGACCCCTCCACCGGCGGGCTCACGGTGGTCCCCTACCCCCAATCGTATCTAGCTAGGTATGCCGTGCCTCCCTCACAAAAGCTGTGAGAATCTGTTCATAACTTCTTGTGTTACTAAAGGTGGGAGCTTCAAACATGAGCATGAATAATATGCCATGCTTATAAAGGTAGCAACAAGATGCAATAAAGTATGTTTCCCCAATTTTGGAAACAGGTGGATTAATAGGGTGTCCTCAATTTTCTTCGAGGTGCTTAATTAAGGCGAATCCATGGAGATGCTCTCGTAGGTTTCTAGGGAAAAATTGAGTAGGAGGCACGTGGAGGAGAGAGAGAGAGAGAGAGATCATGCGGAGAGAGACATAGATTTTTCTCACAATCGCTTTTGTATCACAATTGATGAGAGCTCGTCGACGTTAAAATTATCTTCTTCTTTTTCTTGTCCTTCTTCTGCTTCCTTTGGATGATCTTGGTAATGCGCAGGTAGGGGTGGCGGGATATCATGGCCTCGTTAGTCTTGCCCAAAAGTCAATTTCGCAGTTGAGGATGAAAGGCTTCAGGTGAGCATTGCTGAATCTTTCAAAGACACATTGCATGGCTTTAGCATGGAGGATAGAAGGCAGACGAAGATAGGGGTTTTGTTTTATTGTGCGATTAGGAGACGACTGCTGCCTTGCTCGCAAGCATGACTGAAGAGAAGGCGGACAAAGAGGCAGGTGGTGGGAATAACGGCTTGAGAGTTGTGAAAACTTACGAAAGTTATTAATGAAAAGTTTCAATTTGGAACTAAAAAACAGAAGGGATAAACTAAAAAACGTGAATAAACAGATACGAAAAAGGTTAGTTAATTACTTAAAGAAGAGATCTAGAAAGATTTAGAGAGAACATTCGGGAAAAAAATCAAGATATTTCAAATAAATAAATATGTTAAGTTTTGTTTTTTTAATAGATGTCTCTTTCAATTGATTGAATTCTTCTCGCGAACAAAATAATACTTCAAAAAATTTGATACTGTGATAGAAAATTTAATACTAATGGCATCTCTCTTTCAATCAATCATATTCTTCTCACAGGGAAAAATATACTTTGAAAATTTGATAATGTGCTTGTGGAAAATAGTAAGATTCGTTAAACACAAAAAATCTAATACCTTACCTACAACATTTTATGACGGCAAAACATAATATGTTTCTTAGGCATCAAGTGAGGACCTTTTTCATTTTTCATCGCTTTCGCAACTAATTTTTATGAAAAGCGAACAAAAAACCAAACTCTTTGGATTGTTTGTTCATGCAATAATGGAGAGGTCTCTACCATATCTTCAGCATCTATATTATATATGAAGCAGTTTAAATTTTTCAAGGAAGGAGAGACCCTCAATGTGTCACTCACTCTCCGACTAAGAGAAAACCTTGCAAAACAAAAGTGAAGGGTTAGATTTAAAATGCAAAAGTAAAGAGTAACATTGTAAGTAGTGACAGTAACATTGTAAGTAGTGACAGGCTTTTAAGAATGTAAAGTCAATAAACTTCTAGTTTGCATAGAATAAATGTTTCAATTTAAATATACATAGCAAAAAATGGATAATTTTAGTGAAGATTTTATTATTTAATAAGAATTTAATTTTGAATTATATATTTAGCTTTATCTTTTCAAAGGGTTATTTTCAAAACCAATATAAATATTTTTTAGATATTTCTAAAAGTTTGTCTTTTATTAAGAGATCGAGAAAAAAAAGCTCGTCTCATGTCCTAATGATATCTTGCTTATGCAAATAAAGAGGTAGATCCACGATATTGGCTCAGAGAGAGAGAGAGAGAGAGAGAGAGAGAGAGAGAGAGAGAGAGAGAGAGAGAGGTCTGTATGTGTATGCACATGCATGAGAGAGAGAGAGAGAGAAGATTTTATTGTTGAGCTCATATGCACTATATTCCACCAAGGGCATCCTTCAAGCCCTTCCAATTTCCAAGATATTATGGTTTTCTTCGCACTATAGTGTAATTTTAAAGGATACTAACGGTTTTCATCGGTAGAAAATGGATGATATGCCTAATAAAAACTAACCCTCACATTGGCACCCCAAATGAAGAGAGATCTATCTATACTATATATGAAGCAACTTAATTTTTTCAAGGAAGGAGAGACCCTCCATGTGTCACTCACTGCTTCACTTAAGAGAAAACCTTCCAAAACAAAAGTGAAGGGTTAGATTGAAAATGCAAAAGTATAGGGTAACATTGTAAGAAGTGAAGGGCTTTTAAGATATAACGTCAATAGACTTTCTACTTTGCATAGAATAAATATTTCAATTTAAATGTACATAACAAAAAAGGAATAATTTTAGTGAAGATTTTATTATTTAATAAGAATTTAATTTTGAATATATATATTTGGCCTTTTCTTTTCAAGGGTTTTTTTTTAAAACCAATGTAAATATTTTTTAAGATATTTTTAAAAGTTTTTATTTTTTTAAGAGATCGAGAAAAAAAAAAGCTCGCCTCATGTCGACTTGGTGATGTTTTGCTTTGAGGACATGCATGCAAATAAAGAGGTCGATCCACGTTATTGGATGAGAGAGAGAGAGAGAGAGAGAGAGAGAGAGAGAGAGAGAGGTGTCTGTATGTGTATGCACACATGTACATACATGAGAGGGAGAGAAAGAGAGAGGATTTTATCGTTGAGCTCATATGCACTATATTCCACCAAGGGCATCCTTCAAGCCCTTCCAATTTCCAAGATATTATGGTTTTCTTCGCACTATAGTGTACTTTTAAAAGGGTAGCTGACGGTTTTCATGGGTAGAAAATGGATGAAATGCGTAATAAAAAACAACCCTCATATTGGCACCCCAAATGAGGAGAGATATTGCTCAATTAACCAACCTTTTACCCGTTCTTGGATATTTTGTCCTTTTTATTTTTAAGAGTTAAAATGTGGGCCATGCTTAAAAACCTATAAATTCTCTAAATTTCGACACGCAAGGGTGCCTATTAAAAATCAACCAGAGAGAGAGAGAGAGAGAGAGAGAGAGAGAGAGAGAGGATAATTTTTGAGCGCCCAATAAATGATGCGGCAAGGACAAGTAGGGAGAGAGAAAGACATAGCAAAATGTTCAAGGGTGTAGGAACAATTTAAAAAGACACTAAAAGTCAACAAAAGTGAATATTTATTGGGAGAGAGAGAGAGAGAGAGAGAGAGAGAGAGACCGACCAATCATAGTCCATGCAAACTACTATCCACCCAACGTGTGTGTGTGTGTGTGTGTGTGTGTGTGTGTGTGAGAGAGAGAGAGAGAGACCGACCAATCATAGTCCATGCAAACTACTATCCACCCAACATGTGTGTGTGTGTGTGTGTGTGTGTGTGTGTGTGTGTGTGTGTGTGTGTGAGAGAGAGAGAGAGAGAGAGAGAGAAAGAGAGAGAGGTTTTGCTATTGGGGGGGAGAGCATAGAAATTTTGAATGTCATAATTATAGCAGGAGGCCTCAAGACCTATATGAAAATCTTTGATTCAAGCATAATATATATGTGTGTGTGTGTGTGTGTGTGTGTGTGTGTGTGTGTGTGTACACACACACACACACACACATATATACATATATTTATTGTTTATTCATTTATTTATTTATTTACACACACATATACATACATTCATACCTACACACACACACACACACACATGTTGGGTGGATAGTAGTTTTTCATATATATATATATATATATATATATATATATATGAAAAACTACCAAAATATCCCTCAATTTTCAAGAAGCCCAAAAATACCCAATTATTTTGTCATAAACTCTCAAAATTCCCTTCAAATTTTTCAGAATTCCCAAACTACCCTTGGTTGTGAGATTAAATTTCTCCAACGACACAAAACTTTGTAGCTTTTCATAAGAAGGCTGATTATCTTTGAATAGAAGAAGCTAAAAATAGAATTTGAGTTGGTTATGTAGGCTTTGGAGATTAATTACTTCATTATTTTTAGACATAATATGTATATGTATGCATATATACATGTATACATATGTATGTATGTATGTACACACACACACACACACAAAGACACAGCTTTACGTCTTAAAAACAACCATAATTCCAAGCACACATTGTGTGTGTTTGTGTGTGTGTGTGTGTGTGTGTGTGTGTGTGTGTGTGTGTGTGTGTGTGTGTGTGTGTGAGAGAGAGAGAGAGAGAGATTTATGTGTATCATTCCTGTTTTATTAAATGCTTCAAATCTTTGAAATAATTTGACATTTTTCTTAATGATGTTAGAATATTCTATAACTTCTTTATTGATGTCAATGGTGGCTCTTCTCTATTGGTGGTATTTCTAAAATTCCCATAAAGAAGATGCTCACCTATTATGGATATACTGGTGGCAGTTAACAAATTGAGTCCACGAGGTTTCTAGGAGAAAGAAATGTAGACCGTGATCCAGGCTAAAATGTAAGAAAATCAATTTGATGTGATCAAAAGTTGAACACTAAAGTAGGGTATGATATTCGTACTCTCAAATTTTCAAAGGATATGATGTACATACAAAAAGACGCTCTCCTACATTGCCTCAATGTTCGGTCTCACATGTAAGGGAGTAGGAGCTAAGCCAAATGGTTGGTATGATATAGATTGTGCATAAGGGAATAGTCTCAAGCATGTATATGGTTGAATACAATATGCTCTCACAAAGAGGAACATGCTTTTTTAATTCGGGGAGAGAGGGAGAGAAACATCAATGACATGCATGATCTTAGGTCATCGACTTCATTTTGCACCACATCCTTCAGTTTAACATAATGGCCAAAACTCTTACAAAAATAAACAACTAAGCAACCTTATTTTACTTTTATTTCTATCACATTCAAAGATGCAAATCACGTGAAAGTGTAAATGAACAAATAGTGTGAACCTTATTGTATTAAGCTCCTTATGCATTATTGTGAGTAGGTCTGTACGCGTGTCTCATTAAACGGAATGAACCAAGATACCTAACTTGCAAAAGGCAAAAAGGCAAAAGAGGGAGTAAATTTGGGGTTTATCTGATTTGTGAAAATTCTCAAAATACCCCTCAAATTTCAAAAATTATTCAATATTTCCTAATCCGTTTTTGAGTACTCACTGCTTAGCATGTGATTTGTTGCAAATTACCTTGCCAAAAAAAAAAGGCAATTATGTCTAATGTCTAAAGGTAAAAAAGCAGAGGGAAAGCCCTACACAGATGGCACGTGGAGGGGGAAGAGAGGGACACGGATTTTTTTTTGCATGCGTGCTTTGCGCAGTGCCACAGAGCAGAGCCTGCTCTTCTGTCATAGTTCTTACTAAAAGCTCCCACTCTCTATTCCTCTTATGCTAGGCTACATCGAGGAGCAGGCTTGTGAGACACTTTGAGTCGCTGCAGTTGCTCTTGTGTTGCTTCACAGGCAACAGCAAGAGATGTGAACCATTCCGCTTCTGCTTTGCTACATAATGTCCAGCGGAATTCTCTCTCTCTCTCTCTCTCTCTCTCTCTCTCTCTCTCTCTCTCTCTCTCATACGCAGGATGCTATCTCCCTTTCTAGGATTTGCCGGGCCAAATTGTGTGTCTCAAGTGAATGGGCGCAGGAGGGCATGGAGGGTGCAGCTTTGAAGCCATGTTCTTCTCTGGATGAGCGTGACGCGAGGTGGGCGGGGGGGGATGATGCAGGTGAATAGGATTGCCTGAGGGCAAGGTGCAGCCCTAAGCCCTCTTCTTCTTTCCATGAGTGAAGAGGGGCGTGGGAGCGGTGCGAAGGAAAATACCTAGCAGCTCAACAAAGGCAGAGCAGAGAATCTCGAAAGATTCTCACTAATGAGATGGGACTGAGTAGTAGTAGTAGTAGTGATTAGGCGATGAACCATTACTATGCTTGTGCAAAAAACAT
Organism: Adiantum capillus-veneris; assembly: GCF_014529385.1. Lineage (NCBI taxonomy): Eukaryota > Viridiplantae > Streptophyta > Polypodiopsida > Polypodiales > Pteridaceae > Adiantum > Adiantum capillus-veneris. The sequence goes on along the minus strand of NC_140955.1, from coordinate 30,483,434 downwards.
AGATAGAGATGCAAGCGAGTCATCTAGAGAGAAACATAGATGGAAGGGTCAATCACATTCTTAATAGTAATAGAAAGCGACTCATCTCTTTAAAACTTAAAACTTTCTTGGTACATTGGAAACTATGAGCCCTCATCTTTTCTTACACAATGTAGCAGTTGTTGGTCCTCATCTTTAACAACTTGCTAGCGTACCCAATTTGTACTTCTTGACTTGGTAGCACTTTTGTCAACCCTAGATAGACCAAGGAAAAGACATCCTTCTTATTATATAGGCTATTATGATGTGCACTACTATCATGTCTTGCTCATAAGAAAGATGCAAGGATAGAAGCAAGTGAGAGAGTGGAGTAGAGACATTGAATCCAATTATGTTCCTATCATTGAAACCAATTTTAGAACCCACTCTGTTTTCAAAAAACGTTTTATTCACATTGACTTCTCTTAGCATTCATCTCTTCACACCATGCTAACTTATATAATCTCTATCATCAAGTTTGGTAGCATTGCTAGATCAGATAGATCAAAAGGAGGACTCTCTCTCTCTCTCTCTCTCTCTCTCTCTCTCTCTCTCTCTACCCACCACAATAGAAGGAGAGCACTCCTAAGTTTGTTGAACAAAGGCTAGCACCTTATGAAAGACAATGTTTATGAGAAGCTCCCAAGCTTGGTTTTAAAGTATGATTTGCATCATCTTACATATAGACCAAAAGAAGGAGTCTCTCTCAAGAAGGACTCTCTCTCTCTCTCTCTCTCTCTCTCTCTCTCTCTCTCTCTCTCTCTCCACCCCAATAGAAGGAGAGCACTCCTAAGTTTGTTGAACAAAGGCTAGCACCTCATGAAGATAACGTTTATGAGAAGCTCCCAAGCTTGGTTTTAAAGAATGCTTTGTAGCATCTTACACATATTCATGCTTGTTAAAATCTATCAAGAGGTTGTGTCATGCATCATTTTTAGAAATGCAATAGACTATACATGCAAAAAGAGAGTATTGATAGTGTTCTAATTGGAACATAAGATAGCCCTATGAGAATACATGCCATGTTTCCTTGACCGCAGAAATGCACGGGTCACATAATAGTTGCAAACAATATGTCCGAAGGCTTCTAAAAAGCTTGTAAATTTTGGCTACAAAACTGAGCTAAACAAAAAAAATGGAATAACAACTTAATTGTAATGCAAACCAATGCACACCAAAGAGCCTCTATGGAAAACAAGTGATAAATCACAAGGCATGCCCCTTAAGTGAAGCAAAGAAACATGTCCACTTCTATGTTCTCTCTCTCTCTCTCTCTCTCTCTCTCTCTCTCTCTCTCTCTCTATATATATATATATATATATATATATATATATATATATATATATATATATATATATATATATATATATACATACATATATATATATATATATATATATATATATAGACACACACACACACTTAACTAAAACAAATTAATCTTCTTTTTTGTGGGAGGGGGGAGGGGGCTTAACCCTACAAAGTGAGGTTTTTGAAATTTATGTTCTCTTTTTCCTTCTTGGATCTATATCCTACATACAATCATCTTATCAAGTATGTAGTCCAGCTGCTCTCCAGGAGTCCATAGAATATGTGAAAAATTACCCATGATACCATGCCCAGCTGGGAGAACGAGTGTGGAAGGGTAACAGCACTTGCACAACCTGCACGAAACCAGCATCGTTAGCACATACTTGACCAATGATGGAACTCCCCAGCACAATCTAGTCCTATTAACATGACTCTCGCTGTTATGTGGAGAGTGTATGAGGATGATGGAGCTGAATATGTGTCATCAGAATTTTCTCTTGGTATTACTGGTCATTCCGCACATGCACGTAGAGTATCAACTATACCATGAAGCATCATGCTTACAAGTGTGTCAATCATGGCTCAAATGAATCAGGAATACACATCATATGTATTACTTGGCTCAAATAATCTAATCTCAAAGGTGCAAACCACATCATACAATGTATAATTCATATGCAACACACAATACATAGTTCAATTGCAAAAAAATTTGCAAAGCACGAGGGATAAAAGAATGTGATGGCTGCACCTAGTTATAAGCACACCTAAACCAAACATCATAGACACAGCCTCCAGCCCAGAGGAAGGTCCGGATACAACCTTTGAATGAATCATCCATCAGCTCCTCCTGATCTTGTCGATCTAGCTCCATCTCTGTGTAATTGCCCACTATAGCCTGCTTTGATTCTTTGTTGGTACCCATGCTATGTTGTCAAGTGCAGTGTAGGTGAAGTTTGTTGTGTTAGGAGGATAGGTAGGTGTGTGTGTGTGTGTGTGTGTGTGTGTGTGCGAGAGAGAGAGAGAGAGAGAGAGAGAGAGAGAGAGAGAGAGAGAGAGAGGTGAAACCAAGTTTGGGTTGTCGACTCTGTATATTTTGTGTGTGGGTTAGTAAGTGTGTGTGCGTGAGGGTTGTGTGTTTTTGTGTGTGTGTGTGTGTGTGTGTGTGTGTGTGTGTGTGTGTGTGTGTGTGTGTGTGTGTGTGTGTGTGTGTGTGTGTGAGAGAGAGAGAGAGAGAGAGAGAGAGAGAGAGGTGAGAGTGAAAATGAGCATCCTAGCAAGGTGTACAAGTGAAGGGATTTTCCAGCACTTTCTAAGATCCTCAAAAGATGAACCACTGTTGGATAACAAATAGGCTTTGGAGTCCAACAAGAACAAAGCAAGCAAGCAAGGTTGTGTGTGAGCACGTGTGCACACAGAGGAGAGAGAGAGAGAGAGAGAGAGAGAGAGAGAGAGAGAGAGAGAGAGAGAGAGAGAGAGAGAGAGAGAGAGAGAGAGCTAGGCGGGGGTGGGGGTGCAGCTAGGGTCTCTTGTTGGGGCTGGGGATGGGAGCTGGGTTGACAATTTATTAAAATGGTATTTCTTGACAAGCGCAGCGAGCTATTCTTCTGTCCTTTTCCTGCCCTTCCGCACTTGATGATGAAGGACAATCAGCAGGCTCTTTTCTTCGCTTCAGCAAAGCAAAGAAGACCACCATGGAAACAGATTGAGTAGTCAAGTGCATGCTTGCCAGGAGCTTTGCCTTGTCGCTTGATATGTTGGCCACCCCCAAAGAGTCGGCTACTAAAAGAAATGGTGAACAAAATGGAGAGGAGCTAGACCTCACCATCCCTTTTTCCACCAATTCATGCACTTGCCCCATGATCTCCTCTTGTTGAGCTTGTGAAACTCAATAACGAGGCTTGTTAGGCGGCGAGCTTCTTGGTAGGAGCTCAATTGCACGATCATCATCCCTCATTTTAGAGGTAGCTCACTAGGGATGTCATCAATGAAAACCTATTGGAATCCATTTAGGAGATTAGACAACTCTAATTCCTCTTGATTCCCTTTATTGTAGGGATATGGTGTTCCCCAACTCATTAGCATCTATGTACATGCTATTTTCCCTGTAGGTGAAGTAGATTCTCCTTTCAAGGAACTTCATGTTGGAAGCCATGCGGATAAACCATGGTGCCGCAAAAATAATATCCTCATGTTTGAGAGGGGAGATGAATAAATCCTCTTTGTCCACATAGCTTTGGACATGAAGCCTGAATTTTCCAATTAAGGGAGTAACTGATATGTCTTGTCCCTTGGTTGATCCATTGGCTTTTAATGTATCTCCCATCTCATGGGTTTGTATGCCTAGATTGGTGGTCAACTCCGTGGATATGAAGTTGTGAGTTGAACCAGGGCCAAAAAAAATAAAGGTATCATGCTCTTACATCTTTCCCCAAGCATAAGAAAGGAGAAATCCTTGGCAATGAGCATCCTCTTTTGGAGCTTCAAACATAGAGGCTCTAGGAGTCTCATTGAACAATCCTTGGGGCAAGGAGGATAACCATGGCCTTGCTCTCCACACTTAAAACATTTGTAGTCCTTACGAAAAGCTTCTAGCTCTTTAGGAAAGAGTTTATATTTACCTTTATAAACTCTCTTCTCCTTGGACCGATTTTTGTTATTGTTGTTGGAATGGCCTTGGTAAAAACTTTGGGCATTGGTTTCCTCTTGGCATCACTTTTGGCTTTATTTTCCATGGGCTTGACATTCCGTCTAGCCCCCTTGTTGAAAATTTATGCGCGAAGCAACCATGGTATGGAGGCCGTTGAGAGTTGACATACTCGGGGATCTCTTTAGGTAATCCTGCACAGAATTGTTGCTTTTGCTCGGCGAAGTAGTAGCCTTGAGATGTAAATCCCAAAACTTGTCCACTATTTGTGGATAGACTCATGAGAGAGAAGCCTCAAACTCCACCATTCGGTGAGCACTTTGTCCTTTGCATCGCTTGCAAGGAATTGGTTCATGATGGAAACTTGTAGAGTTTTCCATGTCTTTGGGGCTTCTCCATTTCCACGAACGCTAGCCCACCATTGATGAGCCGATTTTTGGAAGTGCATAGCTACATGGCGTAGCTTGGAGGACTCCTTGAAGCCCTCGTCTCCAAAGGCCGCATCAAATTGTTGGATGAAGGCCAATATTTTGTCGGTAGCACCAAAGGTGCCATCATAGGTGAGAAAAGAGATACTCTTCCCTCCCGCTTTGAACTTATTTTGTGACCTTCGCCATGCAGGGTAAGATTTGCGATGTCTTCCCCTCTTGTATTCTCTAGGAGAATAGCCATAGCTTCATCAGTAGAGGAGGAAGGTGAAGAAGGAGGAGAAGAGGGTGACCTCTTTCTTCCCCTTTTCTTCCTTTGTTTCCTCTCTTCCCTTTTGGATTGACGAGGAGAAGGACTATGGCTTAACCATTTCCTCTTGGGAGAAGTTGGCCATCGTTTAGTCTGCGTCTTAGTGGAGCCATATCTTTGGAGGAACTTTGGGATTCATTACTTTCTTGTTCTTTGGATTCCTCCTCTAGTATGGGAGAGAGTCTTCTTTTGGGGGTCTCATCAAGAGGCCTCCTAGGCTCTCTCTCCTCTTTAAGAGGAAAGGAAATCCCATAAGCACGAAGTTGTTGAGTAACTTCGGCTTGCAAAGAGGGGTTGCCCATAGCTTGTTGCAACTTAGTAACAAGATAATCAACAAACATAGGGGCATCATCATTAGCACCTTCATGTGTAAAATCAAAGTTGTCAATGCTCATTCTACTCTCTTGGTTATTGTCAGCCATGTTAATTAAACTTATGTATTTACTTATGTATGCTTTGGCAATTCAAAACCTTAGTTGCTACTCCTCTCAGCTTTTGAAAGGAGGCACTTAAGTATCTACACCCACGGCTCGAATTGATTAATTATAGAGAGTAGAGTTGCCGAGGGATAGCTCCTTCCGGACTTCTTATGGCTCAATAATGGTAAAGCCGTAGGCAAGTCTAAAAAGACTCCATTATTAAGACCAAAGCTCCCGAAGTGTGCACCATATTCCACATAGTGGGCTCAACAAAACCGATAATAGATCCCAATCCCACTTACCCTAATATAATTAACAAAATCAACCATTAATAAGCTACTTAAGGACCTCTCTTCTTAAGTAAGAAAAGAGAAACCAAATGCTCTGATACCAATGTAATGGAAATGGCCTATGAACTTTGAGAGTAGCAGAATTAGGAAATTAGATGAAGCACTTTTGTGAGATTACTTTGTGAGCATAGCGGGTGAACCTAATTGATGGTAGCAACATAAACATGGTACTTAGTTAACTTGGCATGAACAATACTTTTGCAAGAGAGAGAGTTTAGAGAACATGACAACAATTGAGGACCGGATTCATACGGAGCCGGTCCCCCCTCCAATAGGCATTTGTATTATAGTTTCTCCCATCAAGAGAGACTTGGTACAATACAATCTTTGTGTTCCTTGTGATCGAGGTGATGCAATGAAGATGGAAATCTTCATGCATCACAAGCATAACATAAACTTTGTAGAAAGCATTACCTATCCCAAGCCTCAGTCCCAAGGCCTCAAAAACCTTCGAAGGTGGAGAGAGCTAGCGGGGAATGAGGATAGGGAAGAGGAAGAAGAGACATTCCATAGGAGAAAGAAATAGTTCCCCACTTATCATCACGCTTCTTGCTAGCATACATAATAGCATAGTAATGAAGATGGAGAAGATGGCAAGCGTAAGCATTGAAGCATGGCTCTTGGTTGGATTTGCATTCCATAGCCAAGAGTGTTGGTGTAGGCTCTTACTTCTCACAAGCTTGGAGAAGGAGGTGGAGTTCCTTAACTTTTACCGATGAGAATCCATCCACAAAATGAGTGTGTGTGTGTGTGTGTACCCCCCCAGCACACCCCTTGCTTGCTTGGGGCGAGTTCTACCTTTTTCTCATGCCTTAAGCTCATTGGACCCCTCTCCTCCTAGCCAATCACATGCAACATGCATTTCAAGTACATGGGTACTCTTTGGACAAGTGTCCTCCTTACCCCTTAGAGAGAGAGACGGAGCTTGAAAATATCTAGATATTTGTTGGATGGAACTAAAAGCTCATTGGACCCTCTTTAGCCCAACCAATAGCACACCATGTGGCTCAGCATAGGGAGAGTCTGACATGTGTCCCATGTGCCCCTTGAGAAAAGGGGTGCCCTTTGGGTGAGTGGGAGGTTAAGTCAAAGATTTCCCTAACTTTGGGGCTTTCCCCCTCCTTTGTAGGGTCTCTTTTTTACTCAAGAACCTTACTCCCCATGCATGGGAAGCTTCTCAAGCACTTTACTCATTAAGCAGGATAAGCACCTCAAGCACCTTAATCATCAAGCACGACAAGCACCTTAGTCATCAAGCACAACAAGCACCTCAAGCTTAGGTCATGTTCCCACCTCAAGCTCAGCCCTATCTTTCCTAAGGTCAAACGACTTTTAACATCAACCATTGGAGGTCTTTAATGAAGCTAACCCTAAGGTCTTTTAAGCTCCATTAGATGCACATTGCTCTTTAATAGACTACCTCCTTTTGGACCCGTATTGAGATGTAACCATCTCTCCTCTTGGCCCCCTGTTGAGATAAGTCTAGAAGCACTTATTGCACATTGATCTTTGGTAGAACGTCTCCTTTTGGACCCCTATTGAGATGCAACCATCTCTCCTTTCGATCCCTTGTTGAGATAAGCCTAGAAGCACATGTCTCTATTCTAACTCTTGTTCCCGTTTATTCTCCCACATTAAGTGATCAGTTTAATATGAGAAAATCATTTGGGTTAGTTAGATATTAGAATCTATGACTGTGTGTGTGTGTGTGTGTGTGTGACACACACACACACACACACACACACACACAGATACCGCACATCGCAGGTCTGAGAGAGAGAGAGAGAGAGAGAGAGAGAGAGAGAGAGAGAGAGAGAGAGAGAGAGAGAGAGATCAGATTTCATTTTCTACGGGACCTTCATGTGTATCGCAGGTCTTATAGAGATAGATAGATAGATAGATAGATAGAGAGAGAGAGAGAGAGAGAGAGAGAGAGAGAGAGAGAGAGAGAGAGAGAGAGAGAGAGAGAGAGAGAGACGTCTTCGTTATTTGTTGCAGTTGTGTGTGTGTGTGTGTGTGTGTGAGAGAGAGAGAGAGAGAGAGAGAGAGAGAGAGAGAGAGAGAGAGAGAGAGGGCCAATCCCATTTAATCCTGCTGAGGAGTGTGTATGTCTATTTCTATTCAAAAGAGAGAGAGTGTGTCATTGATTGGCCTTGGTGCTTGACAGAGAATGCTCCCCCTCCTCACCCGCCAAAACTCAATCATGAATACAGCCCACCACTTACTTCATGTACAACTTCTCAAATGTGTCCGCAACAACAGGCCTCATGTAGTCTCCCCTATCAACACCCCTGGCTTCCAACAACTTATCTGCCCCACGAGCCCCACACCCTTATACAACCTCAATCCTCTGTTGGCCAGGACGTCAAAACTCTAGATCCAATACATGTCCCACTTGCCATAAGCACTTGTTGAGCCACCTACTCCTCTACCGTTGTATGTCCGCCACCCTTGATCCCGACGAGCTCCATTTTTGCCTAGCTACGGCCCTCCACACCACGAGAGAGAGAGAGAGAGAGAGAGAGAGAGAGAGAGAGAGAGAGAGAGAGAGAGAGAGAGAGTCCCACATCCGTCTCCACACTTTCTTCATCTTTTTTTAGCCAGTCAGTCGATGCTACAACGTTGAGAGCTCCAACATGACCATCCAGGCTTTTTAGCTTTCCCAAGTTTTCACATCTTGAACTCATGACATATGTAAGAAAAAAGGGGTTCTGCAAGGGGACAAGTGGCATTGCCTACTGCTATAGTGCTCACGGCAACGGTCGTGCAAGGCGGGTATTCCATTCAATGTTTGGGAAAAATATGTCTCAGCTTAGTATCATGCCGTTTTCAATTTCAAAAGTTCCGGTTGAGGGCAAGGGGAAAAGGAGTAACCCCGCCCCAAAATAGAGAAAAATAGTGTAAAAACCTGCAAAATAAACCTAATTTTCTAAATTTCCTCTTGGAAAATTGAAGGAAAGCAATTTTGTATTCCATAACACTGATGTGATTGCATTGATCATTGCTAGTTGAGGGTATAAGCCTTGGTATTGGAGTTAGCAATCCATTTGCTCATTTGGATCCTCCTTGGTGTTGCATACCTAATGTGGGCCCTTTGCCTCCCCATAGAAATGATGACTCCGATCTCTTATTGTAGGGCTGCCTCCATGCATGTGCCTCCATTGTAGGACTGCCTCCATGTCATTTTGCTTACATTTAGAGCCTTGTCACTTTGGAACAGCTAAATAGCCTTCAAGCTTTGTTTGCAAGTCAAGAAAACCGGTGGCTTTTTGAAGATAAATGCTTGATTTGATTGAGTGATGAGACAGATCTTGACCAGGTTCTTGCTAACCGAGAGGGCCTCAAAATCCAACCATGTAAAAGGCTATGCCCCTTTCGAGGCTCTTAACTACCACAATTAGATAGGTAGAGAGAGAAGAGCCAGCGTGTGATCGGGAAAAAAGCAGGCTCCCTGGTACACGCGACCAGGATCTTCGCCTCTCACATGCTTCATTTTAATACTACAAACTAGACATGCAGCCTGAGAGAGAGAGAGAGAGAGAGAGAGAGAGAGAGAGAGAGAGAGAGAGAGGGAGGAGGAGGAGGAGGAGGAGGAGGAAGAAGAAGATCACAAGAGACCTAGAAATTTTAGCCGATGAACGTTGATTCTTGAACTCAAGGTCTTCCATGCTCACATACTTATACAAAGAGAGGGGGACACACTGACCTCAAAGGTTAACGAGAGAGAGAGAGAGAGAGAGAGAGAGAGAGAGAGAGAGAGAGAGAGAGAGAGAGAGAGGTCATCCTTAAAGGTCAGATTGACCTCTGGGACCGAGTACAACATGTAACATGCTTCAAGACTATGGATATAAGGGTGGCCACTAACAAGTTGAATCCATGAGGTGGCTAGGAGAGAAAGGTATGTAGGCCATGACATGAGTTAAAATGTAGGTAAAGCAGTTTTTTATGTGATAAAAAACTGAGCACTCATGTAGGGTATGATGATCACACTCTCAAATTGTTAAGGGATATAATGCACATACAAAATGAGACTCTCCTCCATGTAGTGCCTCAATGCTCTGTCTCACATTTAAGGGAGTGGGAGCTAAGCCAAATGGTTGCTTTGGTATAAAATATGGGTAAGGGCAAGCATGTGAATGGTTGAATAGAGTCTGCTCTCTCAAAGAAGAACATGCATGTGTGTGTGTGTGTGTGTGTGTGTGTGTGTGTGTGTGTGTGTGTGTGTGTGTGTATTTTGCAGCACGCCCTTTCTTTTAGCATGATGCCCAAAACTCTTGCAAAGAGAAACGATTGAGTGAGCTGGTGATTTTATCACTTGTTGTTACCAGGTATAATGTGTTCTTTGGTCAATGAGCATTCACTTCCTATTTCTTCAAAACTCAAGGCACTTGTAAAGTCCATCATTAGATTTACACACTAGTCATCTAAATGAGTGCTCACTATCTTATTTCAACCAATCAACACTTTTTGGCTTATCCAAAAGTGCTTGAAAATACAACTCAACTTTTTTCCTATTGTAATCTGCAAAAAGAGAAGGCATCTATATAGCCTCTGCCCTTTGGGCAAGCCAAAAAGGGAGTTAACCCTATCATTTACTGCAGGTTTTTCTAAATCTACAATTACATTGTACAATATTTGGATGAGCTATAAAAATCACTAATGTAAGCAAGGGAAATGGTGGAGGGCTTCTTAGCTCATTTTCTCATTTGCACCTTTAGAAACCGTTTGAAAGCCTTAAACTGGCTATTTTAAAGTGAAACATGTGTTTTGATAGGATAGAAAAGGGGCTTTTTTGTGGTGAAATGCAATTCTCACATTCCCTCCTAGTCAAATATGAAAAATTCCGGGTATGACTAGGGGGTGGTCATGCGAACACATACTTTATCAATCTCGATAACCGAGGCAACTAGGTCTCTCATGCACTAAAGGCAGATAACTTGAATGCGGTCATGTTTGTGTGAGGGTGCACTTGTGTACTATTATAGGTGCTTGGTAGTCAAGTGCATTTATAAGGCCGGTGTTTCTCTCGTTGGCTGAGAGAGAGACTCTATGCCTGCATTTAATGGGTTACGACTGTTGCTTGTGTAACTACGCCAAAATCGGCATAGTTGCACCAAGCAATGCATAGTTCTATGATACCCCTCGATGCAGATTGTGTGACCATGAGGAAGGCACAATTATACAAAAAGTAACTGATAACTATGCCTCAAGTGACCATTGCCTTTTTTGGACCTCGACTTGCAAGAGCTAAAATCTGTATGGAAGAAACTTCAGCCGATTTTTTGAAGGTCCTTCAAAGTTGGACCCTCCCGCCAGGCTTGTTGCACGCACAAGGCACTCCCTACAGGCGACTCCCGAGCGACTGAGAACACACGAGATGGTCGCAAGAACGATCCCCAAATCGAGCAAGGGCAGTGGCGGTAAGCATCTTGGAGCCACGTAAGCGCTTTTGATTGAACGCTGCGGCTTATATGTGCACTGCGCAGAGCCTTAAGACTACTACTTGAGTCTGGAATGTTAAGGTGCTTTAACCGCAAATGTTTCGCAAGGAAGGCAAGGCATCAATTCGTGAATCGTGTTTCAGTGAAGATCAATGTTGGAATCCCCTGGGTGGGAATAAAGGTCCGGTCCGGGGGCGGGAGGGGAAGAGGGAGAATGCATGGCGCCTAGGAAAGAGGTGGAGGTGACGATAGTGGGGGCGAGGGGGCTACGGAGGGTGGCGTGGTGTGGAGTGAACCAGCCGGTGGCGGTGGCGTGGCTGCACCCCAGAGCGGCCAAGAGCACGCGGGTGGCTGTGGATGGCGACGCCGCCCCTCTATGGAACCAGCGTCTGCTGCTCCCTGTGGATGACCACCTCACGCCTTCTGTGGCATGGGTGCTCAAGGTGCAAGTCAGCCACCGCTTCCTCTCCTGCTGCAGCTGCTGCATCCACCGCCCAATTGGTACCGCCGTCGTCCCTGCCGACAGCGTCCTCGCCGCCTCTGACTCCGCCTCCCCACTCCCGCTCCTCTCCTTCCCACTCCTTGGGCCCCTCAATCGCCGCCAGGGCCTTCTTGACCTCACTCTTCGTCTCCTTCCCGCTCGCCCCTCCACCTCCTCTCATTCCTCCCCGCCTGCCTCCCCCACTTCCGCCTCCTCCTCCTCCTCCTCCTCCATGCCCTCTCTTCACGAAGAAGGGCCTCCTTCCCTTCCTACTTCTACTAGTTCTCAGGAGACCGTACCAGCCGGCCCTCATCGCATCAGCCCCACCTTGCCTTCTTTAAAGCCAGTCATAATTGACAAACATGATGGGAAAGATGAAGAGAATGCAGTGAGCAGCTTTAGGAATAGAGGTGATGAGACCCAAGGACAAAAGGAAAGTCCGGATCACTCTCACCCTTATGACTCCTACGATGATCTTCAGCAATTGTATCCTATTCCCCCCGGATACACACAACCCCTAATATATTTGAATCCTTACCATGGCATTGAAGATGTGGAAGCTTTGTACAATAATTTCATGGAGGCCCATGAAAATGTTTTCGAGAGTAAAACTCATCCATCCATTTCATAGAAAAGCCAAGTTAAAAAACAAAGCCACCACCCTAAACCCTGTCTTCATATCAGATTTCACGTGATGGCCTTATCCTAGTTCCACACTAAATGTAGAGTTTGTCATTTATGGCATATTATCTTTACTAGTTATTTTCAGTTCCGAGAATTCAGCAACCAAAAACTACACCAATCGTTTGTGTCACCAACCATTATAGTTGCTTCATCAAAACACTCTCTCTCTCTCTCTCTCTCTCTCTCTCTCCTTCCTTCCTTCCTTCTCTCCTCTTAAACCAATTTCTTATTTGCTTTGCCTTTTGCTATGCAAGCCTTTTCTTTCTCCACTAACATTGCTACCTATTTGTCATGTCCTTTGAAGATTCAGAGTAATAGTTGTCATAAATGTTCATTGTTTATGTGCGACAATCAATATGCTCCGTAAATCCCTGTTCTGGTGCTGCCTGGTTTGGTTTTAAGTTTGATAGTCCTTGTAATTTTGATGGCCCCTAGTCTGGTCCTCCGTGGTCTGTTTTTTGCCGATGTTCCCAAGGTATTTTGTCCCATTCAAATTCCCAATCACATCCTCGAGCCCTCTGATGTGATATTCGGTTCCTTCTAATTTAAATATCATGCCTTACTTGGTTTAAAAGAATTAAAAATATGCTCCATAAATATTGTTGTTTCTAAAAGAGAGAGCACAAAAAGTGTTTGTTCCAAGAAGTATTAAGATAAAATTCTTCATATGTTCAATGATGGGTAAGTAACCTATATACACAATAGCTAAACAAACACATCACGTTAGATCGTCAGGGCAGGAGCATTTTTTTACCGTGGAAAGGTCATTAAATGACCTTTCTCGACCATCAAGGTCCAGGGGAGTGGGGCCAAGCATTGTTGTCTGACCAGGACGCAGTGGAGTGTTGTAGGGTAAAGGAGCCAGTTTAGAGACACTCAAGAAAAAAAGTGTAATTTTGGGTGGGATTTTGTAATTTTGGTAAGATTTGAATTTTGAAATGTGCATGAGATTCCTCATGCAAAGGCGGACTAGGTAATACCAAGATTGATATTTTTTTGATTTAATTTGGGCAGTCAATTTGAAAAAGTTTAAATTTTGAGGTCTTTTAGGGGTTAGAAACACCCAAGGCCTAGTAATGGTACAGTTTTCAGCAAATCACAAGTTGACACATAAGCAAGATTCCTAGCATATTCCAAATTTTTGTCTCTAAATTGGGGTGTGCGTGACTTTTAAAAGGCACATGTGTTACAACTGGCTCCTTTACCCTAGTGCATGTACAAGCGACAAAAATATTATGCGTGTTGAAGTGTCGTATGATGATTAGCAATCATTGCCATGCAAACTATGGGTGCTGACTTATCAAACATGCATCAAATGGGCCTGGGCAGAAATTACTGTTTATAATGGCTAGTAGATGAACATCCCAGATGAGCATCACGGATCCCTTGACCCACAACCTTGGACCTTGATGAAGAGGTTTCCTCTCGAGTTTCGAGTTATTTACAGGGAATTTCGAGTTGCAAGCATCCAATACGCCAACGTTCTCAAAGCAAGAAGGCAGTGCTCTTGACCTACAGGCTGACATAGCTTGTTGTCGCAACTACTCGGTGGTGCACTCTCAACTTGGTGTCTATGCTTGGCTCCACCATCGCTTCACATAAAAGCAACCACATGGAGCACGAATTCCACCTTCTTAATATAGATATAGGGATTTGTTGATGGAGGTATACCAAAAGCATTATATGCCATTGGAATCTGTCATGAGGTAGTGCTTGATAAGTCCCTCGGCTGCTATGTTGCGAACCTTGAATGGTTTGCTAGCGAAGTGTTCAAAAACTAGATGATTGTCTATTTCAAGGAGTGCTGCAACCTAAACCCAAAAGCAAGAGTCAAGTGAAAGGCTTGGATTTTTGTTGGTCGTTTGTATAAAACCTTGCTTTGATACCACATGTAAGATACTACTCCATACCTCATTGCCCAAGGCAAGGGAGGATACCACTTGGTGGTCATTTCTTGCCCATTTGAGGGTTGTCTATACATTGATACGAGGGAATACGATCTCATTCTCTAGTATGAGGAGTGTACCTCGCAATGATGCCATAATTATAGTAACAAAAGTACTATATGTCATGGGTCCCCAGCCACCTAGTTTCTACGACAAAATGATCTCTAAGTTTCCAATACTACCTGGGTCCTCACATATGCAATACATCATACATAAAGCTCCTTGGAGTAGCTTATTGATGGATGCCTTAGCACAAGCGTCTTAATCTTTTTGCAGCATATGAATTCAAAAGAATTTATCACAGGAAAGAGATAATCCAACATCAATGCATGTGAAATCACAAGCTCAATACAAAAAAATCAAAACCCTTCTATTGGCTAGCCCGATTGAGAGAGCCTCAGTGCATTGAGTTATTTTCAATATGGGATATAGACCATCCTCACTTTAGAAACTGATGGTGCAGAGGGGTGTCCTCAAGGTGTCCTCTCACACTATGCCATAGCCCATCAGTGAATCCTTAGTTTTGCAATGTTTTCCTAGTAAATATCCAAGCCCTACCTAGGGCAGTAGATAAGTCAGTCTAGTTTGGTTACCTATGGGGTGAGGAGATCCCACATTTACCCCAGTGCACCACTTAGCATCAACTGCCGCTTCTTGGGCCCCTACTAAGATGGTTATCATTGACGTGACCAAGCTATTGTAACAAGTTTTGGATGGACGACTTCAAGAGTCACAAGTACCACCATCTTGTTTCAAGCAACGATTCGCTTACCCACAATGCCATTGCATTTAACCATGCAAAAATCCAAATCAAAAACCAATAATGACAATTGTGCTCATGTCGAAAGCATTTGTCTTCTTGAAAATTTCCAAGGTGGTCTACCATTGTGTGTGCTAAAAGGAGAAGTAAGAATTCTTATGTGATGGGATGTGCCAATGGAACAACCATCTTGGGTGAAGGTTAGATCCATCATTGCTAGGACAATCAAGGGGAGAAGCTTAGGTCTTGTCCATGTCCTTGATTGTTTGCATTGTGATTTTCATGGTTTTCCCAAACACACTTTCAGTTTGTCCATGTCCATGTCCATGTCCTCATCATGACATTGCTTGTCATGTAGGTAGGAGATCATTTACAGGGGAGTGTGCTTCTAGTTGACCATAATTGATGCAAAGTGCAAGTTTTGTAGATACAAATTATTGGGTTCAAGCCCAATTATACGTGGGGACATGCTCTTATAGCATGCAATATAACCTCAGTTGTCAATAGCGTTTGCATGGAAGGTTCTACCTCTATATATATAATTGTTTTAATCAAAGACATAGCATTGTTGTTGTTGTTGTCATGTTGCTCTCTCTCCCTCTCAATGACACATTGACTGAAGCTGAGTTAGATGATCAACTCAAAGAATCATTGCTCAATCATACCAAATCTTTCAAAAAACTCTTGGATATCTTATTAATCAAGTATTTTCTTGCTTTCTTAGTGTTCATTAGTTTCCTAAATGAAATTGATTTGAATGATGTATTTTGTAGTTGAAAAAAAGAGAAAGATATGGCCTTGGATGAGATACAGTATATGAAACCATGTTTGGTGTATATAAACTCTCCATATTGTTTGTAGACATTCCACAAAGTGGTCCATAGAATTGAGATGCTCTTGAATTTAAGATAATAGCAAGCCATTTTCCTATTTGAGCCACTTTGCGGAAAAGAAAATGAAATAAGCTAGCCAAGTTTATAAAAATAGACAAAATACAATCCATTTCTTCACCATGGATATTTTCTATCTTGTTGGTGAATAAGAAAGTTTTAGTAAACACTCAATGCCTACCACTCACCTTGATAAAAGGTGCACATTTATGCAAGGACCCCATTATGAGGAGACGTCGTTAGTGTACACATCTTTTGTGAAATTTTGTTGATGACAATAAACTAATTGTGAATACAATTATGCAGCCCAAATTATATCTTTTAAATGTACCATTAAATGATGTATCATGTGTATATACTCTATCCTAGTGGCAGGTCGTTGGTTGAATAGTGGTCGGTTGTCGATGGGTGGTGGCCATAAGGCATTTTTTACACCAACCTACCACCCATGTTCAATACTATATATAGAGACCATTCCAAGAACTAAAGAAATCTATACACTACAAGAGGTTCTTCATATTAGCGATGCTCAAAAAAAAAATTCCCGGCGTCGCTATGAGCGTCGCTATGAACGTCGCAAATTTACAAAGGAATTTGAGACGCTTATAGCGACGCTCATAGCGACGCCGGCTGGGGTAAAAAAATAACCGAGCGCGCCCAAAAACTCAGATCTCAGATCTGAGTTTTTCGGCGCCCTCAAGCAAGGAGCAGGTAACGCTCTCCCTCACTCTCTCTCTCTCTCTCTCTCTCTCTCTTTCTTCTCCACACACACACACACACACACGAGGAGAGGAAGGAGAGCCAGGTATGCTCCTTCCCTCTCCTCATTCTCATGTTCCCTTCCCCTCTTTCTCTCTCCCTCTCTCTCTCTCTCTCACACACACATACACACACACACACAGTGTTTTTGAGAGAGAGAGAGAGAGAGAGAGAGAGAGAGAGAGTACAAACAAAAACAAAAACGCACACACACATACATAAACAAAGAATGCACACACACATTGAGAGAGAAAAAGAGAGAGAGAGCATGCATAAACAAAAAATGCACGCATTGAGAGAGGAAAAGAGAGAGAGAGAACATGCATAAACAAAAAACGCACACATTGAGAGAGGAAAAGAGAGAGAAAACATGCATACGATCCAAAAAAACGCACACACATTGAGAGAGAAAGAGAGAGAAACTAATTTAACGTCGTAGGAAACTAATTAAAATTAAAAGACCTAAAGATCTAGCCGACGAGGAGTTGAACTCAAGACCTATTATTCAAGAGGGAAATGGCATAATCAATCTATCATACTTGGCATGGGTGATAGAAAGGTTATACCATTTATCTCTTTTTATTGGCACACACATCCACACACGCGCACACACACAAGAAGAAGAGAGTTATAACGTCGTAGGAAACTATCTTAAAAGACGTTAAAGATTAGGTTATATGTAGACTTACATTAAATTAGATTTAGGTTTATTTTTAACTAGATTTACGTTTATTTAAGCTAGATTTAGATTTACGTTATATTAGATTAGATTTAGGTCTCCATAGACTGTGATGCCTGCATGAAGCGGGTGAAGAAAGCCCTCAATGGAATATAGGGTATTGCTGCCTTCACTCATGGTGGGCTCTGTCGATCCAAAAGTACTGGTGAAATGTCTTCAGAAGATAGGGAAGAAGGTGGATCTTCAGGGCGGCAAGAGTCACTACATCCCCGACACAATGACCATCTAGACAACCTCTAGTCATTAGACTTATGTTAAATTAGATTTAGCTTTATTTTTAGTTAGATTTACGTTTATTTAGATTTACGCTTATTTACGTTAGATCGAGTCCACGCAAGAATTACTTACGGTTTAGGGTTTAGAGTTAGACGAACAGTGAAAAGATCTACTGTGAAAAGATGTTAAGATGAAGTGAAGTGCTACAGCTAGAGAAGAGGCAAAGGGGTTTTGTCCACTACATGCAGTATCATGTAGACGTGGGTGTGTAGATTTCTTGTACCCACAAATATAGGTATTGACCAATAAAGACGAGATTATAACCCGGTGGTTCTGATCTCCGTGCACCTCTAGACCGAGGTGTGCGGGGATTGGACATGACTAGAGAATGTGAGGTAGAGAGAGAGAGAGAGAGAGAGAGAGAGAGAGAGAGAGATAAGACGAAGAATGCCAATAGAATATTAAATTTGTTGTCCAGGTTATAAGTTTTTTATCCTCATTATGAGTAGCGACGAGGATGTGGGACCGTCCAACCGAAACACCTATCTCTCAACGAGGGTCTTATGTCCGTGTAATCAATGCAAGCATGCTGTGCGACAGACAAGACGTGTTTCTTTGCAGCACGTTCGCGAATTTGGCGAGTTCGATCCATCTATAATAGATCGAGTTGTTGCCAATTATAACTCGTCGGACTCTGACGCTGGCCAACAAGCAGCAATCTTGCAACCCAATAGACGTGTTCGCAGGCGCTTTGGTCAAGCAGCATATGTGAGGCCACAAGATGTAGCCTCTAACAGCTCGGGGGATGATCATGCAGAGCACATTCCCAACGAGGCAATGTTTGAGCCCGAGATTGATGAAATGATCGAGACGATCATGGATTCAGAAAGGCTTATCTATGATGATATGAAAAGTGAAGCCGATACGCCATTGTATAATGGAGCACGTATGTCTAGATTGAAAGCACTCCTGGTTCTTCTCAACATGCAGGCAAAGTTTGGATGGAGTGACACTAGCGTCACAGCGCTTTTCAGGTGATCTATTACAATTAGTTTACTTTAATAGAACTCTAAATGTATAATGATCTGATAGATTTTTACACGACTGTATCATATTTTTATGTTGTGTAGATTGCTGAAAGAGCACATACTACCAGCTGACAATGTGATGCCAGATTCTCGAGATGAAGCAAGAAAGATTTTGCGAAACTTGGGGATGGATTACAATTCTATCCACGCTTGTCCTAATGACTGCATTCTTTTCAGAGGGGAATACACAGACATGGAGAAGTGTCCGAATTGTGATTCCGAAAGATATCGAGTAGATCTCCACGGGACAAAAATTCCACAAAAGGTTTTGCGACATTTTCCTCTGCTTCCTCGCATCAAGCATTTCTTCGAATGTAAGTCCATGGCCGCCCTAGCATCATGGCATGAGGAGAATAAATCTTCGGATGGTGTGCTACAAATTCCTGCAGATTGCGCAGCCTGGAAACATATAGATGGAACATGGTCGGATTTTGCCAGGGAAGCTCAAAATTTGCGCTTAGGCCTGGCTATGGATGGCGTAAATCCATTTGGTCAAAGATCAACATCTTACAGTGTATGGACTGACCTAAGAGACACTTTCGTACTACCCGAGCATTGTGAACAAGTAAGTATGTAAATAGTTAACATCCCCCTTTTACAAGTTATGTGCTTGAAAGCTCTCATGTAAGTTATGTGGCTCTGGCAGGTAATATTTCATCCTACAAAGTCTACATCAAACTGGTGGTACGTCATAGAGGTAGCCCCTCGTAGTGCAAGGACGTATGAAGGCTACCATGTGATTGGGTGAAGGCTACCATGTGCCAATCACAACGACATCAATGGAGGAGATCAGAGAAGATGCTCAATCAGAAGCCGTTGCGGTGGTGCCAAACGAGCATCAAGATGCTACTACTCTATATGGGGTGCATGCAGAGGAGCTACAAAATGAAACAGAGGATATGTGTTTAAACGGAGAGCTCTATATAGATATAGGAAGTTATGCTGAGTTATGCGAGGATGAGAGAGAGATCTCTTAAAGCCACAAATATTGTATTTGAACAATTTTGCTCCGTGTTGTAAAAGCTCTGGCTCTCTAAGTACCTTCCATGGTGTATAACGCTCTTTTCTACTCGCGCTCACATCTTTTGATTGAAAATTCTGAGTTTTCGACTTGCCTCTTCTATCACTCGATTCATTGCGTCATTGTATTTATATGCGTCATTACGTCATTGTATTTAATGGTCTTTGCGTCATTGTCTACTCTATTCATTCAATATTAAGTTTAAATATTCGTGTGTTTAATGCAGGTATGGATGATGAGGAGTTTCTTTCTTCTTTGTCACCGCAGCAGAGACAGTGGTACGTGGAGCGTCATCGCTCTGGCGCATCATCGCGCGTTCCTACACCATCCGCATCTCCCTCTCTTTCGGAGCATTCGGCGCGCTCCGAAGCTTCGGCGTCGACGAGACGAGCTTCACACTCGTCTAGACACCGGCACTCTAGTGGTGGCGGTGGCGGTGGCTGTTGTTGTGGGGATTCCGCCACCGATGCCTCCACACTGCCTCGTGTTCGACGAGGCTCTTTACCCTCCCCTTCTTTGCGCGCCCCCACACCAGCCACAACATCACCATCTACGCCAGGTTTTGCACGGCTGACTATTCCTAGAAGCTACACACCTCTACCTACTCCGCCAGGAGCCACCCCACTCGACACTCCTCGCTTCGGGGCCCAGACGACGGTGGAGACACCTGACGTCCGTACCCCCATCGACACGCCGCTAGAGACCCCTGCCGGGACACCCAGGTTCACGCGTCACCGGCCAGAGGGCTTGCCTTACTCCGTCGACATCAGCGGCGGCATCATCATGGATGATGACGGCAAGAAGGTGATCTCGCGCATGCGTGGTCTTTGCTCTCAGCTATTTAGACACTACATACTAAACAAATGGAGTGAAGTACCAAGTGATTTAAAAAACAGAGTCATCAGCATAATTCATGATGAGTTTCCCGTTCTAACACGGGATCAACGCTTCAATGAAGACCTGATGAAGATTCGAATGCGCGAATACTGCAAACACAAGCGTTACGAAGTGTAAAAAGCAATCAAGAATGGGTGGAACAGGCCAGATTGGCTGGCCAAAGAAGATTGGAAGAATGCGAAGAAAGCAGCGCGCGAGAATCCCGACAAGTGGAAGCAACAAAAGGATGCAGCCAGAGCGCGAGTAGAGTCAGGGAGCTCGCACCACTTAGGGAGCGGTGGATGGACATCATTTGAGGCCGATTTTGTAAGTCTTTTCACATTGCTCTTTATGCATGTTCGATAGTTTAGGGTTTATGAGTTTTTTAGTTCTAACATAATGAAATCTTTGTATGTTTTGACAGTGGTCGATGACAGGACGTGATCCCACACCGTACGAGCGCGAGTACGCAGGCAGGACGGGCTTAAACGCCCTGATGGACATTCTCAGTTCTCGCGGCGGCATGGTTAGTATTAGGGTTTACTCTTTTTTATTTTTTGTATTGTTTTATAAATGTCGTTATATGTTTATACTTACTGAAAGCTGTCTTATTGTCTTTTTTTGCAGAATCCGATAGATACGCCGCTTGGACGCGATGAGACGTCTGACTAGACGACGTCAGTTTAGCCGTAGCTAGATAGCATTAGTTTAGGGTTTCTCATAGCTTATGTATCATGAGACGGATTTTATACATCTTTTTGAACCATGTATATTATTACATTTGTCACCGCAGTTCCTTTTGTCAATCAATTCTTTATGCCTATGATGTTGTACAATTGTCATTATTACATTTGCCAATCAATTCATTTTGCCTATGATGTGTACAATTGTCAATTTTGCAAACAATGCGCCTTGTGGATGACTATTTTAGGTCTATTATCTATCTTTGCATTTTTTTTAAAAAGTGAATCAAGTACAATATGGTTGATGGGTAATGCCCTGCCACCAAAAAAAAATTCTCTCGGGCGTCGCTATAAGCGTCGCTATTTATGGCTCTGTAGCGTCGCTATGAGCGTCGCTATAGTCTTCTGTGTAAACGTCGCTATAGGCGTCGCTATATAGCGACGCTTATAGCGACGCATATAGCGACGCCTATAGCGACGCTCTCGTAGCGACGCTCGTAGCGACGGTTTTAACGACGCCGGGGGTTATAAAAACCCAATGTATTTTCGTCGCTAACAGCGTCACAAGAGCACACAACCTCTTTGTAGTGATATTGTGGATATTCACCAGCCCCTACTACTTAATTGTATATCATATTAGCTTGAGTTGTCCAAGTCACCATCTAAGATTAATGCATGCATGAAAACGTCCATCACAATGTATCATCTTGGTGATAAATTGATGACTCCACTAAGCAATCGACAACACTAACAACAACATTAACAAGACAATGTAAATCATGCACAAAGAGCATATTATCATTGATTTCTCGATAAAAAAATTTAGAGAACCATGGCTTGGGTATAGATTTAGGCACCTTCCTACCAAATAGGCCATGCTATGCAAGCATTATAAATGTTACCCTCATTCATCATAAACCAAAAGTTCAATTAACAAAACTGATTTATGGATTGCAGGTGTCAATGAAATAACACACTTTCCATTGACGTACACATAGGTTAGTCTTTAGGTTAGAAGGAACCTAGTTAGCCATGTTGGGGTTACGAGCCAATCAACAGATCATCCAGTTGCATGATTTGTGTGTTCCATGCACACAATTTTATGTAGTAGACCAAGTGTGGGGCAATGACTACAAGAATCGATATGGGGGTAGACAAAAAATTTGGCCAAGGAGTGGGAGTTGTGACCCACTTATGGTAATTAGTAAAAACAAGATAATTATATTTTCCATGTAAGTGGTGGGACGTTTCATCCTATGTGACATGCTACATTAGTGTACAATTTTAACAAAAAATGGTTTATGTGCTGAACCATGCATATTTACCCCAACCATTTTTATTCATGATGAAAGCATGGCTTAGTCAATGCTTACAACAGACTGATTCCTCGTTTTTATATGTAGGTAATAAGACTAGTCTACTAAGGCTTTAGTGAGGGGTTTTATGATCCCACTTTTGGATGAGTGAACCCCTCTATTTCCCACGTGTGTGATATGGCCCTCCATCCATCTTACACTAGTAGGTTTGAATAGTATTGGATATTCTTGAGGAGGCACTAGGCCCCCTTAGGAATCTGGTGCCCACCATTGAGCATAGTTAGCACAGTTGGGATATCATGGAATTATGATTACCCCTTGAGATAAGCTTTAACCAATCTCCATGATCTATGTTTCTCAAATCCATTATTACAAAAGTCCTATACAAGCTTTTTGATGTCTTGGAAGCATTCTTAGGTGATGAGTTGACAAATAGGGTAGATTTGATTTGTGACATAATAACTTTGTGTGCCAATCTTGTAGGTCTGCTACTTCCTATATATGTACTTGAATACTTGAGTTTAGAAATTGTCATCCTTCTCCAACTTCTTTTTTATCAGGTTCCCATCTTCTATTTCCAACTACATATTAAGAAATGTAGTCTTGATTGCAAGTCCATTATGGAATGTTGGAGCAATGCGGCCAATTGATAGACAATGTGGATAGATAGGGTATTGTCCCGGACTGTCCATTGGGAAATATGTAAGATAGCATGTGCTGTTGGAATTAGGGTTGCAGAGAGACACACATAGCTTGGAGAAGACGAAGGAAGCTCAAGGCACACAATAGAGAGTGTGTTACTTAGTGTGCAATGGAAAGATAGATAACCCTAGAGTGATGGGCGTATATACAATGCTCGGGGGAAAAAACCTCCTAAAGAGGGAAAAAATGCCCCGGCGGTCCTAGAGTGTTCACACACATCACTACCACATGTATATGGTAATGAATCCCCCTTGGAGTGATTTGGTGAACGAGAGCTGGCACATGAGTAAAGGGAAGTGCCAACCCCTGAGGACATGATCAATCCACAAAGGGGAGTAAGCCCAAAGCTTTGCGGAAAGCTTCAAGATTCTCATGAGACAATGCCTTTGTGAAAAGATCTGCAAGGTTGTCCTGTGCTAGCACATAAGCCAAGCTGATCTCTTCTGCTGAGAGCCTCTCCCTGACATAGTGGTAATGCACCTCAATGTGCTTTGTGCGAGCATGAAAAACTGGGTTCCTCACAACTGCCAATGCCCTCTGACTGTCATTGTAGATAGTTTGAATGAGCCATACACACTCAACCGTAGCTGTGAAGACTGCCCTGTACTCAGCCTCACAACTCGAAGTGGCCACAGTAGGTTGCTTCTTGCTCAACCATGATATACATGAACTGCCAAGCATGAAACAAAAACCACTTGTGGACACTCGCGTGTCAAAACAACCAGCCCAATCTGAGTCTGAAAAAGCATGTAAGTCTGGCGGCAATGATCCCCCCTTGGGATAAACCAATCCAAGATGTAAAGTGCCACTAAGGTAGAGGAAAATCCTCTTGACAGCCTGCCAATGCTTAGACCCTGGGCGATGCATAAATCTGCTGACCTGTGAGACTGCAAATTGAATATCTGGCCTCGTGTTGCATACATAAATGAGGCAGCCAACAGCAGTTTGGTAAAGAGTGACATCAGCAGGATCACCAGCATCATGTAGACTCAATTTCAAACCTGTCCATGGGAGTGGCAATAGGTTTGCAATCCTCAAGTCCAAACTTACATAGCAATGTCTCTATGTAACTTTTCTGACACAAGGCAATACCACCATCACACTGCTTAAACTATATACCCAAGTAATGATGCAATAGCCCCAAATCTTTCATCTTGAAAGTAGCATTCAAATCAGCCTTAAATTCAGCAATATGTCTCTCATTTGGTCCAGTGATCAGCAAATCATCACATAAAGAAGCACAATGAGAAGCACATCACCCTCACGCTTTACATACAATGTGCTTTCTGTTGGACTGTTACGAAAATTTTGTTTGACCAAATGAGTGTCAGCTTTCTCATACCAAGCACAAGGAGATTTCTTCAACCCATAGAAAGCCTTTTTACATCTGCACACTTTGTCCTCTTGTCCTTTTGTGACAAAACCGCGAGGCTGCGTTACATAAACTTCCTCAAATATGTCACCATTCAAGAAAGAAGTAACAATGTCTGATTGATGTACATCCCAACCAAAATGAGCTGCCAATGCACATAGAAAACGCACAGTAGTCATACGACAAGTGGGAGAAAAAGTCTCTTCATAATCGATGCCTTTTTGCTATGCATAACCCTTTGCAACAAGTCGAGCCTTATGGCGATCGATCTCACCATCCGGTTTGCGTTTCAACTTGTAAACCCTCTTCGTACCAATGGCCTTTTTGCCAGGAGGCAAATCACATAAAGTCCATGTGTCATTTTCTATAAGTGCATCATATTCTGATTGCATGGCAGCCATCCAATTTTCTGAATTATGTGCTTCATCAAAAGACATAGGCTCCTCAACATCATGTAAGCTAGACACAGCCAAAGCATAACAATCTGATGCATAAGATGCATGGCAAGAGCCTGAACGAGTACGACTAGACAAAGGTGCATCCAATTTATTGTCACGCAAAGTGTGCACGAGCCATTTTGGCTTACAGCTTGCCTGCTCATTTTCAGCCCTTTCCTCATCAACTACATCATGTACATCTGCATCAGTAATAGGCTGATCTGTAACATTTTTAGAAACCCCCATAGGCTGTACATTTGCCTCATTGGAACTTACATTCGTATTTCCACCACTGAAAAGAGGCAACAAAGTGTCATAAATGTCCTGTGAGCTTACATTACTGTCTCTAGTGCATGACAACAAGGGCTGAACAGAATCTTCCACAAACACTACATCCCGTGAAACCAGAATACGCTTTGTTTGCAGATTATATAACCTGTAACCTTTGCTTTCAGCACTATAACCAACAAAAATACATTTGACAGCCTTATCATCCAATTTTCTGCGCTGTGTTTGTGGCACCAAAGCATATGCCAAACTGCCAAAAACACACATGTGCTCAATAGAAGGATTTCTATCATGCCATGCTTCATATGGAGTAATAGACTGCAAAGCTTTTGTAGGACACCTGTTAAGTACATAAGTGGCACACATGATGGCCTCAAGCCAAAAAGAATGCGGAAAATCTTTACTTTTGACCATACATCGTGCCATTTCTGTCAGTGACCTGTTTTTCCTCTCAGCAACACAATTTTGCTGAGGTGTATAAGGCACTGTACATTGGTGTTTTATCCCACGACTAGCCAGAAATGCATTAAATTCATGAGACATATACTCCCCCCCTCGATCAGAACGGAGGGTGCCCATAGTACATTTCGAGACATTTTCAGCCATAGCCAGAAATTGTTTGAAGCACAAAAAAACTTTGGACTTCGCTTTAAGCGGAAATACCCATGCATGCCTGGAGTAATCATCAATGAAAGTCACGAAGTATAGGTAATTGCCCAAGGACGGAGTTTGCATGGGCCCACAAACATCACTATGCACAAGCTGCAACCTGCATGTTGCCCGAACTGAACCATCCTTTGGAAACTTAGAACGCTACATCTTACCCAAAATACAGCCTTCACAAACATGTTTGACAGGTGCTTCAAGAGGTGGCAAAGAAGCAACCATATCAGATTTCTGCAAATGCAGCAAGCTGGCAAAATTCAGATGACCAAAAATGTGCATGCCAAAGTTTTGCATCT
Organism: Adiantum capillus-veneris; assembly: GCF_014529385.1. Taxonomy (NCBI): domain Eukaryota; kingdom Viridiplantae; phylum Streptophyta; class Polypodiopsida; order Polypodiales; family Pteridaceae; genus Adiantum; species Adiantum capillus-veneris. The sequence goes on along the minus strand of NC_140955.1, from coordinate 30,457,290 downwards.
GAAATAGCCCTTGAATCTGCAACAACATTTGCAAAATTTTGTCCACACTTGTCATACAAAGTGAGCTTATACAGCCCACGGTACAAAAGGCCAGATGCAACAATTTCATCACCAAAATTGAGTCCATGAACTGTACATCTGTCATCCACAAATTTGACTACAAGTCCAAGTCTAGCAAGTGCGGATACAGACAAGAGATTCTTCTTGATCCCAGGTACATAAAGTGCATCAACAAGTGTGAAGGAACTGCCATTTGCAGGAGTAAGCACAATCTTTCCAACTCCCCGAACTGGATAAGAGGCATTGTTGGCAAAACTGACTGAATTCCCATGAGGGACAGACTCGAGAGAGGTAAACAATTCACGATGTGAGGTAATGTGCTTTGTAGCACCACTGTCAAAATACCACACATGTGAATCTACAGCAACTGACAAGCATGCATCATGGACAACAGGATTGTAAGTGCACTCTATGCTAAAATCCCATTCTGCATCAACATCAGCAACACAGTCTCCTTTCACAGAAGACTCAACAATGGCTGCATTTGTAGTGGAACCAACATTTGCAGTGGAACCACCCTCTTTCTTCTTAGCCTCTTTGGCCTTCAACTTAGGACACGACTTGATCAAGTGATCATTAGCTTTACAATAATGGCAACGCATATTTTTTTTGCCCTTATCACCAGAATTGCCAAACGAAGTGCTACCAACAGAAGCATTAGGAATAGAAGTTTTGCCACTCGTAGTAGAACCATAAGAAGTGCCTGCATTGCTGTTACCACCCTTTCTTTGAGAAGCAATAAAAGCGTGTTCAATTGCAGGTTGCCTACTCCTGTTTTTTCTGGAAAGTGACTCTTGCAATAGCAATGTGCATAATGCATCAAACTTGACAACTTCTGGATTTCCTTGGGTCATAAGTCTCCAAGTACTAGCAAAAGTCTGGTAAGAATCTGGTAAGGATCAAGAACAGTCTGCACAAGGGAACTGTCTGAAATGACTTCATCTGCAGAAATAAGTTGCTCATTGATATCCTTGACACTAGCAAGGAAAGTGTCCATATCATCTTCCTCATGCATAATCTTCGACTCCAACTCTTTACGAAGCAAAGCAATTTTAGCCTCATTGCGACTTGCATAAAGACCAGCCAAAATATCCCAAGCCCCCAAGAGACATAAAGCTCTATCCGATGAGGAAAGTCCATGCACCGAAAGGCACGCTCAGGAACCGAGAAAAGGCCGAATTTAGGTCGAAAATTAGCCGAAACGCGTAAAATCACCCGAAAATCCAAAAAATTACAAAAATTACCCGAAAAATATCCTTTTTTTTAACAAATTCTCCACATATTGAGAAATAGTGCAGCCAAATTAAATTGCAAAAATCTCATCAATTCAATTGCCCAAGAATTTAATCAATAAAATCAACACTAGACAATTAATCCGGCAAAATTACCGACCAATATAATTCAAAATTCGACGCAATTGGAGTGTGTAAAGCATTGTTTTGAGCACAAAAATGTAGCGTTTAATCATTACACACATCCAATTTGCAATCAAAGTTCGAATCAATCATGCACATTAAACACTTTTTTAGGCACACACACACTAAAAAATTGGTAGTTTTACCAATCTTTAGGTGCGTACACAAAAGGGTTGAACTTGTCGGATTTGCAATGGGATTTCACAAATCATTAGTTGGGCATGAGCACAACACACATCAATCATCACAATCGAAAAATCATAACGCACACATTGATTTCTAGGTGCTCAAACATGGGAAAAATAATGCACACACACTTAAAATTAAGCATACACACACTCAATTAGAATGCACACACACTTAATTTTAGTGCACACACACTTGCAATTGACTATCCAAGCATGCAATTAACTCAATTAGGCACCCAATTAGCAACCTATAACCTACGGCGTGAAAACAAAAAATCAAAAAAATTTAAATCCACATTGCATTACATTACATTACATCAACATAGCATAGCATTACATTGCATCATCATGGTGGGATCTCTACACAATTTTACACATCTCTAGATTGAGAATACCACCTTGATTACCTTTCCGTTGAAGATCAATTGAATGGTCGAATGCTCCAATCCTTCATAGCAAATTAGTAAGTTAGCAAAAATTAGTCAAATTAGCAAGGGGTTAGTGAGAAATTAGAGTGTGCAAGGAGAATTAGGAAGATACGGTCACACATTAGGAAATTATGAACACAACGCTTCATGCACACACATTCAAAATCCACAAAAACATAAACACACAAGTGAAATTAGTAGTGAAATTAGTGAAGAAATGCATTCGTTTAGGCCACAATTACACTAACGTAGGCCATCGTCCCCGGCAATGGCGCCAAATGTAGGGGGTCCCATCGTTGCAATAGCTCCAATGACCAACAAAATTATCAATCCGGAGGGATGAGCTACCAATCTAGGGCATGGAAACACTCACACGGTTAGTGAGCTAATCATGGCAACACAAATGGTTAACTCTACAAGGTGAGCTTCTCGACCTATGGAGGAGCTAAGCCGCAATGAAGGGCAATATCCATATCCACTTCTCTTCACCTCTAATCAACCCAATCACACACACTACGATTGCAAGACACACACAACACTAATCCTATCATGCAACACACAAATCGCAAGCACACACGCATAGATCTATCGAACACCACACTCCAATCAAACCTACATGCACACACAAGCAAAAGAGGGCAATCACACAAGATTAGAGAGGGATTAACCACTAATTAGTTAATATCTAGTTAATCTAAGCATCATAGGCAATCATAAGAAGTAAGAGAGGCATAGTGAGAGAGAATGAATCATTGATTAGTGTTAATCAAGTCTCATGAGCAAGGAGAAGCTCAAGGACTCCATAGCGCACACCTCAAGAGCTCTCACCAAAGAGTGCTCTCAACAAATGAGCTTGAGAACCCTAATTTCTTTTACACACTGCCTTATATACCTAGGGTAAAAATATGCAATGTCCGGACACTCAAGGCCTTTAGGGCTCACCACTTACTGAATCTGCAACCTAGGCACAGTAAGTGACCTATTCTTTACAACTTCGAACTCCCATTGAGCCCGTAACACATTAGAAATATTACAATGGCTTGAAATAAATCAAGAATTTACAATACGTGACCATTTTGGGAAAACATGAAAAATGTGTAACTTTAATCTTTATTGCTTCTTCATGGTGATCTCCGATGTGCATCCGTACGTCTTCGGTCTTTAGTAGCTTCTGTTAACTGATGTTGACTCCGTTAACAATTGACAAGGTTTAGGTTATCCTTTAATTGTATGCCTTGCATCCGTCTAGCACCTTCAAAAGGATAGTTCTTAAACTTAATAAGATATCATCAGATAATCTTAGTGCCTCTCAATACCTTGTATTCATGTTAGAGAATGGACTCGGGCTATAATACCTCTTCTTGGTCCTCGATCTTTGGTGGATCTTCAATAATTGGTTCTTGAGGTGGATCTCCTTTGTAAGGCTTTAATAGGCTCACATGGAAAGCATTGTGTATGAGTCAATGACTGGGCAACTTGAGTTGATAGGCCATGTCTGGATTGGTCTAGGAATTTGTAAGGGACCATAATACCTTTTTGCTAACTTAGCAGATTACTTTTGGTGTCCCTTAGGATTCTTGCCTGTCTTGTGCCTTAATTGAGCCTTGGGAAATCAAAGCAAGACCCAACCATTGTCTTTAAAGGCTTGGGCTCTTTTGTGCTTATCAGCAGCAGCCTTTTGCCTTTGCTGTGAGATAGAGATAACATCCTTAATCTTTATAAAGATTCTTGTAGGTCTCGGCTATACTCATCTGCAGCGAAGATCTTACCGAGTACCTTAAGTAGCAGGGAACTTTTTTATCTTCCCTCAATTACCTCGAAAGGTGCTTTTCCTGTGGAGGTATGTATAGTATTATTATAGGCATACTCCACCGAGGGTAAGTACTTCTCCCATTGGGACCTTTAGTCTACTTCTGTTACATAGGCTTTTACTAGATCAAGAATTGTTAAGTTAGCTATTTCACTTTGGCCATCCGTTTGCGGGTGATAGGCCAAGAGAAGTTTAACCTTGTCCCTAAATTCTCAAAGGGACCCTTCCAGAAATTATTGGTCATTCTAGGATCTCTATCTGACAGTATGGACATTGGCAAGCCATGGTATTTGAAATTTTTTTATATGAAGAGGTTTGCCATTTGATGGGCTTTGATAGTCTTTTTGACATGTATAAAATGAGCTTGTTTGCTGAACCTGTCTACTATCGTCCATATTCCCATATTGTTATGGATAGACTTAGGCAATCCATGGATATGATCTCCCATGGTGAATTAGGGATTGGAAAAGGTTGAAGCAATTCAGGTTGCTTCCCTCTATCAAACTTCGTCTTTTGGCATACCACACATTTAGAAACATACTCGTATATGTTTGCTTTCATGGCAAGCCAATAGAAATATTTTTCAATCCCTTTTAGGGTAGACTAAATCCCTCTATGCCCCGCATAAGGAGGAGCTTGAGATTCATATACTACTTTCTCACGTAGTGAGTTAGTAACGTATAGTCTATTGCCATAGAGGAGATAACCATCTTGTAAAGTAAATGATTCCTCTTTCTTTCCTCATGCAAGGGCTGAAATCACATCTCTAAAGTTGGGATCAATAGCATACTCATCTATCATAGAAGATAGATCATTGTGAGTTGCTATGGAAACCGCATTCACTCTCGGCCGTCTCGAGAGTGCATTGACTACTTGATTATGCTTGCCAGCAATGTAAGCAATATGAAAATGAAATTGCAAAAGGAAATTTGCCCACCTCATTTTGTTTGCCGGAAAGCTTGGTCTACCTAATGAAGTACTTAAGGCTTTGGTGATCCATCCGCAGAATGGAAGGAGTCCCCAATAAATAGTGCTTCCACAAGTCTAAGGCATGTAGAACTGCGAGAAGTTCCTTTTCATATATGCCTAGAGCTTGCTCAACAGGGTCAAGCCTTCGACTTTCATAGGCTATGGCGTGCCCTTCTTAGAGCAAAACAACTCCAAGACAATCACCACAAGTGTCACATTGGACCTCAAATGTCTTTGAGAGATCCAGCAGTGTAAGCATAGGTTGAGATATAAACTTTTCAAAAGCATTGTTCTCCTTGACAGACCATGTATACCTAACGTTTTTCTTGGTTATGTCATGTAATGTTCTCGCAATTTGTGAGAACTTTTCTATGAAGCGTCTATAGTATGCACACATACCTATAAAGCTTCTTAGTTCATGAAGATTCCTTGGATTAGGCCATCCTTTTATTACATCTAGCTTTGATGGATCCATTTGGATGCCATCTTGAGAGATAATGTGGCCTAAATAATGAATCTCTTGTAAGAAAAACTAATTTTTCTTTAGGTTAATATAAAGTTTATTCTCTCATAAGACTTGAAATATTACCTGGAGGTGTTGTTTGTGTTCGTCTAGTGAATTAGAATAGATGATGATATCATCAAAGAACACTCCAATAAAGGTTCGGTGAGGCTTGAATAGCTTCTCCATCAAGCGGTTAAATGTCGTTGGTGCATTGGTCAAGCCAAAAGGCATGACAATGTATTTGTAAAGACCAAACGTAGGGCGAAATAGGGTCTTTACAATGTCTTGATCAACTATCCTTATTTGATGGTAGCCACTTTTTAGGTCAATCCTACTGAAGTAGGTCTCACGAGCCTTGTAGCTTATCAAATAGGTCTTCTACCCGTGGAACGGGAAACCTATTCTTGATAGTGATCCTATTTAGTGCTCTATAGTCGACACACATACGATATGTGCCGTCTTTCTTTTGCACTAATAATACGGGTGAGCAAAATGGAGATGAGCTATGCCTAACCATGCCCTTCTCAACTAACTCATGCACTTGCCACGCATAATCTCCTCTTGTTGAGCTTGAGAAAACCCATAAGGAGGTTTATTAGGCGGTGAACTTCCTGGAATAAGTTCAATTGCATGGTCATCATTGCTTGTTTAGGAGGTAGTTCACAAGGGATGTCGTAAATAAGAACATCTTGAAATCCCTTGAGAAAATTGGATAACTCTAATTCCTCGTGATTGTTTATATTTTCTTTTGCTAAAGCATTAGGTTCATTTTGAGAATCTTTAACAAAAATCATGTTCACAAAAATAGAGCTCTTTATTGACTTATTGAAAGCTTGCGTATGTACAATGGGTATGGTGTTACCCATCTCCTTAGCATCTATTTTCTTTTTCCCTGAACCTAAATTACATTGGCAGCCATGCGATCAAACCATGGTGCCCCTAGGATTACATCCTCGTGCTTGAGAGGAGAAATAAAGAAGTCCTCTTTGTCCACATAGCTTTGGACATGGAGCCTCAATTTCCCAATTAAGGGAGTGACTGAAGATTCTTGCCCCTTGAAAGCTCCATCAGCGGGGTAGGACATCTCCCATCTCATAGGCTTGGATGCCTAGCTTGGTGGCCAACTTTGTGGACATGAGATTATGAGTAGAACAGGGTCAAAGAGAATAAAAGCATCATGTTCTCTTACCTTTCCCCAAGCATGTCATAGAGGAGATCCTTTGTGGTGAGCCTCCTCTTCTTGGATTTTGACCAAGGTAGCTCTAGGAGGCTCATTTCTTGTATTCTTGTGGGGGCAAGCATGGTAAGCATGCCCTTGCTCCCCGCACTTGAAACAATGGTTATCTTTACGATAACGCTCAAGCTTTGCAGGAGAGAGTTTATTTTTGCCTTTATAAACTCCCTTCTCATTAGCTTTGTTGTTGTTGGCGTTGCCTTTAGGAGACTTTTGGACATTGTCCTTCCCCTTAGGCTCATTGTACGGTCCTTGTTCCAGGTAGGCTTAAGATTTTTCTTAGCCCCTGTTTGGAAATTGATTCGTGAAGCCACCATGGTATAGTGTATGACTGCAGATATGGTGCATGGCCTTTGGGAGTTGCAACACATACTCCGCATAAAATTGTTGTTTTTTCTCTCCAAAATCCATCTTTTTCAAGACAGTGGCTTTAATATGTAAGTCCCAAAACTTGTCTAAATATTTGTGAATAGACTCGTAAGAAGAGAGCTTCAAGTTTCACCATTTGGTGAGTACTTTGTCTTTGGCATCGGTTCCATGTTCGTGGAGCTTCACCATTTTCCCATAGGCTAGACCACCATTGCCTGGCGGACTTTTGAAAATGCATAGCTACATGATGTAGCTTAGAGGACTCCGTGAAGCCCTCATCTCCAAACGCTGCATCGAATTGTTGGATGAAGACCAAGAATTTGTTTATAGCACCAAAGGTGCCATTGTAGGTAAGGAAAGAGATGTTCTTTCCTCTCTCTTTGAACTTCTTGATCTTGGACGATCTGTTTCACGCAGCATAGGATTTCCTATGGCCTCTTCTTTTTGGTGGTTCAAAAGTTGCACCATCGCTTTCTTCAAAAGATGAAGAATTTTCAGAAGATGGAGAAGAGGGTGACCTCTTTCTCGCCTTTTTCTTGCCTTGTTCCTCCTTGTCTGCACCATCACTTTCTTAAGAGGAAGAGGATGAAGAAGGTGGAGAATAGGGTGACCGCTTTCTCACCTTTTTCTTCTCTTGTTTTTTGTCATCCCTCTTAGAATTATGGTGTGGAGAAGTGTGTGGTGGTCTTCTTTGTTTAGGAGGTGGTGAGATTGAGTTTTGCCCACTATCTTCGTCGAGCCATCTCCACCGAGGTGGCAAGAGACTCACTTCTTTCTTGTTCTTTTAGTGGAGGCTCTTGAGTTCTCCTTTGGGAAGGAGATGCGTCAAGATTTTTGAGCCCTTCATACGGATCCTCTTCTTCTTCCCAAATTGGAGAGAGGCCTCTTTTGGAAGTCTCACAATGAGGCTTCCTAGGTACTCTCTCTTCAGGATGGGGAGTTTGGAGAATCCCATGAGCATGTAGCTACTGTTGCACTTCACTTTGGAGGGATATATTGCCCATGGCTTGTTGAAGCTTAGAAACAAGGTAGTTAACAAGCATAGGGGCATCATTGGTAACCTACTCATTCGCAAAATCAAAGATATCAACATTAATTTCACTCTCTTTACTATTGTCAGCCATTCTAACAAATTTTTTTAGGTGTAAACTTTTTAGGTGTACTTTGGCACTTCAAGCCCTAGTTGCTACTCCTCTTTACCCCTTTAGAAAAGCACTCAGGCTCCTGTACCCGTGGCTCGAATATCATTAATTGCAAGGAATAGAAGAGAGGGTCTTCCAACACAAAAACAATACCGGCTCCTGTCAAGCTTCTAATAGTTCAATAGTGGTTAAGCCGTAGGCAATCCCCATAGGACTCCACTATTAAGACCATAGATCTCGATTGTGATGCCCCATTATCTGCACAAAGCAGGCGCACTACAAGGCTGAAAAATCCCTATTCTACTTACTCAATTGCAATTAATAATACCAACCATTTATAGCTAGCTTGAGGACCTTCCTTCTTTAGCAAAGAAAGAAAAACCTTGTGCTCTGATACCAATGTAACATTTAATGGCCTAGTAACTTGTGTCTAGCGGAAAATAGCATAAACATAGTGAGCATTTCATTAGAACAGATTTCTAATGAGCACAGCAAGAGTGCTTGGATGGAGAGTGAGCAACAAAAAGCATAACACCTAGTTAGATAGGCATGAAAATTACTTCAAAAGAGAGAGAAACTAAGCTATTGACAATAGTTGAGGACCGGATTTACATGGAGCCGGTCCCCCCTCCAAAAGGCTTTGTATTATAGGTTTCCCCCATCAAGGGAGACATTTTACAATACAATACTTTGTATTCCTTCAATAACTTGCTGGTGCAATGAAGATGGAAGCTTCAAGCACCATGCACACACTTATAAAGCACAACATCAATTCCCTCACGGTCTCAGACCCAAGACCTCACACACCTTCAAAGATGGCAAGAGCTAGCATGGTATGAGAATAGATTGAGAGGAAGAAGGAGTAGTCTTACGAGAAATAAGTATATCTCCTCACATAATCTCTCATAAAAGCTTAGCATAGCTTAGTAATTAGCATGCTAGAGGAGATGAGCATGCATTGAATCTTGGCTCTTGGTTGGATTTGCATCACAAAGCCAAGAGTTGTGTTGGTGTAGGCCTCCCTTCTCACAAGCTTGGAGTAGATGATGAGCTTCCCATTAAAGCGTGAGAAGGAGAGAGAGTCTTCTTGCTTCACACATGAGATTGTGTGAGTGTGTGTGATAATGCCTTGCCAAAATCAGTCCCCTCTCTCTCTTGGTCGACCCCTCTTGGATTTTACTCATGCTAGCACCCCATTGGACCCTGCAAAGCTTAGTCAATGATAATTGAGAAGCATAAGTGATAGCCTTTTGACATATGTCCCCCTTTCCCCTTTTGTGAGAGCTTTAGGTATCTAATTAATGCAATTAAACTTTCATTGGACCCCTTTGTCTTCTGGCCAATAGGAATCAGGCAAGCCATTGGGCTGTTGAATGCTCATTGGACCCCTTGGGAGACTATCCAATAGTCTTCTAGAGAGCTTAATTCCTATGGTTCTTTTATCAAGTAAACTAAATGTACTCTAGACTAGTTCTCATTGGTCCACCTCTATGGCCATCCAATAGGATTTGAATGCATCTTGGGGACAACTGGGCTAGGGTGCTGACATGTGTCCCCTATTCCCTTTGTGTAAAGGGATTGCAAGAGAGAGAGAGAGTGTGTGTGTGTGTTTCTCTCTCATCCCCTACTAAAAGGGCTCGCCCCCACCCATCTAGGGATCCAATTTCACTAAGGTTTGACGATTGGACTTTACATTGAATTTTGGAACCTTAGGGTTTTGGAAGTCTTAATGGGATGAACCTTAGGGTCTTTGAAGACCATTGTTTTCACACTGCTCTTTTGCAAATGGCCTCCCCTTAGGATCCCTACTGTGGCCAGTCTGCCACCTTAACCAATATTCTAGCTTTTTCTCCCTTGGCACTTTCCCATATTAAATGATCAATTTAACATAAGAAAATCATTTAGGAGAATTAGATATTAGTTATTATGATAGCAGAAGCATGTGTTAGGAAACACTATGCATGAGGTTATATTCATGCACATATTGGTGCATGCTAATATACTTGGCTTTAGGTATTAGTCACATATAGAGTGTAAGCTAAAGGCTTAGTGCAATAGACGTCCTTGTAATCTGAAGCTTACACAAAAAAACCATGGATTCTAATCAAGGAGTCTAATATGGGTTGCATTGAGTAATTATATATGGCTCATAAGATGAATCTAATGCAAGAGGGTAGGTTTTACCACCAAACTTTGGGTTTGGGATAGTGTCTAAACCCATTACAATACATCCTCATAGTAGAGAGTGTTGACTTCCCCATCTTCTTCTTCTTCTATAACATGTACTTTGCCTTTAGAATCTCTAGAATTCATTTGGTTCTTAGCATTGTCTTTGAAAAAAAACAAAGTGCATGTCCCTTCTTATTGCAATGAGGGCACACCTTAATGTGGAAGAAATCTTGTGATTCATGGTTGCTTTTTTTGACAATGTGAGAGACCTTTGACTTTTACAATGATTGCACTATTTTGAGATTTTGTGTAAGTGCCAAGTCTTTTCTCTTCCTCTAGAAGTGAATTGATTATATCGTCAACTGCACGGATAGGATCTTTCTTCTTGAGCACATATACAATATTATCAATGCTACTTAGTAGGTATTTAAGGAGGATGGCTATTTTATCCTCGTTTGGAACTTGTACCTTGGCGTAACAAGTTGAGTTGAGTTACTCTTAAGTTTGTTGGCAAGGCTAGCAACATCATCTTGATCCTGTATAATGAAACCGTAAAGTTGAATTTTGAGGCTCATATTGGAATGCTTACCTCTCAAGCATCAAATAGATGATCTAGGTTTTTCCAAGCATGTAGAGTAGATGTAGCATCACCAGTGTGGTGGATGAGGTCATCTTTGAGCTTCGTGATGATGATTTTAAATGCTTGCTTATGTTTGGCTTGTTGTTGAGCATTCAAGGTTTGTGTCGAGGCTTCCCCCAAACTGGATGGTGGCTTCCTTTGAATTGGAGGGGAAAAGGCTCTAAAAATTTCTTGATTGGAATGCTTGATGTGCTTGAATTTATTTTTTCTTTTGTGTTGTGTGAATGGAGTGTTAGGGCCTAGGTGTAGCGCCGAGTAAGCCAATAGCCCATGGGAAGAGGTTCTTGATTAAAGCTTTAGGGGTGTGAGGCTTGAGTGGTGTGGGAATCAGCCTTGGATAAGGGTCGGGATCAAAAGTCAATTAAAATGGACCTTGGTTCCATGGGAAAAATTATTTTTGGGTAAACTGAATAAACTCAAAAAATAAACATAAAAAGTTGTATTAAAAAAAGTCTCTTCCTTAAAGTAGTTCCCAACCTTCAAAAGAATCATTAAACAACTTCTTTGGCTTTAGGCCACATACCCACACACATTCAAGAGAGAGAGAGAGAGAGAGAGAGAGAGAGAGAGGGAGAGAGAGAACACACTCAAAGTGTACACATACACAAATACACACACTCACACAAGTGAATGCACTAGGTGCTATTAGGGCTTCAATGATGTCAAAGATCAAGAGTGCTATGAACAAAGAGCTTCTTGCACACCAAATTTCTTAACAATTCTCAAATTAATTAAGTGAGCAAGTTAACTCTAAGTGGAGCCTTCAGAGTTTGCTTAAAAGCTCTCAAATGGGCTATGGTTTGAAGTGTGTGTGGGAGTTAAATCTCATGCACATAATGCAAGCATTCAAATGTAGTCAAGCAAGTCCTGTATTTTGAAAAAAGTGCACACAACCTAATGCCCAATCCAATTACTGCTAGTCATTGGCAAGGGTTGTGGCCGTATAGATGTGCCCAAAAACCAACACTAGAGGTGATTGAAACTGAATAATTTCAATTAGCCTAAAGTGTTATGATTCAAATTAGTGCTGAGAGAGAGAGAGAGAGAGATAGAGAGAGAGGGCACTAAGTCTAGCATAGGTATCTAGCCATTGTAATTAGGAAGTACTAATTACGTGTTGGCTCTAATACCACGTGTAAGTGCTATGGTGGATAGACCAATGTGGCATTTGTCATTGTGTGTGCACCATAGCAATAGAGAGCGGGAGCGTGTACTCAATACAATGAAATGAACCATTCTTGGTTGATTAGAATGTCAGAGAAAACAAAAGTTTAGCATAATGGACTTATATAGGCTCAACATGGAAGGGGTGATAATAAATGGTGAAAGGGATACACAGCACATGTGGACAATGACAAGTAGCATGTTGGCTACAACAAGTAGCCCACATGCAGCACGTGTCTCTAATGTGTCGTATGTGGCTATAATGTGTAGCATCAGTGGGAAGCATGTGTTAAAAAGGAACTCTATGTAGGAGGTTGTATCCATGTACTTAGGGTGCATGATAGCATGCTTGGCTTTAGGGATTGTTCATATATATAACAAGTAGCATGTGTCTCTAATGTGTTGTATGTGGCTATAATGTGTAGCATGAGTGAGAATCATGTGTTAAGGAACTCTATGTAGGAGGTTGTATCCATGTACTTAGGGTGCATGATAGCATGTTTGGCTTTGGGATCGGTCACATATACATTGTAGGTTAAAGGATTACCCCAACACTTGCAAGTTGCATCTTGTTTGCAATGATGTTTGTGGCCCAATCCACACTCCTTCTTTTGGATATCATTTGTACTTCGTGACTTTCATTGATTATTACTCATGACATGCATGGGTATATCTGCTCAAGACTAATTCCAAAGTGATTATGTGCTTCAAATAGTTTTTGCCATTGATTGAAAATGTATATGGTTCTATTGTGGGCACCCTTTGGTTTGATCAAGGGGGAAGTATATGTCAAAAAAATTTGATGCAGTTCTGGTCAGTTGTGGGATAAAATACCAATGTAAAATGAATTATTTACCTTAGCAAAATGATGTTGCTGAGGGGAAAAATGGGTCACTTATAAAGATGGCATGATATATGGTCAAAAGACAAGATTTTAGATGATTTTTGGCTAGAGGCCATCATGTGTACAACCTACATATTTACTAGGTGTTTGACTAAAAGTTTGCAATCTAAGACTCCATCTGAGGCATGTCATCATATGAAGCCATCTATTGGTCACATGTGTTTCTTTGGTTGCTTTGGCTTATGCTCTAGCTCCAAATAGCAATGCAGGACATTGGATGACAAGGTTATCAAATGCATCTTTGTTGGTTACAGTGCTAAGAGAAAGGCTTGTAGGAAAAACCATCCGCAATCAAAACATATCTTGACTTCTCAAGAAATTTTTTTTGTGGAAGATTGACTTCGACCCTTATTTTCATGTACTAAAGAGCATATGTAAGCTCACAAGACAATTTTGATATCTTGTTGCCTCTTTTCAATGGTGGATATAAATGTAAGTCCAAATGAGTAAATATTCAGCCTACATAGACTTCAAATGATGTCATAGATTAGCCTTTTTTTATGTAGATGATGAAAATGATGCACTTAATGGGGACATGGCTGAAAATGAGGAAGCTAGAGGTATGCCAAAATGGCTAACGCATACTTTGCATGATAGTAAATCGGACGAACCTTTGTCTAGTAGTATTTGTTTGGGTTCTCATTATACTTCTTGTGCATCAGATTGTTATGCTTTGTCTATTTCAAGTATGTGTGACAAGGAGCAACCTCTTGTTGTTGAAACACAAAATTCTAAAAATTGGATGGGTGCTATGTAAGATGCCTATGATGCACTTGTGAAGAACAAATCTTGGTCTTTATGTGACTTGCCTCCTAGCAAGAACTCCACTGGAACAAAGTGGATTTATAAGCTAAAATGTAAGCCCGATGGTAGTATTGATCGCTACAAGGCAAAGCTTGTTACAAAAGGTTACGCTCAGCAAAAGGGCATTGATTATGAAGAAACGAGGAAGAAACTACTACTCCCACTTGTCATAGGACTAGGGTGTGTTTCATTCGTGCATTGGAAACTTATTTTGGATAGAATGTAAATTAGTGGAATATTAAAATTGCTTTCTTGAATGGTGACATGTGAGAGGAAGTGTATGTAGTATAGCCTTGTGGTTTTGTTTAGAAAGGACAAGAAGAGAAAGGGTGTATATGTAATAAAAACTCGATGTCTGCTATGCAAGATGACTGTGATGCACTTGTGAAGAACAATAGTTGATCTTTATGTGACTTGCCTCTTGGCAAGAAGGCCAATGGTATAATCTAGATTTATAAGCTAAAATGTAAACCGGATGGTAGTATTGATCGCTATAAGGCAAGGCTTCTTGCAAAAGTTTATACTCAACAAAAGGGCATTGATTATGAAGAAACATTTTCTCTCATTTGTTATATGACAACCATTCGTTTCATTTGTGCGTTTGCGGTGAACATATCTCCAAAATGGAGAGCTAGGGAGAGAAAGAGAATTGACACAACGCATAAGAATATCAAGCTTGTTTCTTGATGATACTTACAATCATGACCATTCTATGACACTAACATCCAAAAGGGGAGAGAGAGAGAGAGAGAGAGAGAGAGAGAGAGAGAGAGAGAGCTCATGATGCGAGGCATACGCAATGGAGTGCAGACTGCCATATGATGCATGTCAATCTCCAGAATCAGCAAGTAAGTGGATTAGCGGCAAGATTAGTACAGGAAACATCATGACAATAGGGATGAAGAAAGCATCATGAGTGATGACAAGTGCTAAGCGTGTCCAAGAGTAGAATGGAGTCCAATGCTCGTTTCTTTAAAATGTGCATGGTACCTTCAAGAGCTTTCCTACTACCTTCGTGTGTAATTTCTATGTGAGTGCATGTGGTGAGTACTCGTGTATCCCTTTGTGTTGCCATGCTACCTCTCTCGTGTCTCATGTCATGCATCATGTCGTTACGGTAGTCTGTTCTTTTGTGAAATCTCTCTCTCAAAGTGATAGTGTGATGATGAAAATACCCTACTGATGATGGTGTGTTGATAACCGTGTCCCAAGAGTGACCTCTAACCCTCCTTATATAGGTGGAGAGGAGGAATCTTCCTCAATTTTTAATTTCTTGACAAAGAGGGCCCTGGCACATGGCCCAACCCCGTCAGGAAGACCATTGTCCTTTCGTTATTTAGGGGTTGGTTCCCAATGAATGGAGAGTTTGGGTCCTAATGTTCCAAAGTTGATTATACTCCTAGTTTATAGTGCACTTCCTAGTGAAAAGCAAACAAGAGAAATTTTGACCTAGCACCATCACGATCAAGGAAAGTGCTATTGTGCTTAGACACGGATAGTGCATAGAAACATGAACTACTTTTAGCATCTTTCCTCAAAATTCAGAGGATAAATATGGGTGATACTACTATTTCTAGCATCTTTTCTTGAAATGAACTATTTTCAATATTTTTTTAACTTCAAAGATAAAATCTAGGCGGTACTACTTTACAGCTCAAGATCTAGGTATTAACAAATATTGGCCTTTTATTTTTATGGATTCATCACCTCCTCTATCTCTAATATCTGCCATGGAACAACTCTACAGTTTAGGAGCCCTGGATGAGGGCGAAGGTCAAAGTTTGGATTGCAAATGATTGATTTTCCTTTCCAAACTCCTTTATAAAAAAATGCTACTAGCCAACATGGACCTTGGCTTTTTTTAACCATCATTTCAATGTTATCTACATTGAACATTTTTATAAGCCAAAGAGAAAAGCTTTTTCCAGCAAGAAGTTTGACCCTTTTAGTTGCCTTTACAAGGCATGAAAAGCTCGTAACCTTTGTGAAAATGTCATCACTCTTTCCCTCTCTTGGTGTTGCTCACCATCATGCGATGGATGTTAACAATTTCATTTGAAATTAATGTTACTCCTTTATGTTTGTTTTGAATCTTAGACTCATGTCCTATGTTCCAAAACAAACATTCACTATAGGCACAACACTATTTGCAAATCAGCAATGGAAATGTCTTCAAAGTGACCAACAAATTAGACAACAGCAACATCTCCAGAGCAACTAGTAAATCTATATATTGATAAGTAATAGAAAAGGCCCATTATTGCATCCAAACTTCCATGTGTATGCATTTGCTTGGGCTGCACACTAGACTATGGGGGTAGGGCATGGCTTTTGGTCTTTATAATTCTTGGAGAGACACGGTGAAAACTCTCCACCATACTTCTATATGGCACTTTTGTATGTCTTGCACTATGTGGTCTATGTTTTGCATCATTTTCTCATGTCATGATGAAAAGTTTAACTTGTCTTGTGGTTTTTGTTGTAGCTTGTCAAAACATCATATTCGACATCACATACTCAAACGAGAATAGTAAATATTTGATGTCAAAATTTATATACATTTGATACACATATTTTTGCTACCTCTTATAACAATCTAACTTCCGCATAAAAAGAAAAAAATCCTATGACACGGCCAACCAAGCATGACTAGTTAATTTTCACAAAGTTAAGTGTTGAAATTTAGTGTATCTTAGTTTTGGTAATGAAGATAATCATATCAAGAAGCAATTACACTTGTTCCAAGCATACAAGGAATGTAGGGAAAGAGGAGTTCACCTATTCCACTCTTTTGATCATCCTTGAGCAAGTATCCACATCTTGTACAGTCCTTTGATTTGTTTATTTTTGCAAACCAAGTTTCTTGCAATCAAGTGTTACTGAAAACACAATGCCAAAAGACTATTTATTGAAAGCAAAAAACACACAAATTTTTATTGAAAACCTAATTTTAAGGTCTCATATACATAAATTTTCCAAATGAAAAAAACCCATAAGAAAAAACGTGCCTTTGATTACGCACATGATTCTCTAAAGTAGCAAATATATGTTGGCAAACCATAAGTGTGAGAGAGAATGCTTCCAAATAAGATAATTTTTTAATTTTTAACCTCTAATGTATGATTAAAATTTGACTATTTACTAGCTCAAATGAAAAAGTTCAATTTTAGGTCAAGCTTAATGAGCTAGAGAAGATTCAACTTCAATGAAATGACATGGCTCTTGAAATCCTAATATTGCAATATATTGCATTGCCTACCCTTTTGCATGCCCCATGGAATCTCATGTTTGTCCATAACTCTTTAAAAAAGGACTCGTCCATGAGTGCCAAAGAGTTTTGCATACACATCAAGTACCAAAAATGTAGCAATCAATCTCAAATCTAATTTTAATGCACAAGAGGTCTTGACCAAACATCAATTCATTGTCCAATGGTAGCTCCCAATATTGAAGCCACATGAATATAAAAAATTGTTTGTCTTCTAGCAAAAAGAGAATTTCAATCAAACCAAGCTCTAAAAAAATGCACAAGCCAAAATTTTAGTGCAATAAGTGAATTCATGCATAAAAATCCTCACACAATCATAGCAAGCAATCAATGTGCACATAAATGGCTCTCATGTAGCAAGTAAAGAGGGAAAGTATATGATGAAGCAAATTTTCAACTCTCTCATCAATCAAAACCCAATTTTGTATCAGTGGTCAATATCTGCTCAAACTAATGCTCCATTTTTAGAGCTAAAAAACATTTGCAAATCAAAACATGATCCAACAGCTATGATGACTCAATCACAACTCTCACACTTTTAACGAAATATGTGCAAAAGTTTCAATCACATAGTGGATACACAGAAAACTCATTTTTCATGCTCTCATGTAGCACATCATATATACAAAGAGAGAAAAGAGAGAGAGAAAATGTTGGCTGTTAAAAAAAATCATTTTTGGACTTTTTTTTACCAATTAAGAATCAACAAGTTCTTAAATGATACACAAGCAACGAGAGTTTAATTGGATGCTTGTTTTGGGATCCAAAAAGGAAAATGTTTCAAATTATGACAATGTCTAGTCAAAACTTCAAGAAATCATTGAAAAGGGCCAAAAATATTGAAACCATGATAGCTCAAAGAACCCAAATTCCTTTGAGCCAAATTTTGAAGCAAAAATTACAAATGATATATTAAACTGTGGCTATTAAATCCTCCCAATTTTTTCTTGTTTTGTTTATCTCCACTCACTTGGCTGTTTTTCACATTTGATTTGCTCAAGGTGAAGTAGAGAATAAGTTTTTAATGGTCGAGTTTTTTGTTTGATGAAAATGCATTTTTATAATCTCGAAGGGGGGAGAGACCCCTTCCAAAAAAAAAAAAAACTTTTAAAAAAATTAGTTTTCGAAACAATTAATGGGTCATTTCTCAGTGAGTGGCATAAGAGAAAACAAGAGAGGGGTAAGAAGGCGGGGGTATGTGTATGTTGATGAGCCATTGGCTGCATTCAATGGCAAGTGCAAGACGAGGCAAGCTGAAAGCTCAAATAGTGCAAGCACGAGTAAGGGGTTCACACGCACACACACACACACCCAGGGGGGGGGGGGAGAGAGTGCACGTATGCACTTTGAAGGCACCTAGGCTATCATTAGCATGGATGGGAGAGATATTGCGCGTGTTTTCCCCCTCGTTGAAGCATACCCTCAAGGGGAGGTTCCCATCTATTTGATTCATTTCTAATCAAACAACACTAAGCTTTTATTATTATTTGCAAAGCCATTCAAATTTGGTATTTGAACTTATTGATCATGCATGCTTAAAGTCAAGGCTTGATTCTCCCTTGAACTTTCTAATACTCCCTAATTAAGCTAACGTGCCAATATTTGTTGGTGCACATTCATCATACAAGGGTCATACCCCAAAATTTTAGTCATTCAATCAACAAAGGTGAAGTTTTCATGAGCTGATGCAGACCCTCATCAAACATTTGGTTGAATAGTCCACCCCAAATTAACATCAAATCCACAAAATTGATAGCACAAATGATACCAAACTCAATCAATTACGCAAAAACATCCACATGTTGGACTCGTTTGAGCCTTTACGATTCTTCTTCAAGTCAATTAAGAATGCATATCATAGATGGGCCATATACACAAACAATTAGACCAATGGTTTTCTTTGGTTATGCACAATAGCACCATACACATTTGATTTGGAAACATGTAAGCACAACAAAATTATGGCCAATTTTTTTGCATCAATGATACACTCAATTGATCTTAGTTAGGATGGTAATACACAAAACATAATCAATCTATCAATGCAATTTAATGCTACAAATCAAACATATATTGGCATACATACCAAGAATTAAACAAAAGACAGTGCAAAACGTCATTCAGTCTCTCCATTTGCTTGCTTCATATTTATGGTTGATTGAACACACACATTGATGCATCTTCAACTCAATTGGGCAATGCACACACATATGTGTAATTACTTTCCATTGAAAAATCAACCCATCAATCATAGCAACTTGAGTTTCTCATTTCAAATATCCAAATCACTCAATCCATTTTGGGTTTAAAGCTTTACAAACTTGCTTATGGCAATCCATAATCACACAAATTAATGCATTCTTTGCTCTTTCCAATCACTTTGGAGTACGGAAATGGTAATACACATAGAATCATCCCCAATTGTGCATCAATTGAGTCATCCATCTCAAACCATTTGATGATACTCACACTAATCTTTAGGTCTCTTAATCATTATAATTGGTAACTGCTACCATTATGCATCCCCAATTTGGATATCTCATTCCATTGAGTAGGTATACACACCAAATTTAAACCAAAAAATTATGCAGGAAGTCCATCAATCCCTTATTGCATCTCCATCTGCATACTTGACCAAGCACATGAGTGTATGCATTCTCAATATCTCAAAAAATAATCCTAATTTGACATAATCAAGCAATGCACCTACTCCAAAAGTAGGTTCACAAGTTCATATTTGACTCAATTAGTAATGCAATTAGGCCTAAATTTAATGATTACACACTCCAAAAGTAGGTTCACAAGTTCATATTTGACTCAATTAATAATTCAATTAGGCCTACATCTAATGATTGCACACACAAAATGGAGGCACACACTCAATGTTTGCTCTAATCTTGGCAAATAGGCATAACCAATGATTGGAATTTCCTTGCATACACATCAATAGAGTGATTTAAACACTCAAATATGATCACTCCCTTGAGTTTTAGACATGCACACACTAAACATTAGGTGCATACACTTGGTTTGTGGACGATTTTCCTCTTTTTTGCATTACACAATGTTAATTTTTTTTAAACCAAGAATTAGTCATTATGCACCCACATGAATTTTGATTACAACATTAGGCATAATATTGATACACATAGAATTCAATCACCAAAATTGACTATCAATTTCATTCCAATTCAATCAAATTAAGAAGACAAAGTAGATGACTTGATTTACACACTTAATTTTGGCAACTAATTAGCACAACATTGAAGTCCAATTATTCAAATAAAAATTCAATAAGCAAGTTAGTGCACTTACATCATAATTGTAATCCAAGCTATTCCTTGCTCCACCATAGACGTATCTTTGCACACACATGTCTGCACCTCCAATTTGATTCCAAAATTGACCTCAAACACTCAAATCACAAGAATAGGTATAAATTACCTCAGAAAACTTGATTATATTAGTAGAAATTAGTGAATGCTAGTAGATACTGGCATGAAATTAGAGTGTAATTAGTAAGATATTGTGAAATTAGTAGAAATGAAAGTGGAATTGGGGGGTTTAGGGTAACATTACTCAAAATTAGCTTCAATCCTTATACACATAACCAGGGATTTCATTAACGTAATCACGATCGGGTGATTCCGTAAATAACTCTAGTATTTACACAAAAAAATCACGTAATCACGTTATTTATTAGCGTGACTTTGATTTTGACCTGCAAAAACCTATAGAGCCGGTTAGCCCTTCGGGCTTTTTCATTTTCCCTGCGGACCCGCCGGGTATATGCAGCAGCCCGGCGGGCTCGTCGGGAAAATAAAAACACCTGGCGGGAGTAATTATATATAGTAAATAGTGTGCTAACCCCGGTCTTTTAGCTAGGCAAATCCTTGGAAAATGTATCCGAATGCTGGGTATAGTCATCTCCTTGTGAATTGACCTAAGGTTACAGAGTCACATGTCCTTTTTTTGGGCCGAACGTGATTCTTAGTTCGGTAACCACTTCTAAAAAAAATTAATTCGTTTAATGACATAAAGGTACGAAATCAAAACAACTGAAAACTTGGAGAATCATGCTCATTGCGAAGAAGCCATTGGTCCAAATGAGGGCTGTAATTGGTTTTACAAGATGAGCATATGTAAATGACGAGTCGATTTTCAAGGGTCAGATGTCCTCTACTAGTGTACCGGGCATATAAAGATCCTTGAAGTCTTGCATTTGAGTTGATTTACACTTGTCACTCCACAATATAAGAGCTATAATCCTTGATTGGATTAAAATAGCTTGTATAAATT
The DNA here is from genome assembly GCF_014529385.1 of Adiantum capillus-veneris. Classification (NCBI taxonomy): domain Eukaryota; kingdom Viridiplantae; phylum Streptophyta; class Polypodiopsida; order Polypodiales; family Pteridaceae; genus Adiantum; species Adiantum capillus-veneris. Next base: position 30,435,922 of record NC_140955.1, on the reverse strand, counting down.
GAATTGGTTGCATGGGTGGGCTACAATCCTTCACTGGGTACAAGTAGTCCTCAATTGAGTGATTATATTGAAGATTTATTTGCGTTAGTTCATGCATTGGTTTATAGAGAGAGTACATTATATATTAGATAGATTATTAGTGCATGAAATGACCAATCATATATTTTATTGATTTCGTGCAAATCAAAGTGGACATATAAATAATCATTATAATAATAATTGCATAGAGAGATTCATAGCATTGTTATAGTTATTATGCCATGCATAGACTACATTGCAATGTGTATGGTTTCTCACAATATAGGTGATCGATATGTGGATTGACTAGCGTGCATTGAAAATCTCATATTGTGCATCATGGTTACTTTCATATTGAATGGTTTTTAAATTATAATATATATTGAAAATAAGAAAAATGTTTCAAAAATTGAACATCTTATTCTTTTTCTCTTCAGTTTTAATTTAAAAGCAATGGAGCAAAATGTGGGCACAAGTGGTACGAAAAAGCCAAAGAATAAAAAAGCTTCTGGCAAAGAGTGGGATTATGCTCACAATATATGCGGCCAATATATGGAGTGGCAATGTAAATTTTGTCACACAACAAAATCAGGTGGTGCACCACGTATTAGGGATCATTTTCTGGGTAGCGCTAAAAACAATTGTAAGAAATGTGAACATTCTCAGACACCTGCATTTGCAAAGCGTTTGAGAGAAGAGCTCGCCAAAAAGGGTTGAAAGAGATAACAGATATATAGCGCTGTGCCTTCGAGTCAAGAGTTCCCAAAGCCAAATATTAACTTCGCAGATCTTGTAGTGATGCCAACTAACCTTGGAGAATAACCTACACAAGGAGAGGAAATTCTAGGCAGTGTTCCTTTTAAACGTCACAATGAAGGTGGGCTTTGTCAAATGCGTCAAAAATCATTACATCAAAGCTTTCAAGTGTAGTCTCTAGAAGAAGCACAAACAGCACTCGCCAATGAAATATTTTTTACTGGAAGTGCTTTGGTCATGGTAGACAGCAATCATTGGAAGGCTGCTTGGAAGAAACTCGGTGAGTTTGGTCCAGGATTTTCAGTTCGTTCTTATCACACGATAAGAAATGTTTTTTTGGACAAATGTTACATCGAAGTCAAAGAGCGTGTTGGCAAAATAATACTTGGGAATATTTCGCTTTCAGGATGTATGATTGTGAGTGATGGCTGGTCAAATGTTCAGAGAAGACCGCTGATCAATGTAATGCTGGTTTGTCTAAGGGGAGAAACGTTTATAAAGGCGATTGATAGTTTTGGTGCAATTAAAAGTGGCAAATACATTTCTGAGATCTTGATTAATGTAATTAAAGAAATTGGTGTTGAACATGTCGTTCAAGTAGTCATGGACAACGCAAAGAATTGTAAAACCGCCAGTAAATTAATAAAGAAGTGCTTTCGACACATTTTTGCCAATGGTTGTAACACGCACAGCTTGAACTTGGTGCTAAAAGATTGGTACACTAGCGAAGAAACCACATGGTTCGCCAAAATCATTGATACAGCACGTCAGGTTGTGAAATTTATCTTGAAACGACAAAGAGTGCTCGATTTGTATAGGATGCGTATGTCAGTGATGCTGAAACTTGGTTCCTCACACACTTTTATACCTTGGAATCACTTCTTTGTAATAAATGTCTGTGATTGACACATTCACTTGCGCGGCCTTTGATGAATGGCAGCTTGAGCAAAAAGAAAAAGTGAAAGATAAAATTACATGTCTACGTGGCAATGTAAACAAGGTTGCTTGGTGGAGGAGTGTAATGGATGCATACCATGTAATGATGCCCGTTATGTTCGCGATCTGCAATCTTGATCAAAGGGCGCCAAACTTGGGCAAAGTGTGGATGACATGGTGGTCAGGCCAACAAAGTCTTGAAAATCCTAAAGAGCTGAAAGAGTTTGTAGTAGAGAAGGAGTGGCGATTACCATTCTCTGGCAAACAACGAAAAATTTTGGCTAAGTATTTTCATGCAAGGTGGAAGAGCGCTCATAGTCCACTCCATAGCGTGGCTTACATGCTCGATCCAGAGTATTGGAATTTAGATCTGATGTCCAATACAGAGGTGGTAGGCGATTTCTATCACGTGGTCAACACTTTCTACTCCAACATTTAGGACCGAATTGATTGTATCAAAGAAATGAGTGCATTTAGATTAAAAGAAGGTCCTTTTGCGAATGATTTTGTATAGGTAATGGCAAAAGAGCAACCTGCATGGAAGTGGTGGATGATGAATGGTGGAGAGCATTACTCTACCTTACGTCCCCTTGCAATGAGATTACTCGAACAATGTGCAACAAATTCAAGTTCAGAGAGAAACTAGAGCATGTACAAGTATGTTCACAACACTATTCACAATAGACTATTAGTAGACAGAGCAAAAAATTAGTGTATATGTATTGCAACGAAAAGATACTGAATCACATCAAAAGTACTAGCTATGAGGAGAAAATGTCAACCTGGTTGTATGATTGTCAAAATGAAGATGAAAAAGAGTTCAATGTTGGTGTATCTCAATGCACTATAGACAAAATACAAGAGAAATTGATAATAGAGGTGGAGGTTGAATTACAAGGAGAACCACAACACTCAGACTTAGAACCAGATAACAACTCAACTGATTCAATATAGCTTGAGAGTAGAATGAGTAAATGTCAAAAACCATTGTAAAAGACACTGTATTCAAATGTGTTTTGAGTAATTACAATGCTTCATATTCGCGATAGTACATAGTTTATCGCGATATTACATAGTTTGTCAATCTCAATTGTGTTGTCTTGAAGTAGCATCTTGCTCATCAAACAGATTTCTAATTGTGCTAGGAGTATTTGGGAGTGCTTGCTTGGGTTTATATTTATTTGCCATGCCAAACATAAAATATGTTCCTTGTGGAATATCTTGTGAACAGATTGTGCATCGACTACTGTTTTGCATCAAACGAATAAGACAACCTAAATGATAATAATGACCACATGTCAATGTATAGTATCCACTCCATCCATCAAAATTCTTGTAGCAAACTAGACGTTGGGAAGATGAGGATGTATCTGAAGTAGACAAGGGGACCAACTCCGGATGCAAGACAAGGTGGTTGATGTGTGTCCCTTGTACAGGTGTTGGATTCACTCATTGTGTCAGATTTTGAACGTCTTGACTTAAGCGGTGAATGCTTTTCTCCATCCTAACTTGTGAGGGTTGCGGTGTCTGGGTGGCTAGAGAAAGCCATGTTATTTCTGCATCTTTCTCTGCCAACTGGGTCGTGTAAATATCCTTCTCTCTCTTTAACTGTAGGTCGGCGCCTTCCACTATCAATGCCAGCTCATCTCGCATGAAAGTGACACAACTCTCCCTTTAATCATGAGTGGCAACAGTTGTCTCCTTTGACGAGAAGTCTATTGGTCGCTATTGCACAAAGTGAACATATAACATTTTTGCAAAATATAGCGCACAATCTGCATTGTGCAAGGGATGGCCATAAACCTCCAAATAAATCTTCTCAGCATTATCTTTGATCGCATCATGGTTGCACTTCGAAACCTTCCACCTTCCTTTCTCGATCTCTACGTCCTCACATGGCCATATTGTCTTGATCATGTCCTTTGTCACTTATTTATTGATCTCTTTCCATTGCATATGGTTTGGATTTGCCCACTTTGAGAGTCGGCGAGCAATACGCATCGCTTGTTGTGCCGACTTCCTTGTGGCAGAGACTTCATGCACTGAAATGCATTAACAGCCGCTTGCTGTTGATCATCAGGCAGTGATTGGGTGCCAATATCTTGTTCTTGATCTGCCATTTTCTCTTAGAGCTGCAGTCAACAGATAGAAAAATATTCAATATCATTGGCAAATATATATTCTCACTCATTGGGAAACTGCGCGAAATCCACTAAATCAAACCACAACAAATGCGACTAATTGAACCACAAGGAAAATTTGAAATACTGACAGTTAAATGACAAATTTGAAATGACTAAAGATAATTGACTCAATTAGGTGAACCACTTCAAACCAGACAATACACTTCAATAAAAAAAAGAATACACTGGACAAGACATATGTATATCATAGAAATGTTAAATCGGATAAAATGATGGTGCAAGTTCGACAAGTGGATGTTGGACAATGTTAGGGTATGTCTTTAAATGTTCTTTGAAAAATATCAACACATCAGAAGCATTCCTTCTTTGGTCCTGCTCTTTTAACTTCATCCAACAATCTACTTTAATTCAAATAGTCCTCATTACATCTTTATCCGGGTGGTGAAAAACTTCTTCTATAAAATAAACTTTTTTGGCTGCACTCTAAAAATCTGCTAGCATGTCAAATAGGTAGCCCAATGCATAAATGTTGCTCGCTTTTGTGTATGCATCTGCGCATCGTAGATCGTATAGTTTGGGAGCAATCCATGGTCGCTTAGCCATCTCGGCATTCCCTACTCTCTGTGCATTCAAAACTGCTTCGTCCGGCTGTGCACTTGGAGGCAGATAATTATTTGCTACGCGCTTAGCTGGTGTTTTCAGCATCATATCCCAATCAATGATGTCGACACGGGGTTTATTGGCGCAAGTAAAGTCCAACATTACGTTGAACAGGTGCAGGTCATTGTGCACTATACCAGCCGAGTGGACAGCCGCAACGCCATCGATTAAGGGATGACAAATTGCTGGCATCTGCTCGATCACTTCTTTGATCCGCACCTTGTCTATCTCGCTTACAGAAAGATTTGCTACAGGAAATGACCTCTAGCCGTGTTGTAGCTTGTGCATGTGTCGTCTGAACAATCTGTGAGTGAATGGTAAGCGACACATCATGTCGCCCACGGTACCCCCATTGTAGTATGGGAATATCGTGATCCAAGGAGCTTCTATAGTAAACCCAATGCATCTTACAATGGAGGGGTGAAGCATTTGCATTCCTTGCTCTGTTTCAAAACTGTCAAATTTTTCCTCACTCCCTCCCTTGTAACATTCTTCCACATATGTAATGTGGTCTGGAAAAAATGAGATGTCTTTGATGGTGTACAATGCGCACCACCGAAGGAGCCTGCTCCAATCCTCATACCTTCTACCAAGGCTTCGTGAGGGATGCCGACAAGATGAGTGCACTTTGCATTCAAAGTAGTGTGCATGATTGTGCCGGTGCCGCTGGCATCGGATCGACCTCCCAAAGCTGCTTGCGCATCTTGGGCCATCTTCAATCTCTTGGGTAAGGCTGCTTGGTCCTGCGCTTTTGCACGCTTCATCTTTACCTTCTGTTCTTCCCACAATTTATCCCAAAGCTCTAATTTTGACATGTCGTAAACAAGTAGGATATCTTCCTTTAAGTCTCTGCAACATACTTTCATATTGCCCAACACACTCCTGACCTTGTGGTGGGGGTCAAATTCTCGTATCCCAACTGGACGCAACAACTCGTATTGGCCTTCAAGTCGCAACCTGCGTTGTGTGTTCTCCCATATAGCGCTAGTGATGTCTTTGATGTAGACATCACTTTCACTAATCTGTTGTATGCGATCAGCTGCACATGATGAGATTGCCAAAATACATTCTTTACGAATGGCATGCATAATACATTTCTTTTTATTTGGCGTCATATTTGCACTGGACAATACAAAAACAGCATATCAAATACAAATTCATGGTTGCGAATGACACTAACACTCTCACACTATCTCAGGTAAACTCTTAACCACCACTTGAAGACTTTAACAAATGTGCAAGGAAATATTGATAAAAATTGATTATAATCTTCACTTAAAATTGCAATTTGTTACACGTGTAAAAAGCAGTTCAAACAAGTGGTTTATAAGAACTTAATTCAAATCAAACAATACATGTTAACAGTCTGGCATATTCAGCATATATTGGATTTTTAACTTGTATTTTCTATGTGCACACATACTAATTCAAACTAAGCACACACCGACTTAAAAACTTCAAAAACGTCTAAAACATTGGAAGTATACAAATTGGACTAGCAAATTGTGTTCACACACTTTTTTACATAGAATTTATGTGAATGTAGCAATCAAAAAGCGATGATAATTGATGCTCTTTAAAAAGATACAAAAGAATATTTAACATGCAAATTGTGTGCATTTAGATTTTTTACAGAGAATTTATGTAAATGAAGCATTAAAAATAGTGATAATGCTTGAGAGTCCTTTAAAAAGATTAAAAAAGAATATTAAACATGCAATTTGTGTGCAAATACTTTTTTACATGTAAGTTATATAAATGGAACATTTAAAATAGCGATGATTGATGAATAAAGTATTCTTTTGAATATGATTAGCTAGTATAGAATTTCAAATGGACAATTAAAAACAACAAAATCAAACAATTCATACATTTTGTATATAAAATACTCTTCACAGCCGGGTTACCGACCAAGTATTTCATATACTTAATACTTAGAAAATTAATTGCACGTGCACATACAAATTATATGACGTTCGTAAGGCCGGGTTAACAACCTGAACACCACATTTATGCAAAAATATGCTTCTAACAAATGACACTCTATTAGCCGCGTTACCGATCGAGTGCCACCTGAATCTAAGGAAAAACAATGGCTTGCATACGAACATTATATATCCGCGTTACCGACCGATGCCCATATGTTTTTTGGGAAAGGGGAAGGGAAGTTGACTTACCATAAGGATACTAGATTCGGCAATGGTGCCAAATGTTGGGGGTTGTTCATAGCATAGGCAATGACATAACCCTAGACCAATAGAAATGTCAATGTAAGGACCATAACCCAGCTAGGGCCTATAGGTGAGAGAGTCATTGGACACATGAATAGAAGATTCAAGGAATCACTTTACGATCATAGAGAGAAGCCATGGATTATGATTCTCCTAATCAACATACTTACTAAACCACTTTGTACACATCATGACATTGAAGCTTACCTCTCTTTAATCCTTCTATGCAACATTCTCAAGCACACTCACAAAAACAATGTGACAATGTGGTTAACATGTTCTACTTCACATTAGTATTAACATGCAAGCCCAAGAACTCAATGCTAACCATATGCACCAACACTAACCACACACACATTGTGGAAAAAGAAATCAAGAGGAGGAAGGCGTATCCCTCTCACATCACAACCAAGTGATATGGTTAGGAGAGTTTAAATGGAGATAAAAAATAAGTAATCAACTTTAATTGCACATAATCAATATAAAATAAAATAATCAAAATAAGACAATTGGAAAAAAAGAGATTATGTCTTTGCATTTAACAATAGTCTAGTCATTGGAACTCAAGTGCCCTCAGAGACTTAGGGGTCTTGTTTTCTTACACCTTTTTTTTTTTTAAAATGAAACTAAAAATAAAAGTTTAAGGTAGCTGTACACTAATACTTTAACTTCTCAAAGAATTTATACCTTTTATCTAGATAAACGTTTGATTGTAGAAAACGTTTTATCTAGATAGACGTTTGATTGTAGAAAAGGATGATTTCATGCCCACCGTGAATAATAAGCATGTATTTTGGCAATTTCGGTCTTGCAAAGCTAGTTTCAAGGGCTTGACATTATTTTAATGTGATCCAAAGTGAATCTAAAAGTTAATATTAGGATCTCCAACCTAGTACTAGTGCAACTCACCAAACTAAAGACTTCTCACAAAACAGCCATAGGAATTGGTTATGACTTAGTGATGTGACTAGCTTGGAATTGTACCAAGGAATTGGTTATAATATAGTGATGTGACTAATTTGGAATCTTGCCAAAAAGGTTTGACGTTATTGATCATTTTCTCACTAATGTCTCTTGTGTAAAAAGGAAATGTTTCAGCTTTCCACAATTTTGCAATTTTCAAAAATCTCATAATTGTGATTTGCATAAATGTTAGTAGTAATTATCTTAAGCATTATTTGGATAGCATACACATCTATATAACATAATATTACATAAAGGTTTAGAAAATATGGTGTACTTCATGTATATGATGCAATGCATAAAATTGGTGTATTGGACCCACATAATGTCATAAAATTTAATACCTAACCAACTCAAATGATTTTCTCATATTAAACTAATCATTTAATGTGGGATAATAAATGAAAACAAGGGTTAGAATATAAACTTGTGCTTATAGATCTATCTCAACACGAGGCCAATGGTAAAGGGGTCCAAATGAGAGATGGTTTTTCAAAGAGCAAAGTTAGCTAATGGAGCTTAAAAGACCGTAGGGTTAGCTTCATTAAAGACCTTCAATGGTTAGTGTAAAAGTCCTTTGACCTTAGGCAAGCTAAGATTGAACTTGAGGTGGGAACCCGACCTAAGCTTGAGGTCCTTGTCGTGCTTGATAACTAGGGTGCTTGAGGTGCTTGTCGTGCTTGATGACTAAGGTGCTTGAGGTGCTTCTTATGCTTTATGAGGAAGGTGCTTTAGAAAGCTTCCAAATGCATGGGGGGTAAGGTGCTTGAGTCGAAAAGAGACCCTACAAAGGAGGAGGAAAGCCCCAAAGTTAGGGGAATCTTTGACTTAACCTTCCACACTCACCCAAAGGGCACCCCCTTTCTCAAGGGGCACATGGACACGTGTCAAACTCTCCCTATGCTTAGCCACATGGTGTGCTTGAATCCTATTGGCTGGGCTAAAGAGGTGTCCAATGAGCTTTTAATTCAATTCAACAAATATCTATATATTTTCAAGCTCTCTCTCTCAAAGGGATAAGGAGGACACTTGTCCAAAGACTACCCATGTGCTTGAAATGCATGGTGCATGTGATTAGCTAGGGGGAGAGGGATCCAATAAGCTTCAAGCTTGAGCAAAAAGGGGGGCTCGCCCAAAGCAAGCTTGGGGGGGTATACACCTCTCACATACTCTTTTTTTTTTTTCAAGTATTCTCTCTTGGTGAAAGTAGAGGAAACTCCACCTCCTTCTCCAAGGTTGTTGAGAAGTTGAGTGCCTACAGCAACACTCTTGGCTATGAAATGCAAGTCTACCAACCAAGAGCCATGCTTCAATGCTTAAACTTTCCATCTTCTCTACCTTCATTTATTATGTATGCTAGCAAGAAGAATGATGATAAGTGAGGAACTATTTCTTTCTTCTATGGAACATTTCTTCGTCCTCTTCCCTACCCTCATTCCCCGCTAGCTCTCTCCACCTTCGAAGGTGTTTGAGGCCTGGGGACTCAGGCTTGGGATAGGTAATGCTTTCTACAAAATTTATGTTATGCTCGTGATGCATGAAGCTTTCCATCTTCATTGCATCACCTAGGTCACAAGGAGCACAAAGATTGTCTTGTACCAAGTCTCTCTTGATAGGAGAAACTATAATACAAATGCCTATTGGAGGGGTGGACCGGCTCCGCATAAATCCGGTCCTCAAATGTTGTCATGTTCTCCAAACTCTCTCTCTTGCAAAATTATTGTTCATGCCAAGTTAACTAAGTACCATGTTTATGTTGCTACCATCAATTAAGTTCACCCGCTATGCTCACAAAGAAATCTCACAAAAGTGTTTTATCTAATTTCCTAATTCCTCTACTCTCAAAGTTCATAGGCCATTTACATTACACAAGATTTATCATAATATAACATAAAGTTAATCACACTTTCTTCTAATTCAAACCTAATATGTAACCATAGGATGAAAAAAGTAGTCTACATTGTTTTCCTTAGACTTTGTAAGTTTTTATAGGCTAAGAGTACAGGTTTCTCACAATATGATGTGCAATTTTTGTGAATATTTTTATGGGCCAATTCTTGGACATAGTAAGTTCAAAAGTCTAAGAAGAAAATTTGTGAAGGTACCATAGTTAGTGTGTAGAAAAACCTCAAAAATGTTTTTTGAGATTCCTCTATAATTGTTTTGCAAAACCTTGAAAGGGATAGTGTAGAAAAACCTCGACAATAGTTTCACACTCAAGAGACTTGTGTTGGTATTAAATTAGTGTTAAAACCTCTACAGTTCTAGTTCATACGCTCAAATGATGCTTCCCTCTAGAATTAATTAATCTTAAAGCCTCTACAATTGCTTGTTTATAGTCTCAATTATTGCTTCCCTCTACAACTAAGTTTCCTCTGCTTTCCACTATGGCCTATTGAGTGTCATGGCAATGCTTGATGGATGCAACACAATTTTCCCAGCAAGAGCTTTTAAAACTTGCTTTACTAATCCATCTATGGGTGATGCTTGAGCTATTGGTGTCATGTCAACATTCATTGTTGATTGTTGAGTAGCTATAAAATCGAATTGGCGATTGTGTAGTCTATGTTTTTTATAATGATGCTAATTCTTCACTTGAGTTCTTTTTAAAGTTGGGTGATGGTGCTTAGCAAGGACAATTGTAATGAGCGACCAAGGCAAATACAAAGAAGAATAAAGGTGAGCTGTAGAGACAAGTCATCGGCGGCCAATTACAAGCTTGAATAGTATGCATGACTGGATGTACAAATGCCAAAAGATAAAGGTTCCGCAAGCACTTTTGGTATTACAAATCATTTATGCCAAAAGGGACTTGAATTTTTTTTTGGAATTCATAAGCATATTTTAATTGCAAATATCGCTGACTATAGAGCTACCGTGATGGTAGAGCTAATTGGAGGATTCAATATCGGTGAGCAAATATCGGTGACTATAGAGCTACTGTGATGGTAGAGCTAATTGGAGGATTCAATTTATTAAGCTTATTGTGATTTTGACAACCGTCATTTTCTCAAGGCTAGCATTTTAATTGAACAAAGAAAGTCTTCCAATCACCATGAAAGTTAATGGTATTATAAAAGCAAAGACATTTTCAAATTCATGCATGATCCTTTTGTCCATGATGCATGCATGAATGAGGTTGCAGAATACTATCACTTGTGCCAAAAACCCCTCTTATCTAGTTTAGGGAGTCAGAATAATGTACTAACTATAGTTAATGGGACTTCCTACACAATTTTTGATGTAAATTTTTTGCATGGGATCAAGAAGAATCTGCTATCTATTTTTGCATTAGCAAGACTTGGTCTTCTTGTAAAGTTTGTGGATGATAGATGCATTGTTCATATTCTTACTTCAAGTGATACTATTACGGCATCATGTACCTTGTGTCATGGGGTGTGCAAGCTCAATTTTTATAAAAAGTGTGTGGAAAACTTTGCTAAATCTATCTTAGATGCTAAACTATGGCATGCACATTTTGGGCATCTAAATTTTTCCAGCTTGATGCGTTTACAAAAATTTGATACGATTGCCTCATTGCCCCGTTTGAAGGAACCACCTAAGCATCTCTGTGAAGGTTGTACTTTTGGAAAATTGTATCATTCTAAGTTTTTGAAAGATGGTTCGATGTGGGTTACTTGCAAATTGCAGCTTGTTTGATGTGATGTTTGTGGCCCGATGCACAGTCCTTTCAGTAATAATTTGTACTTCGTAATTTTCATTGATGATTCCTCATGGCACAGCTGCATATATCCACTCACGGCTAATTCCAAAGTGCTTATGTGCTCAAGCATTTTTTGTTGGTGAAACTGAAAATATATCGAGTTGTATTGTGGACATTGTCCATTCTGATCAAGAACGGGCGTATATGTCAAAAGAATTTGATGCATTTTTGGTTGTTCATGGGATAAAACACCAATGTATAATGCCTTAAATACTTCAACAAAATGGTTTTGCTAAGAGGAAAATCCGATCACTTATGGAGATGGCACAATGTATGGTCAAATGCCAAGCTTTTCCATATGCTTTCTGGCAAGAGTCAGTAATGTGTGTTTCCTACATACTTAATGGGTGTCCTACTAAAGCTTTGAGATATATGATTTTTTTATGAGGCACGGCATGATAAGAAGACATCTATTGGTCACTTGCATGCTTTTGGTTGCTTCATTTATGCTCTAGTCTTGTAACAACAATGCAAGACATTGGATGATAAGACTATCAAATGCATCGTAGTTAGTTACAGTGTTGAAACAATGGGTTAAAGATATTTTTTTGTGGAAGATGCATTTCAACCCTTGTTGGCATGTACTTAAGAGACGAGTGTAAGCTCACATTACATTTTTGATATCTTGTTGCCTCTTTTTAATGGTGGGAATATAAATGTAAGTCTACGTGGGGCACATATCTAACCTACAGATATTTCAAGTGATGTCACAAGTCATCCTATTTCTGATGAAAATGTGAATAATGCACTTGATGAGAACAGGGCTGAAAATAAGGAAGTTAGAAGTATGCCAAAATGGCTAGTGCATACTTTGTGTGACAACAAATTGGATGCACCTTTGTGTAGTCATACTCATTTGTATGCTCAACATGATTATTGTGCATCAGGATTTTATGCTTTGGCTCTGTCAAGTATGCAAGGAGGATGAACCTCTTAGGTTTAATGAAGCACAAAATTTACAGGATAGGATGGTTGCGATGCAAGATGAACATGATGCATTTGTTTATAACAATACATGATCTTTATGTAACGTGTCTCCTAGCAAGAAGTCCATTGGTATAAAGTAGATTTATAAGATGGGACAAAAGTCAGATGGTAGTATTCATCACTACAAGGCAAGGCTTGTTAACAAAAGGTTATGCTCTAGTAAAAGGGCATTGATTACGAAGAAATTTTTCTCCTACTTGTCATGACTATTGTTCAGTTCATTTGTGCATTGGCATCTTACTTTGGTTGGGATGTACGTCAGACTTTTAATAAAGCTACTTTTTTGAATGGTGACTTGTATGAGGAAGTGTATGTAATGCATGCAGCCCTGTGCTTTTGTCAAAAAAGGACAGGAAAAGAAAGTGTGCAAATGTAATAAAGCATTTTATGGTGCTAAGCAATATTCTTGTGCTTGGTATAAGAAAATTTGACTGCATTAGCTTTCAAAATAGTCCAACTAAGAGCACTTTGTATGTAAAACATCAAGATGATGTATAACTTCTTGTTTTTGTGTAATGATTTACTACTCATTGGTCAAAATGAGACACGTGATTGTTGAATTTAAGGCTGATTTGAATGCCACATTTGAGACATTAGATTTGGGACTTTTGCGTCATTATTTGGGTATTCAGTTTAAGCAATGTGATAAGGGTATTACATTATGTCAAACAAAGTATGTGAAAAATTTTCTAAGTAGATTGGGACTTGATGATTGCAAAACAATTGTCACTCCTATGGAAAGAGGTTTGAAGTTAAGCCTACATGATGTCGGGATCCTACAAATGTCACCCTCTACCAGACAACTGTTGGTTGTCTCATTATGTATGCATTACAAGGCCAAATATTCAATTTAACAGTCTCACAAGTAGATCTATGCATAGTCTAGGGTCTAAGCATTGATAAGTAGTTAAGATACTTGAGTGGCACTATACATCTTGGGTTGTTTTATCCCAAGTGGGGAACATTTGTTGCCAAATTTAGACGCAATTGCTGACTCGGATCGGGTTTGTTGATGTGACACAGGAGTGTCCATGGGTAGATTTGTTTCATGCCTCCCCTATCTTGGTTGAGCAAGAAGCAACATACTGTGGCCACTTCTAGTTGTGAGGCTAAGTACCAACAATTTTCACAGCTACGATTGAGTGTGTGTGGATCATATGCTTTATGGTTGATTGGGGTTTGGATAGGAATTTGGCACTCTCATCTAAACTAACAGTCACAAAGCATTGGTAATTGTGAGGAAATGAGTCTTTCATGCTCACACAAAGCACACTAAGGTGCATTATTGCTATGTCAGGGAGAGACTCTTAGCTGGAGAGAATAGTTTGGCTTACGTGCCAACACAGGACAACCTTGGTGATTTGTTCACAAAGGCATTGTCTTGTGAGAAGTTTGAAGCTTTTGCAAAGATTTGGTCTTCCCTTTGAGGATTGATCATGTCCATAGGGCATGGAACTTCCCTATACTCTACGTGTTAACGCTTGTTCACTGCATCACTCACAAGGGGGATTTGTTACCATGTATATGGTAGTGATGTGTGTGAGCACACTTAGGACTGTTGGGGCATTTTTTCCCTTCACTAGGAGGTTTTTTTCCCATGTGTTTTATACATATGCCCATCACTTTGGGGCTATCTGATCTTTCATTTGCACACTTAGTAATACTTCCCTAGTATGTGCCTTGAGCTTCTTCTCCATCTCCAAGCTGTGTGTGGCGCATTCCTGCAACCCTGACTCCAACATATTTATAATACTTAAAATCTTCTAAAGGCAGATGCTTGGAATTATTCAGCTATGTGTGTTGCATTAAGGATGGAAGATGCCTGTCACGAGAGCTTCTAAGTTACGTATGGGAAAAATGAGTAGTTGTTCGATATTGCAAATCATTGTCATTCTTGCTCGGGGGGTCACTACAAAAAAATAAATGCATATCACATGGGTTCAATAGTAGGGATTATATTATTCTATATTTTCTCACATTTTCACATACAGAAGGGTGTTGAAAAACTACCCTTGAAGAACAAAATTACATATTTAATAGAAAAAGGGTCCCTTTTATTGGTGAAAAATTCAAAGATAAGGGGTTTTATAAATAGTCCTTGAATGCATGTGATATATAGGTTTTACATATAGTGAACCCCTCGAGCATTATTGTCATGGTACCTTTGCTCCTCCACATTGTGCAGTATTCACTCTTTCCTTTGCTTGGCTAGCATGTAGGCAAATTGTGTCTATACATATTTGGTATTTTGTGTTAGCTTTAATGGGGGGAAATTGATCATGTTTATCAACAAACGACCATTGTTAGGCACTAGCTAAAATTTGTGCCATTTTCCAATTTTTGTGCAAGGGAAAATTCTATAGCAATGAATTGTTTCTTTCTTTTTTGAACTCACAATTGTGAGTGAATTATGTTCAACAAAACCAAGAAATTACAAATCTTATTCATGATTATGCCGATTCATGATGTCACCCAACAACCATAGATACATCGTCTAAAAGGGGAGCCACCCCGCTGGTACCATATACATGTGATAGTGATGTGTGTGAACACACTTAGGACCGTCAGGGCATTTATTCCTTCACTAGGAGGTTTCTTCCCCCACGCCTTGTATATATGCCCATCACTATAGGGCTATCTTATCTTTCCATTGCACACTTAGGACCATCGGGCATTTATTCCCTCACTAGGAGGTTTCTTCCCCCGTGCATTGTATCTACGTCCATCACTATAGGGCTATCTTATCTTTTCATTGCACACTAAGTAATATACTCTCTGTTATGTGCCATGAGCTTCCTTCATCTTCACTAAGCTTTGTCTGCTTCCCTACAACCCTATTTCCGACAATTGGTATCAGAGCAGGTCACGTCTTCTTGGGGATGGTCGCTAGCATCGCTAGTACATAGCCACTCACTTTCTCCAATTTTTGTGAGCTTTGGTGAGCGGTAGCAGGTCCAAAATTACTTCAAATAATCTCGTAGAGCTTAGTCTACTCAATTTTTTTATTCAGGATCATTTCGGCCTCCATTTCTACTACAGGCAGTACTTATTGTTGCACATGCAATTTTGTCCTTTTGTGCAAAATTTCTATTAGTGTTGTTTTTTGCAAAATAGGTCCCTTACAGTCTTCTTTGAGTTTTTCTATATAGCATGCATTAGTCCCACTTTGTTTCTCCTCTTTTTGGGCAGTTTTCACATCAGGTGCATGCATTTTCCATGGCAAGCAACAGCACAGATGTGTTCAAGATGTTTGCTACTGAGGATAAATTGGATGGTGACAATTACCCATTGTGGGCTTACATGATGCAACATGCTCTTGTGTCAAAGGGCATTTGGACTATTTTGTAGGGCATTGATGTACACCCTAGTTCTGAGGATACATGAAATGTTGAGGATGTTGCAGGTTTTGGTGGCAAGATTGTTGCTGCTAGAGCTGTTTTGCCTACGGTTTTGCAGGCTCGTTGGGATGTAAGAGATGCACAAGCTCATAAATTTATTGCATTAGCTGTGAAGTGCACTATTACTCCTCACATTCGTTTAGCTATATTTGTAGAACAGACTTGGGATATTTTGGTTGGTCTTTATGCAAGTCGTAATGAGGCTAAAATTGCATTGCTGGGCGTAAAGAGATGGAATCAAGGATTATACATGAGAAAGATGAAATGCACACTTTTCTTGCTAGTATCAAGGATATCAATGAGAAACTTATTTTGGCAGGCAAAGTCATTTTTGACAGTTCCCTTGTGCAAATTGTTCTTCATGCTTTGCCAGATTCTTACTAGGCATGACCCAAGAAAATCCTGAAGTTGTCAATTTTGATGCATTATGCACATTGTTGTTGCAAGAGTCACTTTCAAAAAAAGTAGGGCTAAAAAGTGTGCAATTGAACAGGTTTTTATTGTTGCTCAGAGGAAAAGTGGTAACAGCAATGTAGCCACTTCTCATGGTTCTTCGACGAGCGAAAAATCAGTTGTTTCCAAATCTTTTGTTGGCATCACCTCATCTAGTAATTCTTGTGATGAGAAGAGAAAAAAGAAGATGTGTTGCCATTATTGTGAAGCTAATGATCACATGATCAAGCAGTGTCCAAAATCGAAGGCAAAAGAGGCTAAGAAGAAAGAGGTTAGTTCCACTACAAGTGCAACAATCTTAGAGTCTTCTGTGAAAGGAGATTTTGATGTTGATGTAGATGTAGAATGGGATTTTAGTGCAGAGTGCACTTATGATCCTCTTGTCCATGATGCATGTATGTCAGTTGTTGCAGATGCTCATGTGTGGTACTTTGACATTACCTCTCATCGTGCTTTGTTTTCCTCTTTCAAGGATGTCCCTCATGGGAATTCAATCACTTGTGCCAAAAATGCCTCTTATCCGGCCAAGGGAGTTGGAAAGATTGTGTAGAAGACTGCTATGAATGGTAGTTCTTTCAATCTTGTTGATGCATTGTATGTACCTGAGCTAAAAAATAACATGCATTGTATGTACTTCTCATGGTTCTTCGGTGAGTGGAAAATCATATGTTTCTAATGCTTCTATTGGCAACACCTCATTTGGGAATTCTTGTGAAAAGGGCAAAAGGAAGATGCATTGTATGTACCTGTATTGTATGTACCTCTCATGGTTCTTCGGTGAGTGGAAAATTAATGCTTCTGTTGGCAACACCTCGTTTGGGAATTCTTGTGAAAAGGGCAAAAAGAAGATGTGTTGCCATTATTGTTAAGCTAATGATCACTTGATCAAGAAGTGTCCAAAATTGAAGGGCAAAAAGTGTTGATGCATTGTATGTACTTCTCATGGTTCTTCGGTGAGTGGAAAAGCACATGTTTCTAATGCTTTTGTTGGCAACACCTCGTCTAGGAATTCTTGTGAGAAGGGCAAAAAGAAGACCTGTTGCCATTATTGTCAAGATAATGATCACTTGATCAAGCAGTCCAAAATTGAAGAGAAAGAGGCTAAAAAGAAAGAGGTTGGTTCCACTACAAGTGCATCAATTGTAGAGTCTTTTGTGAAAGGAGATTGTGATGTTGATGTAGATGCAAAATGAAATTTTAGTGCAGAGTGCACTTATGATCCTTCTTTCCATGATGTATGTATGTTGGTTTCTACAAATGCTCATGTGTGGTACTTTGACAGTGGTGCTACAACGCACATTACCTCCCATCATGACTTGTTTTCCTCTCTCATGGATGTCCCCTCATGGGAATTTAGTCACTTGTACCAACAATGCCTCTTATCCGGTCAAGAGAGTTCAAAAGATTGTGTTGGCTAGTGCGAATGGTAGTTCTTTCAATCTTGTCAATGCATCATATGTACCTGATATCAACAATAACCTTTTGTCTGTATCTGCACTTGCTAGACTTGGTGTTGTTGTAAAATTTTTGGATGAGAGATGTACAGTTCATGATCTTAGTTTTGTTGATGAGATTGTTGCATCATCCATTTTATGTCAGGGGATGTATAAGCTCACCTTGTATGACAAGTGTGGGCAAAATTTTGCAAATGTGATTGTGGATGCAAAGGCTATTTCAGATGCAAAACTTTGGCATGCATATTTTGGGCATCTGAATTTTGCCAATTTACTGCATTTGCAAAAATCTGATATGGTTTCTTCTTTGCCGCCTCTTGAAGCACATGTAAAGAATTTTCGTGAAGGTAGTATGTTGGGCAAGATGCAACGCTCAAAGTTTCCAAAGGATGGTTCAGTAAGGGCTACATGCAGGTTGTAGGTTGTGCATAGTGATGTTTGTGGGTCATGCAAACTCCGCCCTTGGGAAATTACCTTTACTTCATGACTTTTGTTCATTATACTCTTGGTATGCATGGGTATATCCACTTACAGATAAGTCCGAAGTGCTTATGTACTTCAAGCAATTTCTGGCTATGGCTGAAAATATCTCTAAATGTACTATGGATTTAATGCATTTCTGGCTAGTTCTGGGATAAAACACCAATGTACAATGCCGTATACACCTCAAAAACATGGTGTTGTTGAAAGAAAAATCAGGTCGCTTCTGGAGATGGCAAGATGTATGGTCAAGAGTCAAGCTTTTCCAAATGTGTTTTGGCTTGAGGCTATCATGTGTTCCATGTGTGTACTTAACAGGTGTCCTACGAAAGCTTATAATTCCATCACTCCGTATAAAGCATGTCATGATAGAAAGTCATCTCTTGATCGTATGCGCGTTTTTTGCTATTTGGCTTATGCTTTGGTGCTACAAACGCAACGCAAAAAATTGGATGATAAGGCTATCAAATGCATTTTTATTGGTTATAGTACTGAAAGGAAAGGTTAGATATTGTACCATTCGCAAAAAAGCGTATCTTGGTTTCATGAGATGTTGTGTTTGTGGAAGATTATGTTCAACCCTTGTTGTCATGTACTGAAGACAGTAATGTAAGCTCACATGACATTTATGACAGTTTGTTGGTTCTTTTCATTAGTGAAAGTTTGAATGTCAATACAAATGAGTAAAATGTAGAGCCTATGGGGGTTCTAAAACTGTTACAGGTCAGCCAATTTTTGGTGCATGTCATAATAATCAATATCTAATTCTCCTAAATGATTTTCTCGTGTTAAACTGATCATTTAATATGGGGAAGTGCCAGGGGAGAAAAAGCTAGAATATTGGTTAAGCTGGCAGACCGGCCACAGTAGGGATCCAAAGGAGGGAAAATAGGGATCCAAAGGGGGGGCCATCTGCAAAAGAGCCATGTGCAACAATGGGCTAAAAAGACCCTAAGGTTCAGCCCATTAAGACTTCCAAAATGCTAAGGTTCCAAAATTCAAAGGTTGTGTCCAAAGGTCAACCCTAGGGGAATTGGATGCTTTGTGTGTGTACAAAAAAGTATTTTGCAATCCCTACTTAGGAGGGGGGCGAGCCTTTCTTGTAGGGGATGAGAGAGAAAGCCACACACACACACACAAGCTCCCTTTACACAAAGGGAATGAGGGACACACGTCAGCTCCCTAGCCCAGATGCCCACAAGGTGTACCCAATTCCTATTGGATGGCCTTGGAGGTGGACCAATGAGAATTAGGCTAGAGTAAATCTAGTTTAATTAATTGAAAAACACTTAATAAAAGAACCAATGAGAATTAAGTCCTCTAGAAGACTATTGGACAGTCTCCCAAGGGGTCCAATGAGCATTCAGGAGCCCAATGGCTTGCCTAATTCCTATTGGCCAAGAGGCAAAGGGGTTCAATGAGAGTTTATCTGAATTATTAAATTACCTAAATCTCTCACAAAAGGGGAAAGGGGGACACATGTCAGAAGGCTATCACTTATGCTGCCTAATAGTCATTGGCTTGACCTAGGGAGGTCCAATGAGGGTAGAGCAAGAGCAAATAGCAAGAGGGCTCGCCCAAGAGAGAGAGGAGGCTAATTTTTCCAAGGCATTATCACACACACACTCACACAATCTCATGTGTGAAGTAAAGAAGACTCTCTCTCCTTCTCAAGCTTTAATGGAAAGCTTGAGAAGGTGGTAAGCTTTAATGGAAAGCTTACCACCTACTCCAAGCTTGTGAGAAGGGAGGCCTACACCAACAACTCTTGGCTTTGTGATGCAAATCCAACCAAGAGCCAAGCTTCAATGCATGCTCATCTCCTCTACCATGCTAATTACTAAGCTAAGCTATGCTAATATGAGTGATTATGTGAGGAGATGTACATCTTTCTCGTAAGATACTCCTTCTTCCTCTCTTTCGCACAAATGTTTGCTTCAAGAATTTTATCATTACATCCTTTATGTAAAAGTGTTTTAGAACCTAAAAGACTTTGAAAAGAAAACTATGGAATCTAAGTGCATGTATTCTCGGTCTCTTATAGTAGGGCTGCCTCCGTGCATGTGCCTCCATTGTAGGACTGTCTCCATGTCATTTTGCTTACATTTAGAGCCTGGTCACTTTGGAATGGCTAAATATCCTTCTAGCTTTGTTTGCAATTCAAGAAAACCGGTGGCTTCAAATATAAATGCTTGATTTGACTGAGTGATGAGATAGATCTTAAGCAGGTTCCTGCTAACCGAAAGGGCCTCAAAAGTCAACCATGTGAAACGCTATGCCCGTTTCGAGGCTCTTAACTACCACGATTAGATAGGTAGAGAGAGAAGAGCCAGCTCGTGATCGAGCAGAAAGCAAACTTGCTGGTACACGCAACCAGGCTCTTAGCCTCTCACATGCTACATTTTAATACTACAAACTAGACATGCAGCCTGAGAGAGAGAGAGAGAGAGAGAGAGAGAGAGATGTTTTTCTTCCTACTGACTAATCTCGACTCTCAGCTATTAAGTTTAGGCAAATCTTATCCAATCCAAAAATTGTTGGCAACAAGTCGTCATGTTGCATAGCAAGTTAGGAGAGAGAGAGAGAGAGAGAGAGAGAGAGAGAGAGAGAGAGAGAGAAGAAAAAGAAGAAGAAGAAGATGAAGAAGATCACAACAGGCCTAAAATTTTAGCCGATGAACGTTGATTCTTGAACTCAAGGGCTTACATGCTCACATACTTATACAAGGAGAGGGGGACATAACTTTTAATATCATAGAAACAATCACAGTGATCTCAAAGGTTAACAGGAGCAGAGAGAGAGAGAGAGAGAGAGAGAGAGAGAGAGATCATCCTTAAAGGTCAGATTGACCTATGGAACCGAGTACACCATGTAACATGCTTGAAGACTATGGATATAAGGGTGGCCACTGACAAGTTGAATCCATGAGGTGGCTAGGAGAGAAAGGTATGTAGGCCATGGTATGGGCTAAAATGTGGGTAAATAAAGTTTGATGTGATCAAAAGCTAAGCACTCATGTAGGGTATGATGATCGCACTCTCAAATTGTTAAGGGATATAATTCGCGTACAAAAAGAGACTCTCCTCCATGTAGTGCAACAATGCTCTGTCTCACATTTAAGGGATTGGGAACTAAGCCAAATGGGTGATATGGTATAAAATATGGGTAAGGGCAAGCATGTGAATGGTTGAATATAGTCTTCTGTCTCAAAGAACAACTTGCATGTGTGTATGTATGTGTGTGTATTTTGCAGCATGCCCTTTCTTTTAGCAGGATGCCCAAAACTCCTGCAAAGAGAAATGATGGAGTGAACTTTTCTTCTTTCTTTGCCCTCTCATTTTAAGGTGCCAATGGTGCCCAAATGTACACAAACAAACAATATATGCCTTATATTACTAACCTGCTTATGGTCTATTGCAAGAGACCTTAACATCCATGCGACGAGTCTTGGTAGATGCAAGTGTACATGCTAGCTAGATTGAGTGCAATCCAACCTGTAAATTTTGAAGTTTATCCACATATAGAGACAAAGTTGTTATAGCCATGCAAGCATCCCCAAGTCACACACCCATCATGAATATTGCCTTTGAGAAGCAAACGACACATTGCTACTATGTGGTGTAATGTTGGCATGTTGGGTCATGGCTGGTACATGCATCCTAAGTGCCAACAAATAGCAGTTGATAACTAAGTCAACTGTGATGCCCCAAATGCAAGACCAAAACTACATGAGAGAAGCATGGGAGAGTTGCTATCATGACCAATGCCTTGATTGGTAAGGATGGTGAGAGGGGATGCTAATGCATCTAAAGAATTCGTTGTTCAATGCAAACACTATATCCAAAGAAGGATACCAACTCTCTATTAGTCTACTTAGAGGGCCACTACCACTCACCAAGGTCCCATATCAATTGTATGAGGGGGTGTCTCTAGCCTAATCGCAAATTCTCTACCTCCTTAGAGAGAAACATAGGATGTTAAGACAAAACATCATGGGAAGGAACCCATTACTTAATTCATTCCCAAGAGACCTCAAATTGACCTGATAATTCTTGAACTCAACACACACACACACACACACACACACACACACACACACACAGATAGAGAAAAGAGGGGGGTAGGGGGGGAGGGACAAACTTGCCATGATTAGAAGGAGTATGCTGGAGCTTGGCATGACCAACTAGAAGGAGATTTGTCCTTGGTCAATCCACAAGAATATGAAGAGTAGCTACACTTCATTAGTTGTTCGATCTTACACTCGAAAAGGTAGACATAGTGTTGATCCAAAAGATAGATTTGTGCTTGGTTGATGTGAATGTGGAGGGCACTTAGACCTTATACATTATCATCTAGAAAGTAGTTAAAGTGGTCGTTGATGCACAAGTGTATTAAAAAGCTATAAAAGCTTACATGAGAATCATAGGCATTTGCCCACATTTGCCCTCCCTATGAAGGGGAGGAGAACAATGGTTGCTTCAATTGATGCACATATAGCCGCGGCAACACGCGGGTCACATACTAGTACTATACTTATGCAGCTTAAAAATTTCAAGCAAGAAGAAGACATCCACGTGTCATGCATTGGTTCACTTCACAAAAGTTTAGACCAAACATCTAATGTAAAATGCAAAAGTGAAGGGTCAGATTTGACATGCATAGGGAAATGAAAAGCCTTTCAAAGTGTACAATTTAAAGACCAAAGACTTTCAACTATACATAGAATAAATGTATAAATTTAGTTTCACTCCACCCAAGGCAAGTAAACATAATTTTGGTGGAGATTTTGTTATTTAATAAAAATTTGATTTTTAATGATATATTTGGCTTTGTTTTATCAAGGGGATTTTTTCAATACCAATATTGACACCTTTTATAAATTTGTGTAAGTTTTTATTTTTAAAAGCGGTTGAGAAAAAGGAGAAGGTTCGCATGTCCGAGAATCAATTTAGGTCGGTCTCGCTTTGAGGGCATGCATTCAAAGGTAGAGGTTGTTATCTACATTTGAGAGAGAGAGAGAGAGAGAGAGAGAAATTTTATGATTGAGCTCATGGGGACTCCTACTCACTAGGGACACCCTTGCCCTTAAAACATTGTTATTTTCTTAATATTATCATGTATTTTCAAAAGAGTAGCTAATATTTTTTTCATATAAAACAAGAAAAATGTCTTGAAATGGGTAAAATGTTTGAAAAAAAACAACCCTAACATTGGCATCTCAAATGGGGAGAGATATTTCCCAATACTTATGCAGCTTAAAAATTTCAAGCAAAAAGAAGACATCTACTTGTCATGCATTGGTTCACTTCACAAAAGTTTAGACCAAACATCTAATGTAAAATGCAAAAGTGAAGGGTAGATTTGACATGCATAGGGAAATGAAAAGCCTTTCAAAATGTACAATGTAAAGACCAAAGACTTTCAACTATACATAAAATAAATGTATAAATTTAGTTTCACTCCACCTAAGCAAGTAAACATAATTTTGGTGGAGATTTTGTTATTTAATAAAAATTTGATTTTTAATGATATATTTGGCTTTGTTTTATTAAGGGGTTTTTTTCTATACCAATATTGACACCTTTTATAAATTTGTGTAAGTTTTTATTTTTAAAAGCGGTTGAGAAAAAGGAGAAGGTTTACATGTCCGCGAATCAATTTAGGTCGGTCTCGCTTTGAGAGCATGCATTCAAAGGCAGGGGTTGTTATCTACATTATTGAGAGAGAGAGAGAGAGAGAGAGAGAGAGAGAGAGAAATTTTATGATTGAGCTCACGGGGACTCCTTCTCACTAGGGACACCCTTGACCTTAAGACATTGTTATTTTCTTAATATTATCATGTATTTTCAAAAGAGTAGCTAATATTTTTTTCATATAAAACAAGAAAAATGTCTTGAAATAGGTAAAATGTTTGAAAAAAAACAACCCTAACATTGGCATCTCAAATGGGGAGAGATATTTCCCAATTGTTGGGCCTTTTATCAAGTCAGAGTTATTAAATCCTTTTTATTTTTGAGAGTTAAACCATGTGCCACCCTAAAAAATCTATAAAATTTTTATATTATGATAGACACACACACACATACACATATACACACACTAACTAATGTCAAACATCTATCCCTAGAAAAAAAGGAGAAGGTTTGACTCTTTGGGAGTCTACTTCATTTTGTATCCCTTTGGGGACATACATGCAAATGATAGGTTGTTTTACATATCATTGGCCATGTGAGAGAGAGAGAGAGAGAGAGAGAGAGAGAGAGAGATATTACTATTGAGCTCATGGGGACTCCTACTCACCAAAGACACCCTTGCCTTTCAAATTTCCAAGAAATTGTTATTCTCTTAATATTATCATGTACTTTTAAAAGCGTAACTAATATTTTTTCCCACACAAAACAAGAAAAATTCCTTAAAATGGGTCAAATGTCTAACAAAAAACCAACCCTAACATCGGCATCTCAAATGGGGAGAGAGATTCCCAATTGACGGGCCTTTTATGGGTTGAGAGTTATTTGATCCTTTTTATTTTTGAGAGTTAAACCATGTGCCACCCTAAAAAATCTATGAATTTTCACACACACACATATGTATATATACACTAACTAATGTCAAACATCTATCCCTAGAAAAAAAAGGAGAAGGTTGGTCTGTTTGTGAGTCGACTTCATTCTGTATCGCTTCGGGGACATGCATGCAAATGATGGGGTTGTTACACATGTCATTGGTCATGTGAGAGAGAGAGAGAGAGAGAGAGAGAGAGAGAGATTGTTCCATCAAGTTCTTGGGGACTCCTACTCACCAAGGGGACCCTTGCCAATTTCCAAGAAATTATTATTTTCTTGGAATTATAGTGTATTTTTGAGAGAGTGGCTGACATTTTCTCCCATAGAAAACAAAAAATACCTTAAAATGGATAAAATGTACGTAAAAAATCAGCCGTGACACTAGCATCCCAAATGAGAAGAGAGATTGCCCAGCTGACAGGCCTTTTACCTGTTCAAATATATTTTATCCCCTTCTATTTTTAGGAGTTAAACTATGTGTCACCCTTTAAAATTCATAAATTCTCTCAATTATGACGAGCCTAAGTATATATATATATATAGGAGAGAGAGAGAGAGAGAGAGAGAGAGAGAGACTCACTACTCGGTGCCAACTTCTAAAGTTCTAAGTTATTATGTGTGTGTGTGTGTGTGTGTGTGTGTGTGTGTGTGTGTGTGTGTGAGAGAGAGAGAGAGAGAGAGAGAGAGAGAGAGAGAGAGAGCTCTACAAAAATTGACGCGAGAAGGATCGTGTGTGGGTGTATTTTCATCCTTCGAGCCAGCAATGGTGTTTAAGAGAGAGAGAGAGAGAGAGAGAGAGAGAGAGAGAGAGAGAGAGAGAGAGAGAATAAGAGGTTGATTCCAAGACGAGGGATGGAGGAAAGCGTTAAAGGCGAGAAAAATCAAAGTGGAAGACAAGAGAACCCAAGGTGGGATGTGCCAATCCGAAGAATCCAAAGTGAGGGAATAGGTGGGAAAAAGGAAAGCAAACCCACGTCGGTGTGTGCACAAATCCAAAGTGGAACAAGCAAATCCGAGGTAGCAAAGGCGGAACTAGGAGAAAAATCTTGATGATATTTGAAGGTTTTTACCCTGAATTTCTCTAGGATTTGTGATAAGCTTGGGTTTTTTTCTCGCCTTCCAGGTATAATTTATAGCTAAGTTTCAAAATTGATTGGTAGGATTACACTAAACTTAAGTTTACTTTGAGCATTCGCATACAATACAATGCTTTTTTTAACAAAAGTTTAAAAACCAACATATAGGAAAATTTGCAGCAAATCAAACGAGCAAAATCAATGTGAAAGACAAGTGTTTTTGCTAGGGAACCCAAGGTGGCATGCACGAATCCGATGTACCGAGAAAATTTGAGATGGCAAAAAGGGGGAGCGAACCCAAGGCAATATGCATGAATCTGAAGTGGCACGAGCAAAACCGAGGTGGCAAAGGCACGAGGCAGAGAAAATTTACACTAAAGTTCTTTAGGCTTTGTGTTAAACTTGGTTTTTTTTTCTTGCCTTCAAGTTAGAATTTTGTTGCTAAATCTATATTAGCTTCAAAAGAATACAATCCCGTCATGTTAATATAAATTCTCTCACTCACAATTGTGAGTATAGCAAAAAAAAAAAAAGAATTTATGGCTAAATCTCAAAATTTATAGGTAGACCTAAGTTTACTTTGAGCATTTGCACACAATACAATGTTTTTTCAAAAAAGTTTAAAAACCGACTTATTGAAATTCTCATCTTCAAAACTAAAATTTAAAGGTGGATTTCAAATTTTCATATGTGAGAATACACAAAACTTGTGTTTTTCTTTCAAGCAATCTGATAGCCACTCATATACACAATGCTTCTGCTGAGACACTTGGTAAACATGCATATGAAAAATTTTAGAGGCAATCTACTTCTACTATATGAGCATTGGAAGCTTTGTATTTGAAAACAAATCCGAGGTTTAACATTGAACACAAGCAAAACCGAGGCAAAAGGTGAGTGAACCCAAGGCGGCGTGACCGAATCCAAAGCAGCACGAAGAATCCGAGGTGGGAGGGCAGATTTAGATGTGAATCTCAAAATTTATATGTGGAATTCTGGTAAATGTATCATGTTAAATATGGCTCATAGAAAAAAGATACATGTATCATGTTAAATATGCCTCATAGAAAAAAGGTAAATTAGGAGGGGAATTTTACTACAAATTTGACTTTTGAATTTGAAGATATATTTGGAAAAAAAAATTAAAAAAGATTTTTTCAAGACCAATATTGATATTATATTAACAAATTTTGTAATTTTGTATTTTAAAATTTTTAAAAATTACTCTAGATAGTCACTCTTATACTCTTTCTTAAAGTTCTTGAAAGTTTGACAACTCCACGTGTTGCCCAAGCAAACGTGCTACCCCATCCCCTCTCCCACCGAATTGTTGATTGTTACGATGAGTGTGTGTAGCATGCGAGAGAGAGAGAGAGAGAGAGAGAGAGAGAGAGAGAGAGGAAAACTTAAAGGTTGAGTATGTTTCTATAAATTGAGGGGGGCTCGCTTGCTTATTGCAAAGTTCAGCAAACCACATGATAGGTCCAAATGTAGTTTTAAGGTTATCACTTGAGGGGGGGAGGGACGCGGAGAGAGAGAGAGAGAGAGAGAGAGAGAGAGAGAGAGAGAGAGAGTTGGTAAAGAAAGAAGGTTTGTGGAAAGGCCATTGTCAGATTCGACAAGAGTGCACTTGCTTGTGTGAATCTGCTTCTAAGATCATGGGTAGGCCACTATGAACGCACGAGCATGCGTGTGTGTGTGTGTGTGTGTGTGTGTGTGTGTGTGTGTGTGTGTGTGTGTGTGTGTGTGAGAGAGAGAGAGAGAGAGAGAGAGAGAGAGAGAGAGATCAGAGGGCATCGTTCAAAGAGAAGAAGAGAGCACAGAGAGGTTGTGTGTAATGCAAGTTAAAAATTTTAAGGAAGGAGAGGCCCTCCACGTGTCGCTCATTAGTTCACTTCAAATTTTTTTTACAAAAATTCTAATCTTAAATGAAAAAGTGAAAGGGTAAAACTGCTTGAATGACCATATGACAATCCTTTTGAAAATAAAAAGTCAAAAGACTTATTACTTTTCTTTTGCCAAACTACTCAAGAGGGTAAAAGTATCATGTTAAATATGCCTCATAGAAAAAAGGTAAATTGGGAGCGGAATTTTACTGTAAATTTGACTTTTGAATTTGAAGATATATTTGGAAAAAAAAATTCAAAGGGATTTTTTCAAGACCAATATTGATATTATATTAACAATTTTTTTAATTTTGTATTTTAAAATTTTTAAAAATTACTCTACATAGTTATTCTTATACTCTTTCTTAAAGTTGTTGAAAATTTGACATCTCCACGTGTCGCAAGCAAACGTGCTACCCCGTCCCCTCTCCCACCAAATTGTTGATTGTTAAGATGAGTGTATGTAGCATGAGAGAGAGAGAGAGAGAGAGAGAGAGAGAGAGAGAGAGGAAAACTTAAAGGTTGAGTATGTTTCTATGAATAGAGGGGGACTTGCTTGCTTATTGCAAAGTTCAGCAAACCACATGCTAGGTCCAAATGTAGTTTAAGATTATCACCCAAGGGGCGGGGGGGGGGGGGGGGGGACGCGGAGAGAGAGAGAGAGAGAGAGAGAGATGGTAAAGAGAGAAGGTTTGTGGAAAGGCCATTGCCAAATTCGACAAGAGTGCACTTGCTTGTGTGAATCTGCTTCTAAGATCATGGGTAGGCCACTATGAACGTACGAGCATGCATGTGTATGTGTGTATGTGTGTGTGTGTGTGTGTGTGTGTGTGTGTGTGTGTGTGTGTGTGAGAGAGAGAGAGAGAGAGAGAGAGAGCATCGTTCAAAGAGAAGAAGAGAGCAGAGAGAAGTTGTGTGTGTTAGAGCAAGCCAATCAACAAGAAGAAGAGAGCAAAGAGACGTTGTGTGTGTGTGATACACACACACACACACATATATATATATATATATAGATAGAGAGAGAGAGAGAGAGAGAGAGAGAGAGAAAGGAGAAGAAAGAAAAAATTAGTTCTACCTCCAATAAATCTGGGACTTTGAATCTGCTCCTTAGAAGGAAGTTGGATAACCAATCTACTATGTGTTGGCAATAAAAAGGAATTTTTAATTGCGCTCTCTCTCTCTCTCTCTCTCTCTCAAAAGAGGCTTATTCGTATTACTTGAAAAATCTTTGAGAATGCCAGCTGATGATGAATATGAGAGAACGAAAGCAACAAATTGGAACTGTGAGAACCAAGTACAACTAGCTACATGTGCAAATGAAAAAAACCAAAAAGTACAGGAAAAGCCTCTCCTAAAGATAGTAAAATTCCATGGTAAGCTAAATGGAGAGAGGATGACAACAACCTTGAAAGATAAACCGTTCCACAAAAAGCACACTGTGAAAAAACTCTCTCTCTCTCTCTCTCTCTCTCTCTCTAAATATTTCCATATATATGTATACATATATATACATACATGCATACACTCACACACACACACACACACACATATATATATATATATATATTTAGAGAGAGAGAGAGAGAGAGGAGAAGAAGAAGAAAATTATCTCTACCTCCAATAAATCTGGGACTCCGAATTTGTCCTTAGAAAGGAATTGGATAACCAATCTACTACGTGTTTGCAATAAAAAGGAATTTTTAATTGTTCTCTCTCTCTCTCTCTCTCTCTCTCTCTCTCTCTCTCAAAAGAGGCTTATTTGTATTACTTGAAAAATCTCTGAGAATGCCCAGATGATGATGAATCTGAGAGAACTAAAGCAAAAAATTGGAATCTGAGAATGCCCAGATGATGATGAATCTGAGAGAACTAAAGCAAAAAATTGGAACTGTGAGAACCAAGTACAACTAGCTATATGCGCAAATGAAAAAAAACCAAAAAGTGCAAGAAAAGCCTCTCCTGAAGATAGTAAAATTCCATGGTAAGCTAAGTGGAGAGAGGATGACAACAACCTTGAAAGATAGGTCATTCTACCAAAGCCACACTCTGCAAAAACTCTCTCTCACTGTCTCTTTAAATATTTTGATATATATGTATACATACATATACATACATGCATACACACACACACACACACATATATATATATATATAAGTGAAGAGTAAGACTGTATGAATGAAAACCAAATTGTTTGAATGAAAAGCCTTTTGACAAATAAAAATTAAAAAACTTACTTTTTTTATTATACAAAAGACGTTCTACTCTACTATAGTAAATCATAGAAAAAATATAAATTTAAGGGTGATTTTGCTTCTCAATGCAAATTTGGCTTTTGAAAACATATTTGGATTTTTGTTAAACGGAAAATTTTCAAGACCAATATTGATATTATTTAACAAATTGTATAATTTTATATTTAAAATTTTAACAAATTATTATAAAGACGCACTCCTTTACTCTTTCTTAAAGTTCTTGAAAAATTGACACCTCCACGTGTCACAAGGAATTGTGCTACCCCCCTCCCCCACTGAGTTGTTGATTGTTGCGATGAGTGTGTGTACGCACGCGCACACAAGACGTGCGTACATGAGAGAGAGACTAAGGAAAACTCGAAGGTTAAGTACGTTTCTACAAATAGAGAGGGACTTGCTTGCTTATGCCACAGTTAATCCGTCCACATACCAACTCCAAATGTAGTTCAAGTTTGTCATGGGGGAGGGAGAGAGAGAGAGAGAGAGAGAGAGAGAGAGAGAGAGTTGGTAAAGAGAGTAGGTTTGTGGAAATCCCATTATCAACTTTGACAAAAGTGCATTTGATGGTGTGAATCGTCTTCTAAGATCATGGCTAGGCCGCTGTCAATGCACATGCATGTGTGTGTGTGTTCACACACACACACACACACACACACATATATATGTTGCCACCTTCAAAGAAGGTGAGGGAAGAGAGTGCCAAAGTTACTTCTTTACGACCACAACAATGCACATGTCACATACTATTGTATATATGTACATGTTGCCACCTTTGAGGGAAGGTGAGGGAGGAGAGTACCACGATTGCTTCTTCTTAGCCGCAGCAACGCGCGGGTCACATACTAGTAGGGATCTAAAGCTTAGGGTGTAGAGCTTAAGGGTGCTTTTTTAATTCAATTCTATGTGCTTATGTTTTTCTTAAAAAGCTTAAAGATATAGTGATTTTAAAGTGGGATCTAGCCTCAGACCAAGGCCTAAAATTGACGCCTACTTTTTTTGTCGAGGGCTATTTTGCCTATCAAAACAATCTCAAAATTGCCTATCATTTTTTGTATTTATATCTTTAAGTTAACGTTATATATGACAAATTATATAAGTTGATTGCATTACACAAAGCATATGAAAGGGGGCTTGAAAATTTGGATGTCAAAAAGAAATTTTTATCATGCATGGCAGGCCTTGTGATTTTATCACTTTTAAAAGAGGAGCTACGTGGGCTAAGGGCAGGCCAAGGATTTGGAATTGCACACTTCGCTAACGAAGTAACGAGAGCAAATCTGGGCAGAAGCAAAAGTAGGAAGGAGGTGCACGTGGTGACCAACGGGGGAGGGGGACCGAAGGCCAAAGAGTGCGGGGGAGGAAAGGTGAGGGCCACGAAAGAGGGGGAACTGGTAGAAGGCCAGAGAGTGCAAGCTGAAGACAGGGAATTATTTTTTTGCTCATTAAACAATGGCACTAGCACTGACAATACAACAAACATGCTGATTTGTGAAATATGTCGCATGTCCGGTCGAGTTCGAAATCTGCGTCCAATTTTTTGAAGGATAGCGATCTAGCCTATGCCTCAAGTTGGAGGAATCTTCAGAAGTAATGAATAAATTATAGCACGTCTACATAATTTATCATAATATAATATAACCTTAATCACATTTTCTTATAATTAAAACCTTATATGTAACCATAGGGTAAATAAAGTAGTCTACTTTGTTTTCCTTAGCCTCTTGTAAGTATTTTTAAGTTTAGGCTAATGGTACCTATTCTTCAGAAACGTCATGTGTAATTTTGAGAATTTTTATGGGGCCAATTCTTCGACACAGTGAGCTAAATAGTTTTTGAGATTCCTCTACAATTGTTTTTGAAAACTTTGAAAATAATTTTTCAAAAATTATGTAGAAAAATTCTAAAATAGTTTCACACTCGGGAGAGTTGCCTTAGTGTTTTATAGCTGATGATGCTTCCCTCTACAATTGCTCGTTGAGTGGCATAGCAATGCTTGCCGGACGCAACACAATTTGAACAACAAGAGCTCGTCTTACTTCATCCGCTGGTGATACTTGAGCTATAGCTATTGGTGTGATGTCAACATTTACTATTGGCTGCTGAGAAGCTGTACAAATGTGAGGTTCATGAGGGTCCCTCTCGCTCATGTCGGTGAGTGTTTGCAGTTACCTCCACACACAAGTGCATCTTGTACTTGTTGGATGAGACATATTCCGCATGTGGAGAATATGAGTCTCTGGGACTAATACTAGTGCCTCTAAAATGATACATATTTTGCATGTGGAGAATATGAGTCTTTGGAACTGACACTAGCGCTTATTTCCTAATGATGTGTCGCGATGGAGTCCCTAGGTGTTGGTCACATCCGTTTATTAGACCATTTTGAGCACATAGTATCAAGAGCAATTTTAGTGGCCAGAATTGTCGGAGACTAAGTATAAACTTGTTGAGGTTACAAGTATGGTAAACAACATTGACGGATGGTTGTTTATATATCTAGCAAGGCTATGTTTTGTTAATGAAAATGTTTCATTGTTGGTACTTAGATGTGGTTGAATTTTCACATTCTATTATGGTCCAACTTTGGTCGCAAGTCTAGTCATGAAAATATAGGTTCGAATAAGTTTGTGTTGAATGCATGGACACGGGGTGTTATGGGCCCTAGTGTTTTACACATGCTTGTTTGGAACGGCATGCAAATTCATGAACATGACAGTTTACGAAGCATCTTGCACCCCAGGTGCAGTATTTCTATGACATATATTCTGGATCTACCAACTACCATACGAGGTGAGAACTCGCTATGGGTGCTTGTAGATAGATTGACAAAATTGTATCCGTTTATTCCAAAAAACTTCACTCTTTAACCAAGTCGATTGATCACAATCTGTATACGGATTCAAAATTCTTTTGATTCTAGATTAGTGTCGTTTTTTTATGGGGATCGGTACCTTCAATTTTCTAAAGAATAGTCTTGTCAGTGGAACTCAAGTACCCTCAACACTTAAGGGTCTTGTTTTCTTACCTAACTTTTTGTTTTTATGAAATAAACTTACTAAAAATAAAAGTTTGAGATATTTTTATAATATAATTTTAACTTTTCAAAGATTATTTTTATTGGAATATAAATCTTGATCGTAAAAAAGGACATTTCCATGCCCACCATAATAACTAGCGTGTATTTTGGAAATGTTGCTAGAAAGGCAAATTTTGGTCTTCCAAAGCTCATACTAGTGCAAAACTATGATCCAGAGTGAGGAGCTCCAACCTAGTACAAATCTTGTAACTCGAGTCTCATTTTGAAATATTATCATGCATAATCCATCCATAATCAACCTCGCTAAATAGCCATGTGAAAAAATTATAAACGCTCCAATGGTATTCTTGTCAAGGAATTGGCTATGATTTAGTGATGTGACTACCTTGGAATCGTGCCAAAAAGGTTTGCAGTTATGCATAATTTCCTCGCTAATGTCTCTCTAAAAGAGTTTTTCAAGAAAGAAGTGCTTTATCTGGTTCATGTCATTACTTGCATATCGATCCTAATAAGTTTGACAAAGTACAAAATTGGCCCATTCCAAAGATATGAAAATGTTTTGTGCTTTATTGCAAAGCTCCTAATTCTGGATTAAATAAAGGCTAGTATTACTTATCTTAAGTATTATGCGGATAGCATACATGTCTATATCACATAAATGCAACTTAAAGTTATAAAAAATATGGCGTACTTCATATCTATATATATATATATATATGGCAGAGGGAGAAGCCCTTTACACGTGTTGAAATCTGCAACATGAACGCTAAACTCCAAAACTGAGAGAAGCCCCTGTGCACACGATAAAGAGGGAGGGAAAAAAAGAGAGAGGACGGCCGGCCATACTATATATATATATATATATATATATATATATATATATATATATATATATATATATATATATATATATATATATATATATATATATATATATATATGTGTGTGTGTGTGTGTGTGTGTGTGTAGATATGTATATGTATGTGATCCAATGCATAAAACTAGTATGTGCTACGAAGATTGAAGAAGGAAAACGAGAGTGAATCTGGGCAAAAGCAAAAGTAGGAAGGAATGCATCTGGTGACCAACGGGGGAGGGGAATCGAAGGCCAAAGAGTGCGGGGGAGGAAAGGTGAGGGCCACGAAAGAGGGGGAAACTGGTAGAAGGCCAAAGAGTGCAAGTTGAAGACAGGGAATTTTTTTTTGCTCACTAAACAATGGCACTGGCACTGACAGTTCAACAAACATGCTGATTTGTATAATATGTCGCATGTCAGGTCGAGTTCAAAATCTGTGTCCAATTTTTTGAAGGATAGCGATCTAGCCTAATCTTCAGAAGTAATGAATAAATTATAGCAAGTCTACATAATTTATCATAATATAATATAACCTTAATCACATTTTCTTGTAATTAAAACCTTATATGTAACCATAGGGTAAATAAGGTAGTCTACGTTGTTTTCCTTAGCCTCTTGTAAGTATTTTTAAGTTTAGGCTATTGGTACCTATTCGTCAGAAACGTCATGTGTAATTTTGGGAATATTTTTATGGGGCCAATTCTTCGACACAGTGAGCTAAATAGTTTTTGAGATTCCTCTACAATTGTTTTTGAAAACTTTGAAAATAAAATTTCGAGAATTATGTAGAAAACTTTTGAAATAGTTTCACACTCAGGAGAGCTGTCTTAGTGTTTTATAGCTGATGATGCTTCCCTCTACAATTGCTCGTTGAGTGGCATAGCAATGCTTGCCGGACGCAACACAATTTGAACAGCAAGAGCTCGTCTTACTTCATCTGCTGGTGATACTTGACCTATAGCTATTGGTGTCATGTCAACATTTACTATTGGCTGCTGAGAAGCTGTACAACTGAATTGGCACTAGTCTGTTTTTTTTGCTAATGATGCTGATTCTTCACTCCTGTTCTTTTTAAAGCTGGGTGATCGTTCTTTGCAAGGACAACTGCAAACAGTAGCCAGGGCAAGGGTGAGCAGTGGACAAGTTGTCGGGCAAGTTACAAGCTTGTGGATGTACGAATGCTAAAAGTTCAACGTCCTGCAACCACTTTTGGTACAAGTCATGTAGGCCAAAAGGGACTTATGCGATTTGCTGGAAGTCACATGCATATTTTGGTTGCAAGGGTCGGTGACTGTGGAGCTAATGAGGGTTCACTCCGTGAAGCTTAGTTTGCTTCATCTGTTGTTTTGACTCATGCGATTGAAAACCACCGTTGGCTCAAGAATCAAGGCCAACGCTTGAACTGGACGAAGCAAGGCTTTCAATTGACATGAAACGAAATGGTACTGCAAAAGCAAAGACATTTGCCTGTGCTTCCTTGCATTTGTAACTTTGAAAAAAAAAAATTTGATAAGGCGACAGTCAGATTGTGTGTTAGTGTGATCCACCATGACATTTCAAAAGCAGCTTCATGAGCCAGTCCAACACCCCACAATGAAGAGAAGACCTGAAGCAACACTCCTCAATAAGATTTTAGCACCCACAATAGGTTTCATTCCCTACACAAAGACAGCACATCCTACACATAATGCATACTTAAGAGTATATTGCAGGAATAAAGAAGTTCACAGACAGGCACCGAGCTTTGCATATGGTATGATATAAGAGAGAACCTTCAAATAGCCTGATACTAGTCCACAATCTGCGGCACTAAAGCCCTCGAACTAACTCTCAATCCTCTCTCCATTCGGATATAGCAGACAACTTGATTTCTAAAATTTTTGCACAATTCAACTACACTAGTAGTCACTTAGCCTATCCAAGCAGAACACTAGCCCTTTAAAATGCTGAAACGGACTAGCTTGCCTTCCCTTTTCATCCCTTTCGGCTTGGCAGTACATTTTCTCCCTTCTAACAGAGCCATTCTCCCAAGTTGGTCAATGATCAGGTAGAAAACAAAAACCTTTCTTTCCACTTTCAACTTTAGAGTTAAATTATGAGGATCCTTAGAAATATTGAACAACAGCAACAATGGAAACCGTGACATCGAATGTACTGGACCACTGCAATTGTTCTCAGATTCAGGTTCATCATGAGAGCCACACATGGGAAACAAGGACTAATAGCCAATATTACAGCTCAGAGATGAAGAATAAGTGCCACCAATAACACAGCAACTCTGAGCGTAACGAGGTCTGGCGCATTATAGGGTATAAGCCTTTTCCTTGTCAAGGGTAAACCAAGAAGTTCTTATTTACAAGCCCACACACACCTAAGCACACATACCTAGGTGAATCTCAAGACTGACTTTTGCTTTTGCAAGTCCCAACTCTGCTTCGAGCCAGGGAGCAAGAACTTACAGGTACAAAAACTATGCTATCCTACCCTGCCCATGGATGTGCTTTGGACAGAAGTTCAATAAAAGAACCTGCATGCTTCACATCAAAGGCCTCAATGTGAAACCTCTGGCAACATCTTGCTCTTATAAACGAGGATTTCAGTGCATTTTTATTCCAGACATTGATGCAGGCCAGGCCAGCTTAAGGAAACTGGCCAGGACCATCTGAATAATGCCTCTTCTTGTGCTGCCCATCACCTGCATTCAGCATAATTGCAGAGGTCTCAAGCCTGTCATATAAGCCATCGCTGGAAAAATAGCATACAACTAAGAAAGCCCTTGGCCTTTACGTTCAGGTACCTTTAGCATGCGCATCGATTGAGGTAAAAGCTTCATTGGAAGCAGAAACATTTCTGTTTGCTTTCAGCAACTCTTGTAGTTCCTGCATTATCTCGTTCAGCAACACCAAGTTCACATGCTCATGATTGGAAGGAACTGAACAATGTCGCAAAAGTGTGTTCTGACTTTCCAGGGCCTGTAGTCGCAAGTTAATACCTTCTAATGTGACCCTCTTGGCATCCCAGATCTCCTCTTCCAGCATCGGTTTGCCCATACCTTCAATTATGCTTGTGATACTTTGCTGTGAGTTGCTCCTTTTAACAAAGCTTGGTAAGTCAAGATGTTTTTCCTCCTCAGAAGCGTCCCATTGCACAACTTTGTTTCTCTGTCGTTTTCCTCCATGGATTTCCAAAACTTCATCAGTGGCAGGCACCTGGGTTTCACAACATGGAGCACTAATAATATTAGCCACATCGACATTCACAACCCTTTCTTCATCAATCAGGTTTGAAGCTTCCGTCTCTGATGCCGTTCCATTATCTTCTTTCAACTGCAGGTTGCCATCGTTCTCACTATTTACATTAGGGCTCCATGCTATAGATATATCAGGACTTAAAAGTTTGTATACCAAAGAATCTTGAGAACCTTGTGCTTGTTGCCATAACTCCAACTTTTCAGATTCTTCAAGGGCTAACAGCTGCTTCTCTACAGCAGAGAGCTGGACTAGAATAGCTTTTGCATCATCATCGTCATTAGGCTGACATTTCTCCAGGTTCTTGTCCGGCTCAACAAGCATGGTCTCCTCCGTCTCATGTGGAACCTGCAAATCTTTCAAATCACATACTCCTTCAATGTGGGTAAAGCTCTTAAACCTCTTCAAAGGCTCACAACACTCTTCTTTCAGAGGCAAGCACTTCAAAGCTGTAGTGGTATAGGCAGATCTTACAACAGTCTCACCAGCCTCCTCTGCTACATTGACAAATTCATCAATACCGCCAGTCAAAAGAAAAAGAGGTTTGGTCACAATGGAGCGGGATGGGACCTTCTCCACATTCTCTGCCATATCCAAGTAATCATCCTCAGCGTATGTCCTCCTTCGAAGCTCACTTAACAACTCCTCTAAAACAAGCCGTTCATTCTCCTTTCTACACAAATCTTCTTCTAGGAGTTGGATGGCATGTTCATCATGAAGCGCCTTCTCCTCTGACATTCTTTGATAGTGATCAGCTTCCATTTGCAATGCTGATTTCTCTTCTTGTAACCGTAAAATCATGGCCATTGCTTCATTTGCAGCAGTCTCAGCAGCAACTCTTTCCTCCTCTAACTCCTCATACAAAGTTCTCAAATTTCTGCGCTCTGCTTGCAGTGCCTTAAGCAAACTCAAAATTACTTCTTCATGCCCTCGATCCTTCTGCTTCAGATATTCTGAGCTCACCTCAATCAAGTCATCATAAAGGTCCAATCCTGCTTCAATGCATTGGCATGTCTCTCCATCCACAGAACCTTTGAACTCTGAAGTACCCTCCCCCAGACTGGCAGAGCTGTTATGTCTGCTCTGCCTTTTATAGGCTGAAGACATACTGAGGCTCCTCGCCT
This sequence comes from Adiantum capillus-veneris, assembly GCF_014529385.1. NCBI lineage: Eukaryota > Viridiplantae > Streptophyta > Polypodiopsida > Polypodiales > Pteridaceae > Adiantum > Adiantum capillus-veneris. Next base: position 30,397,672 of record NC_140955.1, on the reverse strand, counting down.
GGTTAGCAAGGCCTGCCTTTCTTGAAAATGTAAGCTCGCTTGCATCTCTGCTGCTTTGAATTTCTTGTGGAAGGGCTCTTCCGGGAGGCAGACCTGGAGATTGCTTTCAATTGAGAAAGATAGTCTGTGAAATTCAAAAGAGGTGTAAAATTCCGAGAAAATGGCCAGAAACTGTACCTCTGGAGAACCGAGTGGGGGTCCGAGATGCACTTGGCGTTTCTGAGCTTTGGCCACTGCCTCGTTCGCGGCAAGGAGAGAAAGGAGGGAAATGCCCAGAACAAAAGGCACTGTGCTGTCTGTGCCTACTACATGAGAACGCTCGACCAACAGGTAGAAACTTTGCAACCTCGAGAGCAAGAAGTGCAAGTAGCATTTGAAACAAAATGAAAAGAGCCAGCACAAACTCGTAGCAGGCAGAGATTAGGCCAGAAATCCTCCATGGATTGCTGCCATTCATGGCGTGTGGATATATCAATGAAATGTCACAATACAAGAAAAGCCCCAACGGGGTAAATATCAGCTCAGCATCGAGCAGCAAAATACAGACGTAGCCAGAATGAGATCAAGAAGTAATTGGTGAGATGATTATTTACAAATTGCAAAAAGCCCTAAAATTTGGAAGAAATTTAATGCAGGAAACTAGCAATGCTGTCAAACAAACGGAACAACCAAAATGGGGAGCTGTACACCAAACCCACACAGGCTCTTGTGCCCAATCGGAAGATGTCAAAATATTATGCAAGCAAAGCCTTCCCGGGCCGGCATGGCGGTCCCTGCTGCTACTGAAGGATCCAAGGAAAAAGGAGGGGAAAACGCAGAAGAGACGATGAGCAATAGTATCACCGCGTGTGCGCCCTTTTAGGGCGATCCCCGGGTCACCGTGTGTGTATGTGGCAAACCGTTGTATTCTAGCGACTCGGGAGCCCTCTCAGAGAAGAGTCTCTCTCTCTCTCTCTCTCTCTTTCTCATACACATGCACACATATCCGCTGCCGACAGTTGGCACATGTGGCCAGCCCCAATCTAATCTATCTAAGAGCCGGGTCTCGCCCACCGCTAGAGTTTTTAATAGCTGAATTTAAGATGTAATATTGCTATCATATGGTACAACTACTAATAATAAATTTAAATTGCTATATTTTGATTTCCTTTCTTAAGGGATATGGACTTTTCATTTTGATTTCTGACCTGGTTATCTTCATGAGAGGGCTTCCTCACAGGCACACGCCAATGGAGATTGGAGGGGTTGGCTCTCTAATCAATCTTCTTTTTTTTGGAGAAAAAGAGTTGAATTATAAAGAGAAAGAGAAAAATACAACTACCCCTTAGGAGGGAAAGCGGCTATCATCTCTGTAACAATACAGAACACAAAGGAGTGGACAGGGAAAGATATCTAAAAATCAAAGCAATCCTTGAAAATTTATACAAGGAAAAAATATGTTGCCCTCGGGGGGGGTGCACTATGTAATCATGTTAATGTATAACGTGAGTTTGAAAGGAGGGGTTTTAAATGCAAAAATCTAAGACAATTTAACAAAGATACATTAAAATAAATCTTGAAAAAAAAATTCTAAAATAAGGGGTCATTTTATTCATTCAGACATGTTAAAAGAGGGTTTTTTTTAATACCCCATGAACGCACGTTACATAGGGGCCCCGAGATGTTGCCTCCATCTTTGCCACTTCAAAATTTTATGATGTTCTTTAACTTCAATGCATGTAGCTTCTTTGACCATACCAAGACAATCCTTCATGACACCCCTAAAACTAATGGCCAACGGAATTATAAATGAAGAGTGTAGATTGAGCCCATAAGTTGCTTTATTTCTCTCTGTCCAAATCTGCCACAAAAATGCACCTCTCAGCTAAGTCCACAATGGAACTTCCATGAAGCTGCATTCCTCTAGGAGAAGAGATCTCCAATTGAGTGATGTCTCCTTTACATTACAGCCTTTTTCTAGTTCAATATAGAAAAGGAAATTAAATTTATTTAACCCTCTGCCAATTACGTAATGGTCAATTTGCTCTAATCTCTAATGTTTGATAATCATCCTCAATCCCCCGAGGATAATTGATTAACTCCTCAATCTCTCGAGAATCTCCCAAAGTTGATAATCTATCTAAGAGTCGGGTCTCGTCCACCGCTAGAGTTTTTAATAGCTGAATTTAAGTTGTAATATTGCTATCATATAGTATAACTACTAATAATAAATTTAAATTGCTATATTTTGATTTCCTTTCTTAAGGGAGATGGACTTTTCATTTTGATTTCTGACTGGTTATCTTCATGAGAGGGCTGCCTCACAGGCACGCCAATGGAGATTGTAGGGGTTGGCTCTCTAATCAATCTTCTTTTCTTTTGGAGAAAAAAGAAGAAGGAGAAGAGGGTGACCTCTTTCTTGCCCTTTTCTTCCTTTGTTTCCTCTCTTCCCTTTTGGAGTGACGAGGAGAAGGACTATGGGTTAACTGTTTCCTTTTGGGAGGAGTTGGCGATTGTTTAGTCCGCCATCTTTGTGGAGCCACATCTTTAGAGGAACTTAGGGATTCATTACTTTCTTGTTCTTTGGATTCCTCCTCTTGTATGGGAAAGAGTCTTCTTTTGGGGGTCTCATCAAGAGGCCTCCTAAGCTCTCTCTCCTCTTGGAGAGGAAAGGAAATCCCATAAGCACGAAGTTGTTGAGTAACTTTGACTTGCAAAGCAGGGTTGCCATAGCTTGTTGCAACCTAGTGACAAGATAATTAACAAACATGGGGACATCATCATTAGCTTCATGTGCAAAATCAAAGTTACCAATGTTCATTCTACTCTCTTGGTTATTGTCAGCCATGTTAATTGAACTTATGTGTTTACTTAGTGTATGTTGAGATGTCGAGCTCTCCATCTTGAGCTAGCATCCACTACGGGTCTTGGCCGCTTACGATATTTACTCACTGGCGCGTTAGGTGACCGACACGGAGGATCTTTGCCAGTGATTCTACAGCTGGACTACACTTATAGTGCCAGCCTAGTACGCTTCTAGCGAGTTCACACTTAGTGATTGCATGTACATATGTGCTACTTTTCAGTGTCATTTTGTACTCTCTTTTCTATGCGAAGAAGAAAAAGCAGGTTCAACAGATTTGCAGGTTTTTGCAGATTGCAGCTATTTTGTCTTAGTGCTTCAAGATGTTTGATGGTTTCAGTCAGATTGTTACTAAGAAGCTTGAGAAAAATAACTACCCTGCATGGAAGTTCAGAATAACAAATTTCCTAAAAGGAAAAGGTTATTGGGACTATGTAGAAGGAGATAATGAAAAGGAACCAGAGATTCCCGAGGCAAATGCTACAGCAGAACAAAGGAAAGCTTTGAGGGACTAGCAACAAGGCCAGAGCAAAGTGATGTATTGGCTTTCTATGAGCATCACAGATGGCATGATGGGCTATCTACAGGATGTTGAAACCCCCGCCATTGCATGGAAAAACTTAGGCAGAGGCTCGAGGTGAACACCAAGGCCAGGAAGCTTCAACTAAAGTTGGAGCTAAATCAGGTTAAGAGGAACAACCTCTCCATCAATGATTATGCTTTGAAGATCAAGAGTATCATTGAGGCTCTTGGATCTATTAAAGTTTCAGTGGAAGACGATGACATTGTCCGTGCATGCTTGGATGGTCTAGGAGATGAGTATGTACATTTCAGGTCTTCCATGAATACAAGAGACGACATCCCCGTGTTCCACGATTTGATTTCTATGCTTATTCTTGAGGAGAAGAACCTTGGTCTTGACGCGTCTTCTTCTCGTGGTAGAAATAGGTCTGAACAGGCCTTCTATTCTAACTCCAACAGAGGTAGAGGTAGAGGTCGTGGTCGAGGCCCAAGTGGTTGCAGGGGCCAATTTCAAGAAGGTCAATCAAATCAAAACAATACACGCGGTAGGGGAAACCAGTCTCAAGGCAGGGGGAGTCAAAGAGGTCGTGGTGCAGGATCAAGCAGGCAGTAACATACTGCAGATAGCAGAGAATGTTGGACTTGTGGTGAAAGAGGTCACATGTCACGTGACTGTCCAAAGGGAAAAGCAAGTGGAAAGAGAGAACAGGGCAACTATGCATCTACTAGCAGAGATGCAAATGACAACAAAAACGAGCGTATGTTTGTTATGCAGCATGTAATACAATGACTGCACAGAATTCCACCCAAGATGATGTTTGGTATGTGGATTCAGGTGCCTCTAATCACATGACGTCTTGTGGAGAGTGGTTTAGAGATATGCGCAAACCAGATGTGTTAGGCTATGTGCAGACAAGAGATGACACAGCTCACCCCATTGCTCATGTAGGGGACATACCTCTAAATACGAAGAGTGGGAAATCAAAGTACTTAGCAGATGTAATTCATGTCCCAAACATTACAAAGAATCTTGTTTCTGTTGGACAAAGGGTTGAGCAGGGTTTGCAGGTTCGCTTCAATCCAAATGGCTGTTATGTAGAAGATTTCCAGAATGGCTGTAAGCTGATCACAGAGGGCAAATGTGTGGGTAGAATGTTTACGCTGAATGTAGACATGCCTGAGGTAAAAGTTGCATTATTTGCACAGCGCACAGGTGTTGTGGTTGATGTTGACATTTGACACAAACGCATTGGCCATGTCAATGAGCAGAGATTGCGTAGCATGCAATCAAAACAGATTGTAAAAGGTTTGCCCAAATTCAAGGTGGATGGTATGCATAAAGTGTGTGCAGCATGCCAGTTTGGAAAACAGTCAAAGGGCTCATTTCCACATGAGCGCAATGTATGTAAAAATCCACTTGAGGTGGTGCACACAGATGTTTGGGGTCCAACCGGTACTGCAAGTATACATTGTTGCAGGTATTATGTGTCTTTCATTGATGACCATACAAGGAAAGTATGGGTCTACTTCATGCGTAGCAAAAGTGAAGTGTTTGGTCACTTTCAGGACTTCAAAGTCATGATTGAGAAGGAGACAGATATGTAAATCAAGACATTGAAGTCAGATGGAGGGGGACAGTACTTCTCCAGCGATTTTTCAGATTTTCTGCGAATGCATGGTATACGCAGGCAGTTTACATGCAGATATACTCCACAGCATAATGGGGTCGCAGAAAGGAAAAACAGGCACATTGCAGAGGTTGCACGTGCATTGATGAATGAGAAGAACATGCCTCATCATTTCTGGGTTGAAGCTGTAAATACAGTTGTGTAAATTATGAACAAGACACCTACAGTTGCAGTGCATGATGTAACGCCTGAGGAAAAGTTTACAGGTACAAAGCCTGATTTGGCACACTTGAAAGTGTTTGGCTGCATAGCTTACGTGCATGTACTAGATGAGTTGCGTAGGAAATTGGATCCTAAAGCAGAGAAATGTATTCTTGTGGGAGATTCCCTTGAACAAAAGGGATACAGGTGCTACAATCCTACTACACGAGAATTATGAGTGAGCAGAGATGTAGTCTTTGATGAGATGAGCAGTTGGTACAGTAATGCACATGGCACTATTGGGGCTGATGTAAAAGATGATGTGGTTGTACAAAATGTGAGGCCACAGTCACAGGTTTTGAGTGGACCACAAGAGTCCTCTTCTCGTGGCTCTGTTGAGAAGCCATGGAATGGTAGACTACGTACGCAGGTTACTCCACCAACAGGTACAGGGAATGTATCACGAAAAGGAAAGGAAAAGGTAGATGAACCTCCCTTTATGGCTGATGCATCATCAGGGTTTTCACATGTAGACATGGATTCAGATGGTTCTGAACAAAGTCTTGATGAGGAATTTGGAATTCCGGCTGTTAGGACACCTGGTGTAAGGAAAGTACAAGAAGATGCTAGAGGGCAAAGGAGTGACCCAGGACCGCGCAGATCTAACAAAGTCAGAAATCCAGTTCAGAAATTGACTTATGATGGGTATCTAGCGCATCACCAAGCCTACATGGCTAAGGTGATACAAGATGTGGAGCCCACATGTTTTGAGGATGCAGTTGGAAATGTGCATTGGGATGATGCAATGAATGAAGAGATGGCTGCATTGGAAGCAAACAACACATGGGAGTTGGTGCCATTGCCAAGTGGCAAGAAAACTATTGGTTGTAAATGGGTGTATAATACCAAGCATAAGGCTGATGGTAACATTGAGCGTCACAAGGCAAGGCTGGTCGCAAAGGGTTATGCACAGATGTATGGCATAGACTATGAGGAGACCTTTGCTCCAGTGGCAAAGATGACGACTGTGAGAGCTGTCATAGCAGTGGCTGCATCTAGAGGATGGATTATGCATCAAATGGATGTAAAGAATGCCTTCTGGAATGGTGAGTTGCAGGAGGAAGTGTATATGGATCAGCCACCTGGTTATGTCGATCCAGGTTACCCAGATTACGGATGCAGACTTCTCAAAGCTTTGTATGGTTTGAAGTAGGGCTCTAGAGCATGGTATGACAGGATTGCCAAGTATCTTGTTAGTATTGGGTTTAGGAGAGCTCATGCTGATCATTCACTCTATGTACGTGAGAGTGATGTGGGGATTGTGGTCATTACCATATATGTAGATGACCTTATTATTGTGGGTGACAATGCTATGGAGATTGACCATGTGAAGGGTCTTCTCAAATAGGAGTTTGAAATGAAAGATTTGGACGAGTTGCACTACTTTCTTGGCATTGAGGTGATCAGGACTCCAGAGGGTGTATGGCTGTCTCACAGAGACAGTATGCTTTGGATATGTTGTCAAAGTATGGTATGGCTGATTGTAAGCCAATTTCTATTCCCTTGGATATGAATGCAAAGCTGAGTGCAGAGAAGGGTGATGTTGTTGAGGATGTCAAGATGTACAGGAAGATTGTGGGTAGTCTAATCTACTTGACTATCACGAGGCTAGACTTGAGCTACACAGTAGGCTTGGAGAGTCAGTTCATGCAGCTTCCGAGGAAGCCACATTTGGATGGAGTACGACGCACACTTCGGTATGTGCAAGGGACTCTTGACTACGCATTGTTCTATGCAGCAGATGCGCCATTAGCATTGTATGGGTATATAGATGCAGATTGGGCAGGTAGCATTGTTGATAGGAGATCTACGAGTGGCTTCATGTTCTCTTTTGGGAGTGTTGTTGTTACTTGGAGCAGCAAAAAGTACCCTACGGTTGCTTTATCGAGCACAGAGGCCGAGTACAGAGGTGCAACAGTTGCGGCGTGCGAGGTAGCTTGGCTACGCACATTACTTGAGGTCTTGGGAGTGCAGGTGGACCAGCAGATTGTCATCCATTGTGACAACCTCAGCAACATGCAGTTGGCTAGGAACCGAGTGTTCCATGCCAGGACCAAGCACATAGAGGTCCATTACCACTACATTCGAGAGCGAGTGTTGGTGGGCGACATCGACTTGGTCTACGTCAGCACAGAGGAGCAAATAGCGGATATCTTTACCAAGGCCCTCGGAGCTGAGAAGCTTCGACGTTTCTGGACTATGCTTGGACTCTGCGACATGCAGAGCTCGAGGGGGAGTGTTGAGATGTCGAGCTCTACATCTTGAGCTGGCATCCACTACGGGTCTTGGCCGCTTACGATATTTACTCACTGGCACGTTAGGTGACCGACACGGAGGATCTCTGCCAGTGATTCTACAGTTGGACTACACTTATAGTGCCAGCCTAGTACGCTTCTAAAGAGTTCACACTTAGTGACCGCATGTACATATGTGCTACTTTTCAGTTTTAGCACTTAGTCATTTTGTACTCTCTTTTCTGTGCGAAGAAGAAGAAGCTTTCCATCTCTGTGTGCTTTGTGTTTATCTTGTGTAGCTCTCTTGCATCCTCTTTCTTTATAGTGTATGCTTTGGCAATTCAAAACCCTAGTTGCTACTCCTCTTAGCCTTTGAAAAATGGCACTTAAGTATCTACACCCACGGCTCGAATTGGTTAATTATAGAGAGTAGTGGAGTGAGTCTAGCATAGCAAAGTTGCCAAGGGATAGCTCCTTTCGGACTTCTTATGGCTCAATAATGGTAAATCCGTAGGCAAGCCTAAAAAGACTCCATTATTAAGATCAAAGCTCCCGAGGTGTGCACCATATCGCACATAGTGGGCTCAAAAAAACCGATAATCGATCCCAGACCCACTTACCCTAATATAATTAACAAAATCAACCATTAATAGGATACATAAGGACCTCTCTTATTAAGCAAGAAAAGAGAAACCAAATGCTCTGATACCAATGTAATGGAAAAGGCTTATGAACTTTGAGAGTAGCGGAATTATGAAATTAGATGAAGCACTTTTGTGAGATTACTTTGTGAGCATAGCAGATGAACTTAATTGATGGTAGCAACATAAACATGGTACTTAGTTAACTTGGCATGAACAATACTTTTGCAAGAGAGAGAGTTTAGAGAACATGACAACAATTGAGGATTCATACAGAGCCGTTCCCTCCTCCAATAGGCATTTTTATTATAGTTCTCCCATCAAGAAAGACTTCGTACAATACAATCTTTGTGTTCCTTGTGACCTAGGTGATGCAATGAATATGGAAAGCTTCATGCATCACAAACATAATATAAACTTTATAGAAAGCATTAACTATCCCAAGCCTCAGTCCCAAGGCCTCAAACACCTTCGAAGAGAGCTCACTTATCATTACTCTTCTTGCTAGCATACATAATAGCATAGTAATGAAGATGGAGAAGATGGTAAGCTTAAGCATGGCTCACTTATCATTACTCTTCTTGCTAGCATACATAATAGCATAGTAATGAAGATGGAGAAGATGGTAAGCTTAAGCATTGAAGCATGGCTCCTGGTTGGATTTGCGTTCCATAGCCAAGAGTGTTGGTGTAGGCTCTCACTTCTCACAACCTTGGAGAAGGAGGTGGAGTTCCTCAACTTTCACCAAGTGAGAATGAATCCCCAAGATGAGTGTGTGTATGGTGTATATCCCCCTAGCACCCCCCTTGCTTACTTGGGGCGAGTTGAAACTTTTCCACACGCTGCAAGCTCATTGGACCCCTCTCCCCCTAGCCAACCACATGCAGCATGCAGTCAAGTACATGGGTAGTCTTTTGAAAAATGTCCTTCTTACCCCTTAGAGAGAGAGAGAGAGAGAGAGAGAGAGAGAGAGAGAGAGCTTGAAAATATCTAGATATTTGTTGGATGGAACTAGAAGCTCATTGGACCCCTCTTTAGCCCAACCAATAGCATTCAAGCACACCATGTGGTTAAGCTTAGTGAGAGTCTGACATGTGTCCCATGTTCCCTTTTAGAAAAGGGGTGCCCTTTGTGTGAGTGGAAGGTTAGGTCAAAGATTCCCCTAGCTTTGGGACTGTCATGCATAGGAAGCTTCTCAAGAAACTTCCTCATTAAGTTTGTAGGGTCTCTTTTTTACTCAAGCACCTTACCTCCCATGCATAGGAAGCTTCTCAAGCAACTTCCTCATTAAGTTTGTAGGGTCTCTTTGACTCAAACACCTTACCCCCTATGCATAGGAAGCTTCTCAAGCAACCTACTCATTAAGTTTGTAGGGTCTCTTTTTGACTCAAGCACCTTACCCCCCATGCATAGGAAGCTTCTCAAGCACCTTCCTCATTAAGTATGACAAGTACCTCAAGTACCTTAGTCATCAAGCATGACAAGCACCTTAGGTGGAGTTCCCACCTCAAGCTCAGCCCTAGCTTGCCTAAGGTCAAAGGTAAGTTTAGGTTGGGTTCCCACCTCAAGCTCAGCCCTAGCTTGCCTAAGGGCAAAAGACTTTCAACACTAACCATTGGAGGTCTTTAATGAAGTTTACCCTAAGGTCTTTTAAGCTCCATTAGTTAACCTTGCTCTTTGACAGACCATCTCTCATTTGGGCCCCTTTACCATTGGCTCTGTGTTGAGATAGATCCGTAAGCACATGTCTATATTCTAACCCTTGTTCCCGTTTATTATCCCATATTAAATGATCAGTTTAATACGAGAGAATCATTTGGGTTGGTTAGATATTAGATTTAATGACAACGATGGTGATTATAAAGAGAGCGAAGGTGACTTAGATGAAGATTCAATCACACATGGCTCTATGAATGCGATTGAAGAAACATCATTGGTTGCAGCTTGAGGTAGCATAACGACACCTGGCCAATTGGAAGGGCTAATCAATGACTCGGCAGGGGTTGTGACGCCTAATACTGCTTTTGTGCAGCTTGCTTGTGCATTGAAGAAACCTAGTGTTGCCTTGTTCTCGCCAGCGAAAAAAGCATCTTTATTTGTCTCTCATGCAAAGGAGAGAAGTTGTACTATAGTTGCATCCAAAACTGGAAAGCTTGTCGACATTGACATGAAAGCAACAATTAGGGCAATGAAGGCGTTTGAAGAAACAACATTGGTATCAGAGCTTTGGCAGTGTTTTGTATCACTCAATGAAAGAACCACAAGAATCACAAGAATATTTTTTTTTGCTTGTTGCGATCGCAGATAACCCAAGTCCTCTTGGGCGTGGCGATTCCTAATCGTGTTTTTGAAGAGTGATCGTGCGCTTAGCGACCGGCCAATTGGTGTGAGGTGGAAAAAAGCAACCTTGGTGTGAGCGCAAGGCCGCTAAGGGGTGTGCCCGCAAAAAAGAGCAGAACTCAGGTGAAGAGAAGATCCTTCTCTAACACAGATTACAAGCAAAAGAAGAACCTCAAGAACCCAAGAACCTCAAGACCCCCAAGAACCTCAAGACCCTCAAGAACCCAAGACCCGCAAGAACCCAAGTTCCTCGTGAACTTAAGAACCCAAGACTTCAGTGGATGGTCATCACCCGAAGCGGAATGGATACTTCGCATGGAGGTGGTGAGCATGGGAGTAGCAAAGAAGAATTGTCCCCACCAGGAGGTTTTTTTGACTCTCCCCCTTCCCCATCTATGCCAAGGATTGCACCAGATCCTATGGAGGCTTAGTGCAAGACGATGATGGACATGATGACAACGTGGCACGAAGCAATAATGGCAACCATGGAGCGTGAGCGCGAGCAATTATGCTTGGAGGCCAAAGAATTTGATCGCGAGTACGCAGAAAGAAAAACATAATTGGATCGCAAGAACGTTGTTCATTATTCCTCTCTCATTTCTAATGTGCAGGTGAAGATTGAAGAGATTCGGGAAAAGGAGACTCTCTTAGTCTCTTCTTACCCCAAGCATGACACACATGATTTGCATGATGATTTGAATGACAAGCATGATCATCAGGATGTGATTTCTCACAAGCATGATGATCCAAGATATGATTTCTCACGAGCATGATGATTTGCATGAAGATGATGTGATTGTTCACAAGAATGATGGTTTAGTTGATACTTTCTCTAGTGAATCTAACCTCATTGTAGATTCGATCAATCACCAAGAATCGATCTTAGCTCTTGAGCCTAGGTCCAAAGAACCCCTTCAGAAAGAACCGATCTTGGCTCTCCAGCCTAGGTCCAAAGAACCCTCGCATGAAGTACTATGTGTTCGAATGATTAGTCAACACGCATTGTTTGAGTGTTTCATTCATGATCGTTTCCTATATTTCAGTCAGCGTCTTTATGTGATCCCTTTTCCTAGGCATGACATATTGTACATTGAGCACGTTTCAACTCATGAATGAGCACGGATGTATGCAGATTTCTCATGAAAAGCTGAAAAGTATGCATTCAAGTAAGTCACATTCCATGTATCTTCCTTGGCACGACACAGTCGTAGAAAGAACACAAGAAAGATTGCGCATCAAGCGTAGGCATTTCCATTGTGTTTTGCCACAGTTGATTGATTTAGATCAGAAACACAAGAGTCGATCTCATTGGTTGCGTGTGTGTGGTGAACGAGTTGGCACCCGTCTATTTGTTCATCTACATTGCATGCACAGTCTTTAGAGAAGACGAGATTTTTTCCAGTCACCTTACATGGAATAGGTATGTTCATGTTTTTGTGTTGGAAGTAGTTTCTGGAATTTTCAGCCTCGAAGATTCTTGAAGAAGATGGACCTACGTCCATAGACAAAGTCGAAGCATGGAAGGAGCTACAACAGACTTTGTCGCTTTCGGTGCGGCCCAAAGAAGCAAGCGTTGCAGACCTTTATGAAGTTCAAATATCGCATGCCCCACGCATCAGAGTGGGCCCGCGAAGAGTCCTTTCCAGGATTCTGGATGCTATTGGCGATCTCCCTTGATGCCATACAGTTCGGTACCAGTACCTTACTTTGAAAAGGAGGGGATGCCACGTGACACATCCAACCCTATGTGTCCGTGGACAAGCTACAACATGACCAGGGTTCAATTTAGTCAAGTCAGTCTAGAATAGAAAGTGACTATTATATTTTTCTTGAGCAAGGGCCTCCTTTAGATCTTGGACCTCTTTGTTCAGCGAGGTTGATCTAGCTGTCAAGCTTGAGGAGCTCAGCGTCTCTTGCAATGTTAAAAGTTGGGTAAGAGTCTTGTTGACCACCACGTAGGACTCTTGCAACTTTTCACTCTGTTCTCTTTCTCTGGTTAGCTCCTCCTCTAGTCGTTGCTGCTCGACTTGCAAAGTAGTGTTAGCATCATTAAATTGTTCGACCTCCTTGTAGTAATAGGCCGCGTTCTCTTGTTCCCTTTGCAACTTTGATTGGAGTTGTAGCTAGACCTTTTGCAACTCCTCTATTTTGTTTTTCAGCTGCTCTAGTTGCCTCTTTCTTGGTGTCTTCTAGCTCTAGATTGTGCAAGTTGTAGAGAGCTCTTTGGCATTAAAATTGGAGCTTGGTCTGGTCTAAATGTGCATCAATATCAAACGACCTCATCATTTTGGCTCCCTCCTCGAAGGGTGAGCAAGGCACACATGACCAACAAGAATATGATTTTGAATCACCAAAAGACAAAGAGTTACCTTCAGAGGCTGGAATAGAAAAAAGAGAAGAATATGTAGATCTTCTGGAACAAGTGGCGGATAAAGTGCTGTCACAAAAGAAGGCAGGTCAAGAAAAGGAGACAGCACCTCGAGAAATTACTACGGCTCCAGCTGCTCTTGAAGTACTAAAAATAAAGGAAAAAACGATGGATGAGGTTTCAACCTCAGATCAAGGCCAAACAAGTACAAAAAAACCAAGATCGCCTCGTTCGCAAGTGGTGATATCCACATTGTCGATCAAACCTCAACATGCAAAAAAAAAAAGCAATTGCTTGAGATATTTTGGTGTTGGTCACCTAAGAATAGTTTCAGCTTTCTTAGGCTCCATCATTTGCATTCCCTCTGTAGATATAATATAGTGATTTTTTTGGGCAAAAAATTCACTTTTGCAGGATGGGACACCTATGTGAGGTACAATTCGCTGCGCTATCTCTAAATAAAGTTTTCTTGCATGCTTTGACATCTATTAGTTGTGCAAGGGGTATGGAACGTGGGCATTGGTTTGTTTGGCAATTGCTAGCACAATATACAAATGAGAATGACATTGTCATTCAGTACGAAGGAGAAAGTTGGAGCATTGGCTTTGTTGGGGAGCCAGATGGACCGTATGATGACAATATTTGAGAGCAACGATGAGTTCTCCACCAAACTATGCACTGTGTTGGAATTGCAAGCCCGTCGATTGAGAGAGATACAAGAGCATGCCTTGAAGGCAGCATCTCTATTAAAACCACATCCAAACATTGCGGAGTTAGATCCACCAATCTATGAATTAGCGTAGATATTTCAAACAACACTAGGAGCATTTTTACAGTGCATAGATCTATTTTTCCTATTTTTGACATTTTTCACTAATTATTTTTAAGCGACTTTTGTTGGAAAGTAGGTAGGGCAATTTTGCTAAGTTTGTATAAGTAGAAACCTAGCGCTAGCACTTTTTGGCAGAAGAGGCAGTAGGAGCACTTGCTCAATAGGCAACTTCTCAGCAGAACCCCCAAGAACCCTAGCGTTTTTTGACAAAACCTCAGATCAGCCATCGTTTTTGCTTTGACAACAGCCTGGTGATAGCAAGAAGCAGCAGAAGCAGATTCTCCACAGCAAGACCATTTTCAGTCCTAGCGTTTTTGCATCTGCAAGACACTTCAGCGTTTTTGCAGATCTTCACGACAGAACCCCCACAAGCATCAGTGTTTTCAGTTTTCAATAGTCAGACTCCACAGTAGAACCCTCGAACCTCGCAGATCTCACCTTCCCACAGTAGTTCCTCGCCGCATGGTCAGATTCCGCAAGGTTTACAGATTCAGCCCGGAAAACGCAGATTTTAGCATCTACGTTTTCAGTGCGTCGTTGTCGTATCATCATCATCGACATCGTCACCGACATAAGTCAAAATTCAGCAGATAAAGATTTGTAGATTTCAGTCCTTAGCATTTTCAGATTTTAGCCCGTCTCGTCGTCGTCCTCATCGTCGTCGACATCGTCAACAAGTCCAAGCATTGTAGAGATTTGTGCAATCATAAGTAGACCGCTCTCGCCATAGAGAGTGGGGACCTTGGAGGAGGGTTTTACAACGTCTCTGGTGTCGTATTCTCTTCTCTCTCTATCTCTCAGTCTCATGCACCTTCACGCACAGTGTCCATTCACTTTGTTTGTGTCCATTGCACTCTCTCATTAAAGAACGGAAGGCTCTCCCTTCCCTAAGTAAAAGGAACCTTGAGCATAGTTCGGAGCACTCATGGCATGGCTCCGAATGTGAGATTACGTAATGGTCAATTTTCTCTAATCTCTAATGTTTGATAAGCTTCCTCAGTCCCCCTAGGATAATTGATTAACTCCTCAATCTCTCAAGAGTCTCCCAAAGTTGATAAAGTCACTCAAATGGAGCCGAGGATGATAACAAAGAAGATAAAGGTAAAGTGGTGCATGCATAGGATAACTCTAATGTTGTAAATCAAGAAAATTCCAAAGGGGAGGTTGTCATTAATTCTATTGAGCTTAATCTCACTAGTTAAGCAACTACAAGAACATGTAGTCATTGGGCTTTGTAATGGGATCAGACCACCAGTTGAAGTGTTGAAGCAATGTATTGCTCAAGAATGGGAGTCCAGGAACATTCTTTCATCCCACGTGCAATATCTTCCTAATAACTATGATTTATTCTTTTTTGAAGACTCTAGTAGTGCTCTACAAGTAATAAGCTGAGGGCAATGGCTATTGAGAAACACTCAAATGTCTGTCTTCAAATGGCATAGGGGATTTTACCCTAAGGGTAAAAAGCCATCAAAGATTCATGTGTGGGTGGAATTCCCACATTACCCTATTGAGTATTATCTGTGGCTTAAACAGATAGGAGGCCAAGTAGGTATAGTTTTAAGTCAACAACCCTCTAATGGCTTTAACCCAAAGTGGGATACCCATCTGCTCATTGAAGTGGCTATTGAGACCCTCTTAGAGATATCATCCATCTTAAAGACCAAATGGGACAGGCTCTTCACATGCAGAAGGTTATATCCAGGAACCTTCCAAACACTTGCATTGCCTCAAGTAGGGCCATCTAATTAAAGAATGTCCTGAGCTGGCTAGTAAAACCCAAAAGGAGGGTGAAACAAGCAAGGAGGCCAAGGACTCTAATCAAGGTTTTCAGCAAGTAAACAAAAGGGGCAGTTACAAAAATGGAAACACCTCAAGAAACAACCCCAATAGATATGTAAACAAATTTCGTGCTCTTCTTGATGAGGTATTTGACCCTTCTCTATTTGATGAGGAAATTGAACCTGAGGATAATGCATCCTCTTCTCAAACTCCTAATGAAGTTCAACAACAAAAGGCTCCACCTCAGCAAGACTCAAGTAAACCCCCATTCAGTCTGATGCAATGATACCCCCAAAAGCCCCATGGAAAAAGCTAGGAGATTATCATTAGAATTAGAATCTTCATATGATGAGCCTAGTATACCCGATACACAAGACCCTCAAACCTCTCTTCGACAAGTTTTGAAACAACCAAACAGGGCAACTGAGGAGGATAACTTCTACAAGGAACTCCAAGAACATGACAATCCTGATCTAAACAAATTTTTCCAATCCCCTATTGATTCAATGGACATCCTCATGACCCAAGTAGAGGAGGAAACTCTTCTGTTACTAGTAGGCAAACCAAAAAGGCAGAAAGGGAAGAGTGATGACCCAAACAGAGCCTCGGTTTCCTTTGTAAAACCCTCTATACCCTATAAAAAATGACTCAACTTATCAAAGGCTTATCCTATAATGCAAGGGTTTGACTGACCCTCTCAAAGCTGTATGCATCAAAAAATGGACATTAGACTCTAACATCCTAGCAGATTTCATCTGTTTGCATGAGGTTAAAGTTAAAGGTTTTGTTTTGGATATTAACCCGCAAAAAATCAATAGGTAACACAAATGGTTTTCTACTAACCATTCTGCAGGAAAAGGAGGAGCGATTTTAGGTCTCAATCTCAGACATGAACATGCAATTTCTGATGTCAAATCTGAACAAAGGGAACAATAGTCAATTTGTATGCTTCAAATTCCTTATCTGAGAGGACTCACACTTGGATAGAGCTTAGTGCTTTCAACTCCCCTTTGCTTATCATTGGTGACATTAACATGGTTACTTTTTTTAATGACAGAGTCAATGCTTTAGGGAAAGTTATACAAGGCAATGAAAATCATTGTTGGGAAGAGCTAACTGATAGGCACACTTTGGTTGATACCTTTGATAACACTGGCTTCACTTGGGGCAACAATAAATAGGGTTCCTACTTCAGAGCTGCAAGGCTGGATAGGATGTACATGTCTACTGACCTACTGCAGAAGCACTCGATGGTCAACTGTAAGAGTGACTTTTTTATCTTATTATTTGATCACAAACCTTTAGTGTTTGAGTTACACAAAGGTGAACACTCTTTCAAAGCTGGCTGGCCACATTTAGATAGTTCTTTATTTAATCTTGCATTTGTAAAGTCAAAAGTTGAAGATATCTTTGAAATCTCTTTCAGTATGCATAAAAATGCTTTTTCAACTTGGGATGCAGCCATAAAGAACACTCAAAAGGCCTTAAATGAGTTCAAAAGAAAGCTAAGGAAATAAGATTCAACAGAAGAATGATGATAAGCAAGCAGATTTATCTGCTTGAATCAAACTCTGAGTTAGAACATTCCTTCCTTGAGCTCAAAAATATGAAAGACAAGCTTAGGAGGGAAGAGCTCCTAGAAGCTCAGGGTGCTCTTGCTTGGACCAAGCAGTTCTGGGCTCGAAAAATAGATAGGCCTAATAAACAAAGGTTTTCTCTCTTTAAAAAAAAAAAAACAAATGTAGGGACTATATTCCCTATCTGAAAAAAGTTGACGGAAATCATGTCTCTTCCCATCAGGAGAATGTGGAGGTTACCGGATAATACTTTTCCAATATTTTCTCTCCTCTCCCCTTGAGAAATAAGGATATCACTAATGCAAGAGCAAAAATTGTTCAACTAAGAAAAAAAAAGTGCCCAAACACCTTGCTGCACTATTCGATCTACCTATTTCAAAGGAGGAGATCATAGAAACTATTTAAAAGTTCAAAAGTCGTATATCTCTTGGGATTGATGGTGTGCCTAATGAGTTTGACATTACTTACCAAGAATTCTTGATTCCTTTCCTTTTACTAGTCTAGCAAGAAGCCCTAGCGGTAGGTACTCGTTCCTCCTCTATTAATGCTGGTGTGGTGAAACTCATTCCCAAGAAGGGCTGAAGGGATGACTTGGCTAATTGGAGACCTATTACATGTCCTACTTCTGTCTATAAGATATTCTCTTTATCCTTAGCTACGAGGCTTAGCCTCTCATGGACCAGTTTATTTTGAAAGAGCAGAAAGGATTCATAAAAAGGAGATTCATCCTTGATGCTATCATAGAGTTGTGGGAAGGAATGGAATGTGCAGAAGAATCAAGTCAGGATTATATCTTTTTCAAAATTGACTTTGAAAAGGCCTATGACAAAATTGAATGGGAGTTTATCTTACAAAGTCTTCAAGATATGAGACTGGGAAGGTTGTTCATCAACAGATGTGTGCATATTCTTTTTGGGAATGCATCAACCAGGATAGCAGTGTGAATGGCACTCTTACTGAATTTATTCCTTTACATAAGTCCATCAGGCAACGATGTCCCCTTGTCCCCATTACTGTATGCAATCTCTTCTGATGCATTGGGTTGGCTTATCAAAGATCTAATACTTCAAGGGAAACTAAATGCAGTTGAAATACCAGGTTTTGTAGATAAATTGTATCAACAGTTTGTTGATGACACTAATGCAATTGTGAGAAATGAAGTGCAATCAATTGAAAAATTTTGGGCCTGCCTTAACATTTATTTCCTTGCTAGTGGCTCAGCTTTCAACCACTCAAAGACAAGATACAGAATCTCCAAAGGACCAACACCATTAATGATTGTGCAGGCTAGCTGCAGAAAGATTAAAGAAGGGTAGATTTTTAGATTATTAGGGATTCCTATGGGGTTTAATGTCTCCTTCAACCACATATGGGACTAGGTTTTAGAAAGGTTCAGGAAGAAACTATTCAGTTGGAAAAATTATCAACCTAATCTATCAGCTAGAGTTTTGGTTCTTTACCACTACTTATTGTCTTCTCTGGTGTTTTTCTTGTCATGCTCTCCAGCTTAAAAAGGTCTTCTCTTTGGCAAGGAGGTTCCTTTAGGGAGGTTTAGAAGAAGTGAACATAGTTCCAGAAGATTCTTCAGATCTTTGTTGCAACCCTAAAGACCAGGAAGGACTGGGCATCATTAATCTAACAAATATGGCTACCAAGCTGGCCAGTAAATGCGTGTTAAGAGATTCCTCTTCCTCTAACTTTTGGGCTCTGCTAATCAAAAGAAAGACTAAATACTTTTAGTTGAAGGATTATAGAGTGTGGTTAGATCTTTCTCTACAAGAATTACTAACATCAAATGCTATCTTTACGGCTAGAGGTTTGCTCTTGTGTGTAGGCTGTGGAATGCATGGACCAATCTCAAGGCTTGCTAGTCTCCTCCAGAAGCTTGGAGTTTCTCATTCCAATTTTGGAATTACAAAACCCTTTGTTTGGTACTTTAGTTAAATGTGCCCATTTCTTGCTAAGGTGTCAGATGATCGTTTTGTAAAGCCACCGAGGGACTCCACTTCCTTGATCTTGAACCACAATAACCACACCACCGGTTTGCAACCCGATGGTTGTAAACGACAAGCCCCAAAATTAGGAAAATTCACATGATGTCACGTCCCCTTCGCCAATTGTCAAACTCAAATATCTTGATGTCCGCATCTGTCAAACTCAACCTTAAAATCTTAATGTCTACATCTCCGTTTGATGCTCTATAACTTCCACCAGATTTCTTACTCTGTACATTACCTCTAAGAACCCTGGCAAGGTTAAGAAAACTCTTGATGGTACATCTATAATGGAAATGGCCCATGAAATTTGAGAACAACAAAATTAAGAGAATTAGAGTGAGCATTTTTATGAGACTACTTTGAGAACATAGAGGGTGAACTTAATTAGCGGTAGCAACATAACCATTATACTTAATTAACTTGGCATGAACAATAATTTTGCAAGAGAGAGAATTAGAGAACTTGACAACAGTTGAGGACCGGATTCATGCAAAGCCGGTCACTAGGCATTTTGTATTATAGTTTCTCCCATGAAGGGAGACTTGGTACGATACAATCTTTGTGTTCCTTGTGACATAGGTGATGCAATGAAGATGGAAAGCTTCATGCATCATGAGCATAACATAAAGTTTGTAGAAAGCATTAACTATCCCAAGCCTCAGTCCCAAGGACTCAGAAACCATCGAAGGTGGAGAGAGCTAGTGGGGAATGAAGGTAGGAAAGAGGAAGAAGAAACATTCCATAGGAGAAAGAAATAGTTCCTCACTTATCATCACTCTTCTTGCTATCATACATAATAGCATAGTAATGAAGATGCAGAAGATGGCAAGTTTAAGCATTGAAGCATGGCTCTTGGTTGGATTTGCATTCCATAGCCAAGAGGGTGTGTGTAGGCTCTCACTTCTCAACAAGCTTGGAGAAGGAGGTGGGGTCCCTCTACTTTCCCACAAGTGAGAATACTTCAAAAAATGAGTGTGTGAGAGGTGTATACCCCCCCCAGCACACCCCTTGCTTGCTTTGGGTGAGTTCTACTTTTTGCTCATGCCTCAAGATCATTGGACCCTCTCTCCCTAGCCAATCACATGCAACATGCATTTCAAGCACATGGGTAGTCTTTGGACAAATGTCCTCCTTATCCCTTTGAGAGAGAGAGCCTGAAAATATCTAGATTTTTGTCGAATAGAACTAGAAACTCATCGGACCCCTCTTTAGCCTAGCCAATAGCATTCAAGCACCATGTGGCTAAGCATAGGGAGAGTTTGACATGTGTCCATGTGCCCCTTGAGAAAGGGGGTGCCCTTTGGGTGAGTGGGAGGTTAAGTCAAAGATTCCGCTAACTTTGGGGCTTTCCCCCTCCTTTGTAGGGTCTCAAGCATGACAAGCACCTCGAGCACCTTAGTCATCAAGCACGACAAGCACCTCAAGCTTAGGTCGGGGTTCCCACCTCAAGCTCATCCCTAGCTTGCCTAAGGTCAAAGGACTTTTAGCATTAACCTTTGGAGGTCTTTAATGAAGCTATCCCTAAGGTATTTTAACCTCCATTAGATGCATGTTGCTCTTTGATATACTATCTCCTTTTGGACCCCTATTGAGATGTAACCATCTCTCATCTTGGTCCCCTACTGAGATAAGTTTAGAAGCATTTATTACACATTGCTCTTTGGTAGACTATCTCCGTTTGGACCCTTATTGAGATGTAACCATCTGTCCTTTTGGTCCCCTGTTGAGATAGGTCTAGAAGCACATGTCTCTATTCTAACTCTTGTTCCTGTTGATTCTTCCACATTAAATGATCAATTTAATATGATAAAATCATTTGGTAAAGTTAGATATTATATTTATGACATTACCTCTCTCTTGAAATCATAGTCGTCCTCGACTATGCGATATAGAAGATAAAGCCTAGTCATTTGTCCATGTTTCTTAGCGGGTAGAGGATCCCTTTTTACCCTACGACATCATTCCAAGATGGATGACTGATCCATTTGGTGCTTGCGAGACTTAGCTGCCACAAGCATGTCTGCTCTTTAGTCCATAGCGTAGTTCCAAACTAGAGTGAAAATTTCTAATTGGTGTTTGAGAGACATCGTCATCTCACAAACATGATCCTAAGCATGCATACTATTTAAATTTGTGCACAATAAAAAGAGAACTAGTCTTATAAGACAAAAGCATTCTTCATTTCAAATGCATTTTTATTTGCTTACTCTCGTGTAGCATTGTAAGCATTGACAAGGTTCATATTATCCTTAAGCTAGGTTCCTTGTATCCATGTAGCATCTTTAAAAGGATAATCCTTAAACTTAATAATATTTTGTCGAATAATCTTACCGAGCCTCGACTATATTCATTATCAACAAAGATCTTCCCATGTACTTTAAGTAGTAAGGGACTTTGAATTTTCCCTCTTTAACCTTGAAAGGTGTTTTCCTGTAGAAGTATGTACAATGTCATTGTACGCATACGCTACAAGAGGTAGGTACTTTTCTCATAGAGGACGTTGATCTACTTCCATGACGTAGGCTTTTAGTAGATCCAGAATCGCTAGATTAGTTATTTCACTTTGGCAATCTGTTTGTGGATGATAAGCCGAAAGAAAAATTTACTACTTCCTAGATTCTCAAAGAGACCCTTCTAGAAATTTTTGGTCATTCTAGGATCTTTGTCTGAGACTATGGACGTTGGCAAGCCATGATACTTGAAAATTTGATATCTAAAGAGGGTTGCCATTTGATGTGCCTTAATAGTCTTTTTGACAGGCATAGAGTATGTTTTCTTGTTAAAGAGGGTTGCCATTTGATGTGCCTTAATAGTCTTTTTGACATGCATAGAGTATGTTTTCTTGTTAAGCCAGTTGACTGAAACAACCCAAGTTGCTTCCCTCAATCAAATTTCAACTTTTGGTATACCACGCATTTTGAAACATACTCTTGTATGTTTACTTTTCATGGTAGACCAACAAAAATACATTTCTACTCCTTGAAGAGTAGATTATGGATTCCCTCTTTGTCCCACATAAGGAGAAGTATGGGATTCATACATAACTTTCTTATTGTATGGGTGAGTAATTGCCGTTTGGAAGATAACCATCCTTCAAGGTGAATTGTTCTTTTTTCTTCCCTAATGCAAAGGCTCGAATTACATACTTAAAGTATTGATCAGTAGCATACTCATCTATCATAAAAGATAGATCATTGTGAGTTGCTATAGACACCATATTTACCCTTGGTCGTTGTGAAAGTGCATCGACTACTTGATTGTGCTTGCCAACAATGTGAGCAATATGAAATTTAAATTGCAAAAGAAAATTTGCCCACCTCATTTGTTTGTCGGAGAGCTTGGTTTGCGTCATGAAGTTATTGAGGTTTTGTGATCCATTCGTAGGATGAATGGAGTCCCCAAGAGATAGTGTTTCCACGTGTTTAGGGCATATATAATAGCTAGTAGCTCTTTTTCGTATTTGCCCAATACTTATCGAAGTTGAGTCTTTGACTCTCATATGCTATGGCATGCCCTTCATGAAGCAAAATAGCTCCAAGAAAATTACCACAAGCATCACAGTGGACCTCAAATGGCTTTGAGAGATCTAGTAGTGTGAGCACAAGATGAGAGATAAGCTTCTCAAAAGCTTCTTGCACTTTTGCAGTCCATGAATACTTAATAGTCTTTTTTGTTAAGTCATGTAATGGGCCTGTTATTAGTGAGAATTTTTCTATGAAGCATCTATACTATGCACACATCCTATAAAGCTTTGTACCTCCTATAGATTCCTTGGATTAGGCCATCCTATTATTACCTCTAACTTTGCTGGATCCATACGGGTGCCATCTTTAGAGATAACGTGACCTAAATATTGAATCTCTTGTAAGAAAAATTCACTTTTTTCTTTTGATTAATAAAAGATTATTCTCTCGCACAACTTGAAAGATTACCTGGAGGTGTCGCATGTACTCAAGAGAATTTGAGTGGTCTAAAGATTTTTGTCCATCATGAGTTTGAATGCATCTAGAGGTCAAAACTTGTAACTTATCCAATAGATCTTCTACCCACGGCATGGGAAATATTTTTTTTTATAATAGTGATCTTATCTAGTGCTCTATAGTCGACACACATGTGATAGGTGCCATCTTTCTTTTGCGATAAAAGTATTGGTGAATAGAATGGAGAGGAGCTAGGCCTCACCATCCCTATTTCCACCAATTCATGCACTTGCCTCATGATCTCCTCTTGCCGAGCTTGTGAAACTCA
Source organism: Adiantum capillus-veneris (assembly GCF_014529385.1). Taxonomy (NCBI): domain Eukaryota; kingdom Viridiplantae; phylum Streptophyta; class Polypodiopsida; order Polypodiales; family Pteridaceae; genus Adiantum; species Adiantum capillus-veneris. The sequence goes on along the minus strand of NC_140955.1, from coordinate 30,374,400 downwards.
ATAAGGAGGTTTAGGTCGTTTTTGGAGGTAGCTCACTAAGGATGTCATCAATGAAAACATCTTGGAATCCATTTAGGAAATTAGACAACTCTAATTCCTCTTGATTCCCTTTATTGCTACTTGTGAAAAAATTAGAATCATTTACAAATTCTCTAACAAAAATCATATGCACAGAAGTAGAGCTTTTCATGGACTTATCAAAAGCAAGCATCTATGTACATGCTCTTTTCCCTGTAGGTGAAGTAGATTCTCCTTTCAAGAACTTCATGTTGGGCGGTTAAACCATGGTGCCCAACGATAACATCCTCATGTTTGAGAGGGGAGATGAAGAAATCCTCTTTGTTCACACAGCTTTGGACATGAAGCCTCAATTTTCCAATTAAGTGAGTAAATGAGATGTCTTGTCCCTTGATAGCTCCATCGGCTTTCAATGCATCTCCCATCTCATGGGCTTGTATGCCTAGCTTGGTGGTCAACTCCGTGGATATGAAGTTGTGGGTTGAACCAGGGTCAGGGTCAAACAAAATAAAGGCATCATGCTCTTGCATCTTTTCCCAAGCATAGGAAAGGAGAAATCCTTGGCAATGAGCATCCTCTTTTGGAGCTTCAACCATAGAAGCTCTAGGCAGCTCATTGCGCATATTTCTTTGGGGGCAAGCACGATAGGCTTGTCCTTGCTCCCCGCACTTGAAGCACCGGTTATCTTTGCAATAACGCTCTAGCTCCTCGAGAGAAAGTTGATTCTTGACTTTGTAGACTCCTTTCTCCTTAGCTTTATTGTTGTTGATAGAGTTGTCTTGGGAAGAATTTTGAGCATTGTTCTTCCCCTTTGCTTCATTTTGATCTTTGTTTTCCATGGGCTTGGCATTCCTTTTAGCCCCTTGTTGGAAATTGATGCGCAAAGCAACCATAGAGTGGTGGATTACTTCCGTGATAGAATCAGGCCATTGGGAGTTGACATACTCGGCTATTTCTTCAGGTAATCCCGCACATAATTGTTGTTTTTGCTCGGCGAAGTCTATTTTTTGAAAGACAGTAGCCTTGAGATGTAAATCCCAAAACTTGTCCACATATTTGTGGATAGACTCATGAGAGAGAAGATTCAAACTCTACCATTCGATAAGCACTTTTTCCTTTGCATCGCTTGCAAGAAATTGGTTCATGATGGAAACTTGTAGAGTTTTTCATGTCTTTGGGGCTTCGTCGTTGCCACGAAAACTAGCCCACCATTAATGAGCTGATTTTTGGAAGTGCATAGCTACATGGCGTAGCTTGAAGGACTCCGTGAAGCCCTCGTCCCCAAAGGCCACATCAAATTGTTGGATGAAGGCCAATACTTTTTTCGGTGGCACCAAAGGTGCCATCATAGGTGAGAAAAGAGATACTCTTTCCTCCCTCTTTGAACTTCTTGATATTTTGGGATCTCGCCATGCAGGGTAAGATTTGTGATGTCCTCCCCTCTTGTATTCTCTAGGAGAATAGCTATTGCTTTTGTCGGAAGAGGAGGAAGGTGAAGAAGAAGGAGAAGAGGGTGACCTCTTTCTTTCCTTGTTTCCTCTCTTCCCTTTCATTGGAGTGACGAGGAGAAGGACTATGGGTTAACCGTTTCCTCTTGGGAGGAGTTGGCAATCATTTACTCCGCCATCTTCGTGGAGCCACATCTTCGGAGGAACTTAGGGATTCATTACTTTCGCGTTCTTTGGATTCCTCCTCTCATATGGGAGAGAGTCTTCTTTTGGGGGTCTCATCAAGAGGCCTCCTAAGCTCTCTCTCCTCTTTGAGAGGAAAAGAAATCCCATAAGCACGAAGTTGTTGAGTAACTTTGACTTGCAAAGCAGGGTTGCCCATAGCTTGTTGCAACCTAGTAACAAGATAATTAACAAACATGGGGGCATCATCATTAGCACCTTTATGTGCAGAATCAAAGTTATTGATGTTCATTCTACTCTCTTGGTTATTGCCAACCATGTTAGTTAAACTTATGTGCTTACTTAGTGTATGCTTTGGCAATTCAAAACCTTAGTTGCTACTCCTCTTAGCCTTTGAAAATAGGCACTTAAGTATCTACACCCACAACTCAAATTGGTTAATTATAGAGAGTAGTGAAGTGGGTCTAACATAGCAAAGTTGCGAGGGATAGCTCCTTTAGGACTTCGTATGGCTCAATAATAGTAAAGCCGTAGGCAAGTCTAAAAAGACTCCCTTATTAAGACCAAATCTCTCGAGGTGTGCACCATATCCCACATAGTGGGCTCAACAAAACCAATAATAGATCCCAGTCCCACTTAATCCAATATAATTAACAAAATCAACCATTAATAGACTACTTAAGGACCTCTCTTCTTAAGCAAGAAAATAGAAAACAAATGCTCTGATACCAATGTAATGGAAATGGCCCATGAAATTTAAGGATAGCAGAATTAAGAGAATTAGAGCGAGCATTTTGATGAGAGTACTTTGAGAAAATAGAGGGTGAACTTAATTAGTGGTAGCAACATAACCATTATACTTAATTAACTTGGCATGAACAATACTTTTACAAGAGAGAGAATTAGAGAACTTGACAACAGTTGACGACCGGATTCATGCGAAGGAATTTGTATTATGGTTTCTCCCATCAAGAGAGACTTGGTACAATACAATCTTTGTGTTCCTTGTGACCTAGGTGATGCAATGAAGATGGAAAGCTTCATGCATCACGAGCATAACATGAACTTTGTAGAAAGCATTAACTATCCCAAGCCTCAGTCCCAAGGACTCAAAAACCATCGAAGGTGGAGAGAGCTAGCGGGGAATGAGGGTAGGGAGGAGGAAGAAGAAACGTTCTATAGGAGAAAGAAATAGTTCCTCACTTATCATCACTCTTCTTGCTATCATACATAATAGCATAGTAATGAAGATGGAGAAGATGGCAAGCTTAAGCATTGAAGCATGGGTCTTGGTTGGATTTTCATTTCATAGCCAAGAGGGTGTGTGTAGGCTCTCACTTCTCAACAAGCTTGGAGAAGGAGGTGGAGTCCCTCTACTTTCCCCAAGTGAGAATACTTCAAAAAATGAGTGTGTGAGAGGTGTATACCCCCCAACACACCCCTTGCTTGCTTTGGGCGAGTTCTACTTTTTGCTCATGCCTCAAGTCATTGGACCCCTCTCCCCCTAGCCAATCACATGCAACATGCGTTTCAAGCACAAGGGTCTTTGGACAAGTGTCCTCCTTATCCCTTTGAGAGAGAGAGCCTAAAAATATATAGATATTTGTTGAATGGAACTAGAAGCTCATTGGACTCCTCTTTAGGCTAGCCAATAGCATTCAAGCACACCATGTGGCTAAGCATAGGGAGAGTTTGACATGTGTCCATGTGCCCGTTGAGAAAGGCGGTGCCCTTTGGGTGAGTGGGAGGTTAAGTCAAAGATTCCCCGAACTTTGGGGCTTTCCTCCTCCTTTGTAGGGTCTCTTTTTGACTCAAGCACCTTCTCATGCACCTTCCTCATCAAGCATGACAGGCACCTCAAGCACCTTAGTCATCAAGCACGACAAGCACCTCAAGCACCTTAGTCATCAAGCATGACAAGCACCTCAAGCTTAGGTGGGGTTCCCACCTCAAGCTCTAGCTTGCGTAAGGTCAAAGGACTTTTAACACTAACCTTTGGATGTCTTTAATGAAACTAACCCTGAGGTCTTTCAAGCTCCATTAGATGCACATTGCTCTTTGATAGACTATCTCCTTTTGGACCCCTATTGAGATGTAAGCGTCTCTCCTCTTGGTCCCCTGTTGAGATAAGTCTAGAAGCACTTATTACACATTGCTCTTTGGTAGACCATCTCCTTTTGGACCCCTATTGAGATGTAACCATCTCTCCTTTTGGTCCCCTGCTGAGATAGGTCTAGAAGCACATGTCTCTATATTCACTCTTGTTCCCGTTTATTCTCCCACATTAAATGATCAGTTTAATACGAGAAACTCATTTGGTAAAGTTAGATATTATATTTTATGACAACACCTACCAAGGCGGATAAATTGGCAGAGACCTAGCCCCCATCAAAATTTCATCGGCTCATAACTTGGCCATTTGAACTCAAATTGAGGATCGAAAAAGACCAACATGCACTACAAATTGAGCACTTCAAGCTTAACCACTCACGTTTTCTCTAACCACCTATCTGCACCTATCTATCCTAGCAAGGATTTGCAAAGCACTCCACCTTCAAATTGCAATAACTCTCACTCAGTAGCTCTAATTGAGGAGCAGCTTGTAGAGCAGCTTGAAGACTGCATCTTGCTACATATCCCTAGCACTTTGGACACCTTGAGTAGCCAACCTATTTAGCCCTATATAGAGCCTTCTTGGCCTAGAAAACCACCCCAAGAATGCATTCCAACAACCACCTATCTACCCAAGACCTTCACACCTGCTCTAGCACTTTGGCATGCACTTGTGACCACCCATAGCATTGCCTTGTGCCATTCACAGCATCGACCATGTTTAGTTCTACCATCATTGTGCAACCCCCTTGTTGAACATTCATGTTCAACCACAAAAATGCTTAGTGAACTTGAAATGGCAACACCTATCAAGCAATTAAGCAAACTAAAAAATTGCAACTATATGTACAAGGGATGTACAAAACTCTATCTCCACTGCACACCATCTCTCTTTAGGTGGGTTGCCCAACCCCCTTGACTACAATTTGATGCACATCAAGCACTAAAACCATGTCAAAGTACAACTTGAGCCGCACAACGTTCACCCTGTGCCTAAGAAACTTACCATTCACCCGCACCAACTGATATGTCCCATTAGGAAAAGTTTTACGCACCTTGTGTGTACCTGTCCACTTCTTCTTGAACTTTTTTTGGAAGGTGAAATCAAGGTAGCTTTCATATTTCATCACAAGGTTGGCTTCTTATATCTCCTTTTCTGGTAGGTTTTGGTTGACCTTCGTAACTCGTTTCTCATAGCTTTAACATAGAAATCCGTTGTTGCTTCTCTGTTCATTTGTACGGCCTCAAGACTAGAAATCCGATCCTACAAAACATCTTGTTGAGTGGCATTGACTCGCCACATACCCTTCAATACTCCCAGTTGTACATGCAGTGGTAGCACCACCTCTTTACCATAAACTAGCTCAAATGAAGAAAAAATTGTGGCCACCTTGTAGGACGTCCTATACGCCCATAAACATTTCTCAAGGTTAGCTTCCCACTCTGTCTCTTGTTTGTACACATACTTTGTAAGCATCTTAAATATCTGCCCATTGGCATTCTCAACTAGACCATTGGCATTCTGTACTAGTAGAACAATACATTGAGGTTCATAGGGAGAAGAAAATCTGTGCGGGATTCCCAACTTCTCCTCTAATGCACGCATCAACTTGCTTCAAAACCCCTGACCTCTATAAAAAATGAGCATCCAAGGCACTCCAAAATGGTAGCAGATGCAAGCAAAGACAAACTGGCCCACTGTATGAGCATTCACCTCTTTTATTGCCTTGGTCTTGACCCACTTGGTGAGGTAGTCAATGGCTACCAGGATGTACTTCTTACCACCACTCGCCAATTTAAGGAGTGGATTGATGGCATCCAAACCCCACTTCTCAAAAGCATTCTAGGCTATGATAGCCCCCTATGACTCAGCTACTAGTCATCTTTCACCGATGGTCTAATGCACATCTTGCACCAATAGTGTGCATCCCACACAATAGAAGGCCACCAAAAACCTACTGTAAGAACTCAAAAAAGTACATGGTCGTTGCCCTGATGTGCGCTCTCTTTATGACACTCCTCCAAAACCATGCCGATCTCCTCTTTGTAGAGCACCCTTAGAACTCCATCCTGACCATATGCCACGAGACCCTCCCCAATCAAAGTGAACCTGCAAGCCTTTTGAACAATCCTCCTCCTCTACAGCTTGGACAAACTCTCTAGACATTGGACCATGCTCAAGAAGAACTCTGCCTCCTTCAAGGTTTCTATACTTGCCTAAGTGGCTAGTGCCACATATAAACCTGCTACATGCACATGTACCTTGCTACTAGCTAGCTGATCACCTCTTGATTTTTCTCCCTCTTGACATGCTTGAATTGGATTGCTTCAAAGAACCTTAATAGCTTCTTAGTGTAGAAAAGACAATGCTTCAAGGAATCCCTGTTTACCTGCCCCACTGGCCCAAAAGATGCTTGATAACCAACAATGCATCACCTTTCACTACTAGCCCGGGAATGCTAAATTCCGTGCACTGCTTAAGGCCCAAATGACTAGTGAGGTACTCTGTCTGATTGTTGGTGTGGATATCTATAAGACAACTATCTATTGTTTGTCCCGTATTACCACACCACCTCCTACCTTTTGTAGCACTCCTCAATATGCTCCATCGAACCACATCACAAAAGGCCCTTCCAAGTCTGGCTCTTCTCCAACTTCATCTCGTACCACCCTTGGATATATTTGCAAAATAACACCCTTATTGACCAAAATTTTTGCCAAGTGGGACCGTTGGTATGTCAATCTTGAACCCGAACTCAAATTCCTGTAGCTCTAGCACCCACTTCATAATTGGCTTCTTGGCTTCAAATGTAGTACCACTTCAGGAAGTAAATTATTAGATGTCAGCACATAAAACTTGCAAATAGTGAAGTGCACTTTAAACTTCATGTAAGCAAAAACCAAAGCTATCACCCATTGCTCTGCTTTGGTGTAGGTCTTCTCAGGACTTATTACTCTGCTCTCAAAGTAGATGGGTTTGTAACTTCTGCCTACTTTCTATAGCAATACAGCTCCAACAGCAACAATACCTACAGTCATGGCAACATAAAAATCATCCTCATGGTTCAGAGGACACATTGTTGGTAGCTGACAAAGGATCTCTGTCATAATAACTAATATCTAATTCTCCTTAATGATTTTCTCATGTTAAACTGATCATTTAATATGGGGAAGTGCCAGGGGAGAAAAAGCTAGAATATTGGTTAAGCTGACAGACCGTCCACAGTAGGGATCCAAAGGAGGGAAAATAGGGATCCAAAGGGGGGGCCATCTGCAAAAGAGCAATGTGCAACAATTGGCTTTAAAGACCCTAAGGTTCAGCCCATTAAGACTTCCAAAATGCTAAGGTTCCAAAATTCAAAGGTTGTGTCCAAAGGTCAAACACTAGGGAAATTGGATGCTTTGTGTGTGTACCAAAAAGTCTTCAAAACTCCTACAAAGGAGGGGGTGATCCTTGCAAGTAGGGGATGAGAGAGAAACACACACACACACACACACACACACACATACACACACACACACACACACTCACTCACAGGCTCCCTTTACACAAAGGGAATGAGGCACACATGTCAACTCCCTAGGCCAATTGCCCACAAGGTGCACTCAAATCCTATTGGATGACCATGGAGGTGGACCAATGAGAATTAGGCTAGAGTAAATCTAGTTTAATTCATTTATAAACACTTAATAAAAGAACCAATAAGAATTAAGCTCTCTAGAAGACTATTGGACAGTCTCCCAAGGGGTCCATTGAGCATTCAGCAACCCAATGGCTTGCTTGATTCCTATTGGTCAGAAGACAAAGGGGTCCAATGAGAGTTTAGTTGCATTGATTAATTACCTAAAGCTCTTACAAAAGGGGAAATGGGGGACACATGTAAGAAGGCTATCACTTATGCTACTTAATTCTCATTGGCGAAGCTTGGAGAGGTCCAATGGGGTGTCAACATGAGTAAATTGCATGAGGGGTCGACCAAGAGAGAGAGGGGGCTGAATTTCTCAAGGCATTATTCCACACACATTCACACTAGCTCATGTGTGAAGCAAGAAGACTCTCTCTCTCCTCCTCAAGCTTTAATGGAAAGCTTACCACCTACTCCAGGCTTGTGAGAAGGGAAGTCTACACCAACAACTCTTGGCTTCATGATGCAAATCCAACCAAGAGCCAAGCTTCAATGCATGCTCACCTCCTTTACCATGCTAATTACTAAGCTATGATATGCTAATATGAGTGATTATGTGAGGATATATACATCTTTCTTTTAAGACTACTCCTTCCTCTCAATCTACTCTCATACCCCACTAGCTCTCACCATCTTCGAAGGTGTGTGAGGTCTTGGGTCTGAGACACTGAGGGAATTGATGTTGTGTTTTAAAAGTGTTTTTCTTAGTGCTTGAAGCTTCGATCTTCATTGCACTATCTAGTTTTTGAAGTAACACAAAGAATTGTATTGTAAAACGTCTCTCTTGATGAGGGAAACCTATAATAGAAAGCCTTTTGGAGGGGGGCCGGCTCCTTGAAAATCCGGTCCTCAAATGTTGTCAATAGCTTAATTTCTCTCTCTTTTGAAGTCTTGTTCATGCCTATCTAACTAGGTGTTATGCTTTTTGTTGCTCTCTCCACCCAAGCACTCTTGCTATGCTCATTAGAAATCTATTCTAATGAAATGCTCACTATGTCTATGCTATTTTCCGCTACACACAAGCTACTAGGCCATTAAATGTTAATTGGTATTAGAGCACAAGGTTTCTCTTTTCTTGCTCAAGAAGGGAGGTCCTCAAGCTAGCTACAAATGGTTGGTATTATTAATTGCAATTGAGTAAGTAGACTAGGGGATTTTCAACCTTGCAGTGCGCTTGCCTTCGTGTAGATAACGGGGCATCACCGTCGAGAGCTATGGTCTTAATAGTGGTGTCCTACGGGGCTTGCCTACGGCTTAATCACTATTGAGCTATTAGAAGCTTGACAAGAGCCAATGCTATTTTGGTGTTGAAAGACCCTCTCTTATATTCCTTGCAATAATGGTATTTGAGCCACAGGTACAATAGCTTGAGTGCTTTTCTAAAGGGGTAAAGAGGAGTAGCAACTAGGGCTTGAAGTGCCAAAGTACACCTAAAAGTTGTTAGAATGGCTGCCAATAGTAAAGAGAGTGAAATTAATGTTGATAGCTTTGATTTCGCTAATGAGCAAGCTACTAATGATGCTCCTATGCTTGTTAACTACCTTGTTTCTAGGCTTCAACAAGCCATGGGCAATCCATCCCTCCAAAGTGAAGTGCAACGACAGTTTTTTTCATGGGATTCTCCAAGCTCCCCCCATGAAGAGAGAGTATCTACGAAGCCTCCTTGTGAGACTCCCAAAAGAGGCCTCTCTCCGATTTGGGAAGAAGAAGAGGATCCATACGAAGGGCTCAAAAATTTTCTTCTTGATGGCGCATCTCCTTCTCAAAGGAGAACTCAAGAGCCCCCACCAAAGGAATGAGAAAGAAGTGAGTCTCTTGCCACCTCGGTGGAGATGGCTCCACGAAGATGGCGGGCAAAATGCTCTCCATCACCTCCTAAATGGAGAAGACCATCGCACACTTCTCCACACCATAATTCAAAGAGGGATGACAAAAAGCAAGAGAAGAAAAAGGCAAGAAAGAGGTCACCTCTTCTCCATCTTCTTCATCCTCTTCCTCTTATGAAGAAAGTGATGGTGCAGACAAAGAGAACCAAGGCAAGAAAGAGGTCACCCTCTTCTCCATCTTCCTCAAATTCTTCATCTTTAAAGAAAGCGATGGTGAAACTTTTGAACCATAAAAAAGAAGAGGCCATAGGAAATCCTATGCCGCGTGGAAGAGGTCGTCCAAGCTCAAGACATTCAAAGAGGGAGGAAAGAGCATCTCTTTCCTTACCTACGATGGCACCTTTGGTGCTACGGACAAAGTCTTGGCCTTTATCCAACAATTCGATGATGAGGGCTTCATGGAGTCCTCTAAACTACACCATGTAGCTATGGATTTTCAAAAGTCCGCCAGGCAATGGTGGTCTAGCCTACGGGCCAGTCTACGGGCCAACGGTGAAGCTCTACAAACATGGAAAGCTTTAAGAGCTTCCATCATGAAGCAACTTTTGGCCACCGATTACAAAGACAAAGTACTCACCGAATGGCGAAGCTTGTAGCTCTCTCCCTACGAATCCATTCAAAAATATGGACAAGTTTTGGGATTTACATCTCAAAGCCACTGTCTTCAAAAAGATGGATTTTGGAGAGCAAAAACAACAATTTTGTGCGGACTTAACTGAAGAAATGGTGGAGTATGTTAACTCCCAAAGGCCATGCACCATATCTGCAGTTATACACCATACTATGGTGGCTTCTCGAATCAATTTCCAAACAGGGGCTAAGAGGAATTCTAAGCCCATGAAAAACAAGGGTTCCAATGAGCCTAAGGGGAAGGACAATTTCCAAAATTCTCCTAAGGGCAATTCGAATAAAAAAAAAGCTAAGGAGAAGGGAGTTTACAAAGGCAAAAACAAACTCTCTCCTGAAGAGCTTGAGCGTTATCGCAAGGATAACCGCTGTTTCAAGTGCGAAGAGCACGGGCATGCGTACTGCGATTGTCCCCAAAAGAACACCCATCATGAACCTCTTAGAGCTACCTTGGTCGAAATCCAAGAAGAGGAAGCTCACCACAAAGGATCTCCTCTATGCCATGCTTGGGGAAAGGTAAGAGAACATGATGCTTTTATTCTCTTTGTCCCTGGTTCTACTCATAATTTCATATCCATAGAGTTGGCCACCAAGCTAGGCATCCAAGCCTATGAGATGGGAGATGTCCTACCCGTAGATGGTGCTTTCAAGGGGCAAGAAGCTTCCGTCATTCCCTTAAGTGGGAAATTGAGGCTCCATGTCCAAAGCTATGTGGACAAAGAGGACTTCTTTATCTCTCCTCTCAAGCACAAGGATGTAATCCTAGGGGCACCATGGTTTGATCGCATGGCTGCCAATGTTAAATTCCCTGAAAGCAGAATCTACTTTAGGTTCATGGAAAAAGATATGTACATAGATGCTAAGGAGATGGGTAACACCATACCCATTTTACATATGCAAGCTTTCAATAAGTCAATAAAGAGCTCTATTTCCGTGTACATCATTTTTGTTAAAGACTCTCAAAATTAACCTAATGCTTTAGCAAAAGAAAATATAAACAATCAAAAGGAATTAGAGTTATCCAAATTTCTCAAGGGATTTTTAGATGTTTTAATTGACGACATCCCTTGTGAACGACCTCCTAAACGAGGCAATGATGACCATGCAAGTGAACTTCTTCCAGGAAGTTCACCGCCTAATAAACCTCCTTATAGAGTTTCTCAAGATCAACAAGAGGATATTATGTGGCAAGTGCATGAGTTAGTTGAGAAGGGCATGATTAGGCCTAGCTCATCTCCATTTTGTTCACCCGTGCTATTAGTGCAAAAGAAAGACGGCACATATCGCATGTGTGTCGACTATAGAGCACTAAATAGGATCACTATCAAAAATAGGTTTCCCGTTCCACTTGTAGAAGACCTATTTGATAAGCTACAAGGGTTGACCTACTTCAGTAGAATTGACCTAAAAAGTGGCTACCATCAAATAAGGATAGTTGATCAAGACATTGTAAAGACCACATTTTGCACTACATTTGGTCTTTACGAATACATTGTCATGCCTTTTGGCTTGACCAATGCACTAGACACATTCAACCGCTTGATGGAGAGGCTATTCAGGCCTCACAGAACCTTTACTGGAGTGTTCTTTGATGATATTATCATTTACTCTAATTCACTTGAAGAACACAAGCAACACCTCCAGGTAATATTTCAAGTTCTACGAGAGAATAAACTTTATAATAATCTAAAGAAAAGTGAGTTTTTCTTACAAGAGATTCAGTATTTACGTCACAATATCTCTCAAGATGGCATCCAAATGGATCCATCAAAACTAGAGGCAATAAAAGGATGGCCTAATCCAAGGAATCTTCATGAACTAAGAAGCTTTATAGGTATGTGTGCATACTATAGATGCTTCATAGAAAAGTTCTCACTACTAATAGCTGGACCATTACATGACCTAACAAAGAAAAACATTAGGTATACATGGTCTGCCAAGGAGAACAATGCTTTCTAAAAGCTTAAAGAAAATATTACCTCTCAACCTATGCTTACAATGCCGGATCTCTCAAAGCCATTTGAGGTCCAATGTGACGCTTGTGGTGATTGCCTTGGAGCTGTTTTGCTCCAAGAAGGGTATGCCATAGCCTATGAAAGTCGAAGTCTCGACCCTGTTGAGCAAGCTCTAGGAATATATGAAAAGGAAATCCTCGTAGTTCTACATGCTTGGACTCATGGAAGCACTATTTATTAGGGACTCCTTTCATTCTGCGGACGGATCACCAAAGCCTTAAGTACTTTATGACACAGACCAAGCTCTAGGACAAACAAATGAGGTGGGAAATTTTTATTTTTGCAATTTCATTTTTATATTGCTCACATTGCTGGCAAGCATAATCAAGTAGCCGATGCACTCTCAAGACGCCCGAGAGTGAACACGGTTTCCATAGCAACTGACAATGATCTATCTTCTATGATAGATGAGTATGCTACTGATCCCAATTTTAGAGATGTGATTTCACCCCTTGCACTAGGGAAGAAAGGAACCATTTACTTTACAAGATGGTTATCTTCTCTATGGCAATAGATTATACGTTACTAACTCACTACGTGAGAAAATAATGTATGAATCTCATGCTCCTCCTTATGCGGGGCATAGATGGATTCAGTCTACCCTAAAAGGGATTGAAGCATATTTCTATTGGCCTACCATGAAAGCATACATACAAGAGTATGTTTCTAAATGTGTGTATGCCAAAAGATGAAATTTGATAGAGGGAAGCAACTTGGATTGCTTCAACCTTTGCCATCCCTAATTCACCATGGGAGAGCATATCCATGGATTTTATCTTTGGATTGCCTAAGTCTATCCATGGGAATACGGGAATATGGACGATAGTTGACAGGTTCAGCAAACAAGCTCATTTTATACATGTCAAAAAGACTATCAAAGCCCATCAAATGGCAACCTTCTTCATATCACAAATCTTCAAGTACCATGGCTTGCCAATGTCCATAGTATCGGATAGAGATCCTAGAATGACCAGTAATTTCTAGAAGGGTCTCTTTGAGAATTTAGGGACAAGGCTAAACTTCTCTTCGGCCTATCATATGCAAACGGATGGCCAAAGTGAAATAGCTAACCTAACAATTCTTAATATACTAAAAGCCTATGTGATGGAAGTAGATCAAAGGTCCCAATGGGAGAAGTACTTACCCTTAGTGGAGTATGCCTACAATAACACAGTACATACTTCCACGGGAAAAGCACCTTTCGACGTAATTGAGGGAAGATAAAAAAGTCCCTTGCTACTTAAGGTACAGGGGAATATCTTCGCTCTGCAGATGAGTATAGCCGAGACCTACAAGAATCTTTCCAAAAGATTAAGGATGCTATCTCTACCTCACAGCAAAGGCAAAAGGCTGCTGCTGATAAGCACAGAAGAGCTCAAGCCTTTAAAGAAAATGATTGGGTCTTACTTAAATTTCCCAAGCTCTATTAAGGCACACGACGAGAAAGAATCCTATGTGACACCAAAGTACTATGCTAAGTTAGCAAAAAGTACTATGGTCCCTTCGAGATTCTTAGACCAATCAATGAGATGGCCTATCAACTCAAGTTTCCCAACCATTTTCTCATACACAATGCTTTTTATGTGAGCCTACTAAAGCCTTACAAAGGAGAGCCACCTCGACGAGAACCAACTATTGAAGACCCACCGGAGATCAAGGACCAAGAAGAGGTGTTGCAGCCCGAGTCCATTCTCCAACATGAAGACAAGGTATTAAGAGGCGGTAAGACTATCTGACAGTATCTTATTAAGTTTAAAAATTATCCTTTTGAAGATGCCAGATGGATGCAAGGCATACAATTAAAGGATAACCTAAACCTTGTTAATGCTTACAATGCTTCCCTAGAGTAAGCAAATGTACAAATGTTAAAAATGAAAAAAGTTTTTGTCTTATAAGACTCTCTTTTTCTTTATTGTGCACAAATGTTAAGTAGTATGCATGCTTAGCATCAAGTTTGTGGACACGACGTCTTCCAAACACCAAGTAAAGCTTGTCACTCTACTGTGGAAGATTGATAGGACTAATGCGGAGACATGCTTGCGGAAGCCTTAGGCTCTCAACGCCAAATGGATTAATCATCCATTATAGAACGATGTCGTAGGGTAAGATAGGAATCCTCTACCCGCTAGAAAAAGGACTAATGAATAGGCTTTATCTTCTCTACCCCATACTCGAGGACGACTATGATTTCAAGAGAGAGGTAATGTCATAATAATTAATATCTAATTCTCCTAAATGATTTTCTCATGTTAAACTGATCATTTAATATGGGGAAGTGCCAGGGGAGAAAAAGCTAGAATATTGGTTAAGCTGGCAGACCGACCACAATAGGGATCCAAAGGAGGGAAAATAGGGATCCAAAGGGGGGGCCATTTGCAAAAGAGCAATGTGCAACAATGGGCTTTAAAGACCCTAAGGTTCAGCCCATTAAGACTTCCAAAATGCTAAGGTTCCAAAATTCAAAGGTTGTGTCCAAAGGTCAAACATTGGGGAAATTGGATGCTTTGTGTGTGTACCAAAAAGTCTTCAAAACTCCTACAAAGGAGGGGGCGAGCCTTGCAAGTAGGGGATGAGAGAGAGAGAGAAAAAAAAAAAAACACACACACACACACACACACACACACACACACACACACTCACATGCTCCCTTTACACAAAGGGAATGAGGGACACATGTCAACTCCCTAGGCCAATTGCCCACAAGGTGCACTCAAATCCTATTGGATGACCATGGAGGTGGACCAATCAGAATTAGGCTAGAGTAAATCTAGTTTAATTTATTTATAAACACTTAATAAAAGAAACAATAAGAATTAAGCTCTTTAGAAGACTATTGGACAATCTCCCGAGGGGTCCAATGAGCATTCAATAGCCCAATGGCTTGCCTGATTCCTATTGGTAAGAAGACAAAGGGGTCCAATGAGAGTTTAGTTGCATTGATTAATTACGTAAAGCTCTCACAAAAGGGAAAAATGGGGACACTTATGCTACTTCATTTTCATTGGCTACGCTTGGAGAGGTCCAATGGGCTATCAGCATGAGTAAATTGCATGAGGGTCGACCAAGAGAGAGGGGGCTGAATTTCTCAAGGCATATTCCACACACACTCACACTAGCTCATGTGTGAAGCAAGAAGACTCTCTCTCTCCTTCTCAAGCTTTAATGTAAAGCTTATCACCTACTCCAAGCTTGTGAGAAGGGAAGCCTACACCAACAACTCTTGGCTTTGTGATGCAAATCCAACCAAGAGCCAAGCTTCAATGCATGCTCATCTCCTCTATCATGCTCATATTATCATACATATTTCCCGTAAGACTACTCCTCCTTCCTCTCAATCTACTCTCATACCCCGCTAGCTCTCACCATCTTCGAAGGTGTGTGAGGTCTTGGGTCTGAGACCGTGAGGGAATTGATGTTGTGTTTTATAAGTGTTTTGCTTAGTGCTTGAAGCTTCCATCTTCATTGCACCAGCTATTTTTTGAAGGAACACAAAGAATTGTATTGTAAAATGTCTCTCTTAATGGGGGAAACCTATAATACAAAGCCTTTTGGAGGGGGACAGGCTCCATGAACATCCGATCCTCAAATGTTGTCAATAGCTTAATTTTGCTCTCTATGGAAGTATTGTTCATGCCTATCTAACTAGGTGTTATGCTTTTTGTTGCTCACTCCACCCAAGCACTCTTGCTATGCTCATTAGGAATCTATTCTAATGAAATGCTCACTATGTCTATGATATTTTCAGCTACACACAAGTTACTAGGCCATTGAATGTTACAATCTCCTTCACCCTGTCAAAAGCCTCTTGTGCCTCTTCATCCCACCGAAAACCATAAACCTATTGAGCCATATTTAGAAGAGGATATACATTATGGAAAAGCATCCAAAAAAATCGTGAAATACTTTAGCTTATGCACAAATGAATCCAAACCTTGAGCACTTGACAAGGGTTCCATCAACACTAAGGTTCAATTGAGCACCCTCCTCATCAAGCCTTTGGAAACAAAACTACAGCTTTGATAGATGCTCTGACCTAGAACTATAGCATCCAATATCATCCATGAACACCCTAATAAACCTGACCAAGTATGGCCTGAATACCTTGCTCATCCAATCCTTAAATGTAGTATATGCATTCATCTAGCCACCACAAGGCATCCTGTAGTAGGCAAAACATCCCCATGGGGAAATGAATGTAATCTTCAGTTGGTCCTCAAGAGCAATACCTATTTGGAAGTATCCAAAAACCTGCCCATAATGGAATACCTCTCATGAACTACCACCTGGTTCAAGATTTCAAATTGGAATCTTGACCTACCACCTTGTTCAAGATTTCAAATTGGATAGTGATTCTTCTTTGTAGCTGCATTCAACGGCTTGTTCCTTTCCAAATATGATCCCATGTGTCTGACAACCACAATTCGTTGACGAGATGTTGACATTGGTAAACAAATGAATGATCATATTGTTAGCCATTTGACATTGCGCAAGATGATGACATGTTTTAAAAAATTGATGATAGGATCATTAGTCATGGGGTATTGAAAAATGTCCTAGTTGGTAGTGCTTTGATTCACATATCTACCAAGTGTGGTGTACTTTGATAAACATATATGCCAAGTGTGATAACCTTTTGAAAGCGAGGGTTCTTGACAAGATTCCCCATCTAGGAGTCTTTTGAAGTCCACTTAATATTTAGGGTGTGTCGTCAAAGTTATCAAGGTGAGGGAACTTTGGACTATTTTTTGACGAATGTGGAACTAAGGATTTTGTTGACCAAAGGGGATGGGAAAACCTTATCTACTCTTCCAATGACACTCTCACACACACTATCATCTCACTACTCTAGTACAAGTTATAAACATGCAAAAAAGAGACATATCAATTAAACTCCATGTCCAAGCAAACATAGATAGAATAAGAGAGGAAAAGGATGAGTAATGCACACTATTAGCCTTGGTCTAGCCCTCAAAGTGTGGTCTTCTCTTAAAAACTTTAAAATTGTTGAGCAATCCAAAGAGAACTCAAAGCTTGTTACATAATGAGGTTACCACAATAAATTTAACCAATTTGTAGCTTGATATTTTCAGTTCTCAACCATCATTGATCTATAGTTGATATTGAACCCTTTGAATCAAGTCTTTGATGTAAGTGTTGACTGAGGCAATGCAAGAAATTTCTCTCTTCTTCCAATTATGTGTGTGCACGCACACATACACACAACCATCTCCATCACTTTTCCCAATAGATAATGTACAAAATACACTTTCCAATCACCTCTCTCTCTCTCTCTCTCTCTCTCTCTCTCTCTACACTCTACTCTAATATAAGAAATAGACATGCAAAAGAGAGACAAATCAATTAAACTCCATAGCCAAGCAAAGATACCTAAGAGAGGAGAAGATGAATATTACACTATTTGTGGAAGTTTGGCCCCAAAAGTGCATGGCACACTCTTTGCACTTTGGTATTTGATATTTTACTAAAAGGTAATTGTGGCAAAAATTATACAGCCCTATTTAATTGCATTTGACGAATTATCCACGAAATGCTAAGGGATGTTTCCCATTATGAGCTTATTTACAAAATTATTTGTTGAGAAGTAGCCATGATGGCTAATTAATGGGAGTCGAACCACCCAGCAACCTCCTTCCTCGTCTCATGTCTCCAATCATCAACTCACATCCTAGCTAAGGTACTAACCATTAGAACAACAATCAAGTAAGTATATACAAGTCCAATTTTCTAAAAGATATGTTGAATGGTAAACCACATACAAACACGCAAGCATAGTTGATCATATTTTGAGAGAAAGTTTGGCTCTACACTTGCTGAAAAGAGCTTAAAGCTTCTTAGCTTTGCCCACATTGGGCTCACCCTTGTAATAAGTACAGTCCAAGGGATAATCCAAAGCTCTTCAAAACAAGTGCTTCAAAAGTACGCCATACTTGGTGTACATGTCAATCACAGAATTGCTAGAACTCATTCATGAACAAGCTGATAATTTGTTTACCTATTTCAACCCGTTGCCTAATGCCAGATGGCTCACTCAATCTGTTTACCCATGTGAGCATTGAGCATAATTTCAATTGAAAGCTATTGCCAAGAGAAATACCATGAAATTTTTGCCCATATCAATTTCTTATCATATGTCACATGCCTTGAAAATGCAAACATAAGTGCTTTGCATTTAGAGAGAAACGTTCACTTCAAACTCATTGAAGTATGTCCATAGCTTCAACATTGCCCATCTTGGATAGACCGTGTAGTGTAATCCAATAGATGTATGAAATCCTACATGGGAAGCTTGTGAAGAACTTGTGCTTTCAAAAGTTAGCACACCTTGTATACATGTAAGTTAAAACATTTTCAAGCATGATGTTGTTTAATAACTTATGAATAACAACTTGATCATCAATTTGCTTATGCATTTTGGCATCTTGCATAATCACCATATGACTAACAATCTTATATATGTCAATGCCTATAATAATGCCAATATGATATATCAGTGCACTTCACTTGGCATATCATGAACCTTTTCCCATGTCAACTTCTTATTGTATGCCACATGTATTAAAAGTGGAAGCGTAATAGTCGCATGTACAAAGTCCAAGAACCAAGCACAACATTTTTTAATAGCCTATGATAAAAAACTTGATCATCAATTTGTTTGCCCATTTTAGCCACTTGCCTAATGTAACATGATTAACAATATGATCATTAAATGATTTACCATGTTAGAATTTGGTATAATTTTGATTGGAAGTATAGCAGCACAGTTGGCACATCATGAATTTCTTTGCCCTTTGTCAACTTCATTGGAATATGCCACGTGCCTTTGAAAGGAAATCATAGTTGAGTGCATTTGGGGAGAATCTATAATGATCTTATCCAGCCTTGACTATTCTAAGGAGCACCTCAGGAATCACTGTGTTTATGTGGTTTAGCAATTTTCATGTGTTTTATGAGATATATGGGCTTCTAGGTATTTACTTAATTGATGATTTAAGGATTAGTAGTTTGACTAATGTGTGTTTTGATCCTTGGAGAGGAGGGTTACCAAAAATCGAGCGATGAAAACTGAGCAAAGCAAAAAGAAAGTTGTAAAAAGTGAACGGGTACGTAAAACGAGTCACATTACAATTAAATAGTAGAATAACCCACTAAATTTATTCCTTAGTGTCATGTTAATCTTGAAAGAGTATTAACCACATATAAAGCACTATACACTCTCTTTTTTTCAATCCCCACATTATATGGGATATTTTTATTGAAAGAAAAGAAAGATATATCACCACCCATTCAAAGTTGCCTTGCCGTGGGGACTTGCAGACTTCATATACCTAGCTTTTACAGGGAGCCAACAACTATAGACACTTATTCAAATGGTGTGCATATCACAAGTGAAACCATAAATCTATATTATACATAATGTACCTTAAAATTTTCAAGGAAAGAGAGTGTCTCCACATGTCACTCATTGGTTCACTTCAAAGAAACCCTTACTCTATACTACACATAATGTACCTTAAAAATTTCAAAGAAGGAGAGTGCCTCCACATGTCACTCATTGGTTCACTTCAAAGAAACCCTTACAGAACCTCTAATTCAAAATGCAAAAGTAAAGGATAAAATTTAAAATGCAAAAGTGAAAGTTAAGATTGCACGAAATGAAAAGCTGTTTGACAATGTAAAGTGAAAATACTTTCTATTCTACATAGAATAAATGTACCACTTTAAATACACTTAACAAAAAATAAGATAATCTCAGTGGAGATTTTGTTATTCAATAATGATTTTATTTTCAAAGATACATTTGGCTTTATCTTCCCTTCTATACTTCTATACTTACTATATATTATAGAGCTTAAAATTTTCAAGGAAGGAGAGTGTATCTACCTTGTTACTCATTGGTTCACTTCAAAGGAAACCTTAGAGAACATCTAATTTAAAATACAAAAGTGAAGATCAACATTGTAGGAAATGAAAAGTCTTTTGACAATGTAAAGTCAAAAGGGTTTCTAAAATAAATGTACCAATTTAAATGCACACAACAAAAAAATTGTACTTTCAATGGAGATTTTGCTATTTAATGATAATTTTATTTTCAAAGATATATCTACCTTTATCTTTTCAAGGTGCTTTTTTCCAGACAAATAGTGATATTTTTTAACAATTTGTGCAATTTTCTTTTTTTTAAGAGATTGAAGAAAAGGAGAAAGCTCGCATGTCCATGCATCTACTTGGGGTTGTCTCGCTTTGAGGACATGCATGCAAATGAAGAGGTTGTTATCCAAGATATTGATGATCGCATTGCCTCTGTGTGTGTGTGTGTGTGTGTGTGTGTGTGTGTGTGTGAGAGAGAGAGAGAGAGAGAGAGAGAGAGAGCTCATAGAAATTCTATCTCACTAGGGGGGACCCTACCATTCAAATTTTCAAGATGTTATGATTTTCTTGTGCATTATCATGTATTTTTTGAAGGGTAGCTAGTATTTTTCACTCATAGAAAACGGACAAAATGCCTTGAAATGGGTAAAATGCGCAACAAAAACCAACCTTGATAATGGCACCCCGTATGGGGAGAGAGATTGCCCAGTTCTGACGTATTTAGCATTTTTTATTTTGAAGTGTTAAATAGTGGACCATGCTTAAAAAACTTCTCTAATTTTTACAAGCAAGGATGCCTATAAAAAATCAAACACACACACACACACACACACACACACACACACACACACACACACACACACAGAGGACAATTCTTTAGCGTCTAACAAATGATGCGATACGAAGGGGAGAGAGAGAAAGAGACAAAAATGTTTATGGGTGTAGGAACAATTTAAAGAGACATTAAAGTTCTACACAACAAGTCTTTAACAATTGAATACCCATGGAGAGAGAGAGAGAGAGAGAGACAGAGAGAGAGAGAGAGAAGAAATTTTTTTTCAATGCCATAGGAATAATCTCAAAAGATATATTTGAAGATGAAACGTGATTAACTTTATTCTCACCCAAGTTATCGAATATATCTTTTGAGATTATTCCTATGACATTAAAATTCTCTTCTTTTTCTTCTTCTTCTTCTTCCTCTCTCTCTCTCTCTCTCTCTCTCTCTCTCTCTCTCTCTCTCTCTCGCGCGCGCGCACAAGTCTTGATAAGTGGAGAATTTAAAACATTGTAGAAAACGATCCAATGAGATCTCAAAGATCTATTCGATGGTCTCAAGTTCAAGACCTTCTAGAGAGAGAGAGAGAGAGAGAGAGAGAGAGAGAGAGAAGACAGAGAGACCAATCATAGCCATCTATAATTTTCTTTAAAGAGATTGAGAAAAAGATCACTTACCCTGTCCATGCGTCAATTTGGGGCCATCTCTTCAATCGCAGTGCCAATTGTCAACTACTATGCCACGATGACAAGTCGTATGTGTATGTACACACGAGCTCTAACCAAGTTGCAAGCCACCCAACACATGGGGGTGTATATGTGTGTGTGTGTGTGTGTGTGTGTGTGTGTGTGTGTGAGAGAGAGAGAGAGAGAGAGAGAGAGAGAGAGAGAGAGGGGCGTAGGGGGGAGACGAGGAAAGCATAAAAATTTTGATTTTCATAATTATTGTACTTGAACAATAGCAATAGGCCTCAAGATCTATGTGAAAAACCTTCGATTCAAACATATATATATATATATACACACACTATACACATACATATACATACATACATACATACACACACACATGTATACATATATATATATATATATACATATACATATATATGTATATGTATACATATACATATATATACATATATACATATATATATATATATATATATATATATATATACATATACATATATATATATACAGAGTGAGAGAGAGAGAGAGAAAGAGATTGTCAGCATAAGAACAATTGTAACTACTCTCAAATATCTATCCATAGAGTCTTGAACTCAAGCGTACACTTTGTTTGTGCGCGCACACGTGTGTGGTGTGTGTGTGTGTGTGTGTGTGTGTGTGTGTGTGTGTGTGTGTGTGTGTGTGTGTGTGAGAGAGAGAGAGAGAGAGAGAGAGAGAGAGAGAGAGAGAAATGAAAAAGGCCTATGAACTTTGAGAAAAGCGCAATTCAGAGAAATAGAGTGAGCATTTTTATGAGACTACTTTGAGAACATAGAGGGTGATCTTAATTAGTGGTAGCAACAAAACCATTATACTTAATTAACTCGGCATGAACAATACTTTTGCAAGAGAGAGAATTAGAGAATATAGATAACAGTTGAGGACCGGATTTATGTGGAACCGATCGCCCCTCCAATAGACTTTTGTATTATAGATACTCCCATAAAGAGAGACTTGGTACAATACAATTTTTGTGTTCCTTGTGACCTAGGTGATGCAATGAAGATGGAAAGCTTCATGCATCACGAGCATAACATAACTTTGTAAAAGCATTAACCATCTCCGGCCTCAGTCCCAAGGCCTCAAACACCTTCGAAGGTGCAGAGAGCTAGCGGGGAATGAGGGTAGGGAAGAGGAAGAAGAAGTAACATACGAGAAAGAGATAGTTCCTCACTTATCATCGCTCTTCTTGTATAGCATAGCATAATAGCATAATAATGATGATGAAGAAGATGGCAAGCTTAAGCATTGAAGCATGGCTCTTGGTTGGATTTGCATTCCATAGCCAAGAGCGTTGGTGTAGGCTCTCAACTTCTCAACAAGCTTGGAGAAGGAGATGGAGTTCTTGCACTTTGCACTTCACACAAATGAGAGAGAGAGAGAGAGAGAGAGAGAGAGAGAGTGGGAGAGTATACCCTCCAAGGTAGCCCCTAAGTTTCTTGGGTCAGCCCCGTCTTTTTGGCCTTGCTCGAAGCTCATTGGCTCTCTCAAGCCTAGCCAATCACAAGTCTGCGTCATAACTAGTAATAGGGGTAGTCCTTGGAGAAGTGTCCTCCTTTCCCCTTTGAGAGAGAGAACTTGATAAATGCTTAAACAATTAATTTAATTAGCTAAATTATCATTGGACCCCTTTAGAGGACAACCAATAGGCTTTAGGCACCATATGAGGGCAACATGGAGAGGAACTTGACATGTGTCCTTGTTGCTTCTTTAGACTAGGCTTGCCTTGTGTGAGGGTGTGTGTGTTCTATCTCATGCCCCTACAATTGGGGCTCTCCCCCCCATGAGTAGGGATCCTTGTTGGCTTTTGGAACACCTTAAGCTCCTCAAGCACCTTAGCACCTTCGTCATTAAGCACATCAAGCACCATAGTGAGCAAGCACGACAAGCACCTCAAGCTTGGACCGGGCTCCCACCTCAAGCACAACCCTAACTTGCCTAAGGTCCTAGGTCTAAGGACTTTTAACACTAACCTTTGGAGATCTTAATGAAGCTATCCCTAAGGTCTTTAAGCTCCATTCTAGCATTGCTCTTTGACAGACCATCTCTCATTTGGATCCTTTGACTTTGACCCAGTGTTGAGATAGATCCATAAGCACGTGTCTATATCCCTTGTTCCCATTTATTCTCCCACATTAAATGATGAGTTTAATATGAGAAAATCATTTGGGTTGGTTAGATATTAGATTTTATGACATTACCTTTCGCTTGAAATCATTGTCGTCCTCGACTATGAGGTACAAGAGATAAAGCCTTAGTCATTAGTTGATGTTTCTTAGCGGGTAGACGATCCCTTTTTAGCCTACGACATCATTCCAAGATGGATGAATAATCCATTTGGTGCTTGGGAGACGTAGCTGCCGCAAGCATGTCTGCTCTTGAGTCCATTTCATTCTCGCAAAATAGAGTGACAAATTCTACTTGGTGTTTTAGAGACGTCGTCATCACAAACATGATTCTAAGCATGCATGCTACTTAAATTTGTCCACAAGAAAAAGAGAATTAGTCTTATAAGCCAAAAAAATTGATCATTTAAAAGAAACATCTACATTTGCTTACTCTAATGTAGCATTGTAAGCATTGATAAGGTTCATACTATCCTTAAGCTGTATTCCTTGCATCCATATAGCATCTTCAGAACGATAATTTTTGAACTTAATAAGATAACATTGGATAATCTTACCATGGAGTAGCACATTGTCTTCATGCCAAAGGACAGCTTTAGGTTGTAGCACCTCTTCTTGAGCTTCGATCTATGGTGGATCTTCAATAATTTGTTCTCTTGGTGGCTCTCCTTTGTAGGGCTTAAGTAGGCTCACATGAAAAGCATTGTGTATGATCCAATGGCTGGGCAACTTGAGTTGATAAACCATGTCATTGATTGACTTCAAGATTTGAAAAGAATCATAGTATCTTTTTGCTAGTTTAGAATAATACTTTTGATGTCCATTAGAAATTTTTCCCGTCGTTTGCCTTAATGGAGCCTTGGGGAACTTGAGTAAGACCCAATCATTTTCTTTGAATGTTAAGGGCCTTCTGTGATTATCAATTGCAGCCTCTCCTTTGTGACAAATGAATATAGCCTCCTTAATCTTTTGAAAAGATTCTTATAGGTCATGACTATACTCATCAGCAGCAAAAATCTTTCCATGTACTTTAAGTAGCAAAGGACTTTCAGGTCTTCCCTTCATGATCTCAACAAGTGCCTTTTTTGTAGTAGTATGGACAATATTTATTGTACACATACTCTACAAGGGATAAGTATTTCTCCCATTGTGAGCGTTGATCTACTTCTATAACATAAGTCTTTAGTAGATCATGAATTGTAAGATTGGCTATCTCACTTTGGCCATCCGTTTGTGGGTGAAGGCCGAAGAGAAATTGCAAGAGAGAGAATTAGAGAACTTGGCAACACTTGAGGACCGGATTTTATGTAGAGCCGGTCCCTCCTCCAATAGGCTTTTGTATTATAGATTCTCCCATAAAGAGAGACTTGTTACAATACAATCTTTGGTCTCCTTGAGATCTAGGTGATGCAATGAAGATAGCAAACTTCATGCATCATAGGCATAACATAACCTTTGTAAAAGCATTAACCATCCCCAGCCTCAGTCCCAATGCCTCAAACACCTTTGAAGGTGGAGAGAGCTAGCGGGGAATAAGGGTAGGGAAGAGGAAGAAGAAACATTCATATGAGAAAGAAATAGTTCCTCACTTATAATCACTCTTCTTGCTTAGCATAGCATAATAGCAAGAGATTTTTCTAAAAAGAAGGTAGAAGCCTTATGCATCTATGTGGGAGACAAAGATAAAGGATGGCATTCAACCTCAACAATGAAAGATCCAAAATATGCCTTAAATGCTATGAATATAGAGAGGCTTGCATGCTATTGTATGGCAAAAACAAGAGCTACCAAGTTAGCTGTTTATATAAGGTGGGAGACCGCTTCACACAATCAATATTTGTGTACCCAACCAAGCTTCATCCTACATGTCAGTTACTATTGCCTTGTATAATATTGGAAAACTAGGGAGTTTCTCTTTATCACCCTTTCCACAAGACTAGGACTAGCTTTACTAACTCAACATGTTCACCCATAGTGGAATTTGTTAGACATCTAAAAAGCGCCAAGACACACATGTATCTATCTATAAGAGATCCCCTCCCTAGGGGTCTATGCAAGAATTATACAATTTACACTTTTCCATCAATATAACAAGTGCAAAAGCAATAACATAAGAGAGTTCTATGCGTCCGACCTAGCATGGAGTAAATTTACATCATCAACCTGACTACATTGAAAGGTATCCCTGAATGTGTATGGATGAAAGCGTACTCAAACAAAATGACTAAGTGTAGGGTGAATATATGTGTACACAGCATCTGCGAGAATAGAGTGCATACATGAAACAAGAGAATGTTTCAATGTACCAACTAAATGGATATAGGAAAATCATGAATTTATGCTATCAAAGTCATACATCATAACTTCAAAACCATAAATGACTAAGTTGAATCACCAAAACTTTTGTGTGATCAACCACTCCACCCATCTGCATGTGCTCCTACTATGGACAAAGAGAATTTCACTTCGTTGGGAGCGGGAGAGAGTTAGAATACCTCCAACTTACCTGAGCCAGAGGCTGCTTAATATCTCTCCATGAACCTGAGATCTGAAAGGATGCCAAATACTAACATATGGTAGGATATCAACACCGACCATACTAATTTAGGTACCATGCCTCTTTGGTGTCACTTCAAGTGTTTAGGTCAAACCAAGGCAAGATCCCCAACGCATTAGTCTTGTAGGTCATTCAACCCTCAACGCACGAACCATGTAGATGAAGAAGGTCTGGAAACACCCCTGATCTAGAATAGACCTAAGTCAATGACCCTTTCATATAAGACTATATAACACGAGTGAGCCTAATCTTGTATCGACGTTGCACAAAAAAATCCTTTCCAAGGCAATCAAGCTATACAAAGTCTCTACCCTTGCACGTATGACATAATCCATAAAAATCGCTTCATAATCCAAGTCCAAAACCATAAATCATAATCCAATTTTTCATCACATGGGTGAGCACTCCACCCTACTTTGGGTGATGTAGAACCATCTAGAAAACCACTTTAACTATAAGGGAAGTCTAGACCTTGATCATAAACCATATTCATGACTGAAATCAACTCCTAGTCTTGGAGCTTAAGTTAACTCGCTGCTGCAATTGAGCCAATTCATATGGCCCTTGAAGATCAAATTTTTATGCATACAAAAGAGGTTGACCAATGACTAAACATAATCTCAAATCACCAATTTATGAGAATATCTAAGTGATGCACCACAACCGCACATCACCCTCCTTGCACATAGAGTTAGTTTTGACTTAAAAAGGTGGAAAGCAGTACACACATGCACGTGAGATATCCACATCTATCCTTTGAGGTTTCGTGCATCATATAACATCCTCCATGGCCTTAGTCATAATAGAAAACAACTCCATCACTTTGATCAATCATATGCCACAACTTCACACTTAGATGCAGAATAACTTTTCCCTATTTTACGATGCATAGATGACATACAAGAGAGAGTGTTTGACCTCATAACAATGTATCAAGCTTAAACCTATAACATAGAATAACTCCTTACCAGAACACTTCATTGATACGAGACACATGCTAACAACCATGATACAAACAAAAGTGGAATAAAAGTTCCAAAACAAACCATTAATCATATATGAACCTCACATCAAAACTACGACTCTATACGGTACCGCTCCTACGTAGCACCCCACACATATCGATATTCTCATACCGAGGCAAATTAATAACAAACCCATAAAGTGATTCAATGATGTAAATACATTTATAATCGATTCTTTGACTTGCCTAAGTGGGTTTTTCCATCCGATGAATTCACATAGTGGCTCTCCGAGGAGCTTGGGTCCAAAATGTTGACAATGCAGATATCACATTGTGTTTCTACCATAACTCTTCACTCAAGAAGATTTTTCACATGAAGCATAAGATAGAAAATTCTTAAAAGTAGTGTTTACTCTCTGACTCAAAGAAAGTGGCATGGTTCTTAACGGTTTGAGAGATACGGCCAAAATAGTGTCCTTACCGTTTGCATGACGTGAAAGCAAACCATGCCTTTTATGTATCTATGTGATCATAAACACACTATATGAATATATCAATGTAATAAACATGATAAGAAAAGCATTAATCATCACCTTTCACTTTTGCCAAGCCCATACATACTTATATGCACAGAAAAGCACCAATCCAGAGCATACTCTCACTACAAAGTAACGAGAAATAATGTAGAGAGAGAAATAGATGATGGCAATGGATTTTAGAGCTTCTTAATGTGATAAAAAGGTGGGTTCTTGGTTCTTGAAAGGTTTCTTGCTTTGCCACAAGAGAGCGTTGATGAAAGCTACCTAGAGGTTTTTACCACGAAGTTAATGTAGAGCGCGTTCATCGTGAAAAACAAAAGAAAATATAGAGTAGAGAGAGATAATTCTTCTTCTTCTTTCTACGAATGAGAGATCTTGTTATGGAGACAATGATGGAGAGATGCACCACCATCATATAATACATAGTAGAGTTTCATTGAGTTCTAAGTATTTACCAACAACTGAAATTGATGTCTACTACTTCTTATATGCAATTTCTATAGGCTCAAGTAGCCCTCCAAGAGAAGTATAGCACCCCCTCTCTTGCTAAATGCACTCCTAAAAGTATAAAAAGGCTCTTTTCTTTTCTAAAAACAAGGCTCTCCTTTTAGAAGTCAACTTTAGCCACACCATTTTATTTTTATGATGTAACCTAGTTAGTTAGTAAAACATAAAGTTGGTAACTCATGTGACCGTAGGTAAACTAAACCACCATGTTGTATCGACGTATTTATATTACCACTTTTTATGAAAATTAATCTCTATAAAAGATCGTGTTTAATCCCGTCGCCTACGGTAAGTCTATTTTGGCACATCAACGATGACCAAAAAGTATATTTTAGGGTCAAGGAAAATTAAAAAGCCCGTTTCTTTTTTAAAACATAAAACAGTAGAAAATATGACAAAAAGATTTAAAAAAAAAGAAAATTTCCTAAAAGTGAACAACGGCTTCCCTGAAATGAACTTGCATTTCATCGAAAAGCACTGAAAAAATAACTTTTAGAAATTGAACCTTAATCTCCTTGGACCTGGTAAAAGAAGCATTTGGTTTTGATTTTCACCAAAAAACATTGAAAATTACAAATAGCAAAGTTTTCCAAAAGTGAACTAAGAGTTCGTCTGACCTACTAGAATTTGAAAATGACTTTGCTTTTTACTTCAAATCATCACAACTTTGCACAACAGGCATAAATTGAAAATGAAGTAATGTGCATTCTAAATTGAAAATAAGGTAATGTGCATTGAAAATCCGTTCTTCTTGTTTTTAAAAGAAACCCAATTACTGAGGATCTTACCTCCCACACTTGAAAGATTCGACCTGTCCTCATTTCAACATAGATATAGGATAACTTAGTTTGAAATAATCTATAAAAATAGACTAAATTGATTATTCCATAAGATATTTAGTTATGATTCTATTTCAAAGAGATTTTGGTTATGAGATATGGAATAATGCTCGGGTATTAGCGAGTCCAAAAGGTAGCGAAAGTTCTTTATTTGCTCCTTGATCTTTAGTGGCTACATGAACATAAGAATTTGCTTGATTTCCTCCAGCTTGAGGATGTTGGGCTTTATTGGCTTGAGTTTCATCTTGAGGTTTTTGTTTTTTTTCGAAACAAAGTGGCCTATTGTTGTTGGGTGGTCCATTTCTTGTAAAGATAGGATTCGCATGTCTAAAATTTTCTTTGTTTTCTAGTGTAGGTCTTTGGTCTTGATAATAGTATCCTATATAATCTAGTTCATTAATTGAACAATCTCTAGAGTGATGGTCAAAGTCAAGACAAGTGTAGCAAATGATTGCTTCGAGCCTTCATACATAAAAAGTTCTCTTTTCTTTGAGAGTTTGAGTGTCTTGGTTTTTCTTCAAGTCGAGATCTCTTGATCTCACGAACATGAGTAGGTTCTAGTTTCTGCTTCCCACCATTAGATAATTAAATTTCAATTAGTTTACCCGCATTGAGGATAATTGCAAATTTTATAAATCTCAAAATCTCTGAAGTCTAGTCTTCATAGCATTGTATAACTTGATTGAAACATGCTACTTTCTCTGCTTTGAGTCATTAGCAAGAAATGTTGGTAGTGTGGCTTCAAGTTTTTGGTTCCTTGAGTCCAATCGAGAAATTCATTCATGTGGTCGGAATGATATCCCTTGTTCTGATAATTTTTTTTAATTGAGATTTAAGGTAAGTCCAAGCTGCTTTGTTTAGATTGACATTATTCTCATCACAATGATCCTTCCACCAACGCTTGGTCATTTTTTCACGTTTGAACTTAGCAATGATGGCCTTGTTTTTGGCGAATGAATGAGCCAAATCAAAGTAATCATCCTTATGATTAATCCAATCCTCAAGAACCTTACTTACATCTTTGCTTTTTCCACTGAAATTCCCAGGTTGAGATTTCTGAAACGTGGCATTATGTCACGATCGATGATAGTCGGCTGGGGTACGATTGGCACATTAGCATTAACACCCACTTTATTTCTTTTAGGAGGCATGATTGATTGTTGCATCATGTCAATTCAAAACCTTATATTCAATAATCTATATGTAAAAGTAAATGGTTGACAAAATGTTGCACTAAGCTTCTTTTATTATAGGTCAAAAGTTTCCAAACAACATTAATGTGTTCATGATGCATGGCTAACCCGACTAGTATAAGCCTTGAGACTGTCCCAATAAATATACAATATGATACCTAATAAGCAATCCCCTCCCCAAGGGTTTTTGCAAGAATTATACAATTTACACTATTCCATCAATATAACAATTTCAATAGAATGGAAAAGCAATAACATAGGAGAGGAGTTCTTAATATCCGAGCTAGCATGTAGTTTAAATCATGAGTTGGACTACATCCAGAGTGACTAGTACTATCTTTGAAAACACGTAGTTAAAAAGAAAGACCACATAAAGGGTGAATATATGTGTACCGCGTCTATGGGAATATACAGAGAGAATAGTGAAGGATAAAATAAACTACATAGATGACACAAGAAAATCACAAAAGAGAATCTTTCAATGTCCCAACTAAATGAAACAGGTAAACCATGAATTTATGTTATCATTAGAATCGAGTACATCATAACTTCAAAACCATAAATGACTAGGTATAAGCAATGGACCCTATGTGGAATCAACCGGTCGAGCCATCGACATACGTTCCTACTATAGATAGAGAGAATGCCACTTAATTGGGAGCAAATTAGAACACCTCTAACTTACCAAAGCCAAATATAAGCCGATGCCGTTTTGCCTCCCTCCATGAAGTCGAGCTCTAAAGGATTCCAAATACTAGCATGCGGTAGGATGTCAATACCAACCATACCAATTAAGGTTCCACATTTCTCTGGTGCCATATCGACTATTTAGGTAAAACCAAAGGAAGATCCCTAACGTGTTAGCCATGTAGTTCATTCAACCCCCAACACACTAATCGTGTAAATGAGCTTAACAAAAAGAAGATCTAGGAAACATCCCTTATTCAGCATAGTCCAAGTTAGTGAGTCTTTCATCTAATGTTAAGCAATCTAGGTAGGTTAAATCTTATATCAACGGTGTCATCAGAAAGATAACACATGCGTCCTTAATATCATAACATCTCATGTATATGCACGAACAGTCCTTTCCAAGGCAATCGGGTTGTACAGGGTCTCTATCCTTATACTCTGACATAATCCATAAAAACCACATCATAATCCAAATCCAAAATCATAAACCATAATCCAATTTCTCATCACATGGGTGAGCACCCTACCCTACTCTGGGTAATGCACAACCATCTTGTAAACCACTTTAGTGATAACATGGCTTCAAAATTTTTAGTGAAAAAAGAAATAATTCAAGAGTCACACTGACTACCACAACCAAAAATCATAATTATAAACCTAAGGGAGCTTCATCTCCCGTGATTATAAACCATATTCATGACTAAAATCAACTCCCATACTTAGCTTTAATTGTACTTTCTACTGACAATTGAGCGAACACACACGGCTCTTGAAGATGGAATTTTTATGCATACAAAAGAGTCTTACCAAATATAAACATAATATCAAATCCCTAATTTAAGAGAATTTAACCATATGCAAGTGATGTACCACAACTGTACATCACCGTCCTTGCACATAGAGTTAGTTTTGACCTAAAAGGGTAGAAAGTAGTACAGACATGCACATGAAACATCCACATCTATTCTTTAAGGTTTCATGCATCACATAATATCCTCACATAACCTTATTCATGATAAATAATTTTCCCCATCATTTTGGTCAATCATGTGCCACAACTGCACACTTAGATGCATAACAACTTTTCCCTATTTTTGAATGCATACATGACATACAAGAGAGTGTTTGACCTCATATCAATGTATCAAGATCAGCCCTATAACATATAGACCAACTCTTTACCACAACACTTCACCCATATGAGACTCATGCTAACAATTGTGATGTAAAAGGAAAGCAATTTTATGCAAAACTACTCACACATTTTGGGTTGGATAATCATGCATCAACACGTAATTTTATGGCCATCAAACAAGTGGAATCAACTCACAAGAATAAACCAATAATTGTATATAAATCTCTCAAACCCACACCTACCCATACAATTTGGGTTGGATAATCATGCATCAATACATAAGTTTATGGCCATCAAACAAGTGGAATCAACTCACAAGAATAAACCAATAATTATACATGAATCTCACATCAAATCCACATATAAGTAATTCTATACCAAAAGCAATTAATAAATCAAACTCATGAAGTGATTATTGTGATTTAAACACATTTATTAGCATTTTTACTCAAGGTCTTGACTTGGCTAAGTGGGTTGCTCCATCCAATGAATGCATATAGTGGTCTCCAGGGAGTTTGTGGTCCAAAATTTTGACAGTGTAGTGGACAACAAACTATATTTTTATCATAAATCTTCACTCGAGAGGATTTATAATGGTGTGGATTGATTTATAATGGTTTGGCATGATTTATAGCAGTTTGGGAGATACAACAAAAGAAAGTCTCTACTGGCTACAAGATATGAAAGCAAAACATCCTTTTATATATTTACGAGATCATAAACACATTGTATGCATATATCAACATGCTAAACATGATAAGACAAGTGCGAATCATCATCGTACACTTTTGGCAAGCCCATACATGCATATGTACATTGAAAGCATCAACCACGAGCGTAGTTTTCCTACACGTAACAAAAATGGAAGTAGAGAGATAAATAGATACATCATGTACATAGAAAAGCATCAACTGAGAGTGTAGTTTTCCTACACGCAATGGGAATGGAAGTAGAGAGATAAAGAGATGATGGCTATGGACTTTAGAGATTCTTACTATGATCAAAGAGTGGTTCTTGGTGGTTGAAATACTTTTGGCTTTGTCGAAAGAGAGGATCGATGAGAGCTACATAGCGTTTTTTGCCACGAATTTGATGTAGAGTGCATTCATTGTGAAAACAAGAAGAAAAGTAGAAAGAGATTGCTCTGCTTTTTCTTCCTGTGAAATGAGAGAGATCTTGTTATGGAGATGGTAATGAAGTGTTGCATCACCTTCGGATAACATGTACATAGAGTTTCAATGAGTTGTTCTATGCATTCAGCATCAACTGGAACTAAGGTCTACTACTCCTTATATGAAGTTTCTACAGGCTAAAGTAGCTCTCTGGCTAAAAGCACTACTAAAAGTATGAAAAGGCTCCCTTATTTGCTAAGCAAAAGGCTCTACTTTTAGAAGACAACTCTAGCCACTCATTAAATGTTTTTCTACAATCCATTCAATAAAGTGGAATCTCAGAAACTAATGCGACCGTAGTTGAATTAAACCATAGGGTGATGTACTGGCAAAATCACGACAATCAAGCTAAAAAAGTAAAAATTTCAAAACTTGAACCATGGATTTACCTGGTCTAGTTAAGCTAGAAAATGAACCTTCTTTGCATCAGAAGGCACTGAAAGGCATAAAAGCACTCAAAAAGTAGATTTTTTACAAAATTAAATCTTAGTTTTCTTAGACGTAATTGAAAAAATATCCGGGCCTTCTTTTTACAAAAAAGGTACTGAAAAGCGAAAAAAGCAAAATTTTCTAAAACTCAACTAAGCATTAATCTGACTTAATAGAACTTGAAAACGACTTTCTTTCTACTTTAAAGCATCACAACAATGCACAACAAGCATTTTAGATTGAAAATGAAGTAATGTGCTCACCTCGACATAAATATAGGATAACTAAGTCTCATATATGATAAATTGACTATTTCATAAGATATTCAGTTTTGATCCTGTTCTAGAGAGATTTTGGTTAGGAGTATATGGAATAATTCTAGAGCATCACTGAATCCAAAAGGTATCGAAAGTTCTTCATTTGCTCCTTGATCTTTAGTGGATGCATGAACATGAGTATTTGATTGGTTCTTCACCTGAAGAATGATGGGCTTTATTGGCTTGAGTTCCATCTTGAGGTTGTTGATTTCCTCCTCAACAAGGTGGCCTAATATTATTGGGTGGTCTATTTCTTGTAAAGATGGAATTTCGAGGTCTAAAAGTCCCTTGCTTATATGATGGTCTCCAATCCTTATAAGAGTTTTACTGAGCTACAAGAGGTCTTGTTCTAAATCTCTTAGAACTTTATTTTGGTTTTTTATTATTGACCTCATAAATTTTTGCTAACCTTGTATCATTTGGGTAATTAAATGAAAAATCTCTAGAGTGATAGTCACGGTCAAGACAAGCGTAGTAAAGATTTATCCGTATAGCCTTCATGCATAACAAATTCTCTCTTCTTTGTGAGTTTGAGTGTCTTGGTTCCTTTTAAGGTCAAGGTCTCTCAATCTTACACTTTCCACTAGAAGATATATCAATTTCAATGAAGGACATTTGCAAGATTTTTAAGTCCCGTCCTCTAAAGCTTAGTCTTCATAGGATTATATAGCCCTAATACAAAACATACTAGTTTCACTTCTTGAGTCATTCCTATAGGAGCATACTTCACAGGGTTAAGAAATGTTGGTAGTATGACTGTAAGTCTCTGGCTCCCTTAGTACAATCAAGAAATTCATCCTTTACCTCAAATTTACCTTATTTTGATAACTCTTCTCAAATTGAGCTTTAAAGTAAGCCCAAGTTGTTGTATTTGAATTAACATTATTCTCATCAAAATAATCCTTTTACTAATGCTTGGTTGTCTTCTCAACGAATGAATGAGTCAATCAAAGTAATATCCATACGCTCAATCCAATCTTTGAGAACCTTGTCTACATCTTTGTTTTCTCAACTCAAAATTGTAGGCTGAGATTTTTAAAGCATAACATTGATTTCAAAATTGATAATAGTCGCCTGGGATAGAACTAGTACATTGACATTAGTAGCCACTCCATTTTCTTTAAAAAACATGATTGATTACTACATTACGTCAAATTTAAAATCCTATATTTAATAATCTTTATGAAAAAGTAACAAGTCAACAATATGTTGTACTAAGTTTCCTGCAATATAGGTCAAAAGGGTGGGTAGGAGAGAGAATTTTAAATCATAATTCTCTAAGAAAGGGTAGTCATCTACACCTACTTGGAAGACAAGGTTTAGTTATGAGATATCAGAAGGTAGGTATAATATCATCAAAACCTCATACCCTTTGCTAAAGCAGTCAGATAACATTCTAGGAGCCATTACCATAAAAGAACAATCAAAGGATATTAATACACTTGGTTGAAAAATTATTGAAATCTATCCCATTCAAAATTATTGAAATCTATCCCATTCAAAATTTACATAGTACAGAAAACTCAATCATTACTTATACTAAAAAAAGTATCCTCACAAATCAATGCCAATCAACAACTTTCATGAATATAGTTTTCTTTTTCAAACAACATTCATGAATGCGTGTATGATGCATGACTAACCCGATTAGTATTAGTCTTTATGCTATCCCAATAACCTTATACTCTGATACAAGAGGAGAGATCCCCTCCCCAGGGATCTATGTAAGAATAAAAAATTAAACTTTTTCATCAAATAACAATATATATAAGAGTGCGGAAACAATAACATAAGGGAGTAGCTCTCAACACCTGACCTAGCATCGAGTTTAAGCCATCAAACGACAGACTATATCCAGAGGTATTTAACAACTATTACTATCAAAATGACTAGGTGGAGGGTAAATATATGTGCACCACATTTGCGAGAATAGACGGAGGAGAATTGTGGAAGGTAAAATAGAGTGCATAGATGACACAAGAGAATCTTTCAATGCCTCAACTAAATGAAACAAGTAAACCATGAATTTATGCTATCATAATTGAATATATCATAACTTCAAAACCATAAATGACTAAGTAGCACTGAACGTTGTGTGGGATTAATCAATCCACCCATCCACATTCGCTCCTACTATGGATAGAGAGAATTTCATTTCGCTAAGAGAGAGCCACAACAACTCCAACTTAGCTGAACCAAACATAAGTTGAGGTTTTTTTTCCTCCTTCATGAACCTGAGCTCTAAAAAGATTCCAAATATCGACGGGGGAAGGATATATCACCAACCATACCATTTTAGATCACATGTCTCTTTGATGCCACACCGAGTGTTTAGGTGAAATTAAGGCAAGATCTTTGACGCATTAGCCATGTAGGTCATTCAATCCACGATGTACTAACCGTATAGATGTGAGAAACAAAAAAACCTATGTAATACCCCCAATCCAGTCCTAGGTCCACGATCGAAGTTCAAGGGGTTTGACTTGATTCATAATGGTTTGGGAGATAAGGTTGAAATAATGCCCCTATCGCCGACATGCGCTTGTCCACTTGAGATGACACATAAAAGAGAAAATTCTCAAAGCAAATGGTTAATTTCTAGCTCAAAGTGTTTGGTTTGATTCATAATGGTTTGGGAGATAAGACCGAAACAATGTCCCTATTGCTTATATGCTCTTGTCCACTTGGAAGTAAGAATGAAGGTTCAGAACAATTAAAAGAACTCCTCACACAAAAATCAATCTTAGAAGTAAGGGTAAGTGCTCAAATAAACAAGAGACCAATTACTACATTGTTATTCAAAAATCATTCTCCAAGGCTTAGCTAAAGTTCTACCATAATCCACAAAAATAACCTCTATTTTTTATATTAATCACCAACACTCTAAACCTAGATGGTGTGCTAACCTCTAAGCTTAACACATGACTCAAATACTTTAATTATTAGTAGGCAAGCAATTGTCCATGCAAGCTTGATTGATGATACAATGCCAAAGGTTATCCAATGACATCAACTATTTTTAAGTATAAAAAAAGAAGAGTAAAAAATTTCTTTACAGCTCGTATATTATATTTCTTCAAAAGGAAAAAGTAAAGTATCCTATGTTCCAACTACATTTAAGTATTCAATTTAGGACTTCTCTTTTAAAAAATCAATTTAATGATTTTTAAAAATAGCAAATATGTATACCTTTCACTGCATAGGTTAACCTTGCAGCTTAGAAAAGGTAAGAGATCCTAAACTAGGTAACATTGACAATGTTTATAGCTATTAGCTTATTGATAATAAAATTATCTGATCGATAACATATTGATTAAGTATCTTATTAATCAATCAATATGTAAGAACAAATACAAGATTTTGAAAAATAGTGACATGTTGCAAATAATGTATCATGCAACCAACTGAAAGCAAAACATGCTTTTTAGGTATCTACATGATCATAAACACATTGTATGTATATATTACCATGCTAAACATGATTAGACAAGAATGAATCATCATTGTACGCTTTTGACGAACCCATACATGTCTATGTACATGGAAAAGCATCAAAGCGTAGTTTTACTATATGTAAATTTGATGATGGATATGAAATTTAGAGATTCTTACTATGATCAAGCAATGGTTCTTGGTGGTCGATAGGCTTCTTGCATTGCCG
This sequence comes from Adiantum capillus-veneris, assembly GCF_014529385.1. NCBI lineage: Eukaryota > Viridiplantae > Streptophyta > Polypodiopsida > Polypodiales > Pteridaceae > Adiantum > Adiantum capillus-veneris. The sequence goes on along the minus strand of NC_140955.1, from coordinate 30,336,897 downwards.
CAAGAGAGCAATGATGAGAGCTACATAGATGTTTTTGCCATGAAATTGATGTAGAGAAGAAAAATAGTAGAGAGAGATGGCTCTTCTTCTTCCTTCCACAAACAAGAGAGAGCTTGTTATGTAGACGGTGATGGAGAGTTGCACCACCTCGGTAATACATGACTAAGGTCTACTTTTCCTTGTATACAATTTTTGTAGGCTGCTAGAGTAGTCCTCAAGAAGAAACAGTGCATCTCCTCTTTGGTTAAAAGAACTATTAAAGTATGGAAAGGCTCCTTTCTTTGCTAAAAACAACGCTCTACTCTTAGAAGTCAACTCTAGCCACACCATTTAATTTTTCTACTACAACCCACTCAATAAACCAAAATCTTGGCAAGTAATGCAAGCATAGGAGGTTAACTAAACTATACTCTGACGCCCTTGTACAATCACGATATTTATCGTACCATCCCAATGTGGTGTCGCTTTTCATAAAAAATAATCTCCTTAAAAAAGCAAATTTTAGTCCTGTTGCACGTGGTAAGTTTATCTTGTACATAAACAATGACCAAAAATAATATTTTTAGAGTTAGGTGTTATTAAAAAGAATGTTGCTTTTTAATCATGCTCAAAAGTACATAAAGCATGAAAGCAAAATATATATATATTCTATAATTGAACAACATCTTCACTTGGTCTACTTGAGTTAGGAAACGAATCTTCTTTTTGTCAAAATGCATTGAAAAGCCCTAGGTAAGCATACTTTTATTGAATTGAGTCTTAGCTTCTCTGGACCTAGTAGACAAAGGATTTGGCCCTACTTTTCACAGAAAGGCACCAAAAAGCATAAAAAGAAAGAAATAGTAAATTTATTCAAAACTAAATTAAGTGTTCATGTGACGTAATAGAATTTGAAAATGACTTCGCTTTCCACTTTGAAACATGAAAACATTTCACAACAAACATTTTAGATTGAAAATGAAAAGCATTGAAAATTCATTTATCTTATTTTTAAAGAGACCAAAAAATTGGGGATCTTACATCCTCCCACACTTGAAAGGCTCAAGTTGTCCTCACCTCAACATACATATAGGATAACTAAGTCTTAAACCCTCTAAAAGGATAGGCTAAATTCCATAAGATATTCAATTATGATCGTGTTCATAAGAGATTTTGGTTAGAGTATGGAATAATGTTGGAGGCAAGTCCAAAAGGTACTAAAAGTTCTTCATTTTCTTCTTGATCTTTAGAGGTTGCATGAACATAAGCATTTGATGGAATTCTTGCACCTATTATCTTGAGTTCCATCTTGAGGTTGTTGATTTTCTCTCCTGGATAAGGTGACTTATTATTATTGGGTGGTCCATTACTTGTAAAGATGGAATTCACAGGTCTAAAATCTCCTTTGATTTGTGGTAATCTTTGGTCTTGATAATAATTCTATTGAGATGCAAAATGTTTAATTCTAAAGCTCCTAAAATTTCGATTTGGGTTTTGATTACTAGCCTCAAAATTGTAATCCTGGATAATCTAGGTCATTAAACGAACAATCTAGAGTGATGGTCAAGGTTAAGACAAGTGTAGAAAAGTGATCGCATCTAACCTACATACATAAAAGATTCTCTCTTCTTTGTGAGTTTGAGGCTCTTACTTCCTCTTTAAGTCGAGGTCTCTCAATCTCACAGACATGAGCATGTTCTAGTTTTTACTTTTCACAAGTAGATAGTTCACTTTCAATTGGTTTACCCACATTGAGGATATCTAAAAACATTGTAAGTTTCAAACTCTAGAGTCTATAGTCTTCATAGGATTGTATAACCCTGACAAGAAACATGCTACATTCACTTGACAAGGATAAAAAAATGTTGATAGTATGGCTCTAAGTCTATGGCTTTCTAAGTCAAAATGATATACCTTATTATGATAATTATTCTTTAACGAAGGTTTAAGGTAGACCCAACTTGTTATATTTGTTATTCGCATCGCACTGACCCTCCCACCAATGCTTGATCATCTTTTCAAGTTTGAACTTAACAAAATGATGTATTTTTTCTCAGCGAATGAATGAGCCGAATTAAACTAATCATCCATACGCTCAATCCAACTCTCGAGAACCTTGCCTACATCTTTGCCTTCTCCACTATAATTCTGAGGTTGATATTTTTGAAGCATAACATCAATGTCACAATCGATGATAGTGAGCTAGGGTAAAACTGACACATTGGTATTAGCAACTATTCCATTTCCTCTAGAAGGCATGATTGATTGTTGTATCATATTAAATTCAAAACCCAATGTTCAACAATCTTATGCAAAAGTAAATGGTTGACAATATGTTGCACTAAGTTTTCTGTACTACTATAGGTCAAAAGAGGGGGTGGGAGGGAGAATTTTAAAGCATAATTCTCTAAGGAAGGATAGTCATCTACTTGGAAGACAAGGTTTAGTTATGAGATGTCAAAAGTTGTTTATACTATCGTCAAAGCCTCATACCTTTTGCTAAAATAGACAGATAATATTCTAGGAGTCCTTACTATAAAACAACAATAAGAGTAATTTAATACACTTGACTAATAACCTTGTCCAAGTTATTAAAATCAATACCATTCAAGATTTACATAAGATAGACAACTTAATTATTACTCATACTCAAACAAATATCATCACCAATCAATGTCAGTCACCAACTTTCATGAATACGGTATTCTTTTCTAAACAACATTCACGAATGGGTACATGATGCATGAATAACTTGATTAGCATCAATCTTCATGTTATCCCTATAACAGTATGCTATGATACCTAATGATAGATCCCCTCCTTAGGGGTCTATGCAAGACTTATAAAATTTATACTTTTCCATGAAATTAGAAATTTCAATATCATCAATGTGGAAACAATAACATGAGAGAGGAGTTCTCAACACCCAACCTCAAATCGACATTAAGCCCTGGGCCAGACTGCATTCAGAGGTACCTAGAAACTAGTACTACCTTGGATGTATATGGACAAAAGCGTTCTAAAAAAACGGACCAAGTGGAGGATGAGGATGAATATATGTATGCAACGCATCTACCGAATAGAGGGAGAGATAATAAAGAGGGTAAAATAGGGTGTATAAATGACACAAGACAATCTTTCAATGCCCAACTAAATGAAATAGGTAGACCATGAATTTATGCTATTAAAATTGAGTACATCATAACTTCAAAATCGTAAAATGACTAAGTAGAAGCATTCGACTCTTGTGTTCGGGAACAACCGATCAACCCATCCACATACACTCCTACCAGGCATAGAGAGAATTTCACTTCAATGGGAGAAAGCCAGAACACCTCCAACTTAACAAAGTCAAATGTAAGCCGAGCCGCTTTCCCTCCCTCCATGAACTTGGCCAAGCTTTGAAAGGATTTCAAATACCAACAGGTGGTAGGATATCATCAAAGATCATACTAGTCTAGGTGCCACATCGCTTTGGTGCCACACCGGGTGTTTACATAAAACCAAGGCAAGATCCCCGATGCATAAGCTATGTAGGTCATTCAACCCCTCACTAATCATTTAGATAAGCCCAGCAAAAAGAAGATCGAGCTAGTTAACACCCCGATCCAACATAGCCCTAGGTGAGTGACCCTTTAATCTAAGACTATGCAATGTAGGTGGGGTCTAACTTTTTATTTAGGCTATACAAGGTCTCTACCCTTACACGTCAAACATAATCACATCCAAAACCATAAACAATAATCTATTTCTCATCACATGGGTGAGCATTCCACCCTACTCTACGTGATGCACAACCATACTATAAACCACTTTAGCCATAACATGGTTGCAAAACTTTTGGTAGCACATCCATAACTAAAAGAAATAATCCTAAAGCCACATCGGCTATCACAACCAAAAATCATAACCATAACCCTAAGGGAACTTCAACCCTTGACCATAAACCATATTCATGACTGTACTTGCTGTTGAAAACTGAGCCAAAAAAGAGGGCATATGTGTAGATGTAAGCCTGTGTGAGAGAGAGAGAGAGCAATGAGAAGATGGAAATTGTGTGTGGGTCCATGTTAGCCTCTAGCATGAGTTAGCACCTCAATGCTAACTCATCCTCTACATCATAGGGCTACTCATTACATGCCCTGACATTATCATATCAGCCTCTAGCATGAGCTTATAAAACACCTCCATATCATCCATCTCTATAGTGAGAGGCATTTCTCTCCTAAGAGGATAAATCTATTGTGTCTTGCCAAAGCCTACAAACACATCATGCAAAATAATCTGGAGATCCATGGAAGAGACTCGTCTTTTTTCTCACTGACATGTTTGCGACCAAATCAAGACCAAACCGTTTTGTATTTCAAATACATGCAATGGATTGAGCAAGCCAGTGGACTCCCCTCACAATCACTAGCAGTCTACAATGCATCTAGAAAGATCTCTCAAAGTAGTATCTAACATCTAGAATATGCTAATTAACTTAGTGATATCAAACTCTATCTCAACTAAAGAACATAATGCAGACGTGTATACAATACACCACTAGGAAATGACATACAATAAATACATCTACTCTAATAATATCAGCAAACTTTAGATCATTAGCTAGGCGTACTAACCCAAAACTCCACTAGAGATAGTGGTGAACCAATTATTACATGGTGTGATGTGGAAGACTATATCCTCATTTAGCAACCAAGGGCAAGAAATGTCACTTGTGTTAGATATATAAGCATACGAAATGCTAAAGGTAAACATGATACCATTGTCATTTGCATATAAATACTCATCTCTAGCATGTGTTAAGAGTCATCTCTGTATCTTTCGTACATCGTTGCCACTATCTCATATAAGAGTGGATACAAGAACACTGATTGTGTTTGAAAGTGACAAAAAACTGTCGAAGTGAGAGTCAAACTCGATCACTGTCAAAAGAGGAGTAAATCGACCACAAGGAGTAGACCTCGAATACATAGAAACTATGCTAAGAACTTGAGAAAAATATGGCAAGTTTACCTTGTAATTTGAGAAAAATCTCCAAAAATCTTAGCAATAAAACCGGCAACACCAAAATGTAGAAAAGAAACAATGAAACCAACTCGGCTATGTGCATAACAAAAAAGACTTAGTCTCTGATCCACAAGCTATCATACACTTGGACAAACCTGACTATATGGTTCTCCAAAAACAAGAAGAGAAACAAAACAATTTGCAAAGCGCATAAGCTTGTCTGAGACACCGTTTTATGCACAAATCCACTTAGGGCTCACATATGCCAAAAGCAAGGCAGCATAGCTCACTTCCACATAAGTAGCTCTCTGGACAACTCCGCCTGTTTAAAACCTATACACTTGTGAATCTGCAAGCTATGAGCTATATAACCTCTAGTATATTCACATGTCATATATGAAAAAAACATGTACAAATCTTGTGCATAAACCTCTCTAAAATGATCCACATAGTCATACATGAGCACAAATCATGTGCCCCATAATCCGCACAAAAAAAAAACAACCTGTGAGTAGAAAATCTTGATCAAAACGTCTGAAACACATAGGCTATAATTTGACACACCAACTCATTGATCAAACTTTTTTTGGGCAAAAAATTAGACACATAAGGAAGTCAACCACATGGAGTGTCGAGGCTCAAAACTATGCTTCAATCAGAATGGATTGTCAATTTGATCTCTAATGCACTCCACCTGTATGTCAATGAAAACAGCTTCACCTCTAAGTAACGTGCTTAAGAATCCCATCTCTAAGAAAACCTGCATGAGAGAAAAAAAGGTGCTCCCACTGCAAGTTTACTCAATGCAATCTACTACTCTTTCCCTGTCATGTCTCATGCAAGGTTAGAAAGAGGTTGTGTCATAGGAACTGAGAGAGAGTGTGTAATAAAAGATACATGTCGCAGTATGCCGAAGTCCAAAGATGGATGTCAATGTTAGGTTGGGACATGCTGCTGATGCTGAGGAAGTCGATGACAAAGTTGATGCCATCTTTCACCGCCATATAGAGCATGAAGGGGTGAAGCAATCTTGACAAAGTTCCTGAGCATAAGCCCAAGAAGCTACGGACATCATGCACAATCTTCAAATCTGGCCATGTCCTAATTGCTTTAACCTTGGGAAGATCCATTCACACACCATCCTTTGACACTATGTGGCCAACAAAGTGAATCTCTTCCAAGAAGAACTCACTTTTCTTAGGATTAACAAGCAACCTGTGACTGCGTAGCTCTTCAAAGACAATGGGCAAGTGAAGCCTATGCTCCTCTTCATTCTTTGAATAGACTATCATGTCATCAAAGAACGTGCCAACAAACTTTTGATGTGGACAAAAAATCCGATTCATCATGCTATTGAACATAGCAAGAGCATTTGTAAGACCAAACCGCATCACTAAGAACTCATACAGACCAAATGTCGTCCTAAACGTAGTCTTGTGCACATCCTTTCGTCTGATACGAAACTGATGGTACCCACTCTAAGGTCTATCCTATGTTGAAAATTGCCACATCCTCTAGTCAACCAAGAATATAATCAATCCTTGGGATAGGAAACCTATTCTTGATGGTATTTTTATTTAACGCATGATAATCAATACACATGCGCAAAGAGCCATCCTTTTTCAGCACTAGAAGCAATGGGGAGCAAAAGGGTGAAGAACTAGGTTGAATCAACCCTTTCTCTAGCAGCTCCTCTTCTTGGCCCATGATCTCTTTCTGCTGAACCGCACTAACCCTCTAGGGAGGCCTATTTGGTGGGCTACAACTTGGCACCAAATCTATCGCATGATCCTCATGCCTCTTTGGCGGCAACTGTGACGATACTGTATCAGAAAAACAGTTATTAAACTCTTGTAGTTATTCAAGTCTCGGAGAAATGTTGACCTTTCTTTATCTAACACAGATACATTAGACTGAGAATTATTTGAAACATCACGTGCAAAAATCAAGTACGTAGAAAGACGATGCTTAATTACAGAGGTGATAGCTGAAGTAGATACAATAGGGACAGACTCCCCTCTAAGCTTTACATCAAGGATGTAAGTTTTGCCCCTATGCTAAAGCGTGACTTCTTGTTGAAGACATCCAGCACTGCATGTATACGGAACATCCACGCGATTCCCAACAGTGAATCGCACCCTTCCACTGGCATGATGTAAAATTCCTCTGTGTCCACATATGACTCGACATGTAGACGCAGCTTTTCAATGATAGGCATAACACACTCTGAGTGACAAGACATGCCAACCCTGCCTCTATTATGTATCCCCTCTCTTCAGCTTTGATGCCCAGCTAAATGGACAACTCTGGTGAGATAAAGTTTGCTTTAGCACCTAGATCAAAGAAGATAAGTGATGTGTGGGCTCTAACTTTACCCAACACTCACTAGCATTTGAACTTGGACTATCACCCACCATATCTGGCACTAGACCTGCCGTGGGTTTAGGCTTCTTGTCTTTCCTACCCTCTTTGTCCTCTAAGTCAAATGGCCTCCTCCTCTAGGGACAATCTGCAGCAAAATGGCTAGGCTGCTTGCATATAAAGCATTTGCTCTCAACCATTAAAGCCTTCTTCTCCTCAAAAGACTTGTCCACAAAAGGCTTCCTTTTCTTCTTCTTGGCATGTCCTTCAGACGTCTCGTCCGAGTCCTTGCCTTTGTTTGCCTTTTCTGACCTTTGGGATGCTTCAGGAGTCGCTTTCACAATAGGCTTCTTTGCCGAATTTTTCTTTTGTTGACCCCCCTTTCACGTTGCCTGGAAACCCACTATCATCTCCCTTCAACAAGGCAAGACCAGTGTTGGCAACTTCCATACTCTGAGTGAGGGTAGCCACTCTATTCTTTGTACAATAATCTCAAAGCCCTTTTGACAGCCCACAACAAAACTTCTGAATCTGCTCTATCAGTGACACAGACCTGTAGGAGGTTACTAAGAACAACGCTTTACAAAACCTCCGATTGTACTCCTATAGGCTCTTGCAAGTAGCCGCAATGAGTTGGTGCCAATCTATCATGATATCGGCTTCAAATTCATTTGACAGCCACACAAATGCAAACATTTGTTTGAAGTATACCCATGTGGCGGGTGCATCAACAATGTCGTAAGCGCATTGCCTTTCAAGAAAGTGGCAACTTTCCTAACCTTAGAGGCCTCTATAAAATCCCCCCCCCCCTGCATAAGCTGTATGGAACTGTTGGAGGAAGTAAGAGTCTTTGTCTTATCCTCAAAGCTGCTGAAAGTATCAAACTTTACAGTTCCACCAACTCACAGTAGCAATCAATTGTGTCATGACCGCATCCTCGTTTGGATGCCCACTCATATACGCTTGACCTTGTGGACTCTGGCCACGCTCAAACATTGAAAGAGGAAAAGCCTGTCTCTCCTGTGCAGAGAAACCTTCTTCTTGGCGTCGTTTGTCTTGTCAATTTGCAATATATAGCATCTACGTCCCTCCTAGTACAGAAGCGATTAGGTCCCCCCGAGTCTCGGGAAAAGCGTGAGTTTAGGAAATGAAAAGACCCGTGGAAGTGGAAAGTGAAAAGACTTTTTGTGTCTATATAAATAAAGATGGTCAAGTGCACCTTCATACATTTGTGTTTTTCTTTCCTTGTTTTCCATTTAGAATTTTCTTCTCTTTAGAGTGTGCTTGCACTATGCAAGTAGTGAATATATATATTTTGAATCCATTCCAAGATATTGGGGGAAGCGAGCAGGCTTCCCCAATATCCGCTACTGGTATCCTGGAACCGCAGTTTCGATACAATGGTCTTAAGTCTAGCTCTATAGTACTATGTCTAAATTGCTCTACCTACTAGTACGTCTTGTGTGGGAGTCTTGCCTCATAATGCTCACATATACCCTTAAAAGACGCTAAAAACTCAATTTGCATCTTCATGATGAAAACAAGAGAGTTAATCTCTGGCATTCTACCGAGAACGTCTACTACAATGGTATATTGACCTTTGCAATATCATAACAGAGCATCATACTCTTAAAGAACCTCAACCCACCTCACCTTTTGACCCTTCAAATCAATTTTATTTAAGAACCATTTTATGCTTTCATGATCAAACACAATGTCAAACTAGCTCCATAAAAAAAATGTCTCCACTTTTTCAAAGCTTACACTATAGCATAGAGTTCTCTTTCATAGGCAGTCAATCATTCTATTGTGCACTATGGAGTTTCTTACCCTTGAAAGCCTTTACCCTCTTGGAGTAAAACTGCACCAATAGCAGTAACCCAAAGGCCTCAAGGTGAAGCTGCAATATATTTGGTGACTCCAAAAGATCACACTCTTCCATCCACTTTGCATCCATAGGTGGATAGTTCTTGAACTTCAGCAAATAGCGTCTTGCAACCTGTCCCTTAACTTTTCTTTCCTATGTGCCAAAATCTGCTTACCAAATAGCGTCTTGCAACCTGTCCCTTAACTTTTCTTTCCTATGTGCCACAATCTACTTAAGTACCAGGATCTCATCAAGTTCCTCAACTTCTGGCTGATCTTCATCTGGTATATCTTCTGGCACATCGCCTACAAAGGGTCTTAGAAGACTCACGTGAAACGCATTATGAATCTTCCAAGTGTCAGGCAATTTCAGCCTATACGCAACATTGTTGATCTTATCAAGTACTTTGAAAAGGCCCATAATAACGCATGCTAAGCTTCAGAAACAACCTTTCCTTGCCCTTCATCTTCTTTAACCTTGCCTTTTCAACCCGTAAAAGTACCCAATCACCATGTGAAAACAACAATTCACGACGGTGTCAATCATCAACCCTTTTCTACTTTGCCCAAGTCTTCTCTGAGGCAAGCTTGATCTTCCTATATATTTCAAAATTCATCCATATACTCGACTTTTTGATCTGCTTCAAAAAATTTGTCCTTTGTGTGTAAAATGAGAGGAGCCTTTTGCAACCCTCAACAATCTCAAAAGGTGCATTGCTTGTTGACGAATGCATCGTATTGTTGTACGCATACTCAGGCATGGGTAGATACTATTCCCACTTGTCCTTGTTATCTGACACATAAAGTTTCAGCAGATCTAAGACAATAGAACTATCCTCTTCTCATTGCCCGTTAGTTAGTGGATGAAATGACGATGAACACTTGAGCGTGGTGCCATGTTTTCAAACAAGCTTCTCCAAAACAGGCTCATCATACGAGGATCACGATCACTGTCACAGACTATTCACATCATACCATGATACTTAAAAACATTGTACAAAAATTACCGTGTCATCTGATTAGATTTCATCTTCTTCTTGACAGGAATAAAATGGGCTTGCTTGCTGACCTGCAAATAATGGTTCATAAACCATCATTCGTTGTCGACGTTCTAGGAAGATCAAAGATAAAATCCATAGCAATGCTTTTCCATGGCTTATACGGAATAAGCAATGGCTCAAATAACCCTGGTGCCTATTGCCTGTCAAACTTGACCTTTGACAAATCATGCATGCTCGCACAAAGGCATTCACATCTCTTCTCAAAGTAGGCCAATAAAAGAATGTCTCGATCGCTTTTACTGTCGGATCTATACCACGATGACCAGCATACGGTGGGACATGACTTTCTACCATAACCTTATGTCGTAATGGCCTAGTGACACATAGTCCGCCATGCATCATCATAAAGCCATCCTTGAGAAGGTAGTGCTCATGGCGTTGCCCATCTTGCAACTATTCAAAGATCATTGCAAAATCTTCATCAATAGCAAATTGTTGCGCTACATAGAGCAAGGGAGAGGGCAAGCTTTCCACTACAGCTGTGATTACCTGCACCCACTACTCTCTCTCTCTCTTTTTTGGGAAAAAGTCATGGCTGTATATTACTGAGTATAATATAATCCCCAACGGATGCCAAAATAGCCTATCACGTGGGGTGTACAAGCTGAATGTAAGGAGGAGAGCCACTATAGTGACAACTCCACTAAAACAATCTCATGGTGGTCGGTGTGACGAGTGGAGGAGAAACCACCAAGGAGCGGCATAATGCCACGTAATCTGGCCACCTGTAAGTGTGAAGAAGAGTGGGGATCGTGCCCAACGCCGAAGGAAGGCAAATCGGCGAGCCTCGGCTACTCGAGATGTACCTGAGGAAGAATCCCATTGCCAAATCAGGGTGTGAATGATGTCCAGCCAAATGGCAGTGAGGGTATCCTGAAGGAGCTGTGGATCCGCACTTAGAATGTGGAGACAACGAGCTTTCCAAACATTCCATAGTGTAATACTAGTGATGACTGAAAAAACCCCATCACGTGTCTGAGAATCCCCCTGCCAAGCAATCTGTGGTAGCATAGCCAAAGTCCCTCGCCGATAACCAGCCGAGGTAAGCATAAAGGCTGGATCTCTCTCTCTCTCTCTCTCTCTCTCTCTCTCTCTCTCTCTCTCTCTCTCACACACACACACACACACACACACACACACACACACAGTAGTCACTTAATAAACCAAAATCAGCCCCTCATTTCTGGGCTCCCCTCTTCATGCAGACTTAGAAAAGTGATATGGAGCCGTCATGTGTCCACTTTGCCTCTTTTGAGTTAATTCCTAGTACCCACCAACTTTTAAAGTGTAGCGAAGGGCCTAAATGACTTTGAACTGAGTCTAGACACCCTTTTACTGCTCGGATTCGAATGCCGACTATCCGATCATCTTGTGGTAACCTGTCCTTCTCGACACTGCGGGTGAAATTCTCCACCGTCGGCAGTTTCAGACTGGCCACACAATGTGCGGCCATTTGTGAATTCAAAAAGAGGGTCCCAAAACTTAAAGAAAAATCAAGGAAAAGAAACCAACAACTAAGGTTAGTGGTCGCCACAGCCTCGTGGCAGCACGACTTCCCTGCCCTTGATCCCACTGCTCACACTTCCTTTAAAAACCGCCGGAATTAGTGTTGAGGCAATGCTCCTAAAGAAGGCCAGCAGGAAGACTGACGTGTGGAGCACCGCTAGAAGAGAGAAACAAGTGAAGGCAAGAACACTTAGCACAAAGGGAGTGCATCTCTTATCAACCAAGAGGAGTAACTAATTTTTCTTTTCTTCGGTCATAAGTGCATTTAATGCAAGAGAGGGACATCACCACTCTACTCTTGGAAGAGCCTAAGAGGGCTCCCCCATAAGCCCTGCAAAATGGAGGGCTCATAATATCGTGCAAGGCCCTCTCTGCTGGAATCAGAGCCTCATACACTGCTGCAACCTAGCAATTTTACCTGCAATTATCGGTCAACTCTGCAGATTTTGTGTGTGATGCGGAGGAGGTTATCCGCTGCTTCCTGTAAAAAGGCGATTCTCAATTGTAGGGGGTGCTTCAAGAGCCCCCCAGCGAAAAGGTAGGAAGCTCTTCCGATGATGGCGCAGCAGCCTATCGAAAATGCCGGAGTCCTTATGGTGCTGCAGCAATTTCTCATGAGGGCCCTCCAAAGACGCCTTTAGAGGGCCTATGGGGGAGCCCTCTAAGCCTAAGCACCTTTTTCCTGCGTGCGAAGGATGTCCGACCATGCTGTCACATTGAGCAGAGGACAGCTACAGGAAAACAGGCTGTTGCAGGTTGCGCAACCAATCACCACTTAGGGAAGGAGCTTGGACGGGTGCAAAGCAGCTTCGGGGGCTCGCCCGCAAACCAGTGAAGCCTGGACATGAGCTGGCTGCCAGGTCGATTGCAGCCATGGAGTCCGTCCACCCTATGACAGCCATTGCCCAAGGCGCTAATTGGGCCACGTCAGACTAGAGGAAGGTCGTCCGCCCTCGTCTGACACGGGCCTACGTCGGTTTTCTCTACCTTCTTTATAGATCGATAGCAATCAAGGCCTTTGTATTCACCAAGTGTAGCTCAACTAGTTGATTTACTGGTTGCTACAATCTAAGAGATGCAAGGGAGGCATTGTTTCTCAAATGAACCCTCCTCTTCATTTCCTTTTTCTTCTTTTGGTTTTTGGAAATCTGCTATGATAAGCTGCCTTGTTGAACAGACATTTACACTTATACAAGCTCAATGGTCTTCTTTGAAGTGCCCCAAGCACCAATTGGAATGTACTGCAGAGTATTTCTTTCAACAACTATGACTCTTCTCTTGCCAATTTGCAATGGCAATCTCGAAGGACTGTCAGTATTTTGACTTGCACTGGAGAAACACTAACCCAGTAACTGAGCAGAGGGATGAGCCTCTGCTTTTTTCCTTCCTCCAAGGACACATTTGTACAGACACATGCTGCATTCCAATCTTTGACTGGTACTTAACTGCCAAATACGCAAGCACTTGTTATCATGATACACAGATTTTCCATCACATGATGACACTAGGGGAACAGAGATTTGGATAATGAGTCCTTACACCTTGTACTTTCTACACTTCATTTGAAGATTTTTCTGTGATGACACCAACGAACATCTTGATCAAGCTACAGGAGGTTCCTGATTCTCCCGCTCAGTGGTGGTCAGTTCAAAAGATGTTTGCCCGTCAGTTTCTTTCTTCTGAATATCAACCAATTTTCCACCATGCTCTTGAATACTCAATACTATTACTTCTGCACCTGAGAGTAGCTCTCCTGCCAACCTCATGATGAGCTTGGCATCTTTGGTGCACTGCACAAGGTCAATTTCAAGTGGTCAGCAAAACTGTAAAGAAACATATACCCAAAGTCTGAATGATAAATACCTCCAAAACAGAGCCAGCTCTTATTTTCTGCTGCATGGGTAGCCACTTGTTAAAATGTGCTCCTGCAAAAAATTGTAATGTTCAAAATTTGCAATAATCTTCAAGAAGGCACCTTGTACTAGTTGCTATACGCACCCACTTTCACATCCACTGAACACAAGGAATCGGCTATGGTAGTCACTGTCCATCTTCCATGGATCTGCAACACCAACTCTAAAAAATGTTACAAACAAGCTGCACATTGAAGTGTGCAAGTTCTGCTAGCATATATATTTAGATGAAGCATCACTTGCAAACCACGGGTGTACCAGATGTTTCTCGTCAAACTGACGGAGGGGAAAAATTCAAACCTCGAAGTAAGACCCAAAAGGAACGTCATGAGCCTGCTGAACTGTTTCAAGAACCTGCATGTATTCGAGTAATTACATCTCTGTTCAGAACCTAAGTCAAATTACACACCCTCTCCCATATCAACTTCTGTGTCATATCAACGCTTCTTTTAAATTTAGAAACAAACTGAAGGGCAAGAGCCCCAAAGCTTGTGACTAGAAACTGCAGAAAAAGACTCGGGGTCCGTAGCTCTCTTAGGTTCATACGTGCATCTTTGTTTCTAGCCAATGTCCTTTCCCCACCTCCAAGGGACCTTGAAGAGACTCTTATAAATGAGGAGAACTGCTCCGTGTTGAAGTAGCTACATGTCTCCTAATTGTTGATAGCACTCTTAAAGTTCAGGAGTAGCCACAATAGGAGGAACATCGACAGACGAGCTCCCATTTGTTTCCAATTTCTGGAAAACTCTGGACCTCCTTGTTGCTGATCTTCTTCTAGCTTGCCTCTGACTGCTGTTTATCCTATCTTTTTATTCCCTCTCATCATGCCTCAAGCTAGTCCTTTCCTCCGGCTCAACAGCTTTACATTCAAATATTCTCCGTCGAGTACACTCGGAATGGTATAATCTTCCTTACACATGAACCAGTCCCAGGGAGAGCAATAGAAAAACCATATGCAACGTTTCCCACTATGGATGGCAGGACGAAAACTACAGCAAGCAGGATGAAAACAAAATCGTTCATCCTCTTGCAATGATACTTTCACCGAACACACAAATTAATCCTCTCATCGCTTGAACATGCTGTGCAAACTCAAGGAAGCTTTGTGTGTTGTGTGACCTGTGAGCCCAATCAGATCCACAAGATTCACTCTGCCATCTAAAAGGCACTATGCAAGTATCCCAACATCATGTTTTGTAGACAGAAATTCCACTCTAAACTACTCTCTCCTCCAGGGGAGGCATTTACAATCTCACAGAAAAATCCTGTCATGTTCGTCTCGTTGCCCCACAGTGTTTGTGTTGAGCTTTGGACTCTCTGGAAGTGTGCGAGGAATTCAATGTGGCTCAAGTAAATGAGTCTTTATTGCCTTCTTCCCTGGCTGTTGATTCTATGGTGTTGTGCTTTCAGTTCACAGTGCCAATTTGCAAGCATGATCCATCAAAGATCTCCTCAGTCAATGAACTTCCAAGCCTGGTTATCTGCAGATCTGCCCTACTCATCTATCTCCTCGATCCCATCATTTATGGAAGGGACACCTCGCCACAAAGTAATGTATTTCATGCGGATGAATGCTCATGCACATTTGGTTGTGAGCACATGGATGATACACGCATACCATGACCCCACATGTAAGAAATCCCAGTAGTGTGTCCTTCAGTCCCCAGTTGTAGTCCTGCCCTCATGCACACACAATATGAAGAATCATCTACTTTCTCATGTCAAGAGGAGGTTTTCCTGATTTGTCCTGTATCTCCAATGAATCTTACTTTTATGGATATGTGCTTTTTTGAGCCAGCTATTCACAGAGGTTTAAATCATTCAATTGAGAGTTGTCAGCAAGTTATACTCCATGAATCATCATCATTTTGCACAAACAAAGAGCTTACGTTCTACTTCAAATAGAGGAAGGAACTGGTGGCGAATCAATGGTCGTATCTCAAAGTATACCTGAAAAGAAACGTTTCTTTTCAGGTAAACTTTGTTATAGGATATATGATGCAATGAGACCTATGAAAATATGAAGAAACATAAGGTTAGCACGTCTATGTTCCCCTCACATTGCATGTTTTTGCTGTGGTTTGCATATTGTTACAAGGTTTTGAACTGCAGATGAGTGAAAAGCTTCATGAAGAAGACTTGCTTATTGCTCAAATGTGGAGGTGTAGATCCTCACGTTAATTATGAGGGGAAGGTTGAGGACTGCTTTGCACTTGTATCCACAGGTTACTTCCACGAATCATTGCGTATGCTTCTCACTGACTGCATGAGGAGCGCTTTGGTAAGGATCTGACAACGTTGCCCAGCAGTGCCTTTTTAAGTTTCCATGATTAAGGGGGCCATTCTCTGTATTTTTTGAGTACTAGTGCTGCAGTCGCCACCTCAGTGGTTTCTTTGGCACTCATAGCACCCACCTTAATTGATTAGGATCACATCAATAATTTTCCAGTCTTTGTACCCCCATAAAATTATTAATCTTGTAAACAGTAATGTCCATGTTCTGAACAAGGAGATCGGTGATGCACTGTCACCACCGCAGCGGTTTCTTTTGCACAGCCACCTTAGGGCCAGTATGAGGAGTGGAGGCTCAGAAAGTAACACAGCCATGTTTGCATATACCCCTCCCCCCCCAAAAAAAAAAACGTGGCATTGAGCTTTTTCTTTAAAAATAACTAATCCAACATACCAGAGTCCTCCTGTTATTTCTAAAAACTGCATGCTGTAGCTCCGTGAGGGCAGTATCTGGTGGGCACATAGGACTGGAGCAAACAGACCTCATCGTGATTTTTCTGAGAAGTCCACTATACTGCTCTGCAGTATGCCATAGTTCTACCTGTAAATTTACCAAAAAATGTATGAAAAACTAAGAAGATGGTATAACATGCACAAGTAAAAATTGTATTTCCACAAGCAACAGAATAAAAAAAACTTATAACAAATGTTCAGTGGGGATGCTCTTGAATTCCATATAGGGTACCTACTGATGGAACAAAAGCCACCAATCATAACCAGACATCTCCAGGTTGTAGACTCTAACACTCAAACCTCAAGGCTTGCTTAGCACTAGTGAAACTTTTAGGAGAGAATCTTTTAGATACCTAGCTTCTCTATGGACATGCAACCGCCCAACCATAGTGTTATGGTCCCAAACATAAGGATGGTCGCCTGAGCTATGTCCGGCCAAGTGTGAACATGGCCCTATGGTTAGGGCAGTTAAGGTGTCACGAAGACATGGTAACAATTAACTATGTCACGAGGACGTGGCAAGTGCTAACCTTAGTTGTTGGTTTCTTTCCAATGATCTTTGTTTAATTTTTCAGACCCTCTTTTTGAAGTTGCAAATGGTCGGACATTGTATGGCCAATGTGAACGGTAGTTTCACCCACAGACGGGAAGTTGGTCGGCACTGGAACTCGTATAGTAAAAGGATGTCTAGGCTCAGTTCAAGATCATGTAGGTCCCCCCGTCGCACTTAGGAGGTTGGTGGATAGTAGGAAGTGCATTCAATAAAGACACAATGCCAAGGTGGGGTTACAAAAGGAAAGTACCCGAGAACTCGGCTACATTGCATTTTTTAGACGTGGTCCTAGTGGTGAGAGATGGTCAGATGACCAGTGAGAGTCCAATGGAAGCATTTCCTAAAATTTAGTGAACTGCTATTTTGGACCACGAAATCTGTTCCCATCCTTACCTCCGGAATGACAAGGGGAACATTTTAGAACTTTGCTGCAAAGTCAACTGGGCAACCAATCGGGAGATTTTTAAGAGGCAAGCCCGAAGCGGGAAACTGTGTGTAAACGTGCCAAGGGGCACATTTTCATGAACTTTCCTCATGCAATAGAGGGGGCGCTCGATTTGTAGTTGGGAAAGCCTCACTTGCAAACCTGTCACACAGGTTAAGAGCTATTGACTGCAAGCTTTCCCTCTCATGTACAGTGTAGTGCAAGAAGTCATGTCTTGCACACCTTACACAACTCTCTCTCTCTCTCTCTCTCCCCTACGTGCAATAATGTAATGCCCCACAAGAGGGATTTTCATTTGACCCATGTACAGCTGTGTGGTCATAGCAAGAGCCTCTCTGGGCAGGAACAAGAGTAGCTAACTGCTGGTCCAAAAGCAAGCACCGGTGAGGGTGATAACCTCACCATACAGGTGCGTTTTCAGCACTGGTTATGCGCTGAATTTGGACTGTTTTTCAGCCATACGGATGCCATAACCATTGGGAACGTGCCCCACTGTTAGAGGGCAGTTCGGGGATTGTTTAGGGCTGCAAACAGAGTAAATACAGCGTGTTGTCACGCTGTATTTACTGTTTTTGGGCAGAAAACAGAGGGTTTATGTCAATGGAAGTGAGTTCCAGTACGGGAATTGGTTTTGGGACTGTTATGCTGCCAACATTTTACTAGAACAGGTGTTATCTAGTTGGATACAAGTAAAGATTCCCAGGGCTCACCCTTTGTAATTTACCCTCTTAAAGTATAAAGAAATACCGAAAGAAACGCCAATTTTGGGGCCAACAGGTTGTCGGGCTGTGTGTGCGCTTTAAGTGATAACTCCCGTTACAGGTTCCTTCTACAAAGGATTCTCTGTGTGTGAACATCTAAAGTGAAGTAAAGAATTCGGGGGAAAGCCAAAGCCTACCGCCCTACGGGCCGGTTTCAAGGTCCATTGCTGGAATCGAATCACTTTTTCCTCGAGAAGTGAGCCTCGGTTGTTTTGGGTAAAGACGCTGAGTACAGGAACGCAGAGTTAAAACTATGGCCGACAAAGGGAAAGGCATTATGGAAGAGGGTTCCTCTTTGCAGGACAGACACAAAATTCCTATGGTGTTCGAGGTTGGAGAGACTTCACGACCACCCCTGTCTGTACCTTTTCCCAATGTGAATGCTCCTCCAGTCCAGGGCTTTATGACTGGGCAACTTGAGGATGATGCGTTCAGGACTTAGTTGCAACGGTGAATGTGTTTTCACAACTGGTACAGAAGCCAAGGTTTATGGAGTTCTTGCAAGCGCCACCAGTGCCACAACAAATAAGACAACCTACACCGCTTACAGAGCCTGTTGCTCAAGCCCAAGTACTTCATGAGTCCCAGCAGGATAGGGAGCACTCGCATGTTGCGGAGTCAGGGGCTCGAAAACAAGTTCCTTCAGTCCATGAACAGGTGGCTAGGACGACGATTCCACAGGTTATGCCAGTTCAGCCCGCCACCTTTAAGAACCCGCATGTTGCCTTGATCGGACAAAGAAACAGGCAATGCACCAAGTATTTCCACCACCCGTGGTACATCCTGGATATTTCGGGGATGGATCTTTGTTCCAGAGTATGGCTGGTTATGCGCCTGGAAGCCAGCCATACACGCCAGGAACAGTGTTTGGGGGTATGCAAGGCATGATGCCAAACCCCATGTATGGTAGCATCGGCATGCAGCAAGGCTTTCAGAGCAACCTGGGCCAGTTTGGGGTGCCACAGGGTCATTTTGACATGGCTGGTTTTTCTGGACAGCAGCCAGATATGGCACCCATGACGCAAAATGTCAATGGCCAAGACACGCCGATGATTCCTACTATCGTGCCCATGTTGCAAACAATTCCTTATGACAATTTGGGGGCACTGGAAAAGCCGAAAGCTTATAAAGAAAATGGTTCTGGTGTAAAGTTTAGCACTTTCAGCGGCTTTGAGGATAAGGCAAAGGCTCTTACTTTCCTCCAGTAAGTTTGATACAGCTTATGCAGGAGGGGATTTTATAGAGGCCTCTAAGGTCAGGAAAGCTGCCACTTTCTTGAAAAACAATGCGCTTACATGGTGGACGACATTGTTAATGCAAGGACAGGCATTGTTAATGCGCTCACTAAAATTTCGGATAAACCTTGAAAGTAACTTGTTTCCCTTGATTTAAATAAGTTGAAAGTAACTAGAGTGGAGAAGCCTAGAAAGCTTCGAATGTCATGTACGGACTTCGAGTGTCGCCATGACCTTCACTTTGGCAGGACCATGCGTACCCCATCCTTTGAAATAACGTGACCAAGGAAGTGAACAATTCACTCTTCTTCGCACTAATGAGTAGCAAGTTCTTGAGTAGCTTATTGAAAATTGCAGTCAAGTGATCCCTATGCTTCCCTTCAGACTTTGAATAGATAATCATGTCATCAAAGAATGTACCTAAAAAGTTTCTATGTGGTCTAAATATTATGTCCATTATTCTATTGAACGTGGCAAGAGCATTTGTGAGACCGAATGGCATGACAAGCAACTTATAGAGACCAAATGCTGTCCTGAACGTAGTCTTATGGACATCTTCTAGCCTAATGCGTATCTGATGGTACCCACTCTTTAGGTCTATCCCGGTAAATAGTGACGCTACCTTAAGCTGATCAAGATGTCATCTATCCTCGGTATGGGGAACTTGTTCTTGATTGTATTCTTATTCAAAGCACGGTAGTCAATGCACTTGCCCCATGTACCATCTTTCTTTAGCACTAGGGGTACAAGATGAACTGAGCTGAATCGGGCCCTTCTCTAAAAGCTCGTTGACCTGACTCATAATCTCTTTCTGTTGGCCTTCACTAACCCTGTACACTTGCTTGTGCGGTGGAGTAGAACCTGGCACAAGATCTATGGTAGGATCCTCGGGTAAGAGGTAACCCCCCTGGCAAAGAGTCCAAAAAACAATTACTGAAACCACTCAAAAAAGTTGACCTATCTTTATCTACGGTAGACAAATTAGATACAACTTCAAGTACTTCTTTTGCAAAGATCAAGTACACAAAAAGATCATTCTTTATTACAAATGAAATAGTAGAAGCCAAAACAACTGGAATAGACTAGTCTTTAAGCTTTACATCAAGGACATGAGTCTTTCCTCTATGTACAAGGGTAATCTCGATAAAAAGCCAACTATGTCCCCAATTCATGTGACAGAGACAGCCAAGTACTCCTAAAATGTAGCTGAATGAGATCATGTCGGATAATCTTGCTAATCTCTAAATGTGTGAGGGTGAAGGATGGTGCATCCAAGGAATACTAAAGAGGGGATAGCCTGTCCATACCAAATCCATGTTGCTCAAACCAAGATGATAAAGCAACATGGAGTGTCACAAGTTTGTGACGTGGCATGCCCAACTGGAGGGACCGGCCAAAAAAGAAAGGGGTTCGAGTTTAAAAACTCTAACCCAGAAGACCTTGGAAGATGTGGCCGAGGGGAATAGGGGGTAAAAATTTTGAAACCCTAACCCGTATTGACGTGAAGAGCACTCACCAAGGGGATTAGAACCAAAAAATACAAAAGCAAAATCTTGCTACAAATTTTTGCACGTTGCAGTGACATTCTGACGTGGCAGACAATACGGATTTCCGAGTTTTGAGCTGGAAGCAGGGAGGGAAAGGCAGATACTCACAAGTTTTTGAGTGCAGATGCTTTTGGGGTTGAGTGCTTTTGCATCAAGTGCTTTTGGGGCTATCACAAACTGTTGACGTGTCAAGTCAGAGCAGAGCCAACCTTCAAATCACGGCTGAGAGGCCTAAACCCTAAGAAGAACAAGTAACAGAAGAAGAAGTCCTACTAACTTATGGGGACCCCGTTCGATGGGGCCTCAGTGACATAAAGGAATTAAAATAAAGCAAGACCCACACACACACACACACACACACACCAAGATTTGCACAAAATGTGATGACGTGGCAGCTGTAGGGACGCTCCGTGTTTTGCGCCGATTGCTGACGTGGCAATTGTTCAGAATTCCGTGATTTAAGCTGACAGCTTTTTGGCATTGCTTTTGGACCAAAAGATTTTGAGTTTGACGGCTTTTCATGTAAACTGCTTTTAGGACCTAGGGCCTTTTAATATGAGGCCATGAGCTCATTCTCTACCATGCTTCCTAGAGAAGGTACAGAGTCTTAGTACCGGCTTGTACTATGTTGATGCAATATAAAGAAATACCGAAAGGGGCGCCAAGGTTTGGGGCCAATACTCTCTGGGTGGAATTCCGCCACTCCGTGTCGCGTCTCGTCTCTCTCTCTCTCTCTCTCTCTCAGTTCAGTTGTTATTGAAGTGCTAAAAGTCTGTTCAGTCTGTTCTTTTGGCACGTGGTGCGCGTCTTGTGACAGTGGTATCAGAGCATCAGGCATGTGCTTTTATAAAAGCATACAAGTCCTACAAAAGAGAAGACAATGCAAATTAGAGACTACTAGAGACCCCGGACTTATTAGCAACTCCCACCCTTAATCAGGCGTGCTCCCTTCTTCACCGCTCATGTCTTACAGGGCATAAGCCATAAAGAACCCAAGACATGGAATTCATGGATTCAGCAGAATATTTGCGGTTTCTACTCGACGAGCTTAACTACATTCTTTTCCGGCTTCCTCAACAGAATCTTCCGATGCTGCAAAGTTTTCAACAATTTTTGAATTACATGTTACCCCCTCTGATGCCACAGGTGGTACCTGCTCTTTCGGCACCAGAAAGTACGAGAGCTTTTAACCGGCAACCTTCTCAGCTGTCTGTTCTGATCGAGGCAGTCTTCAGGAATATGGTGCAACCATCTGACCCTGATCCAGTGCAACCGCCTTTGCCAACGCCATTGCCCCCACCTCCACCACCACCACCTCCACCAGGCTACAATGGTTGGAGCCCATATGGATACCCTTATTATCCATACCCGGGATATGCGCCTAGCCAACCCAAAGATTTCAAGGATGGCGGCACAACAGTCAAACTTTTCACTTTTGCCGAGGTGAAAGATCGGAAGAAAGCATTGCAGTTCCTACAGCAATTCGACAACATCTATGCTTTGGGGAACTATACGGAAGAATCCAAGATTTCTTGGGTAGCAGAATTTCTTAAAGATAATGCTATGCGGTGGTGGAGTTCAATCGCGACACAAACGCATGTTCCAAGGACCTGGCAAGACAGTTTTTGCACGTAGTTACATGACTTTGATGTTTGAAGTCCTGATTTTGGCAAAGTAGGGCAACTTGAAAATGCTTGCCACCGAAACCATGGGCGACTATAACCAAAGGTTTCTTGACGTGTACTTTACGGTGTCCTTCTTTACGTTCATTTCCTTGAAGGACCAGTGTGAGCGCTACACCATTGGATTACCATCACCATTGTAGGAATATTGTCTCTCCAAGCAAGTCTCTACCACGCAAGAGCTTATGGACCATGCTGTTGGTTGCTACAAGCTCATGAAGGAAAAGTTGGAGTTTACCACAAAAGAACCTTCAGCCACTAACCAGAACTCCTGGCAACAACGGACAAATTCTCGGAAATCCCGTGAAAATGAACCTCAATAGCCTTGTCGGACACACCGTCAACGAGCCGCCTTGTTACAAGAAGGCTGATGCTTCGAATGTTTCCAAACAGGGCATACGTTCAATACATGTCCTGAGCGTGCCTCGATGTCTTCAGAGCAACCTTTTGCTCCCATGACAGAACGATCATCAGGGCCACCACCAACCAAGAGAGCTAGACCCGCTATTGGGCTAGTCATATCTATGTAATACGCCTTGAGGCTACAAATAAATTGTGCCGAGCATATGGCAAAGTCAATGGCTTTAAAGCTCTTATATTCTTTGACCCCGGAGCTACAGAAAACTTCATCCATCCAAAAATCTTAAAGCAGATGCATTTTAATAATGATGCAAAGGGTGGACAAAATGAAGCTAAGCTAGCCACGGGGCAAACTCAGAAAGTGGCACCGCTCATTGGTGCTTTGCCAGTTACTATCCAAGATTATCATGGAAAAGCTGATTTCCACATTATGAAGTTGGGCAATTGCGACGTTCTCTTGGGCATGCCCTGGCACCAAGACAAGAATAATGTAACTCTCTAGGTTCGGAACCGAACCATCACCGTGATGCAGAAGGGCAAGCCAATTGTCCTCAAAGTTCGGTTGTCTGAACAAAGCCCTGAATGACCTCTCTAGTTGTTTTCTAGTTTGATACTTTTGAACATTGTTTGAGAAAGTATTGTTTGAAGTTTGTTTGAAATGGATATTATCTGTTTTAAACCTGTCTTGGTGCCGATTTGAATCCTTTCACTCTGGTTTTAATACCGGTTTCAATGATTGGTGATTTTACTCCCGGGTGGAGAAGTGAGAAATATTGTTTTGGTATTGTTTGAACCTCCGAACGACGGAGGCCGATGCCTAGGGAGCGTTCCGTTGTATGTTTGAAAACCTCGAAACGACGCAGATCGATGTCTGGGGAGGGTTCCGTTGTATGCTTGAACCTCCAAGCGACGCAGATTACGATTTGGGAAGCATTTGGTTGTACAGTCCTTTGAGCTCATCGCCTGGACCTTTTTAGATTATTTGCAAGAAGAGTGACGAGGTAGTCGTTGAGTAGCTTCATACTGCAGACCATTTGTCTTGGGGGAGTCCTCAGCGGCGCTGTTTGTTGTGTCTTGTAACATGCATATGTAAGCATTTGTGTTGCATTGTGATGTGCCAACTATTGGATATTCCTAATTGGATGAGATTGCTTGGGTATGTGATTTTAATGCATCAAGACACCCGTGGAAGATCAATGCGGTCTGGGTGTGATGGCTAATTTTACTACGCCAGCATATGAAGAGTTCCAATATGGACGAAAGGAGAAGCCAACTCCTTGACCAAAAGAGCCGAAAGAAAAAAAAAAAAAAAAAAAGCAAACCGATTGTCTCTCGGAATGATTCTCGGAAAAAAAATTTAAGCTAACTTGAGTTGTTTTGCAGATATCTGAAATCGGGGACGATTACTCTCTTTCAAGAAGGGGGGATGTCAGAAACTGCTGACGTGTGAAGTCAGAGCAGAGCCAACCTCAGATCACAGCCGAGGGGCCTAAACCCTAAGAAGAACGAGTAAAAAAGAAGAAGTCCTACCAACTTATGAGGACCCCGTCCTATGGGGCCCGAGTGACATAAAGGAATTAAAATAAAGCATGACCCACACACACACACAAAGATTTGCGCAAAATCTGATGATGTGACACCTGTACGGATGCTACGCGTTTTACGCTGATTGCTAACGTGGCAATTGTACGGAATTCTATGATTTACGCTGGCAACTTTTTGGCATTGCTTTTGGACCAAAAGATTTTGAGTTTGAAGGCTTTTCATGTAAACTGCCTTTAGGGCCTAGGGCCTTTAAATATGAGGCCATAGGCTCATTCTCTGGCATGCTTCCTAGAGAAGGTGCAGAGTCTGGAGTACCGGCTTGTACTGTGTTGATGCAATATAAAGAAATACCGAAAGAGGCGCCAAGGTTTGGGGCCAATACTCTCTTGAGTGGAATTCCTCCACTTCGTGTCGCGTCTCTCTCTCTCTCTCTCTCTCTCTCTCTCTCTCTCTCTCTCTCTCTCTCTCTCTCTCTCTCTCTCTCTCTCAGTTCAGTTGTCATTGAAGTGCTGAAAGTCTGTTCAGTGTATTCTTTTCTATTGGCACGTGGTGCCCGTCTTGTGACAAGGGCTCTACTTTTGGGCATCCTTTGTACTATTTTTAAGATCCCCACTGCCTAGTCTCTAGGGAGCATCTGGACGCAGAGTCTCGGAGAGAGCTGGACCCTAGCAGAGTTGTACCTTTGCGACACAATAATAAAGAAATAACAGAAAGGGCACCAGTCTTTGGGGCCAGTGCATCTGTGAACGGAACTCCGCCCTTCAGTGTCAACTCGTCTCTTCTCTCTCTCTCTCCCAGTTCAAGTTCAATTCAGTTATTTGTAGTTTCTATTTGTGTGTTGCTATTAGTTCTCGCTTCAAGAGTCTAGGCATGTAGCAGTGGTATCAGAGCATGTAACATGTTGATTCATCGATTACTTTAACTTTCGGAATAGACACTACTGCTAATCCAAAAGCCTCACGGTACAACTCAAAATGAAAGAGAATCTGTAAGCTTCTCTTCCCCCATCCCCTTTGGATGGAGAGTGAAAAAGTACCCTTGACCAAATTACCAGTGGACCTAGCTCAACTTTGTGTTCTTTTCTTGTGCCCTGTGACATGTTGGTAGCCCCTTTAGCATGTCCATTGGCACCTCAATCTGAATCTTCGAAATTCTTTAATGAACTATCAGCTTATTCCCATGGTTCTACGGATCTCTCTAATGAACTATCAGCTAGTTCCCTTGGTTCTTCTTAGGAAGACATGTCACTGTTCCCCACAACCATAACATTGTTGTCTTTGAAGTACTCAGCACGCTGCTCTTTTGTCAATTTGGGTCCTATGGATTTCTTCTTGTGATTCTTCTTTTCCTTGGAAGACTCTTTCACTATTGAGGTCAACACTAACTGGTCCGTAGGATAGGTCAATGAGCCGGCATGCATACCAAAACCTTCCTTGACATGTCTCATGAGCCTCTAAATGGATTCTGGCTTTTGCCTCAGGCAGTACTGTCAAATCTCCGTTGGTAAAGCCACTCAATCCGGTCCTTTAGGGTGATCCTTCGAAACGAGGACACTAGCAAAAAGCTATCCAAAAACCGCTGACAATCCTCAACCAAAGTGTCTTCCTTTTTAATTCTCGGATGATGCCAAGCTGTGATGACATCTTCATATTCTTCCGTTAACCATGCAGAAGTGGAAAATTCTCTTCAATTTTATCCACTTCTTAGGTACTTCTCTATGCAATAGTAGAGTAGACCACCATGCATGTGCCTTGCGTTTCAAATAAGATGCCACCTTCCTACCATGAAGGATTCCAAGGAACAACCTCCCGAAAGGGCGATGTCAAATCGATGTATGTCTTCAAGGGCTCGATGTGTGTCCTTGAAGCATGAAAACGTGTCAAACTTAACTATTTGACCTCCATCCGTGAACTCCTTGGTCTTCTTTCTCTTTTTCTCACTGTCTGAGCTCTGAGAAAAGAACGAGATCTCCTCCTTTGAACTCCTAGATTGTTTTCTGTGTCTTCTCTGCTTCTTTCAGCTTCTTCTCATCCTCACTGGAACTAGAGGAAGATGAACTGCCCGAACTCTCTCAAGATGAAGAAAAACTTGGGCCTTTTGCCAAACAACCAAGCTTCTTGGATTTTTTAGCCACCTCGAAAGTTGATTTCTAGCCTAATTAACCGGGGAAATCTGCTGATTTGCTCTTCTTTCCAGAATGCTTTAGCCTTTAATCAAATGGTTTGTCTTCTTTTCAAGAGCTTCGTCAAACTCTATCTACGAGTACAGTTTCTGTTTTTCAGCACCCAGATTTGCTTTCTGCTTCGTTACCAACTTGAGAGGTGAATGGACTGCCTCTCGCCATCTAGAATGAACCTCGTCAAGCACGTAATTCTTTAGGTGATTCACATATTTTGGGTCCTTCGAGTACTTGATCAATCTTTTCATGCAGGTTTCAACCTACAGTTGACGTTCGTACCCCACCCTGTCGAGATTTCCTATCCAGAATTTGCCAAAATCTCCCAACTCCTCGGGAACAGGCTTACTCCTGTTGGTATCTCTGTTGGTTTCTCTGTTCCCCAACTGGAATTTAGCTTTTCTTAATATCACCGCACTAAAATAGTCGGAGGGTGTCATCTCTATCAGATTCTCCGCTAGAGCCCGTGTGGGCTGCAGAAAGGATCGGATTTTTTTTTTTAAAAGTCACAGACTGCATAATGTTTACCATAACCTGAACTTGCACTAGAAGTGTGGATGTACCACAATGTTTCTTTCATCAACAAACTCCCTTAAACTTTTTGAAAGACTTGGAAACTAAGCATGTGTAGATGAAAAAGTTTACCAACCTTTAAGTCATAGTCCTTGCGCTCTGCCCGATAACGAGCTGTAAATGTTGATTGGTCACTCAAGAAACGTTTAAAGAAATCTTCAGCTGTACACGGCAGCTTTGCCTGCAAGAATGAGCTGTTGAGGTCAATTTGGATGC
Organism: Adiantum capillus-veneris; assembly: GCF_014529385.1. Taxonomy (NCBI): domain Eukaryota; kingdom Viridiplantae; phylum Streptophyta; class Polypodiopsida; order Polypodiales; family Pteridaceae; genus Adiantum; species Adiantum capillus-veneris. The sequence goes on along the minus strand of NC_140955.1, from coordinate 30,309,360 downwards.
TACAAAATAGCTTCAAACCTATCTCCCTCATCCTTAACCCTTAAGCTGCATATAGATAAGACACACTCTCAAATAGCCTTTGTCAAGAAACTTACGATATTCAACCTCCTAAACTACATATAAGACATTTTGCTCAAATAACGGTTATGAAACCTAGCACTAAATCCACCTGCACGATGTCCACCAAAACCTCGTCCTTGATGAAGGGCTGTCCCTTCTCCTCATTATTTGACAGCTCATACTCTGCATTTAATGCAGCTAAAGCACTAGCGCTCTGTTTGAATGAACTGCTGTGAGCTCTAAGATCTGATTGTTGCCGTTCCTGATAAAAATCATTCAGCTTTCAGTTGCAACATATTTGAAAAAGAACAAGCAGGATAATTAAACATGTTTAAACAAAGCAATTTGTGCTGCAGGAGTTCAAACAAACAAGCTCAAGGATTATGGAGCTGTTTATAGGTGACCAATCTACATCTCTCATTGGTACATGCGGAATGCATAGTAGTACTACCTTTTAGGCAACATTGTATCATTCTGCGCTTACAGCATGGTCCTGCCTCTAAAAAGACAAACGATATTTTGAAGCTGACGCGCTCGCTGCTGCTGTAATCGCCCACCCTGCTTCCTCCTCGCGCTACCCACCCCTCAGCCCCCGCGCTACCCTGCCCACCCTCGTCTGCCCCCCACGCTGCCTCCCCCAACCCTCCCATTGCTGCCCGCTATCTCCCATTCTCCCGCTCCTGCCCCCACGCTTCCACCCCCTTTCCGCCTGCTGGCGCCTGCTATCCCCCAACCCTCCCATTACTGCCCCGCACTGCCGCTCACCCCCAGCCTGCCGTCCCTCAGCCCCGCCCCTCCCCTGGCCAGCGCTTAATCCTGCCAGTCCCTCCCCCCCCCCCCGCCCCCCAGGCCGCACTCTACTTCCTTTTCCGCCCGCCAGCCTATACTTTCCTGCTTGTCAGTCCACGACAGCACATTCGGCGTGCTTGGTCCAGCGGGAATTGCCCCTCGCGTCATCGTTTCCCCGCCTCTTCTCCACAGCAGCAGACACAGATGGAGGCTTAAGCTCCGCCACAGAGGAACTCCAATGAAGTCCCCTCGCCCGACCCCGTTGAGCCCACCATTTGACTTGCTCTTTCACCGACAGAGCAAGCGAGCTTAGCCGCAGAGGTTGAGCGCTTGCAGGCGACTTCTGTCATCTGCAAGATTCTCAACACCAGACCTAGCAGAGGAGAGCTCTGTGATCTTCTCCAAGCCCGCCTTCTCGCAGAGGTGGACAAGATCTTGGACGTTCAGTTCCTCGTACGAGGCTACTATCAGATCGATTTTGAGACCTCCGAGATGGTGTCCAAGGTCATCGCCATGAGCCCCTTGACCATCCGAGCAGTTCGAGCCCACTTTCCACAATGGAGACATGGTTTTGATCCCGCTTCAAATGTTCTAGTAGAGGACGCAGACCTTCCCATCTCCATCTCCTTTCCTGGTTTGCGGAGGGAGTACCTACCACTTTTGTCCAGGATAGGCTCAGCGATTGGGACTGTCCTGGAGACACCTCGCACGGCAGCCTTAGTAGCTGCCAAGGCGGTCGGCATTCCCTCAGTTCGCGTTCTGGTTAGGGACACCCACACTCTCCCGAAGGTCATCCTACTTCCTCGGGTGAGTGGGGGTTGGTTTAGAATGAGCGTGGAGTATTCGGGCCTCCCGAATCAGTGCTTCATTTGTTGACAGATGCCTCCTGCTCCCTTCACCTCTCCTCCTCGTCCCCCTACCTTTGTCGATCCCCCTCGCCCATCTTCTGCCCCCCCCCCCCCCCCCCTCCCGCTCGAGTCCCACAGTCGATCCAGGGGACAGGGCCATCCTCGGTTGCTAGGAGATCTTTGAGCAATGCCTTTGCCACGAGTCGCTTGGCGAGAGAGGAACAACCTTTCTTGTGACCCTCTCTCCTAGTACAGACGTCTCCCTTTGCAGCAGTCCCTCGTGGTCTGACGAGCTTTGACATTCGGCGCCGATGGGACTTCTTTGCCTACGACTTTACACGCTTTCTTGGCGACTCCTCATCAGACCTTGAGGGAGCCTACTTCAGGGTTCATGTTCTATTCCTTGCAGCTAGAGGGATAGAGGCCTTGGACTCAACGGTTGGCTTCTCTTTTCCCCTTTGCGGGAGGGACCAGACTAAGTGGACCTTCGAATCAGTGTTGGAGTGGCTACAGACAAAGGCCCTAGAGTTCTCTCATCACATGGGAGACCTAGGAGTTACAGACATGCTTCAGACTCTTTGGCCATTCGCCAAGTTTGCTGTGACCCCTCCAGATGCAGCAGGATGTACACACATTGTGGTTCACTTCTTTGTTGATACGTAATGCCCGCCATGCTATGTACACATTCGTGAGGACTCCTGGACAGAGGAGGTTCCTTTACGCACGGTTCGGTCTTCTTGGGCTTGGGACAAGCACTCTTTGCAGTCACACCTATCTAGAGGACGCTCGGATGCGGATTACTCCCCATCCAAGCCAGCCTCAAAGATAGCACGTTTAGCTGCTACGGCAGCATCTGTTCTCTCTCGCTTCCCATGAGGATCGTCTCATGGAACGTGCAGCGATTAGGTGGGCCCCAGTTTCAGCGTCAGAGGGGCCGACTGCGTTAGGAGCTTCAACGATGCCTTGTAAGAGGAGAGATTGACCTCCTTATGCTACACGAGCATCATCTGTGTGAGAGACGCATTAGACGTTGTGGTCAGCTTTTGCGTGGACGATATGATACTTTTTGATAAGCTGCTTTTGGACCTGGAAGCATCCAAGGTGGGGTATGTATGACTATTGCAGATTCTTTGCAACAGGCCATTGTGGACAGAGGGATTATTGTGCCAGGCAGGGCTCAGTGGATCACTATGCACGTTCAGGGTTGCCTTGTGGGCTTCCTGTACATCTATGCGCCCAATGTAGCGAGTGCACGAGCAGAGTTTTGGTCACAGATTGTTGAGTCTTTGCCGCAGGCAGAGCAGTGGTGCATAGGGGGTGACTTCAACATGTTGGAGGACCCCTCTAGGATTGGTGGTAGCCATACTACTCTGCATGGAGTTGAGCTGGCAGCTTGGGAAAGGTTTTGTATGACTGAGGGTTTCGGATGGGTGGCAGGATTCTAGCTTTGGGAGGCCTCCAGACAGCCTGGCCTTCTCTCGTTCGGCGGACCACAGAATGGGAGGAGTGAATCTATCGCGGATAGATCGCTTCTACACTAGTGACCACTTCTGTGACTTGGGAGGCACAGTTGGCATTCTGGCAAGGACTTCCTTCTCGGACCATGCACCAGTGATCCTCACAGTGAGACAGATAGGCAGAGGAGGGGGAGCACGATGCTTTGCATCCCTGAGAGGGTCTTGCTGGACTCTACACTCAAAGAGTGAGTGGAGGCTCTTTGAACAGAGAGCTTAGACATGCAAGATTCTCCTGTTGACAAAGTGGCCTCAGGACTAGCTTAGCTTAGTTGATTCTTTCTTCAAGAGTCTTTAGCTCGCCTAGCTGCAGCGAGAGAGGAGCAGCAGCATCTCCGACAGGGCGTTGCCTCCTTGTAGAGGATGCAGGAGCAGCATCTAGACAATCCTTCGTTGGAGGAGCAATTATTACAGCAGGCTCGCCAAGAGCTTGTTAGCACAGAGGAGCGGCACCATGAGTTTGCTTTCCATCGACAGGCATCTCAATGGACACAGGTAGTTGAGGAGGCCCGACGGGTCAGTTGCTTATGAGCCAAAGGACATGAGTGCAGTTGCAACTCACTTTTACCGTTAGTTACTGTCTACAGAGCCTCAGTCAGAGCGTCAGGATGCATGCAGAGAGCAGGTGTGGGCACAGATGCCTTGTCTTGTGACCAAGGAGATGCGTCAGAGACTTGAGCTGCCACTTCAGCTTGAGGAGTTGCACACGGCTCTTAGTGCACTCCCCCGTGGTAGTTGTCCAGGTGAGGATGGCTTGACTCCCAGTTTTTTCTTGGAGTACTGGGACTTGCTTGGCCCAGATCTCTGTAGTGCTTTTCAGTACATCTTGCACAGAGGAGAGATGCCTGACAGCATGAGTGAGGGTCTGATCTACCTCATTCCCAAGGAGGGTGGCTCCTTGGATGAGATTCGACAGTGGCGCCCCATCACCATCCTCAACACAGCCTACAAAATTCTTGCCAAGGCTCTGAGGTTGAGGATTCAACCACATCTAGAGAGCCTTATACATGGGACTCAGACAGGTTTTGTCAAGAAGCGTAGTATCCTTGACAACATCTTTAGTTTTTGGGAGGCCTCTGCCCTAACGCGGCTCCGTGGTGAGATCTAGTGATTCTTCTTCTCGATTTTGAGAAGGCCTACGATAGAGTTAACTGGGACTTTTTGGAGGGCACCTACGCAGGATGGGCTTCTCAGATGCTTCGATCAAAGGGGTGTCAGCTTTGTACAGATGGGCACACGGTCAGGTACTTTTGTCACGAGGGAGAGGTGATCGTTTCATGCTCACATGTTCGGTCAGACAGGGCTGCCCTCTTGCCCCCTTCCTCTTTCTGTTCTATGCTGAGGCGATGAGCAGGTTTTTGGTTTCGCAGCAGGTTGGTTTACGGGGCTTAGCACTCCCTATTCAGGGAGATGAGCTACTGGACGCTGAGTTTGCAGACGACTCAACCTTGTACTTGGATGGCCAAGAGGCCAACCTTCACAGGGTGAGCAGGCTCAAGAGACCTTTTGTTGTGCATCTGGTGCACTGACCAACTGGAGAAAGACAGTGGCTTTCTCGGTTGGTAGTGCTCCTATGCCCGACTGGATGCCAGGTCAGGGTTTCAGGTGGATTCCCCCAAGGACTACAATTCGGTACTTGGGCTGTCAGGTTGGTTTGGGCTTGTCTCCCGAGTAGCAAATTGCTCCCCTCCTCCGGAAGTTGTTACATTTGAGCTCCGCACGACTTTCTCTGGCAGGCAGAGTTGTAGTGGCCAACCAGGTGTTGTTGGCTACTATGAGGTACATCACTTCTTGCTGGATATTCTCGAGTTCTTGTATCAGCCAAGTAGAGAGGCTGACCAGGAACTTCCTTTGCTCGGGGCGTGACACTCAGATAGCCCGGGCCAAAGTGGCTTGGCAGTCATCACTCTTCCTTGTTCTAAGGGAGGGCTTGGGATCATAGACCTAGCACAGCAGAGCAAAGCCCTTCTTGGGAAGTTCATTGCAGAGGACTTCTTCCAGGTGAGGAGCCCGGGAAGGAGTTCTTGCTACAGCGGCTTCGTGCTAGGGTGCCTAAGGCTGGAGGCCCCTGGCGACCTTCGACTAGATGGATCTTCACCGAGATGCGCAGAGATGGCTTGAGAAGGAGACTGGAGGACCGCTTCGCTGTGAGTTTGCTTCGATCTTGGGAGCATTTGCGACGAGGCCTCGAGTGGCGTCAGCCTACTTCCACGGAGGAGTGCCTGAGACAGCCCTTTGTTTGGAACCCCATGGTTAGCACTCAGAGAGGCCACTTGGTTGGTAGGCCGCTTCTTGTTTCTTGGGGTCCCATGGCAGCGGGTCTAGCACGCTCTTTAGGTGACTGGTTACAGTTTTCAGGCTTATCAGAGGAGCTGCAGGGCTTTCAGCTATACAGGGCATGAGAGGGGTGCATAGCATGTGCCTGGACATCTCAGAGGCAATACTAGCTGAGTGGCTCACACCTCTCGAGCTAGCAGCGCCCAGATGGATGGGACCCTTTACGCACCGGAGGTTCACATCTCAGTTCGGGCTTGCTCAAAGAAAGTACCCTCCCTGTTTTTCGAGTTACACGGTGAGGGACGCTTACACCGAGTTGCAGTAGAGGCCCCACAGGTGGCAGAGTGCTGTTTCCAGAGGATCCGAGTGTTGGGCATCTGTGGGAGGACTTGTGTCATCGATCCTGACCCAGCAGCTCTTGAGACTGGACAAAGGAGACTGTGGGATTGGGAGAGCAGTCCACTGGCCCGAGTACAGTGGGATCTTGGAGAGTGGCTCGACCTGCTGCAGCACCTCATTGACAGGAGGAGGGTCTCACAACTGAGTTTTGGATAGCTTTTTGGGAGAGGTTGTGGGACTCCAGACAGCCGACGGGAGTCACTCTGTTCCAGTGGCTGGTTGCACACAGAGCTAAAGCAGTTGGGAGTAAGCTGGTACATAGTGGTCTCTCGGCAGCATGTGCAGCATGTGACCATCTTGTGGAGAGTTAGCGTCACTATCTTTGGGACTGTCCTCTGGCACAGCAGGTTTGGCTTCGTGTTCTTCGGCTGATGCCAGCTCTTTCCACTTCTCGGCAGTACACTTGGAAGGCAGCTGCTTGGTCCACTCTTACGGGCCCGGCACTTCAGTTTGAGCTATCTTCCACCAGCAGGATGATAGTGATGCAGGGGCGGCGACCTACACTCCACCCTACCACAGAGCTTACTCCACAAGAGTGGTGCAGTGAGAGAGAGGAGTGCTGGGAGCTCATCAATGGCCTCACACTCTAGTTCATCTGGAGGGCCCGCTACTTCCGCATCTTTGAGGCCACCCTGTACCACCTGCAGAGACTGTTCGTTATCTTTGGCTAGAGCTGATCCACAATCTCAGAGGACAGCTCGAGGGACTCCAGGGCAGCTCTGACCGCATGGGGGAGCGCAGAGAGGCTTTCCTTCGACTTTGGCATCCTGGGCCTTTTTTCACCATGGTCCAGGGTGTACTCAGATAGCACTACCGTCCACCTGTGTGGCTTTTCCCTCCTCCCATTTCTTGATTAAGCCTCATTGTACATATGCTGTTTTTTCATTGGGAGAGTCTCCCCATCATGGTTGTTGTAGCCCTCTCTTGAAGAGGTGGTTGTAGCCCTATGGGCAGTTTCATTAACTAATAGAAGGATCTTTTTCTTGGGGGAAAAAAAAAACTAATCGGTAGTCTATCCCTATATTTCTCAACACTCTTCTTTCCTTACACATAGGTGCAGGAAACTAAAACGTAGAAAAATGCAGACGTGATTAGGGTAGAGGGGGAGAAGAATGTTAACGTGAAAGGCGAAACGGGATACGAAATTATCCTAGTCACAAGGTACCCAAGGAATAGAGGCCCAGAACAGAGGAGCATCCGTTCCCTAATCGGGAACCCGTTCCCAATGTTCCCTTTTTTAGGGAACATTGTGCTCCATGCATTCTGGAAAGCATTCATTGTGGCAGCAGAAACAATGAACAACAACGGCCATCAAGGAGCAGGGGACATACACATAAGAGGATCCAAAAAAAGGCAGATCACTACTTTCTACAGAGGGACTACTCAGGATGGCCCACTACAGGTTACCCGGTCACACCCTCATTAGCACATCCTTCAGCCATCCAGCTTGCCGGCTCATAGCCCCGTAGAATGCGAGGATCTTCAAATAGAAGACGTGGTCTACATTTAGGCTACGGAACATCATTGAGCACCATCGTATGACAATATCCTAGTCACAAGGTACCTAAGGAATACGGGCACCAACAGACGAATATTGTTCCTGGTGCTCCGCTACCTTATAAAAAAGCTGCAGATCACTACTTTCTACAGAGGGACTACTCAGGATGGCCCACTACAAGTTACCCGGTCACACCCTCATTAGGGCATCCTTCTTGATCAAGCCATCCAGCTTGCCGGCTCATAGCCCCGTAGGATGCGAGGATCTTCAAATAGAAGACGAGGTCTACATTTAGGCTACGGAACATCATTGAGCGGCATCGTATGACAATATCCTAGTCACAAGGTACCTAAGGAATACGGGCACCAACAGACGAATATCTGTTCCCCGTGCTCCGCTCCCCTAATAAAAAAGCTGCCAAGAACTCACCGGTGAGAGGTTCTGGGACTCCAGACAGCCGAGACGAGTCACTTTGTTCCAATGGCTGGTCACACACAGAGCTACAGCAGATGGGAGCTAGCTTGTACATAGTGGTCTCTCGGCCACACGTGCAGCTTGTGACCATCTTGTGGAGAGTCAGCATCAATGTCTTTGGGACTGCCCTTTGGCATAGCAGGTGTGCCTTCGTGTTCTTTGGCTGATGCGTGCTCTTTCCATGTCTCGGTAGTACACTTGGGGGCAGCTGCTTGGTGCACTCTTACGGGCCCGGCACTTCAGTTTGAGCTGTCTTCCACCAGCAGGATGATGGTGATGCAGGGGCGGCGACCTACACTCCAGCCTCCCAACAGAGCTTACTCGACAGGACTGGTGCAGTGAGAGAGAGGAGTGCTAGGAGCTCATCAATGGCCTGAAACTCTGGTTCATCTGGAGGGCTCGCTGCTTCCGCATCTTTGAGCCTCGCCCTCTACCACCAGCAGAGACTGTTCGTGATCTTTAGCTAGAGCTGATCCACACTCTCAGAGGACAGCTTGAGGGACTCCAGGGCAGTGCTCCGACCGCATGCGGGAGCGCAGAGAGGCTTTCCTTCGACTTTGGCATCCAAGGTGTATGCTAACAACTATCCCTATATGTTGAAGCTTATGTAAGAAGCATGGATTCTAATTATAGAGTCTAATATGGGTTACATTGGGTAACTACATATGACAGAAACACCTATTAGGTGCATGTCCCTTCTGTGGCAATGAGGGCACACCTTAATACAGAAGCAATCTGGGCCTTTTTTCACCATGGTCAAGGGTGTACTCAAATGGCACTACCGTCCACCTATGTGGCTTTTCCCTCCTCCCATTTCTTGATTTAGTTAGCCTCATTGTACATATGCTGTTTTTTCATTGGAAGAGTCTCCCCATCATGGTTGTTGTAGCCCTCTCTTGAAGAGGTGGTTGTAGCCCTATGGGCAGTTTCAATAACTAATAGAAGGATCGTTTTCTTGGGAAAAAAGAAAAACTAATTGGTAGTCTATCCCTATATTTCTCAACACTCTTCTTTCCTTACACATAGGTGCATGAAACTAAAAAATAGAAAAATGCAGACGTGATTAGGGTAGAGGGGGAAAAGAATGTTAACATGAGAGGTGAAACGGGATACCGAACTGCGTATGACACTATCCTAGTCACAAGGTACCCAAGGAATAGAGGCCCGGAACGGAGGAGCATCCGTTCCCTAATCGGGAACCCGTTCCCAGTGTTCCCTTTTATAGGGAACGTTGTGCTCCATGCATTCATTGTGGTAGCAGAAACAATGAACAAGAACGGCCATCAAGGAGCAGGGGACATACACATAAGAGGATCCAAAGAGAGGCAGATCACTACTGTCTACAGAGGGACTACTCAGGATGGCCCACTACAGGTTACCCGGTCACACCCTCATTAGGGCATCCTTCTTGATCGAGCCATCCAGCTTGCCCGCTCATAGCGCCGAAGGATGCGAGGATCTACAAATAGAAGACGAGGTCTCCATTGAGGCTACGGAACATCATTGAGCGGCATCGTATGACAATATCCTAGTCACAAGATACCCAAGGAATACGGGCATAAACAAACGAATATCTGTTCCCAGTGCCCCGCTCCCTTATTTAGAGGACATTGTGGTCCCTGTATTCTGGAATGTGTTCATTGTGGCAGCAAAAACAATGTACAAGAACGGCCATTCCCCATATCACTTTCTCAAGGAACTCTCCCTTCTTATGTTCTCACAAGGGAATGTGTTCCCTACATACAGAAACACGTTCATTGTAGCTATGAAAACAGTGAACAAGTTCGTTGTCTTTCTACGCCTGCCGTCGCTCAAGTGAGGCAACTCTCTCTCTCTCTCTCTCTCTCTCTCTCTCTCTCTCTCTCTCTAACTCTGACTTTGTATCAGATCCACCACATTGTAACTTTCTGGTCTCATAGGTCACTTTGCCCTTTTGAAGACGTTAATATAACATTTCATTTCTCTCTCTCTCTCTCTCTCTCTCTCTCTCTCTCTCTCTCTCTCTCTCTCTCTCTCTCTCTCTCTCTCTCTCTCTCTCAGGCAGGCGGGTTAGGGTTTGCGCCACTCCCACAGCAGGCGGATTAGGGTTCCTGTGCGTGCCCAACCTGCTGTCTTGCGCGGAGGTCGTCAATTTGAGGGTGCAGAGAGCGTGCACTCGACAGAAGGCACACACACCAGGTTCGTCTCTCTCTCTCTCTCTCTCTCTCTCTCTCTCTCTCTCTCTCTCTCTCTCTCTCTCTCTCTCTCTCTCTCTCTCTCTCTCTCTCTCTCTCTCTCTCTCTCAAATGGCTACTGGTAACTGCATCCCCCGCTGCACCCCTGCCCTGCTCGCGCAACCCCGCAGCCCTGCGCTGCTCTGCCCTACGCTGCAACCTCGCGCCCGCCCTGCACCCGCTGCCTGCGCTGCACCCAGTGCCCACGCGCCCGCTGTCCTGCCCTGCTCGCGCGCTCTCGTACTCTCTCTCCCCCCCCCCCCACGCCCGCTGCACGCTGCCCTAACCCCCCCCCCCCCCCCCCCCCCCCCCCCCCCCCCCCCAACTTTCTACGCATAGCATGTCTTCCCCCCCTCTCCTACGCGGAGATTATCTCTTACCCCCCCTCTTTCCCATTCACGCGTAGGATGTCCATCCTCTACGCGTAGGAGTTGTTCTTTTTTTTTGACCCCGCCCCCACCACTTTTTAACATTAGGACTTTAGTATAACATTTCATTTCATTTCTACCCCCCCCCCCCCCCCCCCCCCCCCCCCCCTTCCTTCACTTTTGACGCTGGAAGACCGAGTGACGACCCAAGAGGAAGAGATCACGTCACTCAAGAAAGAACTCGCCGAACCCCGATCAAGAAACACACTGGAAGAGGGCGAACTGCAACCCTCAGTAATTGAACAAATCAACACGATCAAGGAACAAGTACGGGCCATCAAAGAGGGAGAAGAACACCACAAAGAAATGACGACTTCTTGGGTGGATGTTCTTACCAAAGCCCAACAGCAGGTAGACGAAGCCAAGAAATGGATCAAGGTGGCCAAGAAAGAAAAAGACAAGGAGATAACGCCCACGTCCACACCCAACAACATCATTAACCAGACATTAGAGGAGGAGCAGAGGAGAAGGGTGCGCGCTTCACATGTGAGAATTTGCGGTCTTAAAGACAAAGGCAATGTGGACGAAGAAGTAAAAGAACTCACAACCTTGATGGGGATTCATGAGCCGACACACACAAGGGCATGGAGAGTGGGCAACATAAAGAGAAATGGAGGCAGTGGAGAAACCTCAAAAGAAAGAGCACTCATCCTCCGTTTTCCCTCCATGGAAGCAAAGAAGTCATTCTTGAAGAAAAGACCAACTCTTAAAGAGACTGGAATATTTCTTGGGGACGATCTCACCCTCACGCAGATCGCTCATATGTAGGAAGTAATGCCGGAGATTAGAGCGGCAAGGGGAAAAGGCAAGATCGCTTTTTACCGAGACGGAAAAGTGGTAATACTTGAGCGACGCTCCACATGACGGTGCGAGACTTATGGGACCACACTCAAAGTAGCTGCCTGGAACTGCAATGGATCTATGCGTCTTGATGTGGGTGCTTTTGAGGATAGCTTTACTGGAAGAGACATCATCTTCTACTCTGAGACACACCAGGCCCCTGGGCAATCCATGCCTCACATCAGTGGATATAGGTGGGAGACAGCCTACAGACAGGAGACACGCTCAGAGCACAGAGGGCAGGGCTCGAGAGGAGTGGCAGTGTTATTTACAGAGGATCTGCAGCCACTGATACATATAGCCCGTAGGGACGAGCAGGCTAGGTCCATGTGGGTGAGACTGAAAGCAGAGACAGGCAGATACCTCTAGCTAGCTATTTGTTACTTTCCCCCGAGTACATCAGTTTATGCACCACCCAGAGGACAGTCCCCTTTCTCTATTTTGGATGATGACATATGGGAGTTCTCTAGGGACGGTGACATTATCATCCTCGGGGACTTCAATGCTAGGACTGCCCATCACCGGGCAACGTTTTATGATACTTCAGAGGAGATGCTAAGAGAGATAGATGTGGCAGAGACGGGCCTTTCCAGACTATCACACGATATGGAATATACTGAGTATGGGCGACACCTGATAGACATGGGCACTGCACATGGATTGGCCATCTTGAACGGCCTACAGAGATTTCTTGCTGCGGGAGGCTTTACATGCTTCCCACACAGACATGGAGCCAGCACGGTGGACTATGTCATGGCACAACCGAATCTCATCTCTAGTATCGAGGCTCTCACAGTTGGGCCCAGACCGGTCGGGGTGGCGGTGGATCATGCTCTGGTGTCAGTGACCGTCTCCTTCCATTTCAGTGCAGCACACAGGCCACGAGTAGCAATCCCTACTCGTACAAGGGAGACGGACTCTGTATACATGGACAGAATCTACAGACGCCTATGCACTGAGGACCCGGGGCGACCTATGGAGGAGCTAACTACTATACTGACAAAGACTTCAGAGGGAGGTGTTGTTGGGGGACGTCACTCACAGACAGTCAGATGGACTTCCGACGCCTGGTGCAACGGAAGAAGGCCTTTTTGGCTAGACTCGAGCAGGATCTATATCAGCTATTCTTGAGTCAAGATTCGCGTGAGGCGTGGCGGCTCTTTCATGAGCAGTCCCCCCCCCCCCTGCTATTTCCTCCACAGAGACCTGGGGTCAATACAAATCATCTTTGTACACAGTACCTAGACAGCCGCCCCTCCCCAACCCCCCCGACCCATGCCCACATACATGTGTCTTTTTCACTGTTGAGATGGTGAAGAAAGCCATTGACAGGATGAAGACTGGGAGAGCATATGAGGGCCTAGTAGCTGAGCATTTCATGCATGCCAAAGACCTACTAGCAGAGCTTCTAGCAGTTATGTTTAACGGGGCCATGTGTGAGGGCCTACCGGACACTTGGAGCCTATCTACAATCGTACCTATCTTCAAATCAGGAGATCCCATGGAGCCTGGGAATTATCGCACTATTATGATTGGGCACACACTGGCACGGTTGTATGCATCCATTCTTGAGCAACAGCTGAGTAGATGGGCAGAGAGGAAAGGAATACGTGCAACTTAGCAGGCAGGATTCAGGAGACGCTTCTCTACTCTTGACCATATCCTAACACTCAAGGCCATCATCGAGGAAGGCAGATCTCATGGGAGACGGATCTATTGTAGCTTTGTGGACTTCTGCAAAGCTTACGACACGGTACCCAGAGCTAGACTGGTGCGCAGATTACAGGAAATGGGAGTACCCACAGAACTCATTTGGGGGATCATGGCATTGTACAGATCAGTAGTAGGGCATGTACGCACCCCGGAGGGACTTTCTACACCGGTTCACTCCACTATTGGGGTGAAGCAGGGCTGCCCGCTCTCTCCCACTCTTTTCGGTATGTATGTGGATGAGATTTCTGACTACATTGACAGCGATGGGGATAAAGGTGCTCAGTTGGCAGGGACAAGGATTCCACTTTTGTTATATGCTGATGACATAGTGTTGATCTCCGAATCCCCATAACGAATGCAACGTCAATTGGATGCTCTGCATACGTTTGCCCACGAAAGTGGTTTGTCTGTCAACCTGGGTAAAACCAAGGTTATGGTGTTTAATACCACCCCACAGTGGATCAGGAGGTAAGCACCTACACTCACATACGGCAAGGAGACTGTGGAGTACACAGACGCTTACACACACCTTGGAGTGGTTTTTAGCGGACCTACATTCTCACTCAGAAGAGCAGCAGAAACCAGACTTACTAGAGCCCACGCAGCATTGGGTAGATTGGAGAGGATGTGTTCGCAGGTTCAGTTTCAGGAGCCGCGGACGAAGCTCTGGCTCTTTGACACCTTGGTGGCTTCAGCATTGCTCTATGGAACCGAGATATGGGGACCTTCACTGGATCACCACGAGAGGACGGGTCGCTCAGACGGATGGGGGAACATGGAGAAACCTCTCGTCTCTATGATCTCGCGGCTCATTAGAGCCAAGGCATCAGTACCACGGGCCATTATCCGATCAGAGCTAGCGGCCCCCCCACTTGTGGTGGAGGCGCTCACCAGATCAGTCTCCTTCATAAACCGCACATGGGCACTTCCTAGAGACAGATATGCTCGCATAGCACTTGAATCCTCTCGACAGTTAGCCATGCAAGGAGATACAACATGCTGGTATGGGGAGATGACATCATGGTTTCAAGCACATGGGTTCAGCATAGACCGGCTGCCACCGTTCCATTACTCATTGGATGCACCATCTCTCACCCTTACACAGTCAGAGATCACCAAGCTCATACGCCAAGACCTGACCCTGCTAGACACCAGAAGAACATGGATACAACCAGCACAGGAATTGGGCACGAAGATGGCTTTTTACAAAGACCACCTTCTCCACCTTACGGAAGATGGTTTTGTGGCGAGACCCAGATACATGGATACCCACTTGTCTCATGGGATACGATGTGCTATTGGCCAGTTACGCACATCTTCTCACCAGTTGCGGATTGAGACGGGGAGATACAGCGGAGTACCAGCAAAGGACAGGACATGCCCCTTGTGTAACATGGAACCTGAGACAGAGCTACACTATACATGTCGCTGCCCCGTCTATTACGAGATACGAGGCCACTTCCATTGCTTGTTCAGAGAAGGTTTTGGACCACTCTCAAGAGTCATGGGATACGAAGATCAGAGATGTCTAGGTTTGTTCTTGCTCGAGCTGCGCAGACACAGAGATAGCCTGATGAATGGCGAGGCTAGCCAGTCTCAAAGACGGATCACAGACTTCTTCAGAGCAGACACGGGACAGCCGCAAGAGCCACTCCCACAGCAGAGCTCCCCCTCGTCTCACACCACAGGCACACTGAATGACCGAGCGATTGAACTGGGGAAATCCAGGCACCCACGACTGCGAAGAACTACACAACATCGACGGAGGCTACGACAGAAAATTCCGAGCACGCTGGCTAGGCATGCACGACGCCCGGTTAGACTACTAACCATGGAGGAAATTGATGAGATTCGCCAACGACCGATGCTAGATCTCTTGTGATTCAGCTATCCCAACAAGCCGCCCATATTTTGCTTAGTCTTTTGCTTGGTTCACATCGATCAACTTAGGACCCCATAGTATATATCTTTGTTTTGTACTGTTGTTAGGTTATTTTGTTACTCTGACTATGTATCAGATCCACCACTTTGTAACTTTCGGGTCTCACTGTTACAGCAGGCCTAAGGGGCAGCGAAGGGGCTGCCTTTCTGTTTTCATTGGCTCCCGTGTGAGGTTCTGGTTTAGGGCTTCCTCGCGAATACAGCAGGGACAGCAGGTCAGGTAATCACAGAGAGCTCCATGGAGGCTTTGGCAAATTGTATGCACTTAGCCACCAGCTGACCCAGCAGGGGGCCGCGTGTTGTCTTTGATGCTCAAGCCATGAGACCTTCCCTCAGCGGAGGCCGCGTGCCATTTGATACTGTTCACAGGTGTAGGTAACGAAAGTGAACACAACAAGGGGCTGAGCCTCTAGGTCTTTGGTTGAACTCATTGAGCGCCCGCAGTGGGCTGTGGCTGTGAACATACCCGCATTGGGTTGTGGGTGTTCTATTGCAGTCGGCTCTCTCAGCTGTGTTTAGTGCGGCCGTCTTGTGATGGAGGTCATGAGCGCAAACCCAGCACTTCTCGAGAGCTCTAGCCCCTCCCCCTTGAGTGGTTTGCATGCAATGGCATCACCAACAATGAAGAAATCAACTTTTATGACTACCAGCAAGAGGTTAGCAAGCATGGAAAAGGAGATGAAGGCGTACAAGACAGAGATGGAAGAGTGGAAGATGGAGAAGGCGGTCTTTCTTAGTGGAAAATAAGTGAGGCCGAGCTTCGAACTGTGGAGAAAATGGAGAATCGGGCCGAAATTGAAGACCTCAAGAATCAGATTTCAACCCTCAAGAGAAACCTAGCCGAGGCAAGAGCCAATGGTGGACTAAAAGAGGGAGAAATCCAACCCTCAGTGATAGAAGAACCTAAGGTAATCAAAGAGCAAATGCAAGCCATTAAGGAAGAGGAGAAACAACAGGAAGCAAAAACGTCGTCATGGACAGATATGATTACCAAAACCCATAAAAATTATAAGGTGTGTTCAAATTGGGTTAAAAAATTTGGGGAAACTGGCCACTTAAAAAAAACTTGTGTCTTGGTTTTTTTTAATAAAGTTCAGCGCTGCTGGGTTAAATGCTTTTACACTGCTGTTGTTTTACGTAAAAAAAATACCAGCGATTTGGGAAATTTCAGCCAGCAATGAATTTTTTTATGCTTTTACGAAAGGGCAACCAGCAGCCAGCGAAGAGTTTTCGGCCAGCATGACGTTCCAGCAATTCAGCCAGCGCTTGAAGATGTAACGCTTGGAATTTTCAGCCCAGCACTCTGAATTTTCAGCAGCCAGCAGTGCAAAGAGGCAAGGCACTTTCAGTAGCCAGCCCTGGGAAAGAGGGGTGCGGGCAAAGAGGAAGTGTGATTGCCTGCAGGGTCAGTGCCTGTTCGCGTGAAGGGGTGCGAAACTCTTGGAAATGAAGGGGCACTTCCGCTCGAACCTCTTCATGAATGGTCACTACCACCGGTATGCCCGCACACACACATCTGCATCTCTGTCCTTTATGTATATAATTGGAACAGAATAACTTAAAGTTACCTCATACGCGTAGTCGAAGTGTACCATCTTTCCTCTGCGGCCATACAACACACGAGGTGAGTGTCGCGGGTAGGGTCGGCAACGGCGAGGCTAGGTAGACGCCAAGTCCAAAGGCCCAGGAAAAAATTTTGCTTTCATACCACTGTGAGGATTCTAAGTACTAATCCTCTATTAAGTATTTAAACTCATGATTAAGACTTAAGAAACTTGAACTGTACTCGAGACAAAACTTAGAAGACTCTTTGTTTGATTGATTGAATGTGTGATATAAGGGCTCCTTATATAGGAGACGAAGAGACATAAACGAAAAGACACGCCTCCTGGTGAAGAGACACGACTTTAGACATAAAGACACATCCTTTCGGCGAAGAGCTGCAACCATTGGGCGAAGAGTCGCACCCGTAGAGCGAAGGGGTGTGACCAGTCGTCGAAGGAGTGTGGCTTTTGGCGAAGAGACACGTCCTTTGGGTGAAGGGGTGTGACCATCCAAGCGCAGGGGTCCTCCTTGGCATGGCACTTCGCGTATCTGCAACTTGGAGTAGATGTATTGCTGTTAACATAGTCACAATCGTGACATTCTTCAAATGTTCCTCAACGAAGGCCCACAATGGAAGAAGGAGAAAGAGGACCTGCACGTAGAGATACAAGCACTTAAGGCGGGTTCACAAGCACTCAAAGAAGAGGTCTCAGCCCTCAAGCAAGAGCTTGCTGATAGAGCAAGCAACGGACTAAAGGAAGGTGAATTCCAACCCTCGATGATCGAGGAAATCAAGGTCATCAAGGAACAGGTACGGCAAAGACGTTTTCGTGGATGGATGTAATCACGAAGACACAGAAGAAGGCGTATGAGGCCGAGAAATGCATAGAAGTCGCTAAAAAAGGGAAAGGGAAAGAAACCACATCTATCCCGACTCCTACAATCATCAACATGACTTTAGAAGAAGAGCTGCGAAGGAAGACTAGAACTCTGCACATATGAATAACCAGTCTAAAAGAACGAAATCATGTGGAAGGGGAAGTCAAAGAGCTTCTCTGCATGATGGGTAGTGAGGCTACTCATACAAAGGCATGGCGGGTAGGGAAGAAGACACAAGGAAATTGGGAGACTTCAAAGGAAAGAGCTGTAATCATGCGCTTCCCGTCCACAGAGGCAAAGAAGGACTTTTTGAAGAAGCATCCTACACTAAAGAAAACGGGCATATTTCTTGATGAACTCTCAGACTCACACAACTTGCTCATATGAAAGAAGTTATGCCCGAGATAACGACAGCTCGAGAGAAGGGGAAAGTGGCCTTTTCCAGGGATGGACGAGTGGTTATTTTGGAGAAGCGCCCCACATGACGGTGCGAGACCTGTGGGACCGCACTCAGAGTGGCTACACGGAATTGTAACGGATCTTTGCGCCTTGATGTAGGGGCCTTTGAGGATATGTTCACAGGGAGAGACATCATTTTCTACTCTGAGACGCATGAGGCCCCGGGGCAATCCATACCCCATGTGAGCAGATACAGATGGGAGAGAACTTGCAAACAGGAGACTCAATCAGAGCACAGAGGACGAGGTTCAGGAGGAGTGGAAGTCTTATTTAGGGAGAAGCTACAATCTCTGATACATATAGCTCGGAGGGATGAGCATGCTAGGTACATGTGGGTGAGTCTGAAGGCAGAGACAGACAGATATCTCTACATCGCTATTTGCTATTTCCCTCCTAGTACTTCAGTATATACATCACCTAGAGGACAGTCCCCCTCCTCTATTTTGGATGATGGTATATGGGAGTTTTCCAGAGATGGCGACATTATTATCTTGGGGGATTTCAATGCTAGGACTACCCATCACCAGACAATAATTTATGATGCCTCAGAGAAGTTGATGCGAGAGCTTGATATTACAGAAATGGGCCTATCTAGATTATCACAGTTGAGGAGCACACTGAGTATGGCAGATACTTGATCGATATGGGGACTGCACATGGATTGGCCATTTTCAATGGCCTACAGAGATTCCTTGCAGAGTAGGTGGTTTTACATGCTTTCCACATCGGCATGGCGCTAAAACAATGGATTATGTTATGGCTCCGCCAGGACTCATTCCTTCCTTTCACGATTCCATGGTGGGAACTAGCCTAGTTGGGGTAGCAGTTGATCATGCTATCTTGTCTTTCACTCTATCGTTCAAGTTCAACACAGCTCCATTGGGAGAGGCCTCCACACGTACTCGGTATACCTTCACGAGGGAGACGGATCCCGTGTACACTGATGAGATATATAGGAAGCTACGCACTCAAGAGCCAGGACGACCACTAGATGAGCTCACCTAGATTCTGACAGAGACGCTCCACGATGCAGCACCAGAGGCATATCCCCACAGCCAGCCTACACACAGACGATATGGGAGCAAGCCTCAGATAGTTGGTATGATGAGGAGTGTAGAGAGACGAGGATCGATTACAGAGGGAGGTGCTCATGGATACTACTACACATAGACAGTCACGGATTATCTTTCGCCACCAAGTGCGACGAAAGAAGAGGGCTTACCAATTTCAACTAGAGCGTGATCTATATTAGTTGTTTATGAGTCGGGACTCTCGAGAGGCATGGAGGCTTTTCAATGAGCACTCTCCACCGCCAGCCATCACTTCCACAGAGACATGGGGGCAATATGCTACATCTCTCTATACAGCATCGGAGCAGCCACCTTTGCATGACCCTCCATAGGCATGCCCAGAAACATGTACTTTCTTTACTTCTGAGAGGGTAAGGAAAGCCATTGACAAGATGAAGACAAGAAGAGCACAGGATCATGATGGTCTAGTAGAAGAGCACTTTATCCATGCCCGAGATATGCTTGCAAAGCCTCTTTCTATGATGTTTAACAGAGCCATGTAAGAGGGTTTCCCTGAGACTTGGAGTATGTCTACTATTGTCCCTATCTTCAAGTCATGAGATCCTATGCTTCCTGGGAATTACCGAACCATCATGGTTGGTCACACTCTGGCTAGGCTATATGCATCAATTCTGCAGCATGAGTTCAGTGGATGGGCAGAGAGAGAGAGGGCATCCGAGGAGCAGGACACACAGGGTTCATGAGAGGCTTCTCAACCCTTGACCTGATTTTGACACTCATAGCCATTATTGAAGAGGGTAGACACCATGGCAGGAGGATATATTGTACCTTTGTGGATTTCCGCAAAGCCTTTGTTACAGTGCCACGAGCCAGACTCATACGCAGATTGCAAGACATGGGGGTGCCCATGGAGCCGATCTGGGGCATCTTAGCTTTATACAAGGCAGTGGTAGGACAGGTACGCACTATTGACCATTGGGGTGAAGCAGGATTGTCCCCTATCTCCGACTCTCTTTGGGGTATATGTAGATGAGTTTTCAGATTATGTACAGGCAAAGGGTGATAGAGATGCTCAGCTTGCAAGGACATGGACTCCGTTTCTATTATATGCTGATGATATTGTGCTGATCTCAGATTCTCAAGAGGGGATGCAACGTCATTTGGATGCATTGCAGGTATTTGCACGGGACAGTGGATTGTCTGTGAACCTTCGTGAGACGGTGTTTGACACCACGGCGCAGTGGGTAAGGAGGTCCGACACCACTTTTACATATGGTCGAGAGATTGTGGAGTATGCAGATACATACACTTATCTTGGGGCGTGTTTCAGTGGTCCGGTATTTTCCATAAAGTGTGCAACAGATACGCGATTGACCAGAGCCTATGCACAATTGGGGAGACTTGAGAGGATATGTTCGCACATTCAGTTCCACGAACCTCGGCCAAAGCTTTGGTTCTTTGACACTTTGGTCACTTTGGCCATGCTATACGGAGTGGAGATATGGGGCCCCTCAGTTGATCATCATAGCAGAGCTCGCAATACTGATGGATGGAGATGTATGGAAAATCCCTTGGTGTCTATGATTTCCCAGATGATTAGGGCCAAGGCCTCAGTACCACATGACATTAATTGGGTGGAGCTCGCTGCTCCTCCTTTGGTAGTGGAGGCACTCACTCGATCAATTTCATTTATGCATAGCACTTGGGCTCTCCCTAGAGACAGATATGTTGATTAGCACTAGAGTCTTTGCGACACCTAACATTGCAGGGAGATAGATCATGTTGGTATGCAGCGATGGCATCTTGGTTTCAGTTACATGGCTTTAGTATGGAGCGGCTACCCCCATTTCAGTACTCTCTAAATGCACCCTCCATCTCCCTCACTAGGGTAGAGATTACCAGGCTCATCAGTCAGGACTTGATTCAGTTGGATACAAAGAGAACATGGATACAACCTATACATGAGTTAGGTACAAAGATGACTTTCTATAGAAAGCATCTTCTCCAACTCACGGAGGATGGTTTTGTGATCAGACCAGGATACATGGACACTCATCTATCCCACGGGATACGATGTGCTATTGGTCAGATACGTACATCCTCACATCAGCTAGAGATCGAGAGAGGCAAATTTAGAGGAGTACCCGCTGAGTCCAGGATTTGTCAGGTGTGAGATAGAGCCAGAGATAGAGCTACATTACATATGTCACTGCCCGATATACTATGAGATACGAGGCCGCTTTCACTGTCTATTCAGAAAGGGTTTTGGGCCACTTTCTAGAGTCATGAGATACCTTGATCAAAGATGCCTCGGATCATACTTACTGGAGATACCCAAACACAGAGAGGACCTCTTGAAGAGGGGCACAATGAGAGCGATCCAGCAACAGCGGCAGATTACAGATTTCTTTCGATCACAGATAGACAGCATAACACCACCAGAGGCATACTGCTCGATCGGGTAATAGAGTTGGGTCGGTCCCATCGCCCACGGATGAGTGGGCCCTCTCGACTCGACATAGACTGAGACAGAGGATCCATACCATACTGGCGCGACATAGGAGCCGTCCTGACAGAGTGCCTACCTTGGAGGACATTGAATCTATATAGCCTTTTGGATACTGATGTATATGTATATGATGCCTCGACTGTCAAAGAGCTCCATTGTATCAGCTCACCCTTTGTATTCCCCTTGTATCAGCTTTCACCCCACCCCTACACACTATTTTCTTTTCAGTTCTTTGTACTTTTTGTACCCAGACCTGGTATTAGATTCACTTCATGTAACCTTTTGGTCTCATAGGTCATTTTGGCCTTTTGAAGACGTTAATATTACATTTCATATCTCTCTCTCTCTCTCTCTCTCTCTCTCTCTCTCTCTCTCTCTCTCTCTCAACTATGGACAAAGACAACTATCAAAGTCATTTGCATACATACAAGGCATTAATTCAAAAGAAGAGAAAAAGATGGGAAGTAACGCAACAACTTTTTCAAGTCCAAGAAAAGGCACATGCATATGGAAGATTTTGGAGAAACTTGAGGAGCAAGCGGGTTGAGAATTTTGGTAACTTGAGTCTTGTGGATACGTACACACATTGTAAACAATTATATGAGCAAGCAACTGCTGAAAAAATACCATTTTATGGTTCACCCCCATATATGCCCTCTTTTTTTTACTATTGAGGATGTATGCAGTGGGCTTGAAAAGTTGGCCACTTGCAAAGCGGGAGATCTTCAAGCTATCAAGCCATAGATGATCAAATGGACGGGACCCATGAGTGGATGTGTGATATGTTCAACCTTGTACTTCAACATGGTATGCCTTATGATTGGAGTACTGATTGTGTTAAGCCTTTGCATAAAAGAAGGGATGTAAAGAATGTAAACAACTACTAGACTATAATGATTGGGTCTCTTATGGCAAAGTTGTTTAGGTGCATAATGGAGATAAAATTGAGTGATTGGACTGAAGAGAATGACAAGCGTGCAAAGGGACAAGCGGGTTTTCGTCGATGCCATAACACCATTAATCATCTTGTCACTCTTCATGTTCTCATGGAGGAGAGTCGATTGAAAGGCAAGCGATTGTATTGTTGTTTTGTGGACTTTAAGAAAGCCTTTGATATGATTCCACGTAACAATTTGTGGAGAAGGATGGAAGAACTCCAAGTGTCAAGTGAGTTTATGCTTACGGTTTCTCGAATCTACGAGCAGGTGATTTGTCAATTGCGCATGGGAAGAGAAATTTCAAAAAAATTTGTAAGCACTATTGGGGTTAAACAAGGATGTCTGTTGTCACCAACTCTCTTTGGTCTATGCATCGATCAATTGGAACAAATGGTACTTGAGTTCATGCAAGAAGAAGGCATTAAAGAGGTCACTATTTGCAATGCGGTAATCATGCTTTTGTTGTATGCGGATGATGTAGTGCTTCTAGCACACACTTTAGAAGATGCACAAAAGCTTATGGTTGTCCTTGAGAACTTTTGCTTGCATAGTGGGCTGATTGTGAATGAGTCGAAAACAAAGGTTATGCTTGTGAAAACCAACCATTAGGAGAAGCCATGCATTGTGTACAGAAATGAGACACTTGAAGTTGTTGAGAGCTTTAAGTACCTTGGCCTTGAGGTTCCGTCCAATCACAAGTGGCATGAATGTGCTATGCGTCGTTTGAAAGCGGGAAAGAGAGCATATTATGCATTTGAGAACATGTGTAATGCGGAAAACATCAAGTGTTGGGTTCTCAAGAAGTATCTTTTTGATGCATTGATGACACCGTTTCTTCTTTATGGAGTTGAAGTGTGCGGCAGGAGCACGTCAAAGTCTACATGGAAAGAGTTTGAGAATGTCCAAAAGCGTTTTCTTACAAACTTTCTCCAAGTTAAGACACAAACACCATATATGCTCCTACATCTTGAGTCGAGATCTCTTCCAACTGAGGTTATAGGCATGGAAAGGGTTGTGGAGTAGATGATAAAGATGCTTCAAAACCCCTCACATCGACCTCCTCTAATTGTATGGGAAGCAAGCAAAAAAGTTCAAAAGACACATAAAAGCAAGATCTTGAGCACGGGATGGATGCAAGACATAAAGAAGTGGTTTGGAAGATGGGATGCATTATACTTGCTACATGATGCTTCAATTGACTCCCAATTGAGTGAAGCTTTTCTACAACGCCAATGTATTACGGCTTGGGAGAAATCCAATGGGTCACGCTTCATACATTACATCACCCATACTGCCCCCAACTACCAAACCATGTTCTTCGTTGTAGAGAAAACCCTACTCACACTTACATGCTTGAGCCTATCCACTTGTCAGCGATACGCACTATTGCAGCCATTCGGCTTAGCTCCCATTTCCTTCGATGCGAGATAGGGTGTTGGGGCAATGGAGAAGAGTCAAATCGACTGTGTACATTATGCTCACTACAAGTTCGAGAGTCTGAGTACCACAACCTACTAGAGTGCTCAGCTTTTGGTCACATCCGAACTTGCTTCTCTCACATTTTCAGCCATAACTTAGACCTACACACTTTCCTCTCCCAGCCACAGTGTGGGCTCTCCATTGCGACTCTCAGTACCAAAATTTTGGAGCATCGAGCGTCACTCATCAGCCATACACATACTACATCACATGTAACTTTGGTCCCATATGTCATATTTGACCTCCGAGGACGGTAATAAAATCTATCTATCTATCTGTGTGTGTGTGTGTGTGTGTGTGTGTGTGTGTGTACCTAGACCTGGTATTGATTCACCACATGTAACCTTTTGGTCTCGTAGGTCATTTTGGCCTTTTGGAGACGTTAATATTACATCTCATCTCCTCTCTCTCTCTCTCTCTCTCTCTCTCTCTCTCTCTCTCTCTCCTTGGATAACGAAAGAATATAAAGAAGATGTTATCACGATTTGGGATAATCTAACAAATAACTAAATAAGACACTTTGGATGACTTCTGCCATAGGTTATGGGAAACTTATTTGCTAATGTCCTCCTTTCGAATGATCACTTTGAAGGAACAAACTGAGTGGTTCTCTTGTGAATTGCCAAAAGAGATTCGACGGTTTTGTCTACAAGAGAAGCCTGACTCCATTGAGAGACTTATGAGACATGCCAAGCAAGGTTTTGGTGTATGCATGCCGGCTCATTGACCTATCCTGCAGACAAGCCAGTGTCTACCTCAACAAGGCAAAAGTCTTACAAGGAAAAGAAAGAACCAAGGGAACCGGATGATAGTTCATCAGAGGATTCCAAAGAAGTAAGGGAATCAGCTGATAGTGCAGCCAAGGGTTCCGAACAAACAAGGGAATGCGATGATGGTTCATCAGAGAATCCCGACGATTCGGATTGAGGTGCCAATGGACAAGGGAGGCTAGCGGGGCTACCAAGAGGACACAGGACACAAGAAAAGAACAAAAAGTTAAGCTAGGTCCATCAGATAGTTTGTTCAAGGGCACTTGTTGGTTCTTGATGCACAGTGGATGGAGGACAACAACATCGCAAATTTTCTTCAGTTTTAAGCTGTACCTTGAAGCTTTTGAATTATTAGTAGTGTCTATGCCAAAAGTTACCGATGAATCGACAGGTAGAATCTCGTGCAGTGTGGACTACACAAGAGAGGGGGCACTCCACTCCAATGTCGTAGATAGCCTAGATTGAATAAAGTCACTAGTTTTTCCTTGACATTTCAGGGATATTGGCAAGCTCACAGTATTTTGCGGAATGATTTTCTTAACATATGTACATTGAATTGAAAATTTCCTTGATTGAATTGATGACATGTGCGCTTTCATGTGTGAAACGAGTAGAAAAAGATGAAATGTCTACAGCAATTTGTCTGATGCGTGATTTGAACTTAGTGCATCTAGACATCTGTTAGAGATCAACGAGATCTAGATGTGATGGCTAAGTGAATGAGAATTGAATGTGATTCTAGAGCATCAAGATTTCTATTTGGATGAGACGATTGGATATTGTTGTGAGTGCATTAAGAGTTCCAGAATGATGATATGGTTGCACACGGACCTAGGTGCATCCAGAGTTCTCCACGGGATAAGATGGCTAGATTGAATAATTGAAACAAAATGTTTAGAGTAAACTGAGTGTGTTTTATGAACCGCATACTCTGTGAATGTACTATCTTGTGGGGATGGTCACGGCATAGTTTTCTTGAAATGTGACAAGAAAGGACATGAATCTAATAGTAACAACCAGATTTAGTAGATCAAGACATCCAAGAAAACATCAACGCAGTCTGGATGTCATTGCTAAATATATTACACGTTATCATGATTTGTATCTAAGACCCTCGACAAAAATGTGATTGATCAATGACAGATGTCTTTGTAGAAGTATTGGATTTGTGGTGTCTAGTGCATGAGTACAAAGAAGTGTTGGGAGCTGGCTAGCACATAGTGGTCTCTCGACAGCATGTGCAGCTTGCGGAAAGTAAGTGCCACTGTCTTCGGGACTGTTCTTTAGCACAGCACCTTTGGCTTCGTGTTCTTCGGCTGATGCCAGCTCTTTACACAACACAACAATACACTTGGGTGGCAGCTGCTTGGTCCACTCTCACGGGCCCGGCACTTCACTTTGAGCTATCCTCCACCAGCAAGATGATAGTGATGCACGGGGGTCGACCTACACTCCAGCCTGCAGAGCTTACTCCTCAGGAGTGGTGCAGTGAGCAAGAGGAGTGTTGGGAGCTCATCTACGGCCTGACACTCTGGTTCATCTGGCGGGCCCGCTGCTTCCACATCTTTGAGGCTCGCCATGTACCACCAGTAGAGACAGTTTGGGATCTTTGGCTAGAGCTGATCCATACTCTCAAAGGACAGTTCAAGAGACGTCAGGGCAGCTCCGACAGCATGCAGACGCGTAGAGAGGCTTTCCTTCGACTTTGGCGCCTTGGGCCTTTCTTCACCATGGTCCAGGGTGTGCTCAGATGGCACTACCGTCCACTTGTGTGGCTTTTCCCTCCTCCCATCTCTTGATTTAACCGCATTGTACATATGTTGTTTTTCCATTGAGAGTCTCCCCCTCAGGATTGTTGTAGCCCTCTCTTGTAGAGGTGATTGTAGCCCTATGGTCAGTTTCATTAACTAATAGAAGGATCTTTTTCTCGGGGGAAAAAAAAAGAGTGAGTGTCTATTCAAGAAAGATTATGTCCTTTGGCTGTTTTGCAAGCGTAATCGAGGGCTACAATTCTTTCAAGAGGGGGGAATGTCACAAGTGGGTGACGTGTCGTGCCAAAGTGGAAGGAACTAGCTGAGAAAACATGAAGATTTGAACCCATGAAGTATGGTTGAGAGGACCATAACTCTAACCCCTGTCAACTTGAAGATTATGACCGAGGGGCCTAAACCCTAAGAAAGAAAAATAAAGCAAAGCATAAGGGCTGGCTGAAAGCTCTACAAATTCCGGGTTGTTGTTGGCGTGGCAGAACTATACAGAATTCCATGTTTTGTCATGGCTGTAGATTTGGCAGTTTTACGCATGCTTTTGCTAGCAAATGCTTTCGGGTGCAAGAGCTTTTGAAATAGGTGCTTGTAGGGCTCCGTTTTTGGGCACCTCTTGTACTGTTTATAAGTGCCCTAGGGCCACTCTTTGAAGAGCATGTGGGCGCAAGGTCTCGGAGAGATTGGGCCCTCAGAGAGTTGTACCTTTGTGAAGCAATAATAAAGAAATACCGAAAGGGGCGCCAGTCTTTGGGATCTCTCTCTCTCTCTCTCTCTCTCTCTCTCTCTCTCTCTCTCTCTCTCTCTCTCTCTCTCTCTCTCTCTCTCTCTCTCTCTCTCTCTCTCACACACACACACGTGTCCGCGCACGCGCACGCGTGCAGATTTGTTTGTGTGTTGCTATTGATTTCTTGCTTGGAGTGTCCAAGCCATTCACAATCAAACAATTTCAATCAGCACCAAGACAAGTTCAAACATATCAATTCTATTTCAAACTAATTGAAAACAATATTGTCAAATAAAATTACAAAGCAAAAATCTAATCATTTTGGGTTTGTCTCGTCAGTCGGATCTAGATCGTAGCATCATTTTCCATGGTACCCTTGGATGGTGACCGGAAGAGCACCAATGAGTGATACAACCTTTTGAGTTTGTCCTGTGGCTAACTCGACATCAAGTTCTCCAGCAAACTCATCATACTCAAAGTCCCATCTGTTTGAGGAATTAGAGATGGATGAAATTCTTGGTGGCTCCTCAATGGAAGAAGATAAGAGCCTTGATGCCATTAATCTACCCATAAGCTCTGCATAATTCGTTGGACCCCTCAAGAGCGATGCCATAAATGTCACGAACAAGTCCCACCTCAATTTTAGCTTTCTTAGCACAAGGTTCCTCTAGAGGCTTGTCCCCTTTAATTGGACAGTTATAGAAGCTGTGTCCCATCTAAAAACATTCAAAGCATCAACCTTCTTGTTGTAAAATGTCCATTGGCGTTGTGTCAATCGAGGCCTTGCTGGTTGAATCGAGTTGTCAAGAGAATCCCGAGAATTTAGGGTTGTGGTTGGGGATTCCAGAGATTCGTTGGTTGATCTTTGTAACCGATCATAGCATGGTCCATAAGCTCTTGCATAGTAGAAGTTCCAACTTGTTTAGACAAACAATATTCTTGTAAAGGTGATCGTAGTCCAATGGTATAGCATTCCCACTGGTTCTCCAAGGTTATCACAAGGAACCTTTGGTTGTAGTCGTCTATGTTCTCTGTGGCAAAGCATTTCCACGTTACCCCAGTCTGCCACAAGCTGTACTTTAAATTCGGATGTCATGTGGCTCTGGGCAAAAAGATTCTTGAAAGCTTGCCAAGTCCTTGGAGCATGCGGCTTGGTAGCTATAGAGCTCCACCGTTGCATAGCAATACCTGTCAGGTGTAGCGGAAGTGTTTTAGGATTTAGCTTGGATCTAGTACTTCGTGCAAACACAAGGGGTAATTTACTTCACTTGCAAGAACTGACTGAGCTAAATGAAAGAGAGAGACACGAGAGAGAGAGAGAGAGAGAGAGAGAGAGAGAGAGAGAGAGAGAGAGAGAGAGAGAGAGAGAGAAGAGACAACACCGAATGTCGGGTCCCAAACCCTCAAGGACCCCCTTACTCTGTTGCCAAAGAAAGTACTTTCTGTATTTTTGCACAATGTTGATACAATGATGCTAAATGCTGAGATGTTGATGGTAGTGGCTACTGATGCTATTGATGTTGGGTGCTATTTAGATACTTAAGGGTACTGCCGGTACTCATGGGTATTAAGGTATTGCGGGTACTGATCGATATTGATGGGTGTTGCGCGATACTGCGGTACTGCTGGGTACTGACTATCCCTATGTTTAGCTAGGCAGGAGCCAAGCCATAACACAAGGGATGCTAGATGTTGGGGTATTGTGTCAACGACCATGACGACGACGACGAGGCTATGGCTGAATGCTCAAAATGCTAGCAGTGTCGATGGCTCGGATTTGCAACCATGATGAGGCTAAGGGCTGAATGCTGAGGCGATCATGGACTGAAAACGCTGGCTGTTCTGGGCTGAAAACGCTGACGAGAGGAGGCTGAAAAAACTGAGGTGCAAAGGAGCAGGACGTGCATGCCCAGGCCGGTCATAGTTGCATACCCTCTCTTGCACAGTACCGCATTTCAGCACATAGGCAATTTACCATGTGTGAACCGCCTCTTACACCATTTATTTATTAAATGATCCTTGGCATTCCAAATGGTTGGCTGGCCTTTTTGCTGCTTGACCTAGCCTTTTCCACCTATAAAGGGGCAGAGGCTCGCAAAGTGCCACGCTAGGTCCTAAGCTAATGACTCTGGTAGACTGTAGCAGAAGCATGTTCATGTAGCGCAAGTAAACTGTGCACATGACAATATCTTTCATGCCCGAGAGATCTTTGATTCTTCCCAGTAGTTCCCTAGGGCATAGATTTTGTCAAATTGCTGCAATAACTGTAAAGCTTTCTTTCTATCTTTCACACCTAAAAGGTGGAAAATTTTACTATAGAAACCCCCATCCTTGATATCCTCGGGCTGATGTGGTGCAAAGCCAAGATAAGGGTAGTAGGGGTAGGCATAAGCACTCCAACCATTGTATCCACGTGAAGGTGGGGGAGGTGGTGGCAACAACGGTGGTGGAGGCAGTCGCACAGGGTTAGCATCAGATGGTTGCACCATGCTTCTAAAAACTCCCCCAATCGAAATAGAGGATTAAGTAGGTGGTAGATTAGAGGCCCTTGTGCTTCGTAATGCGGCAGGTGGAGGAGGAGCCGCCTGAGGCAACAGAGGAGGCAACATGTAGTTCTAACAATGTTGAAATTTGAAAACTCTACAGAATCAACAGGTTTTGCTGAGAATGTCGCAAAGTTCAATGAGGAGGAATTGCAGGCACTTTGTATAATCCAAAAACACCATCTTGCCAACCTCTTCTTTGGAGGACCGCTGCTTTTAGAAAAGCACATGATTGAAGCTCTGATACCACTGAAACGAGACGGCACCACGTGCCAACTGAAATGAATACACTAAACAGACTTTTAGTACTTCAAAATGATTGAACTTAAAGACAAAGAGAATCCACTAGAGACCCTGAGTGGCGTAGTTCCACTCCTAGACTACAATGGCCCAAAACTTTGGCACCCCTTTTGGTATTCTTTCTATTGCTCCAACAAGGTACAACTCTATGGCTCTGCTCTGCATCTCCTGCAAGTAGAGTGTTGTCAAAGAAAGAGCCCATAGGGCTCATTTAAAGGCCCCATGCCTCACCAAAAGCAGTTACATGAAAAGCAATAGGTCCAAAATATTGCGCCCATAGGTTGTAGCGCAAAATGCAGATACATGATGTCCGCAAAAAATCCGGGATGGTCCGTACAGAATGCTACATCAGCATTCTTTATGCAAATTGTCATCTGGGATCTTTTTAGGGTTTTAGGCCCCTCAGCCAATGCTCTGTAAGTTGGTTGGATTGGGATTTTTAATCCTAACCCCTTTTTGTCTTTAGGCCACTCAGTAGGTCTGTGTAAGTTGCCAAATCTTCTTCTTTTGTTAGGGTTTAGACCCCTCAGCTGGGATTTGCAAGTTGGCCAGCTCCTCGGGGCATTGCCATGTCATCAGCTCGTGACACACACGCACACACCCCGAAGCAAGAAAGCATGCAAAACCACAAAAAATCAAGAGAAAAAGCAGAAAGTCAATTTCTCACAAAGATAAAAGATATCCCAGTAGATGATCTCAGGAAATCAAATCTCGGAGCAGCTTTCTGATCCATCTTTAGCACCATAAAGACTCACACACACATCTCAATGTAGTGCTCTGATGCTTGCAAGAGTCATCGCAGGATCTGACATGGCATCCCGTAAATTACATTGCAAATCGCAGAAGTGCCAATGTAGTTGCGAAAGAGCCGTTGGGCGCTGATTTAGCCTCAGGTGCTCTTGGGCCTAGCGCCAGCTTCCACTAAGAGCCTTAATAAGTAGCCTTGGGGGTCGTCTCTTAGACATCAGCGCATGGTTGCACAATTGTAGAGAAACTCCCCGAGAGTTGCGCTCTCTCATTGCTAATATAAAATAAAGCATAGCTTTTTCATACGGCATATGCATATAGTACGGCACTACAAGAGAAGTACGGTTCCCCCCCCCCCCCCCCCCCTCCCAACATACCATGTCATATCATAACGCATGCTAGAAAAACACACAAAAAAACATCAAATCGTATAAGAATGGATCACAAGAAATACTACTGACTAACCAGTGATACTAAATGGCATGAAAGAGAGCAAATCTTTACAACACATGATCAACAGTAAAGACGCAAGACACCGTACTCCATAGAGTCTAGACTCTCGAGACTGAGACCGGAATCGTGGACAGAGTCGTATCCCATAGATATTACAGATGAGAAAGTCAATGACCAGAAAACTAAAGCTATGTCATGACACATAAGAAAAACCATAAGTAGGCGAAGCATAATCTGCAATGTTGCATAAGCTACAATGAGAAAACCAAAAAGGTAGACATGCTTCCAAGCATAAGCTACGATGCTCGTTGAAAAAAAGATTAAGTGCATCTAAAGCTCTAGTTGTCCTCGTAGCTCTCATCATGTGAGTCCCCACCCTCATCTGCAAACCACAACTATTCATCATCTTCGTCATCGAACTCCAAAGCCTCAGCAGCAACCAACCATGACGTCCCAACATGATTGAAGGATGGGTGACAACTTGTAAAAGGGGCATGGATTGCAACAAGCTCCAGAGTATCATCAGACTCAACAATGGCCTCTTGCAATTTGTGCAAGGCAAGCAACCGCTCCTCATACTTTTTATTGTTAAGCATCTCCAAGGTGTCACCAGCATGTGACTACTATCTATCCTTTTTGTTGATTTCTTTCTTATTATTTATTTATTTTCACTTTTTGGAAACACCCCTCTAGAAATCTAACTGCCCTGCATTGCATAGCTAGTGTGGAACTGTTCAGATGGAGTCCAGGCCTGAGGGCAAGAGAGCACTAAGGTTGGACAAGGACTATGGTTAGCCAACGTGGGGTCATTGACTAGCCAAAGTGGAATCCTTTGCTACATAGGCTACATTTCAATTCTTGGTGTGGCTCTAGTGTACAAAGAGGGTCAGATGACCTAGAAAGATACAATGGCAACATCTCCTAAAATTTAGGAAACTGCTATTTTGGACCTGAAAATGTGTTCGCGTCATTAGCCCTAGAATGACAAGAGGAACATTTTATTGCTCTGCTGCCAAGTCAACTGACGCACCAGTTGAGATATTTTTAGCCAAGTTGGCCAAAATCGAAAACTGTGCGAGGTGTCACTTTGTGAGCACTTCTGCCACTTTGAGGGGAGTCTACAAGAGGAAGGGGGCGCCATTTTCAGTTGTAGGTGGATTGCAACAGGTTGCAAGAGCTATGGAGTGCTTCCTTTCCCTCTTATGTACAGTGCGGTGCCAGGAGTGATGCCCTACACGCTACGCACTGCTCTCTCTCCCCCTTATGAGCAGTATGTTATGCCCCTCTAGTGGGCTTTTCATTTGACCAATGTACAGTTATGTGGGTTCATGCGCGATTGCCGAGGCAAGAGCCTCTCGCACAGGTACTGGATTAGCTAGCGGCTAATTCCCCGCAGGTACAGGTGAATTCGGAGAGGTTTCACGTGCGAAATCCCGTCCGATTCAAAGGGCAAGTAGCCCTACAGGTGCGGGAGCTCGAGGACTTGCTACAGATGCGACCGGCGAGCGAAACGGAGCCCGAAACAGTGAATTACAGCCTGCTGTGTATTTTTACAGGTTTAGGGTTTCGGCCCTAAACGGACCCTAATACCCCCAGGAGGTTTGGGGGACCGCTGTACAGGTGATCTGGCGCATTTTCGGGGCAGAAAACAGAGAATTCAGCATGCTGCAGATTCTCGCCAGGTTTTGCAAAGTGTCCGTATGCGTCGGGAAAGTCATCTAATGCGTGGGGATACTAACTTTGAAGGGTCCTAGTACAGTTATGCTGCCAAAATCAAGCCAGAACATATGAAATGCAGCCCAGATTGTGCGGGGCAGCTTGTAGGGAACCACAGCTTTTATTCCCTCTTTTAAAGAATAAAGAAATACCGATAGGCGCGCCTATTTAGGGGCCAATTTGGTGTCGGTCTTT
The DNA here is from genome assembly GCF_014529385.1 of Adiantum capillus-veneris. Classification (NCBI taxonomy): domain Eukaryota; kingdom Viridiplantae; phylum Streptophyta; class Polypodiopsida; order Polypodiales; family Pteridaceae; genus Adiantum; species Adiantum capillus-veneris. The sequence continues at coordinate 30,276,312 of NC_140955.1, read as the reverse complement.
TCATACAGGTGCAATCTAGCAACCTGTATCCCTTTCCCCTTTGTTATGTCTTGAAAGTACAGGTAAAGTGGGCGACAAATTAAATGGGTGAAAGCAAATAAAGTTTAAGTCTAAGGTTTACCGCCCTTTTTGGATTAAACAGGCCGGTTACACAAAGTGACCTCCGTTCTCTCATATCCTCTCTCTTTGATGTAGGAGATTAGCCTCAAGTTTGTGTGTATATAGATAAGCTTCTCCATGTAAGAAGAGAGAAGCCTATTTTTGTGCTTTGTAAGATTAGAGAAAATGTGCTCCAATTCCTTCCTTTCACATGGAGAGATGCATGTACGTTGGGATAGCACTCTAGAGCTTGTAGCTGTCACAGTCGACGATGCGGAAGCGTGAAGACCAAGAGGAGAATGCGAGAGAGAGAGAGAGAGAGAGAGAGAGAGAGAGAGATGAAATGAAATGATATATTAACGTCTACAAAAGGCCAAAATGACCTATGAGAGAGAGAGAGAGAGAGAGAGAGAGAGAGAGAGTGTCTGAACCAACGAACGTTGGAAATGATGCATAATACAATGGGGGCTCTAGGTTGTACATATACCCACCTCAGTAAATTGCCCTACCCAGACTTTGACAAATAACTGAAATAAATACCTCAAAGCCAAAATAAATATTGGGATCACATGGGGCAAGTTCAGTTGAGATGCCATAAAGACCAACGGGAGAATGCATGAGAGAGAGAGAGAGAGAAAGAGAGAGAGAGAGAGAGAGTCTCTCTTGAACGAACCAACCTTGACAATGAATAACCGATGCATAATACAATGGGGGCCATGGGTTGTATATATACTCACCTCAGTAAATTGTCCTACCCAAACTTTGACAAATAAGTGAAATAAATACCTAAAAGCCAAAATAAATATTGGGATACATTGGGCAATTCACTTGAGATGCCATAACTTTAACACCCTCCCTGCAGCTCATAGTGGACATGAATAGTGAGACCACGTTGATGAACAAGCTATCTTGGACGCCCCAATAGTTGATCAGTCTATTGGATACACCTCGTTTATGCTACCTCAACTTTTTTCCTTAGAAGAGTGTCATCTCGAGCATCGGTTGCTTTTAGAAAATTGAATAGTAGACCACACTACGTCCACTGTGAACACATCACGTCCAAATACTCCTAGATAATGAACTTTGAAACACATTTTATCCATAATCTGGCCAACAACAATGGATTGGTGCACTCATCCATACTGTTTTAGATACATCGTAATGGTTCCCTACCAGCTACATATGCCTTAAACTCCGACCTTGGGTTTTCAAACACCGATAACTTGAACACCAACAGATTTCTAATAACCTTTAACTTGGCTAGTTGTGAGTTTTAGCTCGCTGCTGCTGTTGCGCTACCCACTCGCCATCGCAACCTCCCCCTGCCCCTCCCCCCCCTGCCCTCACGCGCCACCGCTGCCCATTCCCCCCTGCCCTCGCCGCCCGCACCTGCTGCGCGTACGCCAGCGCGCTGCCCAGCCTGCCCGCAACCCTATGCCCGCCCTGCTCACCTGCTCGCCAGCTTTCCCCCACTCCCGCCTGCCGCCCCGTTTTCTGCCTCAGCCCCCCAGCCCCGCCTCCCAATCCTACCTCACGACGGCCATCCTGCTTGTCGGGCCTCGCCAGTACCAGTGACGGGTTCGGTCCTGCAAAAGCTTCGTTTTTCGACTACGTTTCTCCGCCCCTCCCCTACAGCAGCAGACACAAATGGAGGCTCCAGCTTCGCCACAGAGGGACTCTGATCAAGCCCCCTCGCCCGACCCCGCTGAGCCCACCATTCGACTTGCTCTCTCGCCTACAGAGCAAGCGAGCCTTGCCGCAGAGGTAGAGAGATTGTAGGCGACTTCGGTCATCTGCAAGGTTCTCGGCACTCGACCTAGCAGAGGAGGGCTGCGAGACCTTCTCCAGCCTGCCTTCTCTCAGAGGTGGGCAAGATCTTGGATGTCCAGATTCTCGGACGGGGGTACTACCAGATTGAGTTCGAGACTTCCGAGATGGCTTCCAAGGTCATTGCTATGAGTCCACTGGCCATCCGAGCATCACGCGCCCACTTTCGACAGTGGCGACATGGTTTTGACCCGACTTCGGATGTGCTAGTAGAGGAGGCAGACATCCCCATCTCAATCTGCTTTCCGGGTTTACGGAGGGAGTACCTTCCACTTCTCTCCAGGATTGGCTCCGCCATCGGGACAGTCCTGGAGACACCTCGTACGGCAGCATCAGTAGCTGCCAAGGCAGCTGGCATCCCTTCAGTTCGAGTTTTGGTCAGAGATACCCACACGCTCCCGAAGGTCATCCTTTTGCCTCGGGTGAGTGGGGGTTGGTTTCGACAGAGTGTGGAGTACTCGGGTCTCCCGAACCAGTGCTTCATTTGCAGACAGATGGGCCACCTAGCGAAGGCCTGTCCACGGAGGAGACCACGACCCGCACCCCAGTCTCAACCCCAACCTGCCAAGGCTGAGCCGCAGCCACAGCCAACGACACAGAGCACAGATTCAGCGCCACCCTCCGAGCCTGGGGCTCCAACGGAGGAGGGGTGGCAGCAGGCCCGTGGCCGTCGACGCCAGGGGCCACAGCGTCAGCCTGGCACTCAGAGTGGCCCCCAGGTGCCTACTCAGCAGCAGTGGGTTCCCACAGGGAACCGCTTTGGGCCTCTTGAGCAGGAGGAGCCTCCTTCGCCGGCCTCCACCTCCGCTTCACCCTCGCCAGCCGCTCCGCCTTCCGATCTCCCCTCCTCCTCCTCATGCCCTCCCCCGCCCTCTGCTACCGCTCACCCCCCACCTCGCCCCCCCCCATGTCTCTGCCGCCCCACCCCGCTTCTCCTCTCCCCCGCCCCTTCTCCCCCTCCTCCTGCTTCAGTACCTCAATCGGCTCAGGAGACTGGACCCTCGCCGACGGCTAGGAGATCTCTTGGCAGCGCCTTTGCCACGAGTCGCCTAGCGAGAGAGGGTCAGCCCTTCATGCGGCCCCCTCTGCAGATTCAGACATCTTCTCTTGCAGCTATCCCGCGTGGTTTGACGAGCATTGACCTCCGACGCCGCTGGGATTTCTTCGATTACAGGTTTACTCGTTTTCTTGGCGACTCCGCAGCAGACCACGAGGCAGCCTGCTTCAGAGTCCACGCTTTGTTGCTCGCCGCTAGGGGGACAGAGGCCTTAGACTCAGCAGTTGGTTTCTCCTTCCCCCTCTGTGGCAGGACTGAGACAGAGTGGTCCCTCGACTCAGTGGTGGGATGGTTGCATACACAGGTTCTCGAGTTCTCTCACCACATGGGAGAACTTGGCGTTACAGATTTGCTGCAGACGTTGTGGCCACTGCCCAAGTTTGCGGTGACACCCCCAGACTCAGCAGGATGTAGACACATTGTGGTGTACTTTTTTGCTGATACGCAGTGTTTGCCTTGCTATGTATTCATTCATGAGGACTCCTGGACAGAGGAGGTTGCTTTACGCACGGCTCGCTCTGCTTGGGCTTGGACCAGGCACTCACTGCAGTCTCGCCTATCTAGAGGACGCTCGGATGCGGATTACTCCCCATCCAAGCCTGCTTCGAAGATAGCTCGTCTTGCTGCTGCGGCAACATCTGTTCTCTCTCGCTCCCCATGAGGATCGTCTCGTGGAACGTGCAGGGACTAGGTGGGCCCCAGTTTCAGCGACAGCGGGGCCGATTGCGTCAGGAGCTTCAACGTTGCCTTGTGGGAGGAGAGATTGATCTCCTTATGCTTCAGGAGCACCATTTGTCTGAGAGCCGCATTCGGCGATGTGGTCAGATTTTGCGTGGACGCTATGATACCTTTTGGTCAGCTGCTTTTGGACCTGGAGGCATCCAGGGTGGGGTATGTATGACTATTGCGGACTCACTATAGCAGGCCATTGTGGGCAGAGGGATTATTGTACCAGGCAGGGCTCAGTGGATTACTATGCAGGTTCAGGGTAGCCTTGTGGGTTTCCTGAACATCTATGCGCCCAATGTGGCGAGTGCTCGTGCAGAGTTTTGGTCACAGATTGTTGAGTCTTTGCCACAGGTTGACCAGTGGTGTGTAGGAGGGGACTTCAACATGTTGGAGGACCCTTCTGACAGGATCGGAGGCAGCCATGCTACTGTGCATGGAGTCGAGTTAGCAGCTTGGGAGAGGTTTTGTATGACGCTGAGGGTCTCGGATACATGGCAGCATTCTGGCTTTGTGAGGCCTCCAGAGAGTCTTGCCTTCTCTAGATCGGACCGCAGAGTGGGAGGAGTGAATCTATCGCGCATAGATCGCTTCTACACTAGTGACCACTTCAGAGACTTGGGGGGATCAATGGGCATCCTGGCAAGGACATCCTTCTCGGACCATGCACCAGTGATTCTCACAGTGGCAAATAGGCAGAGGAGTGGGAGCACGATGCTTCGCATCCCAGAGCGGGTCTTGTTGGACTCAGCACTCAGAGAGAGGGTCGAGGCTCTATGGACAGAGGGCATGGACAGCCAGGCTCCACCTGCAGACAGAGTGGCCTCAGGCCTAGCTCAGCTTAGCCACTTCTTTCTCCAGGAGTCTCTGGCTCGACGGGCTGCAGCGAGAGACGAGGAGCAACGTCTCACACGAGGCATTGCTTCACTACAGAGGATGCAGGAGCAGCATCCAGACAGTCCATGGTTGGAGGAGCAGTTACAGCAGGCTCGACAGGAGCTTGCTTGCACAGAGGAGAGGCGCCATAAGTTTGCCTTTCATCGACAGGCATCTCAGTGGACTCAGGTGGGTGACAGGGTGACAGGTGGTTTTTTTGAGACTGTGGGACCTCGGCACTCGCATGCCAAGGTCAATCAGTTGAGGAGACCCGATGGGTCAGTTGTTTGTGAGCCTGAGGATATGCGTGCAGTCGCTACTGACTTTTACCGTGAGCTACTGTCGGATGAGCCCGAGTCAGAGAGACAAGATGTATGCAGGGAGCAGGTTTGGGCACAGATGCCCTGTCTTGTGACTCAGGAGATGCGGCAGAGGCTTGAGTTACCTCTTCAGCTTGAGGAGCTGCACACGGCTCTTAGGGCCCTCCCTCGTGGTAGCTGTCCAGGTGAGGATGGGCTGACTCCCAGCTTCTTCTTGGAGTACTGGGACCTGCTTGGCCCAGATCTTTGTAGTGCCTTTCAGTACATTCTGCACACAGGAGTGATGCCGGATAGCATGAGTGAGGGCCTGATTTACCTCATTCCAAAGGAGGGTGGCTCCTTGGATGAGATTCGACAGTGGCGCCCCATCACCATTCTCAACTCAGCCTACAAAATTCTTGCCAAGGCTCGGAGTTTGAGGATTCAGTCACTTTTGGAGAGCCTTATACATGGGACTCAGACAGGTTTTGTCAAGGAACGCAGTATCCTTGACAACATCTTCACTTTTTGGGAGGCTTCTGCCCTTGCACGGCTCCGTGGGGAGGACCTTGTGATTCTTCTTCTCGATTTTGAGAAGGCATACGACAGAGTCGACTGGGACTTTCTAGAGGGCACGCTACGCAGGATGGGCTTCTCAGAGGCTTGGATCAGAGGGGTGTCAGCTTTGTACAGACAGGCTCACAGTCAGGTGCTTTTGGCAGGAGGTAGAGGTGAGCGCTTCATGCTCACACGATCGGTCAGACAGGGTTGTCCTCTTACCCCCTTTCTCTTTCTGTTCTATGCGGAGGCGATGAGCAGATTTTTGGTGTCACAGCAGGTTGGTTTGAGGGGTTTAGCACTCCCTCTACGGGGAGATGAGCTTCTGGACGCTGAGTTTGCCGACGACTCAACCTTGTACTTAGAGGGCCAGGAGGCCAATTTACACAGATGTGGGCAGGCTTTGGAGACCTTCTGCTGTGCATCGGGCGCACTGATCAACTGGAGAAAGACAGTGGCTTTCTCGGTTGGTAGTGCTCCTGTGCCAGATTGGATGCCAGGAGAGGGTTTCAGGTGGATTCCTCCAGGGACTGCAGTTCGGTACTTGAGTTGTCAGGTTGGTTTGGATTTGTCCCCCGAGCAGCAGATTGCTCCTCTTCTCCTGTCCATCAGGAGAAAGCTGTTACATTGGAGCTCAGCCCGGCTTTCGCTGGCTGGTAGAGTAGTAGTTGCCAACCAGGTGTTGTTGGCGACTATGTGGTACATCACTTCTTGCTGGATCTTCTCGAGTTCTTGCATCAGCCAGGTACAGAGGCTGATCAGGAACTTCCTTTGGTCAGGTCGCGACACTCAGATTGCCCGAGCCAAGGTGGCTTGGTCGGTCACCACACTTCCTTGTTCTCAGGGAGGGCTTGGGATCATTCATCCAGCACAGCAGAGCAGAGCCCTTCTTGGGAAGTTCGTCGTCAGAGGACTTCTTCCAGGCGAGGAGCCCTGGAAGGAGTTCTTGTTGCAGAGGCTTCGTGCCAGGGTGCCTCAGTCAGGAGGCCCTTGGCAACCTTCGACCAGATGGATCTTTACAGAGTTGCGTCGAGTTGGTTTGAGCAGGAGACTGGAGGACCGATTCGCTGTGAGTCTGCTTCGTTCTTTGGAGCTATTACGGCGTGGCCTAGAGCAGAGACAGCCGACGTGCACGGAGGAGCGCCTACGGCAGCCCCTCGTCTGGAACCCCATGGTTAGCACTCAGCGAGGCCACTTGGTTGGGAGTAGGCCTCATGTTTCTTGGGGTCCCATGGCAGCATGTCCAGCGCGCTCTCTAGGTGACTGGCTAGAGTTCACAGGTTTGTCAGAGGAGGTGCAGGTTGTCCAGCTACAGGGCATGAGAGGGGTTCAGAGCATGTGTCAGGACATCTCAGAGTCAGTTCCAGCTGACTGGCTCACGCCTCTCGAGCCAGTGGCACCCCGGTGGATGGGAGCCTTCACACGACTGGAGGTTCTCATTTCAGTCAGGGCTTGCTCAGAGACTGTCCCAGCCCTGTTCTTCGAGCTTCAAGGTGGGGGACGACTACAGAGAGTTGCAGTAGAGGCCCCGCAGGTAGCAGAGTGTTGTTTCCAGAGGATCCGAGTTGTGGGCATCTGTGGGAGGACTTGCGTCATAGACCCTGACCCAGCAGCTCTTGAGACAGGACACTGGAGGCTATGGGCTTGGGAGTGCTGTCCACTGGCACGAGTACAGTGGGATCCTGGTGAGTGCCTATGGAGGGACCCATTCTCTTCTGCAGACCGCCCAGGAGTCCCTTTCTTTCAGTACACTGTTCGGCTTGGACGTCATATACTTGCAGCACAGAGTGAGGCCCGCCCCGCTGCAGCACGTCATTGGCAGGAGGAGGGTCTCACAGTTGAGTTCTTGGCAGCTTTTTGGCAGAGGCTGTGGGACTCCAGACAGCCGAGGCGCGTCACCTTGTTCCAGTGGTTGGTTGCACACAGAGCCACAGCAGTAGGGAGCTGGCTTGTACATAGTGGTCTCTCGGCCGCATGTACAGCCTCTGACCAGTTGGTGGAGAGTCAGCGTCACTGTCTTTGGGACTGTCCCTCGGCCCAGCAGGTGTGGCTACGAGTTCTTCGGCTGATGCCTGCCCTCTCCACGGCTCGACAGTACACTTGGGGGGCAGCGGCTTGGTCCACCCTCACGGGCCCGGCACTTCAGTTTGAGCTATCTTCCACCAGCAGGATGATAGTGATACAGGGGGGTCGACCTACACTCCAACCTGCTACAGACCTTACTCCACAGGAGTGGAGCAGTGAGAGAGCGGAGTGTTGGGAGCTCATCAGCGGCCTAGCTCTCTGGTTCATCTGGCGGGCCCGTTGTTTCCGCATCTTTGAGGCTCGCCTTGTACCACCAGCAGAGACTGTTCGTGACTTTTGGCTAGAGCTGATCCATACTCTCAGAGGACAGCTTGAGGGACTACAGGGCAGCTCCGACCGCATGCGGGAGCGCCGCGAGGCTTTCCTTCGACTCTGGCGCCCTGGGCCGTTCTACTCCATGGTCCCGGGGGTGCTCAGATGGCACTACTGTCCACCTGTGTGGCTTTTCCCTCCTCCCATCTCTTGATTTAGCCCCATTGTACATATGCTGTTTTTTCATTGGGAGAGTCTCCCCACCATGCTTGTTGTAGCCCTCTCTTGCAGAGGTGGATGTAGCCCTATGGGCAGTTTTCATTAACTAATAGAAGGATCTTTTTCTATAAAATAAATTTTAAAAAAAAAAAAAAAAACTTGAACACCAACACAAGGCTCCAAATTAATTATAGGGAGCACTGCTCTGCCACTCACAAGCCTCTCTTGCTGAAGTTAGCGGCAGCAACTGCCTTTTGACTAGAAATTTGGCATCGTGGCCATTGTGGTCACCACCACGTTTGCCGTGCCGATCTCCTCTCTCAAATCTTTAACACCGTTATCTCTGTCCAGCTTGCCTTTGCCTTCGTCTTTTTGTGAGTTCCTGCTTTTGTCTTTGGCTTCAAACTCCTGCGCCAAACAAAGCATCATCTCACATTTACAACAACGATTGTTGGACCTCCTGGGTACCGAGGCAGCTAGTTGAGTACTGGTACTGCCATCCTTGTTAAACATGCCTTTGCCTTTGTCCTCTAGCGAGCTTGCGCATTTGCTTTTGAATTTACAATCTCAAGCCAAACAATTTGTCAGTTTTCTTGAGAGCTTTGCCCGTCCATAGGCCGCTAACTCGGAACAGGTCGATCCATTTTCCATAGCTGTGTGTTGGTGTTGGTCATTCAGTGGTTGGCGCTTGAGCGAGGGGGGGGGGGGGGGGGGGGGGGGGGGGGGGGGGGGCAACTTAAGGTACAAGAACTGGAGGAAAGCTTAGATTCCTCCTTGAAAGAACCTCAGAAAATTTCACAAGCCGCACCACAAAACTGCAAAAAAGGGGCTCCACACACTTTACTCCACATTCCTAAGTTGTGTCGACTAGATTTCCAAAGCCATGTCGACTTTAAACCAAGTCGCTTCCTTAAGGCATCACCACCTTGTGCATACAGCATTTTAAAACGCTAAGGCAAGAAGGGAGAAGGGGGGTCGTTGGCAAGCAGGTGGTTTGTCGCCGTCAAGGAATGCCTAGCCGAAATGACACGATGATGGAGGAAAGGTTCGCCTTGGACATCGCCGGCCTACTTAGTCCATGGCGTTCCAAGAGCACTTGTGCGCAAAAATTAGCTTGCGTTTTAACCAACCAACCTTGGCAATGAATAGCTGATGCATATACAGTGCGGGTTATGGGGTTCTATATATACCCACCTCAGTAAATTGCCGTACCCAGACTTTGAACATGTGAGTGAAATGAATACCTAAAAGCCAAAATAAATATTGGAATCACATAGGGAAGTTCACTTGAGATGCCATAACTTTAATTGTAACTAGGGTGTGCTTGCCTCGAAAGTCTCCCACCACTTTACACCCTCTTGCACTCTTTCTCCTCTTTTGCAATAGGCCAAGAAAATGTACCACTTTCAAGCTCATACTTGTTTAATTCATCAATGAGAGCACCTTGCAAGTCTAAGTCGCCTAAAGAGTCTCTCTCCAAGAATGTCATCCATCGCTCGTGCACATCTAAATCGCTATCTTGACCACTTCTTTTTGACACAGGATGAAAGATATATCCCACAGCATGGAATGGTGAGTGCATCAACTCCATGCACCAATGGATAATTCCTTGATTTCATTCACTTTCATGGCATCTATACCTTGCATCTTTTCCAACCACTCAACATATGATTGGTAAGCTCATTGTGGCCCCTTCCCTGTCAGCCAAACACAAAATCTTTAAAATGGGTGCACATATCTTCATCATGAGCCTTGCCTCTTGCCCAAAAGAGAGAGAGAGAACACATCTAATACCTCACCAAATCCTTCTCGATAAGATTTCTAAATAGCGCCAAGATTGAGGCTTTTCTTGCAAATGTTACAATTGTCAATGCTTTGGCCAAGCACTTTTGCAACCCAAGGAAGCTTTCCATTGTCCTCAAACAAGAGGTCCAAGCACATCTAGTGTAGACGATTGTTGGCCATTCTCGCTCAACCACAAACACAATTCAATGCATCATCTGTAATAGAGTTGGACACTCCAAGCAAAGATCTGATGCAACACAAACTGAAAGAACTAAACAAACCTGAAAGAGAACGAAACGACATCGTTAAGTTCCGCGCCCAGAACTACTAGCGCCAAAGACTAGCGCCCCTTCCTCGTATTTCTTTATTATTATGCTTCAAAAGCTACAATGTACAATGGTCCTTGCTCTCTCTACAGTGCTCCCAAGAGAATCTGTCAAAGTGAGGCCCTGGCACACTTATAAAGGCCCCTGGCCAAAAGCTATACAAGAAAAGCATTAAGTCTAACAGCATCTTGTCCCAAAAGCTAGCGCCCTGTTTAGGTTGTCCGTACATGGTGCCACGTCAGCATGTCAAGCGCGACTTGCGACACAAATAACAGAAGTTCGTACAGCTTGCCACATCATCAATCGTTCGCAATTTTGGGCATCCTGCTTTATTTTTACAAGTTTAGGCCCTTCGGCCAAGGTACCATAAGTGGGAAACAACTTTATTGACAGATTCCATAATTTGGTGGCCCTTCTCTCCCTTTAGGCCATGCCATGTCATCACTTTGTCACATCCCCCCTCTTGAAAGAATTGTGATCGCCCTTGATTATGCTTGCAAAATAAGCATAGGACAGAAACTAGTTCAGCAGACACTGACTCTATGTACCAACGTACTAGACCACATATGTCCAGCACTTGCACAAAGACGAGAATCACTGAACATTCACATCACATTTGCCGTGGAGATCTTAGATGAGAATCATAATCATTGTAACTTATTTAGCAATCACACAAAGACACCACTGAACTCTGACAGATGTCTTGATTGACTAAATCTCGTTACTAGCACATCCACATCACCGCTCAAGTGAACAAGACAGAAATATTGCAACCATTTCGTCTTTCAAATGTGCACTCAAACAATACACACATGAGAAAGCACATGTAACAGATTCATTTTAGGAATTCCAATTTCAAACTACTTCATTACATAAAATTATTCAGCAGAATACTGTCAGCCCATCAATATCCTTGCAATCTTAAAAAGAAATCACTCACTTTATTCCATCAAGATGACCTGTGACAAAGGAACAGAGTAACTCCCCTATTGTGCAGTTCGCACCGCACCAGATTCAACCTGCTAATTCATTAATAACTGTAGGAATAGGGTGCTAAACCAAAAGCTTCAAGGTAAAGCTCTAAAATCTGAGGAGTATCTACTAGTCGTTCTCCTCCATCCACTTGGCTTTCCAACACTGAGTAGTTCCTGAACTTGATTTCACTTTCCTTTCCTTGTGAGCCAATACATGTTCGAAAATAAGAATTTCATCTCTCTCTTCCACTTCGGGCTGCTCCTCCGGCTCCCTGTCCACTAGCAGTTCACCTTTGAAAGGTCTCAATAGACTCACATGAAATGCATTGTGAATCTTCGTAGTATCTCGTAACTTCAGCCTAAAGGATACGTCATTGATCTTCTCTTGAATTTAGAAAGGGCCATACTATTGCATACTCAAATTTGGAAAAAGCCGCTTCTTACCCTTCCATTTTTGTAGGCGTGCCTTCTCAAACCGTAAAAGCACCCAATCATTCTCCTTCGACTACAAGTCACATCTATGCTTGTCTGTTGTCTTCTTATGCCGTGCTTGAGATTTCTCGAGAGCCTCGTGCACCTTGGCTAAAGCGGTGTCAAGATCCTGAGTGTACTAATCTGCTTCAACAATTTTATCTTTGGTGCTTAGAATAGGTGTAACCTTCTTAACACCCTCGATAATCTCAAATGGTGCCTTTCCCGTAGACGTATGAACCGTGTTGTTGTAGGCAAACTTCACCAAGGGCAAATACTTCTCCCATTGAGTCTTTTAATCAGAGATGTACGGCTTCAACAAGTCCAAGACCACTGAATTGGTTATGTTCGACTGCCCATCTGTCGAGGTAGAACGAGGACAAGAATTGTATCCGTGTGCCAATACTCTCGAAGATTGCCCTCTAAAACAAGCTCGTAAAACAGGGATCTCGCTCCAAAACTATAGACTCAAATATACCATGTAATCAAAAAATCTGCGAGAGATATAGTTTAGCCAAATGATCGGTGACTATCTTCTTTATTGGAATGAAGTGAGCCTATTTGATGCATCTGTCAATGACTGTCCAAATTCCATCATGCCCACTCTGGGTCTTTGGAAGATCAAAGATTAAGTCCATTGCTATACTTTTCTAAGGTCGGCTAGGTATAGGTAGTGGTTGTAGAAGGCCTGGTGCATTATGCCTGTCAAACTTGACCTTTTGGCATACTAAGTAGCTATGAATTGGTCCACATCCTTTTTAAGCCTCCGCTATTAGAGGTACCTTTCCACACCTTTCAGGGTGGTGTGTATGTCCCAATGGCCGGAAAAAGGTGGACAGTGGCACTCTATCAAAACCTTGTTCCTCAACGCCTATGTAACACACAAGATAGTCTTCCGCATCAAGTAGCCTTCCTTTAGAGAATAGCCTGCAACTGTCTCCCCACTCTGTAACAAGTCAAAGATGTCTATAAAATCTGGATCTGTGACGAATTGATCGACCATATCCTTGAAGCTCTGATGATGAATCTCCGAAATAGCCGAAATTTGTGGCTTGCAAGATAGTGTGTCTGCCACCAAGTTCTTTTGTCCCTTAACATGGACGATCTGAAAACCGGGACAAAATATTCGTCCGTCTCATCTGTTTGTTCGAAAAGATATTCTCACACAAGAGGTATCGCAAACTCTAGTGATTGGTGAGCACTTTAAAGTCGGCTCCCAATAGAAAATGGCGCCACTGAGTGAGAGCATGGATGACTGCCAAAAGCTCTTTCTCATAAATCTGTGCAACCCATTCTGGGCGTGAGAACATTTTGCTCTCATAAGCTACAACGTGGCCCTCCGGCATTAAGACCATTCCCAAACTGCAACCACAGGCATCACACTAAACCTCAAATAGCTTTTGCAAATCTAGTAATACCAATATTAGATCAATTGAGAACTTCTCTTTGAGAGTCTTGAAGGCTGCAATCTCAAATGGTCCCCAAGAAAAAGGAACCCTTTTTGTGTCAAAATATGCAACGAAGAAGCAATCTCCGCAAATTTTCAATTGAACCGCAGATAATATGAGCACAAACCCAAAAGCTTCGAACTTCCTATGCATTCTTTAGGTCTGGCCAATTTCGATTGGTATCAAGTTGGTCGGGTCCATTTTTACACCCTCCACAGAGACAATGTGTCCCAAAAAGTGTATCTCTGGCAACAAAATCTCTCTCTTTCCCCCATTAACCACTAGTTGATGTTGTCGTCCACCTCACTCTTAGAGAATATGATGATGTCGTCGTAAAAGGTGCCCAGAAATAACCTATACTCTTTAAAAAGCATGTCCATCATCCTATTGAACGTTGCAAGAGCATTCGTGAGACCGCAAAGGCATCACCAAATACTCGTACAATCCAAGGGACGTCCTGAACGCGGTCTTGAATACATCTCCAACAACAATTTTGATCTCATAATAGCCACTTTTCAGGTGGATTCTGTCAAAACATGTAAAACCCTCTAACATGTTCTGTATATCATCAATCCTCGGTATTGGAAACATGTTCTTGATAGTGATTTTGTTGAGAGCTATGTAGTCAATGCACATTCTCCAAGGTCCATCTTTCTTTAATACTAACAACACCGGCGAACACTAAGGTGATGTACTGGGCTAAATGAGACCCTTCTCTTGAAGCTCTTTCACTTGGTTCCGGATTTCCTCGTTTTGGGCTCTGCTAACTCGGTTTGTTGGTCGGTTCGATGGTGTGCTACCGCAAATCAAATAAATGGTGTGGTGTTGTTGCTACTTCTCAAGCTCGGACAAATTTGATGTTTGATTGTCATCTAACTCATGTAAGTAGATTGTGTAAACAAACAGACTGGATTTCATAAATTTGGAAATGGCCGAAGCTGATACAAGTGGGACGGTGTCGCTCTTTAATTTTTCATCAAGTACTATATCTCTACCCTTTTCATTCTTCACTGTCGCTTCTCGCCCTACAGTCGACCACAGTGCCATTCTTGTGGAACCAAGGAATTTCCAAGAGATATAAAAGTCTTCATGCCCTAAATACCCCTTACAATGCAACCAGAGTTTGCCTATGACAGGTATAATGGAAACATCCCGTCCTAGTGCAGCTAGAACTGCTTCAGCTCGTCATTGCCATTTGCTCTGGCATAATTCCAAATCGAGGAACCAAAAGATTCTGAATCTATTGCTTTCCCTTCCGCTTGTTTCTGTTGTTCGATGCTTGCCCGGTTCGAACTGCCACAACCCTATCCGTAGGGTAAGTCAAAGTGCCTCCGTGCATTGCAAATCCTTGCTTGGCATGTCCCATTAGACGCTGCATGGAATTGGACTTCTTCTGCAAACAATAACTCCGGATCTCTTTGGGTAGTCCACAAAAGAATCGTTCAATTTGTTGCTTGAAGGTGATTTTCTTAAAAGGAGAGATGCAAAAAAGTATACCAAAAAGTCTCTAACAATAGACATCCAGCGTGTCTTCCTTGGTCATCCTTAGATCATTCCAAGCTGTGATTACATCTTGTTCGTAATCTTGAGTGAGCCACAAAGAAGTGCAAACCCGTTTCTACTGTAGCCATTTCCTTCGTGCTTCCTTGTGTAGCAGTAGGGTAGACCATAGACCACCAGGTTTTGGCATTCCCTTTGAGATAGCTCTTTATATCTTTGACTGCTCTAAGTAGCGTCCTCCCATATATGCGATGTCAAATTGTTGGATAAAAGCGAGGCCTTTGTGGGTATCCTCTAAGGCAAAAAAACGTAGTGAACATTAAAGCCTGCCTACCCGGCTTGAAATTCTTGGGCTTCTTGCTCTTATCCTCAAGATAGTCCTACTGGTTGATTCTTTTATAGGTACTTCCTCTCGTTGCATACATCGGCTCGTCAAAATCCGAGCTCTAGGAGGACGAGGAGCATAGTTGCCACGGAGTTTCCAAACGCTTCGTTTGAAACGAGTTTCAGAAGTTTCGAAACAGTTTCGTTCGAGAAAGAAACGCCAAAACAGAAGTTTCGTGCAAACTAAAGAAATGTACGTAAGTTTATGTGGTATAAGCTGAGATCTATGTTTTAAGCATTACCTTACAATTAGACATGAAAAGGACTAACTTTCATCATTAGAAGCAAGACAGAAGCTACATTCATGACATTGAGGATTTTATGACCGAAACAAGGAGCAAGAGGCTTCAAGGTTTACATGTAACATGAGCCTTGACTTTACCTTTAATACGTCCAAACTCATACAAAAACGTTTCTGAAACGTTTCATACGTTTCACGAGTGAAGAAACGCGGTTCTTGGCAACACTGACGAGGAGTCCTCATCCGAACTGTCAAAGTGCTTCCAAGATCGTCGAAAGGATCTACTCTTCTTTGCCTTCTTCTTGCATTTGTTAAGTCTCTAAGTCTTTCTCCTCTTCTTGTTCTTTCTATCCTCAACGCTGGAGTCATAGGAAGAAGAACTCTCCAAACTGTCAGAAGAGGACGAGGATGAACTGGAAACACCCTCAATAGAACATGTTTCTTTGGCGTACGGGAAGGGACTCAACGCTAGATTTTCGACCCAAGTAACTGGGATACTCCGTTGCCCGACTCTTCCTCCACGGCTGCCTCTTGGAGTCTGCTAACTCGTCCCTCTACAGCTTCATCAAATTCATCCTCTAAGTACATCCTTTGTGTAACAAACTGCTGACGTGTCAAAGCCCTAAAGAATGGAGCCAACTTGCAGATGCCGGACGAGGGGCCTAAACCCTAAGAAGAACAAGTAACAGAAGAAGTCCTCCCAACTTATGGGGACCCCGTCCGATGGGGCCCCAAGTGACATAAAGGATCAAAATAAAGCTGGACCCGCACACACGCAAAAATTGATGACGTGGCAGATTTTCAAAAATTGCGCTAGCATGATGACGTGGCAGGCTGTACGAATTTCCACGTTTTGCGTTGGCTGATAAAGTGGCAGCTGTACGGATTTCCGTGATTTATGCTGGCAGTTTTTTGGCTTTGCTTTTGGACCAAATGCTTTTGAGTTTGAAGGCTTTTGACTTTAAACTGCTTTTGGGGCCTAGGGCCTTTAAATATGAGGTTAGGGCTCATTCTCTGGCATGCTTCCTGGAGAAGGTGCAGAGTCTGGAGTACCGGCTTATACAGTGTTGATGCAATGTAAAGAAATACCGAAAGGGGCGCCAAGGTTTGGGGCCAATACTCTCTAGGGTGGAATTCCGCCACTCCGTGTCGCGTGTACTCTCTCTCTCTATATTTCAGTTCAGTTGTTATTGAAGTGCTAAAAGTCGATTCAGTCTGTTCTTTTCTACTGGCACGTGATGCCCGTCTTGTGACGGTGGTATTAGAGCATCAAGCGTGTGCTTTTCTGAAAGCACACCGGTCCTACAAAAGAGCAGACAGAGATATACATTGGAATTTCATTTGAGGTATCTTGGCCATGTAACCCGGACTTATTAGTCACTCCCACCCTTACTTTATCGCGCATCGGGCGCGTTCCCGTCTTCACCGCTCATGTCTTACAGGGCATAAGCCAATTAAGATCACTTGCAAGAGAAGGATACAGATTTATTTCAAGTCACTGTTTTTCTCAGAAGCAGTGCCATGCAAATGTTGATGTCTACAGCTACCAAGCAGCATACTCCAAGTACTTGGCAAGCTTTCAAGAAAAAAAAAATTGCCCGAAGTTATATGGTTTCTGACATCTTCCTTCGGAGTGCAACTTCTAGCAGAGTGGGGTATCGTGAAATGCTTGCCATGGAAACCCTAGCAGATTATAACTTGAAATTTCTCGACATCTCTCAGTAGTTGTCTCTTCTTGAGTTGATAACCTTGGAGGTTCGAACTTCGATGCGATTGCTATCTTGGGACTAAAGAAACACTGTCCGTCCAAGAGCTGATGGACCATACTGTGCTCAGCTACGACCTTACGGAACGAACCTAACCCTAATTTTGGTGCAGGTTCCAGCATGGAAAGTCAGTCGACTTTTCAAGCTTGACTGATGTCGAGATTGCTTTTTAAGTTTCAAATCTGTTTGAGATCTTGTTTGGTGATACTGTTTGGAGTTTGTTTGAAATGGATGGTATCTGTTTTGAACCTGTCTTGGTGCCAATTTGAATTGTTTGACTCTGGTTTAAATACTGGTTTCAATGAGTGGTGATTTTACTCCCGAGTGGAGTAGTGAGAAATTATGTTTGAGAATGCTTGTTCATACTCATGGCCCGGACCCTTGTGGTTATTTGTGGGGGGACTATTGAATGATTGAAAAGTGCTGTGTTTTTTACTCATGGCCCGGACCCTTGTGGTTATTTACGTGGGGAGTATTGTTGTTGTGACTCCTGGCCCGGACCTGGACGGTTATGCGAAAGAAGTATTAAGAAGTTTGAGCAGTGGTTACTCTCAGCACCTCTAAACGACGCAGGCTGTGGTCTAGGGGGCCTTTGGTTGTATAAGGCCTCTATATCTCCCGGCCAGACCTTTTTAGGTTATGCAGGAGGAGTGATGAGGGAGTCGTTATATATCTCCCTGCCCGGACCTTGTTAGGTTATGCGGGAGGAGTGTTCATCGGCGGCTTTATGTTTCAATGTCTTGTAACATGCATATGTGAGCATTTGTGTTGCATTTTGATGTGCCGACTACTGAATATTCCTAATTGGATGAGATTGCCTGGGTATGTAATTTTTTAGTGCATCAAGACACCCATGGAAGATCAGTACGGTCTCGGTGTGATGCCTAATTTTACTATGCCGGAATATCAAGAGTTCCAATCTGGACGAAAGGAGAAGCTAACTCCTTGATTAAAAGAGCAGAAAGGAGAAGCTAACTCCTTGATCAAAACAGCCAGAAGGAGAAGCTAACTCCTTGATCAAAAGAGCAGAAAGGAGAAGCTAACTCCTTAATAAAAAGACAAACTGATTGTCCCTAGGAATGTCCCTCGGAATGACCCTCGGAAAAAAAAAAAAAATTGAGCTAGCTTGAGTTGTTTTACAGATATGTTGTAATTGCGGACGATTACTCTCTTTCAAGAAGGGGAGATGTAACAAACTGCTGACGTGTCAAAGCCCTAAAGAATGGAGCCAACTTGCAGATGCTGGCCGAGGGGCCTAAACCCTAAGAAGAACAAGTAACAGAAGAAGTCCTCCCAATTTATAGGGACCCCGTCCGATGGGGCCCCAAGTGACATAAAGGATTAAAATAAGGCAAGACCCGCACACACGCAAAAACTGATGACGTGGCAAATTTCCGAAAATTGCGTTGGCATGATGACGTGGCAGGTTATACGGATTTCCGCGTGCTGATGACGTGGTGACTGTACGGATTTCCGTGATTTACGCTGGCAGCTTTTTGGCTTTGCTTTTGGACCAGATGCTTTTGAGTTTAAGGGCTTTTTATTTTAAACTACTTTTGGGGCCTAGGGCCTTTAAATATGAGGTTAGGGCTCATTCTCTGGCATGCTTCCTGGAGAAGGTGCAGAGTCAGGAGTACCGGCTTGTACAGTGTTGATGCAATATAAAGAAATACCAAAAGGGGCGCCAAGGTTTGGGGCCAATACCCTTTGGGGTGGAATTTCACCACTCCGTGTCGCGTGTGCTCTCTCTCTCTATATTTCACTTCAGTTGTTATTGAAGTGCTAAAAGTTTGTTCAGTCTGTTCTTTTCGATTGGCACGTGGTGCCTGTCTTGTGACACTTTGCCATGCTATCGTCGGTGGAGATCTTTTCTTTGTAGCCAACTTCAAAGGCAAACAAATGGCCACACACCATCGAGAGTGCACCTCGTCAAGTGGACGCTTTGCCGAAAATTTCGTGTATTGAGAATCCTTAGAGTACTTAAGGATCTGTCGAGCACACTTGTCGACCTACTCTTGAGGTTGCATCTCCATCTTTTCGTACTCGGTAGTTGGAGGCGGACCATACTCTTCTTCTGACTCTTCAATAGGTGGTCAAGGTCCATTTGAATCCTTGTTGTTTTCTTCTATACCTAAGTGACCAGGTGCGACAATTTCCTCCTAGCCAAATTCATCGGCTGAATCAATGTGTGCTCAAAGAAAAGGGATCGGATCCTCCTTAGAAGAAGAATCATATGTGCTCTAATACCACTGTAATAAACTTGGATACTCCAAGCCGAAGACCTAATGCAACACAAGGGAGAGAAAGTGAAAGAACAGAACAAAATTGAGAGAGAAACGACACGGCACGGCGAAGTTTTGCACAAGGAAGTACTCGCCACAAAGGCTGGCGCCCCTTCTCAGTATTTCTTTATTATTATGCTTCGAAAGTTACAATGTCCCAGGGTCCTTGCTCTCTCTGCACTACGCTCCCAAGCTAATCTGCCAAAGTGAGAGGCCCTGGCACACTTATAAAGCACCTAGCCAAAAGCAGTACATGAAAAGCATCAAGTCTACAAGCATCTTGTCCCAAAATCTAGCACCATGTTTGGGTTGTCCGTACGCAGTGCCACGTCAGTATGTCAGTGCAATTTGCGACGCAAATCACGGAAGTCCGTAGAGCCCGCCACATCATTAGTTGTTTGCAATTTTGGGCATCCCGCTTTATTTTTATAATTTTTAGGCCCTTCGGCCGGGGTACCATAAGTTAAGGACAACTTTATTGACAGGTTCCATCATTTGGTGGCCCTTTTGTCCCTTTAGGCCATGCCATGCAAGGTGGTAAGGTACGTAAGGTACGGTACGTATTCGGTACGACCTGTACGTAGTACCGAATGGATAGAGTTGTTAGGTACGTAAAATTCGTAGGTTTTTTTTTTTAATTGCAAAAACCTACAATACGGTCTATACTTGATAAAAAATTCATAAGTATCCCTCCAAAGATGTTAGTTCACTATTCTATAAACCAAGGCAAAGCTTTCATACGAGTTCCTGATCGTGCTTGCCCTCCTATATTCACCACCGCAATGACGTTCGTGTGTGCTCTATAAATGCAAGTTGTGTCGAAATGTCTACAAAACTAGGTGTTGGGATAAGGCTAAAGAAGGGAAAACCAAAAATTCCTGCCACGATAGGGTTTATTTCCACATATTACCCACAGCATTGCAGCCCCCCCCCAAAAAAAAAAAAACCGTATTGTACGAATCCGTACGGTACGGTACCATGCGGTACAGACGTACCGTACCGTACATATCCGTATGTACGTACGGATCCTACCTTGATGCCATGTCATCACTTTGTAACATAATCCATACACGGTTGCACAACGTTTGTAAGCCCAACCTCAATTATGACTTCCTTTAGGTGCCCAAAAATAAACTAGCCGATTTTGAACTCTCCCAATGTGTCGGCACATTTTAGAAACACATTGCCATGAATGGAGCATGCAAGAAAATTCATGATAGATCTCTTTCTTGTGTCAAACCAACCATCACAAACTATGGTGCATCCATATCTCTCCCCACATCCATGAGCTCAAGTTCGATGCATTTGACCTCATTTTTCAACTCTTTGGTACGCAATGCATGGTAAGTTGGAGGCACATAAGAAAGGCTTGCATTCCCAATTGCATTCACCATGTCCCAAAAGTAAGGACTCCTCACTTTTCAATGAGGGATGTCCTCGGCATAAAGGAAGCGACACAATGTAATGTTTGCTTGCTTGCAAGCTTGCATGTCCCATGCATCTGCCAAACCCTTGGCACTCTTTCTCTTTTGGGATTGACTTGACAGATCCCACATTTCCACTTGCACAGTGCACTTCCTTATGTGGCCATTTATGTAGATTCCACACCTTGAAGATCCATTCACCGAAATATTCCACCATAGCATCAACCATAGCCTCTCAGCCCTGGCCATTGCTTGCCGCATCGCATGCAACCTCCAATATATATCCCTTATTTCCTCTGAACATTCATCACATTTGGCTACATCAAAGCCACTCAAACCAAGCATGGAGTGCCTGAATGCATTGAGGACCTCCATCCAATTAATGCATGGCAGTAGCATGACGTGGCAGCAGTTCAGGCCCGAAGACATGGCAGACAGTACGGATTTTCGCAATTTGCGCTGACGTGGCAATTTGTACGGATTTCTGCAAATTGCGTTGACTTGCTTTTGGCAAGTTTTTTAGACCAGATGCTTTTGGGACTATTTGCTTTTGAGTTTAGAAGCTTTTAGGGCTCTGCTTTGGGGCATCCCTTGTAAGAATAAATAGACCAAGGTGCCTCACTCTTCAGGGCATCTGGACACAGAGTCTGAGAGCAGAGGACCCCTCGGGTGTTGTACTTTGCTCAAGCATTAATACAATAAAGAAATACCGAAAGGGGCACAAGGTTTTGGGGCCAACACCTCTACGCACAGAACTACGCCGAGCCGTGTTGTAAAGTATATTAAGTGATTCTCTTGTGTGTCGTGTCAGATTCAGATTCTCGACTAAGGTGCCCAAGCTTGTGATAGTGGTATCAAAGCACGGCAGATTTCTCTTCTACGATGAAATCCGATCCTCTTACCGCAACACATGGATTCAAACAACGAATCCCGCAAAATTCAAACGAACCCTTCTGACACTTTGGAAACACGAGACAGCATGGGAAATTCAAACGGATCAGCAGATACAGAGTACAGGCCACCTCTGCCTAAGGGATATCAATTGATGGAAATGCAACGTCAACAACAAGTTGATGATTGTGCAAAGCAGATGCTTTAGTTTGCAAAGGATCCCCAAATTGACGAGGTGCACACTCATTGGCAAAATGCCATCAATTCCCGATAAAGTCGGCCAGAAACCTCCTGCCCTACGGATGTAACTGAATATAAACTTGAGGACGTGGTGGAAAGAGGAGTCAACCAACTATTGGGGGTAAAGAAGAAGCAACTGAAGAAACCCAACAAGGAACTGACTTCCCTAGTTACGTGGGTCAAAAATCCTCTTTTGTGAATGCAAGAAAACAGAAGAAGCATGTACGTTTTGAAGGATTGTCCAGTTTGTCCTCATCTTCTTCTTACAACCCGAACAGCTCATCCTCTTCCGACTCGAGTGATGAGGACCAGAAGGGCAAGAAACAACAAAAGGACCAACGTTTTATTCAAAAAGGAAGCACTTTTACAGAGCCAATAAGTATGATTTTCGCGAAGACCACGGCAAAAAGAACAAGGAATTCAAAGAGGGTGGAAAGGCAATAAAGTTAGAATACTTTTCAGGGTTTCGAGATGCTCCCAAGGCTTTAGCCATTATCCAACAGTTTGACATAGCATTTTCTGGGAGGCCTCTATAATAGCACTCCAAGATTAGACGGGCAGCATCTTTTTTGAAAGGCAATGCACGGACATGGTGATCCATTCTTTTGTTAAGAAAAGAAGCACTCTTCATTTATTCGTGGCTCACTCAAGAATACAAACGGGACGTGATTACTGACTAGAATCATCTTTGGATGGTCGAGGCAGAACCCTTGGATACCTACTCTGAGAGATTTTGGGATGTTTCCCTACATGCTTGATCCTTTAAGAAGATCAATTTCGAGCAACAAATCGAGCATTTTTACTGTGGATCTCCCAAGGAGATTCGAACCTACTATCTTGAGCAGAAGTCAAGGTCCATACAACAATTGACGGGACATGCTAAGCGGGGATTTGCTATGCATTCGGGTAACTTGACTACCCACCAAATGAACCTTCAACAAGTCAAAACAGCAGCAGACGATAGAGAGATACACAATCTCGACTGAGAGAAGAACAAAGAGACGAATATTTCAAAGCGGGAAAGTGTTTTGAATGTGGAGAACAAGGACATATCTTTGCACGGTGCCCCAAAAAGACACAAGAATGAGAACAGATGACAGTTTGAAAATAGAACGGGGCGAGATGATACTGGTTCCAGAACGGATATTAGATAGAAAAAAACCATGGATGAAGTAGCTTTATTTTGCTTTATTTATGAATAAAATAGGACATTTTGAAGATGACTCTGATTTATGTATGAAACTAATATTTTTTGGAAGAACTTGTTATTTCTGAACAAATAAAAGGATTCAGAATGAGATGATGATGAATTCGGAGCAATGTCAGCTCCAGAATGAACCTACGAACGATAAGAATCATGAGTTTTGAATCATAACTGATTCAATGGAGCTGTCGTGAGCGGATCAAGAGTTTGTGTGGGATGAGATGGCCACACAGCTAGAACTGAATGATTGAACCACTCTGTTCAATATGAACTCAGTGTGTGATTGATGGATTGGGATCCTCGGAAATGATTACTCACACATGACAGTGCTTGAGTACGGATGGAATGATTGACCAAATGACTGCAGTATTTCGGTCTCGAGTTATGGACATGATCGCAATATGAGAGTAGTTAATTTGACATCAATAAGATCCGAGATGGATCTAGATGCGATTACTAAATACATTGCCAGGAATCATGGTCCTAGATCAAAACGAAATATATGGACGTGATAGCATTATGGATTAGTAAATCCAATATCGGTAAGGTTCGGTGCGGATCTAGATGGGATTGCTAAATACATTGCCAGGAGTCACGGTCCTAGACTTTATGTGATATGAATTGAATGTAATGTGAATGTGATGTGACTGTCCTCTTTGTACAAGTGCTTGATTTGTGTCGTCTAGTGCGTCAGTACTTAGAGTCAGTGTCTACTGAACTAGTTTATGGCTTATGTCTGATTTTGCAGACGTAAACGAGGGCCATTACAATTCTTCCAACAGGGGTGTATGTCACAAACAGATGACGTGGCATGACCACCCGGGAAGATTGTACGGACAGAGAGCGTGGCACCAGCACAAGCCCGAATTCTATGCTGACATGCTGACATGGCAGACAGTACGGATTCCACGATTTGCATTGGCTAGTGTTGACGTGGCAACCTGTACGGATCTTTGCAAATTGTGCTGACTGCTTTTGGCAAGTTTTTTAGACCAGATGCTTATTTGAGTTTAAAAGCTTTTGGGGCTCTGCTTTTGGGGCATCCCTTGTAAGAATAAATAGACCCAAGGCGCCTTACTCTTCAAGGCATCTGGACGCAGAGTCTGAGAGCAAAGGACCCCTCAGGTGTTGTACTTTCCTCAAGCATTAATATAATAAAGAAATACCGAAAGGTGCGCCAGATTTTGGGGCCAACACCTCCGGGCACGGAACTACCCCCGACTGTGTAGACTCAAATTTTAAAGTTGTGAAATATTGTAAATAATTCTCTCATGTGTCGTATGGGATTCTCGTCTTGGGGTGTCCAAGATTGGGACAGTGTGGCATGACCACCCGGGCAGACTGTATGGACAAACAGCGTGGCAACAGGATAACGTGGTACCAGGATAGGCCCGAATTCTATACTGACATGCTGACGTAGCAAACAATATGGATTTGCGCTGACTGGTGCTGACATGGCATTTTGTACGGATCTCCTCAAATTGCGTTGATTGCTTTTGGCAAGCATTTTAGACCAGATCCTTTTGGGACTATTTGCTTTTGACTTTAGAAGCTTTTGGCGCCCTGTTTTTGGGGCATCCCTTGTAAGAATAAATGGACCCAAGGAGTCTCATTCTTCAGGGCATCTCGACGCAGAGTGTGAGAGCAGAGGACCTCTCGGGTGTTGTCCTTTGCTCAAGCATTAATATAAGAAAGAAATACCCAAGGGGTGCCAAGGTTTGGGGCCAACACCTCTAGGCACGGAATTATGCTGGGCTGTGTCGACTCAAATTTAAAAGTTGAAGAGTATTTTAAGTGATTCTCTCGTGTGTCCTGTTGGATTCTCAACTTGGGGTGCCCAAGACTGTGACACTAGTGTCGTTATTGCAACAGAGCTCCAGCACTTCGTGTCGTGATTGCTTTGAGTTTTAAAGTTCAAGTGAGGTTTTCCAATTTTATTAGTGTGTTACTGTGCAAATACCATATTGTCAGCGCCTAGCCCGTTACAAAATCTGTGTTTATGCAACTCTTCGGAGAAGATTGGTTCTCCGTTGATAGTAGATGATAGAAATCGGATTGTAGATAGTATGGTAGGTTCTCAGCATGAAACAAATTCATATATGTAGACACAAAATGCCACTATCTGTGAGCTCATTAGTGAAAGGTTTTGCCTAAGACTCTTCAAGATAAACCTCTCTTATCAAAAGGAATAATTTATGTGAAAATTGGACATTCCATCCAAACTTTGTACAAAGGTATTTTGGGAATTTTGGAAATTTGTTAATTTCCACAAATTTCAAGGGTACTTTGGTGATTTCCCTTGAAAAAAAAACAACCAAGTGTTAAGATACTCTTGGCTATGTGGGAAAAAAAAAGATGGATTGAAACAGTTCTCGCTGCTCCGCTCTCGCCATCGCTGAAACCCACCCGAAATCCCCCCACTCGAAATCGCTTCTTAAGGCCGCGCCGAAAGCGACAGAATGATCTGCGACGACTCCAATGCTCCAACTTCATCTATGATCTAGAATCTCCGATGAGGAATATACCTGAAACCACTTCAAACACAAAACCATAAACATATCCGTTCCTTGTCAAAAGACTAAAAAAGGACTATTCTTCCTTAATGATTGTGCATGAAATGCAGATGAAAATATGAAGGAGAGCCAAACCGTTCACCAAACACATGCCAAAGTGTGATCGGAACTTCACTTTTCGACGGAGAGACTCATCTACATGATCATGAGAAACTTCGAACACATCAGTGCATTAACAGATGATGTGGGTTCTTCTGTGAGTTCTTTAGGTGGTTTCTTAGGACAATCTCGATTATGTGACCTTTAGTGTCACTCAAAACATCTTCCTTCTTTTGCACACACACTCGTTCTTCAAAAGTTAACCTACCTCCTAAGATTCCTTGAGCAGATTTTTCTTCAGGCGTCAACTTAGGGGTTTCCTGAGTTTTAGTCTTTCCTTTATCATCATTGTGAGAATTCTGTGCTCTAGTCGTAGAAGAAGATTCATAAGAAGAATTATCGTCACCTTGCCAGTGGTCTTACCGTTTGGTTAATTCGGAGAAGTACTCGACCTTGTTCTCCTTCGGCTTACCTTTGTTGTGCTCCCGAAAAGGAAAGCCTCCTTTCATTCGGCATCCGTTTGCGCAATTGGACACCAATCTAGAAAATACGGTTAGAAAAAGACATAAAAGGATTTCCATTTTGCTTAAGACCACGCCAATCTTCTTTTAACCGATCTAGATAATGCAGTGGCATAAAGCAAAGCCTTGAGCTTGTCTTGCAAGTCACCCCAACCGAGAGAGAGAGGTACGCCTTCCTTGGCATCATACTCAAGATGCTCATCCTCCCAAGCTTAATACCAATTCATGGCATCACCTGCTCGATACATGACAGCCGTCGAAACTTTATTGTTACTTGTTTTCTAGAGAGTCCCAAAGCAAGCATTAAATTGATGCAACAAAGAATGAATCACAGATACATCCATCTTACCATCATACTTACTAAACGTCAACTTCTCACTGACTCGAATGTTGGAATGTTCGTCTCTACATGTGCTACGTGATGATTCGCCGATGTCCGTGAGTGGCTCGATCTTCGAGGAGAGTACCTGTAGGACCAAATTCTGTATGCGTTGGTCTCTCTGCGCCTCTCGCTAACTCCATAGCCGATTGCTTCTCTTCGGCCGCTATGAGTTGAGCCTCCCGATTCACTTATGTTGCACATTACATTTCAGGTCGTCCCGAGGAGATTCAGAGCACTCAACTGTGTGGCCTGAGGGGGCTGCAGAGCATGCCTCAGGACTTTACATAGGCTATACATGCCAAGTGGCATACCCCCTCTTGAGCCGACAGCTCCCCGCTGGAGAGGGGCTTTCACGCAATTGGAGGTCCTCATTAGAGCTAGGGCTTGTTCAGAGACAGGATCCTGCATGTTGTTTGAGATTCAGGGAGCGGGTCATCTCCACAGACTCTCGATTAAGACACCACACGTGGCAGAGTGTTGTTTTCAAAGGATCCGAGTTGTGGGCATCAAAGGGAGGACTTGTGTTTTAGATCATGCCTCGACAGATCTTGAGTCGGGACATTGGCGGCTTTGGGCTTGAGAGAGTGGTCCTCTAGTACGAGTGCAGTGGGACCCGGGAGACTGGTTTTGGGGGAATCCTTTCTCTTCAGCAAGTCACCCAAGAAAACCCTTTTCTTTTACTACACAACTCGTTTGGGGCGCCACATTTTGACAGCACGCAGAGAGACTCGTCCTGCTTCTGCAGGCTGCAGCACTTCATTAGCAAGAGGAGGGTCTCACACCCGAGTTCTTGTATTTTCTGGGAGCGCGTGTGGGACAACAGACAGCCGAGGAGAGTCACCATGTTTCAGTCGCTAGTTGAGTGTAGAGCTATTGCAATGGGAAGCTAGTTGGTACACAGCAGTCTCTCGGCATCATGCGCAGCCTGTAGTCACCCACACGAGACTTAGCGTCACTATCTGTGGGACTAGCCCATGGCACAACAAGTTCGGCTTCGGACTCTTAGGCTGATGCCCATAGTTTCTACAGCCAGCCAGTACACTTGGGACACAACAGCTTGGTCTGCACTCACGGACCGAATGCTTCGGTTTGAGATGGCTTCCGCCAGCAAGATGATAGTGATTCAGGAGGGAAGGCTTGCGCTCCAGCCCGCCACAGAGCTCATCGCTCGGGAGTGGTGCAGTGATAGAGAATGGTGCTAGGAGCTCATTTGTGGCCTGACATTGTGGTTCATCTAACGAGCCCACTGCTTGCACATCTTCCAAGCTCATCTTGTCCCACCAGTAGAGACTATTCATGGCATTTGGTAGGAGCTGATCCATACACTCAAGGGGCCAATTTGAGAGACTTCAGGGCAGCTCCGACAACATGGGAGCGCCGCGAGGCCTCCTTGAAACTTTGGCACCCACGGCACTTCTTCATTATGGTTCAGAGCGTGCCTAGATGGCGTTACCAGCCACCAGTGTTGTTGTTTCCTCCTACCATCTCGTGATCTAGCCATCATTGACGGTCATTGTACCTATCTTGTCTTCTCATTGAGAGAGTCTCCCCATGTTTCTGATATAGCCCTCTCTAGCAGAGGCCGGTTGTAGCCCCGTTGGGCAGTTTTATTAACTAATGGAAGCGTCTCTTTCTTGCAAAAAAACAAAAAACAAAAGATACATTGTGTAACAGGTTTGGACACTCCAACAAGAAATCAATGGCAACACACGAACAGAAACTTCAAAATTACTAAACTTAAATACATACAGAGAGACAGACAGAGAGAGAGAGAGAGAGAGAGAGAGAGAGAGAGAGAGTCGATACGACACGGCCCGGAACTGGCCCAAAGACTGGCACCCCTCTGGGGATCCCTTTATTATTGATCACATCAAGGTACAACGCCCAAGGGTCCTCGGGGCTCAGACTCTGAGTCCGGATGCTCTGCAAAGTGAGAGGCTTAAGGGCTCTTATAAACTTACAAGGGTTGCCCAAAAAGCAGAGCTTTTTCTGCCGTGCCGTGCTCTCTCTCTCTCTCTCTCTCTCTCTCTCTCTCTCTCTCTCTCTCTCTCTCTCTCTCTCTCTCTCTCTCTCTCTCTCTCTCTCTCTCTCTCTCTCTCTCTCTCTCTCGTGGTTTGTTTGTCAACCTTGGTAAAACCAAGGTCATGGTATTTAATACCACCCCACAGTGGATCAAGAGGTCAGCGTCCGCATTCACATACGGCCAGGAGACGGTGAAGTATACAGATGCTTACACTTACCTTGGAGTGGTTTTTAGTGGACCAGCATTTTCACTGAGGAGAGCAGCAGAGACTAGATTGACCAGAGCCCATGCAGCATTGGGTAGATTGGAGAGGATGTGTTCACAGGTCAGTTTCAAGAGCCTCGGACGAAGCTCTGGCTATTTGACACTTCAGTGGCGTCTGCATTGCTCTATGGAGCTGAGATATGGGGACCTTCATTGGATCGTCACGGGAGGACAGGTCGCATTGATGGGTGGGGGGACATGGAGAAGCCTTTGGTCTCTATGATCTCGCGGCTCATTAGAGCTGTAAGGTGCAGCGAAATGAATGTTGTATCTTCTCAAGATTAGTGCTCTTTATTGCGCAAGGTTCCTTTTAGTTCTTTAGGGAAAGAGAGCTTTCCGTCTTGTAGAGTGCTGTGGCCACGAACAAAGTGAGTGGATATTGTGCGTGCAAGTGAATGAGACTGAGAGAAGGAGAGAGAAGAGATACGACACCAAGAGGTTGTAAAACCCTCCTCCGAAGGCCCCGCTCTCGTCGGCGAGAGTGGTCTACTTGATTGCACAAAGGCGTACAATGCGAATGCAATGGACTGATGCAATGGGACTATGTCGAAGACGCCGACGGCGATGACGACGACAACTTCATGGCTGAAAATTGGGATCTTCTATCTGCTGATTTTCATGGACTGTTCGGGGCTGAAATGGGCTGTTTTCTACTGCTGTCTTAAGGCTGAAAATTTCTGTTTCGTCGGGTTGAATTTGACTCTCCTTGAAGGGGCTGAGTTGGTGGATAAAAACGCTGGTATAGCTGCTGATTTGCCTGCGTTTTTGAGTCGTTCATGGGCTGAGAAAACGCTGGCAGCAGATCTGCTATTGTTGACAAAAACGCAAGAGCACCTGAAGCAAAAACGCTGCAAGGGGCTGATGCTGTAGCGATCCAGAAAACGCTAGGTATGGTATGCTGAAGGGGGAAAACGCCAGGCGATGAGAGATGGGCTGGCGAGGGCTGATCTGGAAAACGCCAAGGTAGGGTTCCTTCTGGCGATGGCTGAAAAACGCTGATGGGAAAGGGAGTCTTGCTGAGAGAGGGTGGGGCACCTGTTGCTTGGGGAAGCCTACTGTGCCTTTGTTCATCTGTCAATTTGTGCTAACTTGGGTTTGCTTATATATTAACTTACCCAATTTGCCCTACTGAGTACCCAACAAAAGTCACTTAATAAATAAGTGAAAAATGTCAAAAATAGGGAAAAATGGGATAAAGTCATCTGAAAAATCCCCAAACTGACTCTGATGGAATCTAATGGAAATGCTTATGCTTATGCAAGGTGCAACCAGAGGATATGCATCTACACTGAGTGACTGGGCATGCACGGTCTACGAATAAACTCACAAAAGTGCCAGATCGCTTCTAATCTAACTTGACTGGACTTGACGGAAACCCTGCTATGGTGTAGCTTGTCCACGGACACGTAGGGTTGTGATGTGTCACGTGACAAGAGCCAAGGCTTCAGAACCCCGTGCCATTATCCGAGCAGAGCTAGCTGCTCCCCCACTAGTAGTCGAGGCGCTTACCAGATCTGTCTCCTTCATACACCGCATGTGGGAACTTCCCAGAGACAGATATGCCCGCCTTGCACTTGAGTCCTCTGGACAGTTAGCCATGCAGGGAGATACAGCATGCTGGTATGGTGAAATGACATCATGGTTTCAGGCGCATGGGTTCATGCATAGACAGATTGCCCCCATTCCAGTACTCATTAGAAGCACCCCCTCTGACTCTTACACAGTCCGAGATCACCAGGCTCATCCGATAGGACCTAGCTCAGCTAGACATCAGGAGGACATGGATACAGCCAGCACAAGAGCTGGGCACGAAGATGGCTTTCTACAGAGAGCATCTTCTCCAGCTTACAGAGGACGGTTTTATGACGAGGCCCAGATACATGGACACTCACTTGTCTCATGGGATACGATGTGTTATTGGCCGAATACGCACATCTTCACACCAGTTGCAGATCGAGACTGGGAGATACAGTGGAGTACCAGCAGAGGCCAGGACATGCCCCATGTGTGGCATGGAGCCAGAGACAAAGTTGCACTACACATGCCATTGCCCTGTCTACTACGAGATACGAGGCCGCTTCCACTCCTTGTTCAGAGAGGGCTTTGGACCACTCTCCATAGTCATGCAGTACGAGGATCAGAGATGCTTGGGTTTGTTTCTACTCGAGCTGCGCCGACACAGAGAGAGCTTGATGAGAGGAGAGGCTAGCCAGTCTCAAAGACACATCACAGACTTCTTTAGAGCAGACACTGGATACCCGGAGGAGCCACTACCGCAGCAGAGCTCATTCCCTCACGCCAGAGGCACACTGATCGACCGGGCGACCCAGCTGGGGAGATCCAGACGCCCACGACTGCAGAGGACTACACAGCATCGACGGAGGCTGCATCAGAGGCTTCGGATCACTTTGGCCCGACATGCACGACGCCCGGTCAGACTACTGACCATGGAGGAGATTGATGAGATCCGCCAGCAACCGATGCTAGATCTCTTGTGATTTAGCTACCCCAGCTAGCTGCTCTGCCCCGTTCACACCTAGCAGTCCAGGATTCCATAGTATATTTGTTTTGTCATTTTGCCATTTTGTTACTCTGACTTTGTATCAGATCCACCACATTGTAACTTTTTGATCTCATAGGTCACTTTGGCCTTTTGAAGACGTTAATATAACAGGATCATGAGGGTTTGGTAGCAGAGCACATTATACATGCTGGGGATTTGTTGGCAGAGATGCTTGCACGGCTTTTCAACCGTGTCATGTGTGAGGGTCTCCCTGAGTCTTGGAGATTATCTACTATTGTACCTATCTTCAAGACAGGTGACCCCACAGTGCCGGGGAATTACCGTACTATCATGGTAGGACACACATTGGCACGGTTATATGCATCCATCCTCGAGCATAGGCTGAGCAGTTGGGCAGAGATTATGGGCATACGAGCACCTGGGCAGGCTGGTTTCAGAAGGGGTTTCTCCACACTAGATCATGTCTTTACACTCAGAGCTATCATTGAGGAGGGTCGAGCACATGGTAGACGGATATACTGCAGCTTTGTGGATTTTCGCAAAGCCTTTGACACAGTGCCGAGGGCCAGATTGATGCACCGGCTTATGGAATTGGGGGTACCCACAGAGCTGATGTGGGGGATCATGGCATTGTACAGTTCAGTGATGGGTCATGTACGCACATCAGAGGGGATATCCGACATAGTTCACTCCACCATCGGAGTGAAACAGGGATGCCCACTGTCCTCTACTTTATTTGGTATGTATGTTGATGGGGTCTCTGATTATATTGACAGAGGAGGAGATAAGAGGTGCTCAGCTTGCAGGGACATGGATCCCTCTTTTATTGTATGCTGACGATATCGTGTTGATATCAGAATCGCCAGAGGGTTTGCAGAGACATTTGGACGCATTGCATAGTTTTGCAGAGGATAGTGGATTGTCTGTCAACCTTGGTAAAACCAAGGTCATGGTATTTAATACCACGCCACAGTGGGTTAGGAGATCAGCACCTACTTTCACATATGGACAGGACAGTATGGAGTACACTGATGCATACACATATCTTGGGGTGGTCTTTAGTGGACCGAGGTTCACACTGAAAGTGGCAGCAGACACTAGATTGACTCGTGCCTATGCAGCCCTAGGTGGTTTAGAGAGGATTTGTTCGCAAGTTCAGTTCCAGGAACCTCGAACAAAGCTCTGGCTTTTCGATACTTTGGTCGCTTCAGTTATGCACTACGCGGTTCAGGTTTGGGGACTGTCTATTGACAGTGCTGGATGGACTAATATGGAGAGACCCCTGATATCTATGATTTCTAGGCTGATTAGAGCCAAGGCCTCAGTCCCACATGACATCATACGAGCGGAGCTGGCTGCCCCACCTATGGAGGTTGAGGCACTCACCAGATCAGTATCATTTGTACACAGCTTATGGGACACCACCAGGGACAGGTATGCGTGGCTTGCTCTCGAGTCATCCAGACAGCTGGCATTACAGGGAGATACATCATGTTGGTATGCACAGATGAGCTCATGGTTTCAGAGGCATGGTTTCAGCATGGACAGGCTGCCCCCTTTCCAGTATTCTCTTGATGCACCATCCTTGGCTCTTACACGGATGGAGACTACTAGACTCATTCGGCAGGATCTTATCCAGCTTGATAGCAAGAGGACATGGATAGAACCATCACCGGAGTTGGGTACGAAGAGGGTTTTCTATAGAGAACATCTTCTTCAACTCACGACAGACGGACTTGTCACACGGCCCAGTTACATGGACACACATCTATCTCATAGGTTACGATGTGCTATTGGCCAGATTCGCACATCTTCATACCAGCTTGGGATTGAGACAGGTAGATTCAGAGGCATACCAGCAGACAGTAGGATATGTCAGTTATGCCATGCAGAGCCAGAGACAGAGTTTCACTACATATGTCGCTGCACAGTCTACTATGAGATACGGGGACGCTTTCATTGTCTATTCAAAGATGGTTTTGACTCGTTGGACAGAGTCATGAGATATCAGGATCAAAGATGTCTCGGATTATTCCTACTTGAGATTCAGAGACATAGAGACGCTCTATTGAATGGGCAAAGACAGAGACAGTCCCAGAGACGCATCTCAGATTTCTTCAGTCTGAGTACCACAGAGTCACAGGGGACACCACCACCAGAGAGCTCGGTTCCCACCCATACACACATCAGCGGTACTCTCATTGATCGAGCTACAGAGTTAGGGAGATCGAGACGACCGCGACTGAGGAGGGGAGCCACGCAGCACCGGCGGAGATTGCGGCAGAGGATCCACAGGATTCTAGCACGACACCCAGAATGTCGATCGGGATAGGCTTCATGCTACTGCTATATTGTATCATGGTGACACTTATCCCCACTTTGTACCTTTATGGTGATACCATTGCTCAGCCTACCAGCCACCCATAGGAGTCGGTAGCACTCCTATCAGTTCTTTGTTTGTAGTTTTCTTGTTTGTACCCAGACTTGGTACTAGACTCATCATTGTAATCAGTTGGTCTCATAGGTCATTTTGGCCTCTTGTAGACGTTAATATATCATTTCATTTATTTCATTTCTCTCTCTCTCTCTCTCTCTCTCTCTCTCTCTCTCTCTCTCTCTCTCTCTCTCTCTCTCTCTCTCTCTCTCTCTCTCTCTCTCTCTCTCTTCATCACTTACAGACAGTCTCGGATTGCTTTCCGACGCCTTGTGCGTCGGAAGAAGCGAGCTTACCTAGCCCAAATGGAGCGAGACTTGTATCAGATGTTCTCGAGTAGGGACTCAGGAGAGGCATGGCGTCTCTTCCATGAGCATTTCCCTCCCCCAGTGATTACTTCACCTGAGGTGAGGGGCCAATATGCGACATCATTATATACGGTTCCTGGACAGAAACCCCTTCCAGACCCTACCAAGCCTTGCCCAGCTACGAGCACTTTCTTTACACCTGAGATGGTAGAAAGGGCCATTGACAGAATGAAGACCGGGAAGGCATATGATCATGATGGTCTAGTATCGGAGCACTTTATACATGCCAGGGATATGCTGATGGAGGTTCTCGCAGTGTTGTTCAATCGTGCCATGTGTGAGGGATTACCTGAGACTTGGAGATTGTCTAATATTGTGCCCATCTTCAAGGCTGGTGACCCTACAGAGCCTGGGAACTACCGCACTATCATGGTTGGACACACATTGGCGCGGTTGTATGCATCCATCCTGGAGCAACACTTCAGTAATTGGGCAGAGGGCGAGGGGTACGAGCAAAGGGTCAAGCCGGCTTCAGGAGGGGTTTCTCCACTGTTGATCATATTCTGACACTCAGGGCCATCATTGAGGAGGGCAGAGCACATGGGAGACGAATATATTGTAGCTTTGTGGACTTTCGTAAACCATTTGACATGGTACCAAGAGCTCGATTGATGCGCAGACTACAGGAGATGGGAGTGCCCATAGAGGTGATTTGGGGGATTATGGCTTTGTACAGATCAGTGATGGGACGGGTACGCACTCCGGAAGGGGTATCTGATTTAGTTCACTCTACCATTGGAGTGAAACAGGGCTGCCCATTGTCTCCTACTCTATTTGGTATGTATGTTGATGAGGTGTCTGATTACATCGATACAGAGGGTGACAGAGGTGCACAGCTGGTAGGGACGTGGATCCCATTGTTGCTATATGCTGATGATATTGTGCTGATATCTAACTCACCAGAAGGTATGCAACGACAGTTGGATGCACTACGCAATTTTGCAGAGGATAGTGGATTGTGTGTTAACCTAGGTAAAACCAAGGTTATGGTGTTTACACCACACCGCAATGGGTCAGGAGATCAGTACCCACTTTCAAGTATTGTCAGGAGACTATGGAGTATACAGATGCATACACTTACCTGGGGGTAGTCTTTACTGGGCCGAGATTTTCCTTGAGAAGAGCAGCAGAGACTAGACTAACTAGAGCTGGTGCGGCTCTGGGAGGAATGGAGAGGATGTGTTCATAGGTTCAGTTCCAGGAACCTAGGACAAAGTTATGGCTCTTTGATACTTTGGTTGCCTCTACTATGTTATATGGGGTGCAGGTTTGGGGACCTTCTATAGGCCAGGATGGGTGGAGGCGTATGGAGAAGCCCCTAGTATCTATGATCTCTCGGCTGATTAGAGCCAAGGTTTCTGTACCGCATGATATCATTCGAGCGGAATTAGCTGCCCCCCCTATGGAGATTGAGGCGCTCACAAGATCAGTCTCCTTTGTACACAGTCTGTGGGATACTACCAGAGACAGATATGCCAGGGTGGCTCTAGAGTCCTCCAGACAATTAGCTCTTAACGGGGATACATCATGCTGGTATGCTCAGATGACATCATGGTTTCCGACACATGGTTTCACCATGGACAGGTTGCCTCCTTTTCAATACTCTCTTCAGGCACCCTTGAGGTCTCTGACACGGGTAGAGATTAATAGACTCATCCGTCAGGATTTGATCCAGTTGGACACAAGGAGGACATGGATAGAGCTGTTACAAGAGTTGGGCACAAAGATGTCTTTCTATAGAGAGCATCTTCTCCACCTCACGGGGGATGGGTTTGTAATTCGACCTAGCTATATGGACACACATCTTTCGCATGGTTTGCGTTGTGTCATTGGCGAGATACGCACGTCCTCACGTCAGCTCGAGATTGAGACTGGCAGATTCAAAGGGACACCAGCAAATAACAAAATATGCCGCTTATGCCATCTAGAGCTAGAGACAGAAGTACATTACATATGTCATTGCACAGTGTACTATGAGATACGAGGCCGTTTTCACTGTCTATTCAGAGAAGGTTTTTGGCCTCTATCTAGGGTCATGAGTTATGAGGATCAAAGATGTCTTGGGCTTTATCTACTTGAGTTACACAAGCATAGAGAAACCTTACTGAGGAGAGGTGAAGAGAGACATCCCCAGAGACAGATCACAGATTTCTTTACACTAGATACTGTACACCCAAAAGAACAGACAGAGGAGCAACCAGCGACGGTGGAGAGGTCTACCCGCACTACTGGCATTCTCATAGACCGAGCATTGGAGCTAGGGAGATCTAGACGACCCCGAGGGAGGAGAGGAGCTACACAATTTCGAAGGAGGCTATGGCAAAAGATTCAAGCCATACTCTTTCGTCGTCCAGAGTGCAGATGAAGATGGATCTCTACTCCCCTCCCATATTGTCTTCACATTGTACTGCTTAGTTTAGGATCCCGCAGTATTTATATTTTGTTATCCTAGTTTAATTTATTTTGTTAATTTGACTTTGTATCAGATACACCGCATTGTAACTTTCTGGTCTCATAGGTCACTTTGGCCTTTTGAAGACGTTAATATAACATTTCATATCATTTCTCTCTCTCTCTCTCTCTCTCTCTCTCTCTCTCTCTCTCTCTCTGTCAATGTAATCAGACACCTCATCAACATACATACCAAATAGAGTAGGAGACAATGGGCAACCCTGTTTCACCCCGATAGTGGAGTGAACTAAGTCAGATATCCCCTCTGGGGTGCGTACATGTCCCATCACTGATCTGTATAAAGCCATAATCCCCCAAATCAACACTGTGGGCACCCCCATCTCCTGCAGTCTGCGCATCAGTCGAGCTCTCGGTACCATGTCAAATGCTTTGCGGAAATCCACAAAGCTACAATAAATCCGTCTCCCATGTGACCTGCCCTCCTCAATGATAGCTCTGAGTGTCAGAATATGGTCAAGAGTGGAGAAACCCCTCCTGAAACCTGCCTGTCCCTTTGCCCGTACACCCTCACCCTCTGCCCAGTTACTCAACTGCTGCTCAATAATGGATGCATACAATCGTGCCAGTGTGTGTCCAACCATAATAGTGCGGTAATTTCCAGGCTCTGTAGGATCACCTGCCTTGAATATAGGCACAATAGTAGACAACCTCCAAGTCTCAGGTAATCCCTCACACATGGCACGATTGAACAACACTGCAAGAACCTCCATCAGCATATCCCTAGCATGTATAAAGTGCTCCGCTACTAGACCGTCATGATCGTAAGCCCTCCTGGTCCTCATCCTGTCAATGGCTCTCTTTACCATCTCAGTGGTAAAGAAGGTGCTCGTAGGTGGACATGGCTCTGTAGGATCTGGAAGGGGATCCTGCCCAGGAACCGTATATAACGATGTCGCATACTGGCCCCACACATCAGGAGAAGTAATCACTGGGGGAGGGGAGTGCTCATGGAAGAGTCGCCATGCCTCGCCTGAGTCTCTACTCAAGAACAACTGATACAAGTCTCGCTCCATCTGGGCCAGGTAAGCTCGTTTCTTCTTTCGCACAAGGCGCCGGAAAGCAATCCGCGACTGTCTGTAGGTGATGACTCCTAAATGAAGATCCCTCTGAAGCTGGGCTCTCATCTCTCTGCACTCCTCATCATACCAACTATTCTGGGGCATGCTCCCAGAATATGTCGCCTCCGATCCGGTTGAGTGTGTGGGTATGCCTCTGATGCTGCATCATGTAGTGTCTCAGTCAATAAAGTAGTGCACTCCTCTACTGAGAGGCCTGGAGCAACTGTGCATAGACGATCCCAGATCGCCTCTGTATAAACCGAGTCAGTCTCTGGTGTAAATGTATAACGGGTGTGTGACCTGCCTCCTGATTTCTGGGCTGTACTAAACTGAAAAGATACGGACAGTGTCAAGAGAGCATGATCCACTGCTACGCCCACTGGTCTGGCTCCCACCGTGAAATCCTGAATACAAGGAATAAAGCTCGGCTGTGTCATAACATAGTCCACTGTACTGGCCCCATGTCTGTGTGGAAAGCATGTGAAGCCTGCTGCTCCAGGAAACCGCTGTAAGCCATTAAGTATGGCTAGCCCATGTGTAGTCGTCATCTCCGTGAGGTATCTCCCATACTCAGTCTGCTCTCTGTCATGTGAGCATCTGTCAAACCCCAGCTCATCCACATCCAACTCTCTAAGCATCTCATCTGAGGTGTCGTAGAAGACTGTCTGACAGTTGCCCGTTCGAGCATTGAAGTCTCCTAGGAGGATGATATCACCATCCCTAGAAAACTCCCATATATCATCATCTAGAATTGAGAAAGGCGACTGCCCTCTGGATACAGCATATACTGACGTACTGGGGGGGAAGTAACATATAGCAATATATAGAAATCGACCTGTGTCAGCTCTCAGCCTCACCCACATGTATCTAGCCTGATCATCTCTCCGTACAATATGTAGTAGTGGCTGTAGCTCCTCCCTAAACAACACCGCTACTCCTCCTGAACCTCTACTCCCATGCTCAGATCTCGTGACTGTTCTGTGGGCTGTCTCCCATTTGTATCCCACCACATGTGGCAACAGTTGGCCAGGGGCCTGGTGTGTCTCTGAAAAGAAAACAATGTCCTTGTCTCTGAAACTGTCCTCAAAGGCACCAACATCCAACCTCATAGACCCATTA
This sequence comes from Adiantum capillus-veneris, assembly GCF_014529385.1. Lineage (NCBI taxonomy): Eukaryota > Viridiplantae > Streptophyta > Polypodiopsida > Polypodiales > Pteridaceae > Adiantum > Adiantum capillus-veneris. The sequence goes on along the minus strand of NC_140955.1, from coordinate 30,237,601 downwards.
CAATTCCAAGCCGCCTCAGGAGTTGAGCACAAAGATGGCTTTCTATAGAGAGCATCTTCTCCACCTCACAGGAGATGGGTTTGTGATTCGACCCAGCTACATGGACACACATATGTCTCATGGTTTGCGTTGTGCCATTGGTCAGATACGCACATCCTCACATCAGCTCGAGATTGAGACCGGTAGATTCAGAGGGATACCAGTAGACAGCAGGATATGCCGATTATGCCAGAGAGAGCCAGAGACAGAGTTGCACTACATATGTCATTGCACAGTGTTCTATGAGATACGGGGGCGTTTCCACTGCTTATTCAGAGAGGGTTTTGGTCCTCTATCTAGGGTCATGAGTTATGAGGATCAGAGATGTCTTGGACTATATCTACTTGAGTTACACAGGTATAGAGACACTTTACTGGGGAGAGCTAGAGAGAGGCAGTCCCAGAGACACATTACAGATTTCTTTTCACTAGATATGGGACAGCCAGAGGAGCAGCCACCACTGCAGAGCTCGTCCCACACTCATTCGACCACTACTGGCACTCTCATCGACCGAGCATTGGAGCTACAGAGATACAGACGACCGCGACTGAGGAGAGGAGCTACACAGCATCGACGGAGACTACAACAGAAGATTCGAGCCATACTCTCTCGACATCCAGAGTGCAGATGAGGATGGATCCTCACCATTTCTTCCATCTTTGTTTCTCACACTGTTACATCCAGTTTACCGGGTACCTATTGTATCAGCTGCTACACCCACGTAGTTTTAGATTGTAGTAGTAGTAGTAGTATTTTGTTCCACTTCTAGTTCTTTTGTACCCAGACATGGTATTAGATTCACTATTTTGTAACTGATTGGTCTCATAGGTCATTTTGGCCTTTTGAAGACGTTAATATAACATTTCATTTCATTTCATTTCTCTCTCTCTCTCTATATATATATATATATATATATATATATATATATATATATATATATATATATATATATATATATATTAAAGCTCAGTGATTCTGAAGTTTCTGTTTGTGTGTTTCTATTGATTCCTCGCTTGGAGTGTTCAAGCCTGTTACAGTGTGGGTAGGCGGCTAGTGTGGGACAACCAGCGTGCTACACAAACATACCAGAGCACAACAATGTGAAGCAACACATTGAGAGTGTCTCCCCATGTTTCTGATGTAGCCCTCTTAGCAGGGGCAGGTTGTAGCACTTTGGGCAGTTTTATTAATTAATGGAAGGATCTTTTTCTTGCAAAAAAAAAAAAAGACGAGACACGATGTGTGTAGGCAGCTAGTGTGGGACAACCAACCTGCCACACAAGCATGCCAGAACACAACAACACACAATGTGACCAAAACTTTCTGAAGGACCAGCTTCTAGATAATGTCTACTGCAAAGGACAGGCAATACTCCAACTGAAGATCTCTAGCCCGAATCTTCTTGTGCACTTAGTAAGTCTGCATCTTAATGAAGGAGCTGCTCTGAGAGGATAATCTAAATTCCAATGTAAGAGAGATGTACCAAAGAGTAACAATGGCACGCTACCCAGGCTGCTAATGAGGCTTGCTGTGGCAAGAGCTCCAAATACCAGCCTGTAGCAAATGTCTTCTTTCAAATCGATCACCCAAACAACACAAACATTGACAATTTCATACTGCTTTATACCGGCACAGTAGCTGCTGGTATGGCTAGAGCTCACAAAACTAACCCGTGCTTAAACAGGGCACCCAAACAAGGCACCCAACTAAAATATCCTGCTGCTTTATATGACTCAAAGAAAGGAATCCTACGAAGATAAGGTTCCCTCTGCCTTCAATAGAGTGCTAAAAATCTGAAGCTGGTCGTTTGAAATCTACCCAGGATCTCACATGCAACCTCCCTCTGAGACTAGAAAATGCCGGTCAATATGTGAAAGATGTTAAAGCCTACAAAAAATGAAGAAGCCCCTCTCAAAACCTGTCTCAAAAGAGTGCATGATCACTAAGATTTTAACTGCCTGAGAACCCGCAAAAATGAGGCTAACAATACCCACATCACATGTGGCTATCACTCCCAAAGTGATGAAGAAGTATGTAGCAAGTGGGGTGCATCTGAATACATTAGCAAGCCCGGTTGCTCCACAAAAATTTCTTGCTTCAGATTTTGAGCTTTTCTTAAAGATTTGCCAGCTATGATGGGCTGCCAATGCAAAATTGGTCAAAATAGTAGTCATACAATTGTCGAACCGAAGGGGTCCCCCAATCCCTTCCATGTGTTTGGCTCTTCCCTGCACACATTCCCTGAGATGAGAGTGTGGGTACGTTTTGTGCAGGACAACTAGTTCCCCATTTCACTCTTTCTACTCTCAAGTTATTGCCAATGGGTGCTATTTCCTGACTAGCGGCAGGAATTTGACATTCTTAGGAGGCGACTATTTTAAAAGATTGGTTAAGTGAGAAAAAGAAATAAACCATAACACTGATAGATATACCAAATTAGTATACCCCCAAGGTCCGCGTCTCTAAAATCTACTTGTTAACAACCATCTTTAACTGCCAAAAAAATCAGCACAACAATACCTAACATCCTCAAAGACTTCCAGAGACACGAAATGAAACACTTCAGCATATAAATAACTGAGCTGACTCTCTTGCAAACTAAAAATAACCTCCTCCATCAACCTGCTTGGCTTGCAATTCAAGTTCCTCGAACTTTGTTCTTGCTCGTTGGAGAATTCTGCAAGCATGAGATGAGAGTGTGGGTACATTTTGTGCAGGACAACTAGTTCCCCATTTCACTCTTTCTACTCTCAAGTTATTGCCCATGGGTGCTATTTCCTGACTAGCGGCAGGAATTTGACATTCTTAGGAGGCGACTATTTTAAAAGATTGGTTAAGTGAGAAAAAGAAATAAACCATAACACTGATAGATATACCAAATTAGTATACCCCCAAGGTCCGCGTCTCTAAAATCTACTTGTTAACAACCATCTTTAACTGCCAAAAAAATCAGCACAACAATACCTAACATCCTCAAAGACTTCCAGAGACACGAAATGAAACACTTCAGCATATAAATAACTGAGCTGACTCTCTTGCAAACTAAAAATAACCTCCTCTGTCAACCTGCTTGGCTTGCAATTCAAGTTCCTCGAACTTTGTTCTTGCTCGTTGGAGAATTCTGCAAGCATGATTGCGATTCCAGAAGGACGCAAATTTATATTTCGCACGCCCTGCACAAATTTCAGTCTTTAGTCTTCTATATAGCAAGCTGAAAAACAAATGCTGTTAAGATATAGCCGTCGATAAAAAGAATGTGAAGTTTTCACTTAGCAAACTTTTACCATCTGCACTTGCGAGTGGGGGCACACCATGCCCACCAGATCCAGATCTTAAGATTATTGTTATTGCTGGGTTAATGAAAGCATGCTGACTCCTGTTGATCTGTATAACGAATTTAAAGCATCTGAATTTTGTCTGAACCATGGGATAGTTCAAAGAAAACTGAGCAACACCAATTTACCTCTTCCACATCCTCAAATGGCAGCACCACCTTCATTTAAACACAAAAAAAACAATGGTTTCAATAATCTACATGCCTTTGCCTCATTTCTCTCAAAAAAGAGAGAGATCAGGTAGTTCAAACGAATAGCATTTCAAGGAAAGAAGAGATTGGATAGCTCAAACAATCAACATATCAACAGCAAAAAGAAGTCTCAAAGAAAATATAATGGGCGCCTGCATGTGTGCACGAGCATGGACACGGTTCAAAACTAAACTTAATCCAAATTTGAAGCCCAAGCGTCCCATAAGTCAAACGGAAACATGTGCATGCTTCAACATTCTGCAAGATAAGAGTGCACAGAAGAAGTGGATGAGATGGAGAGGCAATGAAACCAAAAACAAATTTTGATCATAAACCAAGGGGGTGGATAAAGAGGTTATACCTTGGTTGCGGTTAAGGTGCATAGTAGAAGTGGAGAAAGAAGAGACTGTATGGACCAGAGAGACAAAGAGACAAACCCAAGAAACCAATTTAATCTACCAAGATATATCATAACAAAGCCCAGCCACATCGTTTTTAAATGAAAGCACAAGTTCTAGACTCATGGTACGCATCCCAGAAACAATATAACCATCACCTCCATCATTCACAGTACTGTCTAAAAGATTACAGCATGTCTCGAACATAACCAATGCCCAATAGAGGATGTAGCACTAGGTAAAAATATATGCCCCCTCCTCCACACACACATTATTCATCCACCCATCCACCCACATGAGCATACATTAATACAAACGTCAAAGGCCTACGTATTAATTTTCTAGTGTATATAAGCAAGAGCTCAAGAGAAGGAAGCTTTGTCTGTGTTCCAGGCTGCTTGGAGAAGATGCATGACAAGTCAGAGGCAAAATAACCACCAAGGCTACCCATAAAGATTAGGTGAGATGGGTATATAAAAACTGCCCCATAACCATCAAAACATCCACAGCCCATGAATGAAACAGCATCGAAAGAAGGAACATGAAAAAGAAAGGTGTTTCACGAATGAGACTCCCTCTCCTCCTGTCTGCCTACTGAAGTGCCAGCAGCTATCCGCGGCATCTCTGAAGGAGTGGCCGAAGAAACTTCCACCTCAGAAGCATCCAAAAATAGCTAACGCCATCTCAAAAGACTCGACCAGAGTCACATAGCCTGGTGTCCGAAGGCTGCTCCTGTACATTTGTATATGGACCTGTCCCTCCTACAATCTTCCAGAATAGGCTGTCTAACTGCCTCTACCTACCTGTCTGCCACTAACTCTGTCGACTCTCCTGTCTCTAGGGGTAATGTGGGCTCCCACCCTGACTGTACCTACATATGCTGTGAACGACCTGTCTGGGTGGTCGGAGATCAAGTAACTTTGGGGCCAAACCAACTCTATGTCACTTTCCGACAATCTCTCCCGATGTGACCATCAAACCACTGGTTTGGCCTACCTATAACCAAAATCTGTCAAGTGCAAACGTTTAACGGTTCCATTAGCAGCCTGTAGTCACCCACACGAGACTTAGCGTCACTATCTGTGGGACTAGCCCATGGCACAACAAGTTCGGCTTCGGACTCTTAGGCTGATGCCCATAGTTTCTACAGCCAGCCAGTACACTTGGGACACAACAGCTTGGTCTGCACTCACGGACCGAATGCTTCGGTTTGAGATGGCTTCCGCCAGCAAGATGATAGTGATTCAGGAGGGAAGGCTTGCGCTCCAGCCCGCCACAGAGCTCATCGCTCGGGAGTGGTGCAGTGATAGAGAATGGTGCTAGGAGCTCATTTGTGGCCTGACATTGTGGTTCATCTAACGAGCCCACTGCTTGCACATCTTCCAAGCTCATCTTGTCCCACCAGTAGAGACTATTCATGGCATTTGGTAGGAGCTGATCCATACACTCAAGGGGCCAATTTGAGAGACTTCAGGGCAGCTCCGACAACATGGGAGCGCCGCGAGGCCTCCTTGAAACTTTGGCACCCACGGCACTTCTTCATTATGGTTCAGAGCGTGCCTAGATGGCGTTACCAGCCACCAGTGTTGTTGTTTCCTCCTACCATCTCGTGATCTAGCCATCATTGACGGTCATTGTACCTATCTTGTCTTCTCATTGAGAGAGTCTCCCCATGTTTCTGATATAGCCCTCTCTAGCAGAGGCCGGTTGTAGCCCCGTTGGGCAGTTTTATTAACTAATGGAAGCGTCTCTTTCTTGCAAAAAAACAAAAAACAAAAGATACATTGTGTAACAGGTTTGGACACTCCAACAAGAAATCAATGGCAACACACGAACAGAAACTTCAAAATTACTAAACTTAAATACATACAGAGAGACAGACAGAGAGAGAGAGAGAGAGAGAGAGAGAGAGAGAGAGAGTCGATACGACACGGCCCGGAACTGGCCCAAAGACTGGCACCCCTCTGGGGATCCCTTTATTATTGATCACATCAAGGTACAACGCCCAAGGGTCCTCGGGGCTCAGACTCTGAGTCCGGATGCTCTGCAAAGTGAGAGGCTTAAGGGCTCTTATAAACTTACAAGGGTTGCCCAAAAAGCAGAGCTTTTTCTGCCGTGCCGTGCTCTCTCTCTCTCTCTCTCTCTCTCTCTCTCTCTCTCTCTCTCTCTCTCTCTCTCTCTCTCTCTCTCTCTCTCTCTCTCTCTCTCTCTCTCGTGGTTTGTTTGTCAACCTTGGTAAAACCAAGGTCATGGTATTTAATACCACCCCACAGTGGATCAAGAGGTCAGCGTCCGCATTCACATACGGCCAGGAGACGGTGAAGTATACAGATGCTTACACTTACCTTGGAGTGGTTTTTAGTGGACCAGCATTTTCACTGAGGAGAGCAGCAGAGACTAGATTGACCAGAGCCCATGCAGCATTGGGTAGATTGGAGAGGATGTGTTCACAGGTCAGTTTCAAGAGCCTCGGACGAAGCTCTGGCTATTTGACACTTCAGTGGCGTCTGCATTGCTCTATGGAGCTGAGATATGGGGACCTTCATTGGATCGTCACGGGAGGACAGGTCGCATTGATGGGTGGGGGGACATGGAGAAGCCTTTGGTCTCTATGATCTCGCGGCTCATTAGAGCTGTAAGGTGCAGCGAAATGAATGTTGTATCTTCTCAAGATTAGTGCTCTTTATTGCGCAAGGTTCCTTTTAGTTCTTTAGGGAAAGAGAGCTTTCCGTCTTGTAGAGTGCTGTGGCCACGAACAAAGTGAGTGGATATTGTGCGTGCAAGTGAATGAGACTGAGAGAAGGAGAGAGAAGAGATACGACACCAAGAGGTTGTAAAACCCTCCTCCGAAGGCCCCGCTCTCGTCGGCGAGAGTGGTCTACTTGATTGCACAAAGGCGTACAATGCGAATGCAATGGACTGATGCAATGGGACTATGTCGAAGACGCCGACGGCGATGACGACGACAACTTCATGGCTGAAAATTGGGATCTTCTATCTGCTGATTTTCATGGACTGTTCGGGGCTGAAATGGGCTGTTTTCTACTGCTGTCTTAAGGCTGAAAATTTCTGTTTCGTCGGGTTGAATTTGACTCTCCTTGAAGGGGCTGAGTTGGTGGATAAAAACGCTGGTATAGCTGCTGATTTGCCTGCGTTTTTGAGTCGTTCATGGGCTGAGAAAACGCTGGCAGCAGATCTGCTATTGTTGACAAAAACGCAAGAGCACCTGAAGCAAAAACGCTGCAAGGGGCTGATGCTGTAGCGATCCAGAAAACGCTAGGTATGGTATGCTGAAGGGGGAAAACGCCAGGCGATGAGAGATGGGCTGGCGAGGGCTGATCTGGAAAACGCCAAGGTAGGGTTCCTTCTGGCGATGGCTGAAAAACGCTGATGGGAAAGGGAGTCTTGCTGAGAGAGGGTGGGGCACCTGTTGCTTGGGGAAGCCTACTGTGCCTTTGCTCATCTGTCAATTTGTGCTAACTTGGGTTTGCTTATATATTAACTTACCCAATTTGCCCTACTGAGTACCCAACAAAAGTCACTTAATAAATAAGTGAAAAATGTCAAAAATAGGGAAAAATGGGATAAAGTCATCTGAAAAATCCCCAAACTGACTCTGATGGAATCTAATGGAAATGCTTATGCTTATGCAAGCTGCAACCAGAGGATATGCATCTACACTGAGTGACTGGGCATGCACGGTCTACGAATAAACTCACAAAAGTGCCAGATCGCTTCTAATCTAACTTGACTGGACTTGACGGAAACCCTGCTATGGTGTAGCTTGTCCACGGACACGTAGGGTTGTGATGTGTCACGTGACAAGAGCCAAGGCTTCAGAACCCCGTGCCATTATCCGAGCAGAGCTAGCTGCTCCCCCACTAGTAGTCGAGGCGCTTACCAGATCTGTCTCCTTCATACACCGCATGTGGGAACTTCCCAGAGACAGATATGCCCGCCTTGCACTTGAGTCCTCTGGACAGTTAGCCATGCAGGGAGATACAGCATGCTGGTATGGTGAAATGACATCATGGTTTCAGGCGCATGGGTTCATGCATAGACAGATTGCCCCCATTCCAGTACTCATTAGAAGCACCCCCTCTGACTCTTACACAGTCCGAGATCACCAGGCTCATCCGATAGGACCTAGCTCAGCTAGACATCAGGAGGACATGGATACAGCCAGCACAAGAGCTGGGCACGAAGATGGCTTTCTACAGAGAGCATCTTCTCCAGCTTACAGAGGACGGTTTTATGACGAGGCCCAGATACATGGACACTCACTTGTCTCATGGGATACGATGTGTTATTGGCCGAATACGCACATCTTCACACCAGTTGCAGATCGAGACTGGGAGATACAGTGGAGTACCAGCAGAGGCCAGGACATGCCCCATGTGTGGCATGGAGCCAGAGACAAAGTTGCACTACACATGCCATTACCCTGACTGTACCTACATATGCTGTGAACGACCTGTCTGGGTGGTCGGAGATCAAGTAACTTTGGGGCCAAACCAACTCTATGTCACTTTCCGACAATCTCTCCCGATGTGACCATCAAACCACTGGTTTGGCCTACCTATAACCAAAATCTGTCAAGTGCAAACGTTTAACGGTTCCATTAGCCCAGTAAAAGGTGTCCCAAAAACAGATCCAATTTGATAAGTACATTGGGCAACCCAAAATTTCTAGCAGCCTTGGAAAAGAGATTTTTGTAGGAATCTTGAGAAATATGTATCTGTCATCTAATGCCAATAACATCATGGTCTTCTTCGGATGAGGGTATGAAGATCAATATTTAACACAAATCGAGGGGAAAGTAAAAGATTTCTCAAACATGGATCCAAATTGCTGAAAGTACATTGGGCAGCCTAAAATTTTCTACACAACAATAGGATTCCTTAAAGTACTAATGTTTTAAAGTTGATGGTTCAAAAGCCAAACCTTAACAGAGAAGCGCATAGAAGAGCCAGCATCCCACAGATTGCAAATGAGTGCTCGTTCAGAGAATCCATACATCAGCATGACTGGCTAAATCCATGCATCAGCATGACTGGCTAAAACCAGTAGCAAAATGCTTCCTACTATTAAACTCTAATTGTGGAAGATACCCTTCCCAATAAGACTGCCTATGAGAGAATGTCACTAGAGGACACCACATACGAAAAGAACAAAACTAAAAGAGACTTTAGGACTTCAAACACAACGAGAGAGAGAGAGAGAGAGAGAGAGAGAGAGAGAGATCCACATGATAGACATGAAGTGGCGGACTTGCACTCCCAAATGCACTGGCCTCAAAACCCTGATGACCCTTTTGGTATTTCTTTTATATTGCTCTTGACAAAGGTACAATCGCCAAGGAGAGTCACTTTGCAGTCTGCCTCTGCTAGATCTGTCATAGAGCTTCCCAAGGCACTTATTTAAAGTGCCCCAGGCCCTAAAAAGCATCAAATACAAAAGTAAGAGCTCAAAAGCACTTTTCCATGCGAGTAAGCTGCCACATCATCATCCCTAAAAATCCACCACGATTCCGGGATCTCTAAAAAACTACCACAATTTCTCGGTCCCTAAAAATCCACCGTGATTTTTAAAATTCCATACAATGTGCCACTTCATCATTTTTTGGGTGTACACCAGCCCTCTTCATTGGGCATGCCACGTCATCATTTTTGTGACAAAGCCGCCTCTTAAGCAAGAGTAATCTCCCACAAAACACCTGCGAAACTAAATCCGAGTCTTTAGCAGACACTGCATACATGCCAATGACCATCATTACCAGACAACACATTCTCTAGCTTGTTACACCTTACACTTCCATAATCTTCCCCATCGAAACTTTTGATATTCAAGTCTAGCAATATTAGCCATTACACCTAGACGGCAATGATCTTTCACGGGTGTCTCGATGCACTAAGACCACATACCCAGTCTACCTCATCCAAATTTGAACTACTGATGCATCAAATTCATGTACTTCACAAAATGCTATACACTTGACACAGATGCACATATGCAATTACCAAACTTAAAGACATCCAAATACAAACAAACGCTCCCCAAGACTGCACGCTGTGTCGTTCAACGGTTCATATGGAACACTCCCTAGAACACAACCTGCATAGATCAAAGGTTTCTTTTTACAACTAAACGCCAAACCGCAGCCTGCGTCGATCAAAGGTTCCAAGTACAATTAAACGCTCCCTAAACCGTAGATTATGTCATTCAAAGGTTATCAAACAACACTGAAACCAGCATTGGAGCCAAAATTAGACAAATTCGATCACCAACAAGGCAAGCTCAAAAAAGATAAAACCTATTCCAAACAATTTGCAAATAGTAGCCTCAAAACAAAGTTCAAAATTTCAAACAATGGTTCTTCTCATTGGATCTCTATCTAGTATCTCACATGCTCTCAAACGCTTGTGACTCCATCTTCCTCCATCCTTGCCTACAAAAAGCATCCAAAACATAATTTTGACACATGCTACAAAAACCCTAATTTGTTGTTGGAAACCCTAATTTTACAAAATTGATCAAAATCCAATCATGCAAATGTGTAGGCCTCGTCGAGAGAATCAACTTTGACTTTTGCCAGATATCCAAATTCTCTCTGTTGAAGAGATGTTGAGTGTGAGTAAGCACGAATCATTAATGGAAAATTCCAATCTTCCTTTCATATGTTTGTAGCCGATCACAGCATGGTCCATCAGCTCTTGGATTTTCCAAACTTGCTTGGGCAAACAAAATTCCTGTAGAGGTGATGGCAGTCCTATCTCCTCCAAGGTTATCAGCTTGAAGAAAGACATCGGGAGGTAGGATGTCTAAAACCTTTGCATTGTAGATTTACATAGTTTCCATGGCACTAGCATTTTCCAGTTGCCCCATTTTGCCAAAATCTACTCTTCACGTAAAGATGTCATGTAACTACAGGAAAAATACACTTGAAAGCTTGCCAAGCCCTGGGAGCGTGAGGCTTGGTAGCTATAGAACTCGGCCACTATATAGCATGAGGTGAGGCTTGGTAGCTATAGAACTCGACCACTGAATAGCATGAGGTGAGGCTTGGTAGCCAAGTCCTTGGAACACTAGGTGGTGGCAACGGCGGTGGCAAAGGAGGTTGCACAAGAAAGTAAAAGGGCCTCCTCTCGACAACCTACACAATCTGCTATTCCACTGTTTAGTATGAGGTGAGGCTTGGTAGCCAAGTCCTTGGAACATTAGGTGGTGGCAACGGCAGTGGTTCAAGAGGTTGCACCAAAAAGTAAAAGGGCCTCCTCTCGACAACCTACACAGTCTTCAGAAACTGCTTGAAGCTCTGCACAACTAGGATGCTTCGAGAGTATGTCAAGGAGCTCATCAAGGAGAAACTACAAGTACTCTACAAAATCAAGAAAAATTTAGCAGGCTGAAGCAACTTCTTAGCACCACTCAAGTGCTAGAAAAGTGAAAAATTCCTTTTGGAAAGATGTCATGCAATGGTAGCAAACAAATTGTGGCCGGATAAAGCATTCGCAGCCCATTGAAGTGACTAAGAGAGTATGTGTGTGTGTGTGTGTGTGTGTGTGACATGTGTGTGTGTGTGTGTGTGTGTGTGTGTGTGTGTGTGTGAGAGAGAGAGAGAGAGAGAGAGAGAGAGTGTTCTCTAGCGCGTGTTGCCTTGGTCTGTGAGAGAGGTCCCCTACACGGGGAGGCCGCACCTCGCATGCCTGCACAAAGCTTCCCTAAGTGATCCTATCGATCCTGTCGGGCGTGCCACAGGTCTGATTGCCCTGCTAGCGAGTTCTACGAGCATTTGTTCACAGGAATTGCTTACAACCCTTGCTTGTGTCCTAAGTCTACAGTCTCAACTGCAGATTTTGGATATACAGAATCTACAGTATTCTCTAGCAAGCCTTTAGCTTTGTTCATTGTTCTTCAATTCCTTCTATAGGCAGTATGAGGACCTTTCCCCCTTGTGGTTAACCTCTTTAGAGATATCCCCTGGTGTTCATTTTTTTAACACTACAGGTTAATGGCAGAAGAAGCAGTGTACAAGCACAGGAAACAGATAGATTTTACGTCGATGGATGCTACGAAAGTCATCAAAGAATGCTTGTCGAGGATTTTGCGGATGACAAGAATGCCTGGGAAGGCCAAGAACCTACCATCCAGGTGGTCATTTCATTACAGGAACTTATGGATCCGGTTGCTAGTATGCTTTGAATGCTGTTATTTTGTTTTTTCCAAGCAAAATGCCCTCTGCACACGATATGGATCGAGAGATTGACACGTCCAAGTCAAAAATTTCCTACGGTTCTTCAGGTTCTTTTTCTTGAGTGATAATACCGAACACTGCCAAAGAGCTCTGATACCAATGTAATGTGCAACGGAAGTGATTTAAGGTGATAATTCAAAATAAGTGCTCAGTGCTTACTCAAGGTTACTTTTATTTCATGAGGAGATGTGCAATAGACTAGAGAGAGGAGAGAGATACTGCAAGTGAAGGTTCTATGAGTGATAGAGAGAGAAAGGAGACTAACACCATATGGGGTCCCTTAACCCCCCTCCAAGGGTCCTCCCTCTATATCTCTAGACAGGTATTTGCTTTAGATTGCACAAATGTTGATGCAATGGTTCTAGATGTTGAGTTGTTGATGGGATCTTGCGGTAAAGCTTTTACACCTCCATTGTATCCTATGGGTCCTTGGTTTGGAGCTGAGAGTACTGCCAACAGTTGTTGTCGATGATACATTCTGAGATGAAGGGTTCAGCTCAGCTTTGAGTACCATTGTGTTGTCCTTAGAGTTGGTTTCTATTCAAAGTTAGCTATGTAGTTATCATTGCCATTTTCTTTGTGTCGTTCATTGAAAGTGACACTTTGTGAATTTTTGAGAAATGTATACCTTCAAGAATTATGAGGTCCGCAAGATATAAATTCTCATGGTTAAGAAGGAAGATAGGATCAACAGGTAACAAAATTCACGAAAAAAGTTAATATGAATCAAAGTCGTTTTCCTTTATGCAAACTCAACTTTCAAGTTCTTAATACAAAAGGCAAGAGACAAAAACGCAGTCTCGATTCTTAAACTTCAAACTCTCACTAGAAAAAAACAAAAGACCACAAAGCAATTTCTTAGTTCCTATAAATTAACATGAGAATCTAACCATACCAAATCTAAAAGAAATCTACAAAACTTAAAATTGCAGGACCATCACGGAACATACCTTCATTTGTTTGGCAAAGATGTTGGAATGGAAACAGATTTTGGATGTAGACACATACATGCGGCCATGATATAGAAAAGATCTCTCCATAGCACAAGAATAACTGTGCTCAACCACCTGAAAGCTTTTGTCAACGGAATTATCAAATGCAATATCTTTAGTTAGTTACATGAGTGAGTCAATGTGTGTGGGTGAAGGGGAAGGGAACGGGCGGGGGGCCGCGAAGGACGGGGGTTGGGGGGGGGGGGGGGGGGGGGGGGGGGGGGGGGATGGGCGCAGAAAATTTTGGTAGGTAGCAAGCAAACCTCATCAGGAGGCAAGCTAAAAATGGTTTGTAATGGACCAGGTTTTGTTCGAACTTCTGTTGCCACCGGTCTATCCTGCAACAACTTACGCCTTGCAATAGCCCCAGCAAATCCATTCAAGCTCCTACAATGAGAAAGAACATTGAAACAAAATTTTGTCACTAACCCCAAATTGGCCAGTAATTCCCCATTTCTCTCCATTTGTTGCCATTATCTGTAATAAACTGCTGGGAATTTTTCCCCGTGTAATTATCGCTACTTTGTATTTTAGCCATTGGTCATTTTTCTTGGAATGCAAAAGGAAAGCCTTGTTTTCTCGTCTATAAAAATATATAGAGGGAAGGAGATTGGGGGATGATATTAAAAACATTATTAACATCAGCAAAAGACCAAAATGACATACAAAACCAATAGTACACACACAGACACACACAGAGACACAACGACTAGGGACTTTTCTCCAATGAAACCGGCCCGTAGGGCGGTAGACTTTAGCTTTCACTTGATTCTTTACTTGAAAAACTTTACTTGAACTTAAAGACACAGATGAATACTTCACGAATAAACTGTGACTGGAATTGATACTTCAAACAAACCACGGTGTTATGCCCCGCTTACAAGAGAGGGGATCTAGCCTAGATGCGGTCGGGATGGGCGTCCATTGTCCAAGCGGACGTAGTGTGAACCCGGCCAGTGTGGTCGATCATTATTATAAAAGGGAGGCCAAGGCCTCATTTGCAGTTATCGACCTTACTAGCGGAGTGCCAGTGGTTAGCCCGTGACGCTAGGAGTGCGCGAGATCAGCTCGAGGAGGTGAGGCCGGGTGGTATGGGACGCTTGGTCTTATAGGTGCACACCTACGTCCCTGGATGCTGCCCTAGCATGGGGGAGCTGCCAGATGGTGGCTATGGTCGGGTGGTTCGTCCGACGCGTGTCTGTAGGTGGAAGATCCACTCCACACTTTGCTTTCATGGTATCAGAGCCGGCTTGGCTGCACGAAGGACTGTGTGCACACCTACGGATCGTTTCGAGTCAGGGAACCTCAATTTCACATAATTTTTAGTGATTAAATTGCTGAAATTACTTACTTTTCTTCTCGAAAGCATGTTTGCAAACGAAAATTAATGTTCCATTGCTGATTTTTGATAAAAATCAGAAAATTAGCAGGTGAAAGTGCTGAAAATTGGAGGATTATTTATTAATTTTGCTGGTTTTTGGTGAAAATCAGTACATTTCTCGTTAATTAGCTGAATTTAGACTAAATTCAGCTAATTAACATCTTTTTCAATCTTCCTCTGTACTCCTCTTCTGTGCGAAGCGCGCGCACGCACACACACACACACACACAGAGAGAGAGAGAGAGAGAGAGAGAGAGAGAGAGAGGGCGCATTGATTCTCTCTGTAGTCTTCAGTGTGGAGCGAAGAGAGTGGACTGCTCTCAGTGGCGTGAAAAGAGAGAGAGAGAGAGAGAGAGAGAGAGAGAGAGAGAGAACTCCTATGCAACAAAAAAAGGGATCGAGGCTGATGGAGACGTGGAGTTTTTTCCCTCAACGCTCGCTCCTAGCTGGCATCCCTTTCATGTGCTGGACATGAGCTCCCACGAGCATCAAAACTATACGCTACCCGCCATGCTCTCTCCCCACGTGTCGGTTAAACATGGAAGCATTCAATGATTTATTATAAGGACCTTTTTATTTTAAGTGACCTGGTCACTTGGGATTTTTTTTTAAAGCATGGTCTGAAACCTGCAAATTATAAGAAACTTCTTGCAGAGAAACTCATTTTTCAGCCCTCTGCTTCTCTCTACCGCTCCTCCCTCTCAACTGCTCGTGCTCCCACCATCGTCTGCTCGCCTTCGGACGCTCACGCTGACGCGTAGAGTTCCTCCGAGTTCGCGACCAAAGAGTGTAGAAAAGCCCAGTTTCCCGTGAAATCTTTAGTTTTCCACGCATTTCCCCATGGATTCCTCCAGCTCGGATACGCAGCCTGACCACGTGCCACGTAACATTCACATGAATTATAGGTACTTTCTAGAGCTTCGACCAGCGTATGTCCGCTCTAGAAAACGATAATGTTCGGACTAACATTCACTTGACCTCTATCAAAGGGGCCATGCAGGGATTTAACGCCGCACTTACCACTTTGGAAAATACAACTCAGTCAACGACAGCGCGTTTTTCCGAGGGCGAAGCCCATCTCCAGCAATTGCGGACGGAGGTTGTTGCTTTTGGGCGTCCACATAGTGGTCTAATTGCCACAATCCTGTACAAAACCACAAATTTCTCAGGAGAAAGCAAGGAATGTACGGAACTGGCCGTAAATAACTCGCTTCACAAGTGGACCAGGTACTTTGACCTGCATCAGGAGCATGATGAACAGAGGATTCAGACAATTCCTCTTCATTTGCGCAGTAAGGCTAGCACCTAGTGGCGCGACATGACAGAGAAGCCTACGACGTGGGTTTACTGTTGTGTGAAATTCAAGAAGGATTTCGGTAAAATGGATCCTTTGAAATCTTACGCCAAACTGCAGAGTCTTTCAATGACGACTCTATCTTTTGATAAGTACACAACGGCTCTCAAGGAAGCACTCATCTTCTATAAGGTGGATTCTACGCACGCAGTGCACATGTATCTGCTGGGATTACATGAAGATTACCGTTGGGCCTTAATCAAGGACATAGCCCAGGCTGACGTCGAGGATGCAGTGACAAAGCCCAAGACGCTCCATTTGATAAATGGAGAGAACTATGAGAAGAAAAGAAGTTCACACCATCAATCCGGTTAGGACACTTCAAGGAAGCGACCTCGATTCTAGCAAAGGTCCAAATCACCATCAAGACCTTCTCAAGAGAAGAAGAAAACCAAAAATTCTTCAGTTGTTGATGGAGTGAAAAAGGGGGCTTGCTTCGGATGTGGTCACCACTTCCAACTAGAAAGCGCATGAATGACGGCCAGTAGCTCTTTCTCATAGATTTGCATAGTCTTTTCTGGCCCTTGCAAGATTCTTCTTTCATAAGCTACTACCCGACCATCTTCCATTAACACTGCCTCAATACTATTGCCAAATGCATCACACTGGACCACAAATGACTTCTTGAGGTCTGGCAAGACAATTACTAGATCCGAAGTCATCTTTTCCTTTAAGAGATTAAAGGTTGAAATCTCTTTTTGTGTCCAACCTCTTTCTTTTGTAGAGCATGAAGAGGTGAAGCAATCTCAGCAAAGTTCCTGATAAACCTCTGTAGTAAGAGCATAAGCCCAAGAAGCTACGTACATCATGCAGTCTTCAAATATGGCCCTGTCCTAATTGCTTTAACCTTGGCAAGATCCATTCGGACACCATCCTTTGACACTATGTGGCCAATAAAGTGAATCTCTTCCAAGAACTCACTTTTCTTAGGATTAACAAGCAACCTCTGAATACGTAGCTCTTCGAAGACAATGGTCAAGTGACCCCTATACTCCTGTTCATTCTGAGTAGACTATCATATCATCAAAGAATGTGCCAACAAACTTTGTGGGCGGAAAATCCAATCCATCATCCTATTGAACAGAGCAGGAGCATTTGTAAGACCGAACCACATCACTAAGAACAGACCAAATGTCGTCCTAAACGCAATCTTGTGCACATCCTTTGGCCTGATACAAATCTGAAAATAGTAGGTACCTGCTCTTAAGGTCTATCTTACTAAAAATTGCAGCACCCTCTAGTCGGTCAAGAATATCATCAATCCTTGGGATAAGAAACCTGTTCTTGATGGTATTCTTAATTAACACACGGTAACCAACACACATGCGCCAAGAGTTATCCTTTTTCTGCACTAGAAGCACTAGGGAGCAAAAGGGTGAAGAACTAGGTTGCAGCTTCTCTACTTGGCCCATGATTCCTTTCAGCAGAACCGCACTAACGCACCAAATCTATCACATGATCCTCAGGCCTCTCCGACGGCAACCATAACTCGCACTAGACCTGCCGAGGGTTTAGGCTTCTTGCCTTTCTTGTCCTCTGAGTCACCTAGCCTCCTTCTCTGGGGACAATTTGCAGCAAATGGCCAGACTGCTCGTATATAAAGCATTTGTTCTCAGCCATTAAAGCCTTCTTCTCCTAGATTGACTTGCCCACAAAAGGCTCTCTTTTCTTCTTCTTGCCATGTCCTTCAGACGTCTCGGCTGAGTCCTTGCCTTTGTTTGCCCTTTCTGACCCCTGGGACGCTAGAGAAGTCACTTTCACAAAGAGCTTCTTTCCTGAAATTTCTTTTGCTGACCCCCTTTCACGTTGCCCGGAAACCCACTGTCCTCTCCCTTCAACAAGGCAAGACAATTGTTGGCAACTTCTATAAGTTGAGTGAGGGTAGCCACTCTGTTTTTTGTACAGTAATCTCAAAGCCCTTTATGCAGCCCACAACAATACTTCTCAATCTGCTCTATCAATGGCACAAACCTGTAGGACATTACTAAGAGCAAGGCTTTACAAATCCTCTAATTGTACTCTTGTAGGCTCTTGCAAGTAGCCACAGTGAGTTGGTGCCAATCCGTCATCACATCGGCTTCAAATTCATTTGACAGCCACGCACATGCAAATATTTGCTTGAAGTATACCCATGTGGCGGGTGCCTGTCCTTGCATCAACAATGTTGTCCACCATGTAAGTGCATTGCCTTTCAAGAAAGTGGCAGCTTTCCTAACCTTGGAGGCCTCTGTACAATTCCCTCCTACATAAGTTGTATCAAACTGCTACAGGAAGTAAGAGTCTTTGCCTTCAACAAGCGTTTCAGTGCAACCAGGGCCACTTTGGGGTGCCACAAGGCAATTTTGGCATGGCTTGTTTTTCCGATTAGCAGCCACATATGGCACCAATGATGCAAAATGTCAATGGCCAAGGGTCGCACCGATGATCCCTATTACAGTGCCCATGTTCAAGACAATTCCCTATGACAATTTGGGAGAAATGGAAAAGCCAAAAGTCTACAAAGAAGGTGGTGCAACTGTAAAGTTCGATACTTTTAGAGGCTTTGAATATTTCCATACATGGGGTTTGGCATCATGCTTTGCATACCCCCAAACACTGTTCCTGGCATTTACTGTTGGTTTCCAAGCGCATAACCATCTATGCTCTGAAACAGTGATCCCCCGAAATACTTAGGATGTACTATGGGTGGTGGGAAAACTTGTTGCATAGCCTGGAAACTGGTTCACTGTCCATATAATGCAATATGCGGACTATGAGAGGTGGCTGGCTGAACTGGTAAAGCTTGTGGAATAGGCGTCCTAACCACTTGTTCGTGGACAGAAGGAACTTGTCTAGACACCCTTTTACTGCTCAGATTCTAGTGCCGACAAGCCCGACCATCTCGTCGCGACCTTCCCTTCCCAATTGCGGGTGAAACTCTGGACTGTCGACCATTTCACACTGGCACACAATGTCCGGCCATTTGTGACTTCAAAAAGAGAGTCCCAAAAATTAAAGAAAAATCAAGGGAAAGAAACCAACAACTAAAGTTAGTGGTTGCCACAGCCAGCTACTTTCTTGGAATGCAAAGGGTAAAGCCTTGTTTTCTCCTCTATAAAAATAATATAGAGAGAAGGGATTGGGGGATGCTATTAAAAACATTATTAACATCTGCAAAAGACGAAGATGACATACAAAACCAATAGTACACACACAGATATACACAGAGACACAATGACACACACACACACACAATGAAATGAAATGAACTAATAACGTCTACAAATGGCCAACACGACCTAGGAGACCAAAAGTTCCTACCATCATATAATTGTGTGGATCAAAATTGAATAAAAGCTGACCTAGAAAACTAGGAATGAAATATATGGAACTACAATGGGAAACCATTCATAACATGAGGGTACATTACAAGAGATCACCCTGCAAGGGAGGGTGATAGGGTACTATACAAGAAGGGGCGCGTGAGGGGTCATTCCATGACCTGTCGCATGGGTCTTTGCAATAGATGGCATTTATGTCCCTCCTAGTAAAGAAGCAAGTAGGCTTCCCCCAATATCTAGTAAGCCTGCAACCTACTCTGCACGCAGTGTCAATACAATGCTCTTAAGTCTAGGTCTATAGCGCTATATCTAAATTGCTCTATCTAATAGTATGCCTTGTGTGGGAGTCTTGCCTCGTAATGCTCACATATACCTTTAGAGACGCTAAAAACTCAATTTGCATCTTCGTGAAAGAAAAGGAGTTAATAGCTGGCATTCTACCGAGAACAGATGCTACAATGGTATATCGACCTTTGTAATATCATACTTGAGCATCATACTCTTGAAGAAAAGGAGTTAATATCTGGCATTCTACCGAGAACATATGCTACAATGGTATATCGACCTTTGCAATATCATAATTGAGCATCATACTCTTAAAGAATCTCAACCCACCTCACCTTTTGACCCTTCAAATCAGTTTTATTTGTGAACCATTTTATGCTTTCATAATCAAACACAATGTCAAACTTGGCTCCATACAAAAATGTCTCCACTTTTTCAAAGCTTACACTATAGCATAGAGTTCTCTTTCATAGGCAATCATTCTATTGTGCACTATGGAGTTTCTTACTCTTGAAAGCCACCGGTCTACCCTCTTGGAGTAAAACTGCACCAATAACTCGAACTAGCACCAGTTTCTAAAACAACTGGTTTATGTGGATCGACTATAGCTAGTACAAGTGTCAATGTCATAGGAACCTTGAGCTTGTCAAAACTATGATGCTAATCTTCTCGCCAAAAGAAAGTCTTACCTTTGCCTTTCAATTTATCCGATATACCAAAAACAAGTTATTAAAACATCTCAGTTTCAGGAAAATTTAGAGCTCTCCCAAATTAGTAGGATGAGGCCATTGAACAATGATGTATCCATGGTCCAAATTGAAATAAACTAAATCTCGACCATGTCCTGAGAAAGAGTATCTATGCTTCTTCATTGCCCTAGAGGAGTCCGCTCAAGTATCTATTGGTTGCAAAGAGTAGGCAGTAGCTCCATCCAAATAGCTCTCAAAGTGGTTGATGTCGGGGAAGGTCGTGAGCACCACGAGGCTTCCACATGCTCCGTAAAGTGATGCTACAAATCGTAGTAAAAACTGCATCACTCTAAGAGAAGTCCGAAGGTCAGCAGCGTTGTCCTACATACGCACATAAGCCAAGTTGACCTCTCATGTAGAGAGTATTTGCCTGACACAATGATAATACGCCTTGACGTGCTCTGTGTGAGCATGGAACAAACGGTTTCTCGCAACTGCCAAAGCACTATGACTATCATTGAATATAGTGGTGGAATAGGCCTTTGACCATCCCCAACGGTCTCTTTGTACACAATATACAACCGCTTTTTGTGCCACAGAGAGAGAGAGAGAGAGAGAGAGCTTTCTTTACATTTTCTAGATACGAAATCATCCTCATCCTAGGTGTACATGGGTGTATCCTTTGTCTATACCAAAAAAGGAAATAAGGCACAAAATAAATATTCCACAAGATAATCTAGAAGGTATGGGAGTACATAAGTACGTGCGTGACTGATAGGATGGACCTCTATGTCTACAGGTAATAAGTGATATTCTAATGGGGTAAAATCAAGATATCTATTGTGCACATATCTAGCTAGTTCCATCCCTTACGACGATGTAGGCTATCATGCATGGTTGGGTATGGGATGAAGACTTAGCGATTCGCGAAGGATAGTAACAAGTCTAAGAAATCCTACTCCACCTCCTTCCGTCTAATCGGCTAGTGATGTGCTTTTATCTGAGAGAGAGAGAGAGAGAGAGAGAGAGAGAGAGAGAGAGAGCATTATTAACGTCTTCTAGAGGCCGTATTTGGCCTATGAGACAAAACCGCGTAGATGTGTTTGTCCTCTGATTATTTAGCAAATCGGACATGAAAATTATCCAACTACAAAACAAAGTAGACGGACAAAGGGTTGTGTCACAAAGTGATGACATGGCTACCGACAGCAGAAACCCTAATTTCTGCTAGAAACCCTAAAATTCCTGCAAACCCTAATTTCTGCCAAAACACCCTCATTTGCAGAAACCCTAATTTCTGGAAACCCTAACCCTAACTGCTGGCTGAACCCTAAAGTGGCTGAAAACCCTAAAACCAGGTGGCAAATGCCACGTGGTAGCAGTGTACGGATTTCCGGAAATCGTGGAGGTTGCTTTTTACTCCTAGCGACGCAAAATTGCAGCTTTTTGGGCTACCCAATTTGAATAAGAGAGAGAGAGAGAGAGAGAGAGAGAGAGTTGATTTGCTTTATTTACTCTCTTGAGAGAGAGAGAGAGAGAGAGAGAGAGAGAGAGAGAGAGAGAGAGAGAGAGAGAGAGAGAGATTTGTTGCTTTTGAACTGGAAGCTTTTGGGGCTCTGCTTTTGGGCATCCCTTGTAATCTTTAAATACGCAATGAGGGGCTCACTCTGCAGAGCATCTGAACGTAGACTCTGAGAGTGAAACCCTAACCGCTCTTTGTACTTTGACAATTGATTTAATAGATAAAGAAATACCGAAAGGGGCGCCAATCTTTGGGGCCAATATCTCTAGGCACGAAACTTCGCCGGGCCAGTGCAAATCTATTGTGATCTGTGAATTGTTTTGAAGTGGTTATTTGGTGCTGTCGCGATTGATTCTTGACTTGGAGTGTCCAAGTCTGTTACAGTGGTATCACAGCACGGCCGATTTCTCTTCTACGAGAAGAGAAATCCGATCCCCAATTTTTTTTCCCGTGGCACCTATGGCTTCACGCAAGGATCGGTCTACTCCCTCTGCATCTGGAGATGCAGGCAAGGATCACAACGAAGATTCCGGCAGAAAGTATGGCCCGCCTCGGCCTACTCAGGCGGAGCGACGAGAGATGGAGCGTCGTCAATTGATTCGCGATTGAAGCTCAATTTTGCGAAGGACCCAAAACTTGCAAAGTATATGAGCGAGACTTCTTTTCAGGAAGTGCACGAGCAGTGGCAGAAAACCACTACACCCCTGAAACCCGCTCTCAAGAAACCTTCTGCTCTAAAGAAATATTCAGAGAAGGAATTAGAAGAGGTGGTTGATGCACGGATTGCTCAGCTTTTTGACATGCAAAGGAAAGCCAAAAAGCACGGCAAAAAGCAGAAGAAAGGCACTAACTTCCCGGGATATTTGGGTCATCAGTCAACATTTGACAAAGCAAAGAAACAGAAGAAGCGTGTTTACTATGAAGGAGTACCCATTTCTTCTTCTTCTTCTTCTTTTTCTTCTTCTTCTGACAGTTCTTCTAGCTCTTCAGATTCGAGCGAAGAAGACAGAAAAGGTAAAAAGCGAAGCAAGAAACAAAGCTTCGGAAAGGGCAAGAAAAAGGCAAAGAAGGCTAAATCTCGCCCAGAGACTAACAATTCCACTGAGGACTCGTCTACAGACAGCCCAGATTCTGATGACAGAAACTTCTATGCGAACAAGAAGAATTTTTATATAGCCAACCAGTGTGACTTTCTGGAAGATAAAAGCAAGAAAGTCCGAGAGTTTAAGGAAGGTGGACACTCGATAAAATTGGATACTTTTTCAGGATACTCAGATGCTTCGAAGGCTTTGTCTTTTATACAACAGTTTGACATCGCTTTCACGGGAGGACGCTACTCAGAGCACTCCAAGATTCGGACAACTGCAATGCTCGCACTTGGTGGTCCACGCTTCTTTTAAACAAGACTACGCCAGTTAAATGGCTAAGATTGAAGAATCTTTTTGTTTCTTCTTGGTTGATGCAAGAGTATGAACGAGATATACGAGCTGCTTGGAACCATCTTCGGATGACCAAGAACGATACAATCAATGCTTACTGTGAAAGATTCTGGAGCTCTTATCTAACCGTCTCTTCATTCAAGAAGATCTCGTTCAAAGAACAGATTGAGCGGTTTACCTTGGGTCTACCTACAGAGATCCGAGATCGCTGCTTGAAACAAATGTCAGCTTCTATTCAGGAGTTGATGAGTCATGCGAAACGGGGCTTTGCCATTCACTCTGGCAGTCTGACCTGCCCCACAGATGAGGCCATGACACAACAAGCCGAACAGACTTCTGGGAATGAAAATAGAAAAAAAGAGCAACCAAGAGAAAAAGGATGCACGACCCAATCTTACTCCTCAGGAGCGAGCTCGATTCATCAAGGAGGGGAAGTGCTTTGGATGCGGGGAACATGGACATATCTCCGTGAAGTGCCCTAAAAAGGCACAGAAAGAATAGAATGATAAGGACGACGACAGGCCTGGGAATTCGAGAGCAGCTGAGGAACGTGGACAAAAAGGCAAGATGAAAACAGGACTGGTTCCAGATTGTGTGGGTACCGATCCCGACACCATGGACGAGAGTACAGAACTTTGTCGAGCTTGGGGCAAAGTGAAAGATCAAGAGGCCCTGATTTTCTTTGATGGAGGAGCCAAGGCATCCTCATGATTTAGGAGGATTGATTTAGGAGCCTTTGATTTTCTCGACAGGTTACAGGGATCCTCATGCTTTAGTAGGATTGACCTGAAGAGTGGATATCATCAGATCCGAATCGCGCCGGGAGACGTCTACATGACAGTCGACAGTCTTTCGGACTACTTTTGGGTTGTTTGAGTTTTTGGTGATGCCTTTTGGCTTAACCAATGCTCCTGCGACCTTTAACCGGATGATGGACAAGATTTTTCGAGAGTACAGGCTATTTGTTGGCACTTTCTTTGACGACATCATTGTCTTCTCCAAGAATGAGGCAGAACACAGAGATCATCTGCTTCAGGTCTTTCAAGCATTACGAGATCACAAGTTAGTGATTAATGCAAACAAAAGTGAATTTTTCCTACCAGAGATACACTTTCTGGGACACATTGTCTCAGCAGCAGGAGTGCAAATGGACCCGGCCAAGTAAAAGACTATCCGTGATTGGCCCGATTTGAAGAATATCCATGAAGTTAGAAGCTTCTTGGGACTGTGTTCGTACTACAGGCGGTTCATACAAAAGTTTGCAGAGGTTGCTTCCCCTTTGCATATCTTGACATAGAAAGGAGTCCCTTTCTCGTGGGGATCCACAAAGGTGACTGCCTTTCAGACATTGAAAGAGAAATTGACTACGGGACCAGTTTTGACATTGCCGGACTTGCAGAAGTCATATGAAGTATATTGTGATGCTTGTAGTCGTAGTCTCGGTGCGGTCTTGATGCAAGAAGGCCATGTCATTGCTTACGAGAGCCGATTGTTCTCTAGGCCGGAGATGACAGCACAGATTTATGAGAAAGAGCTTTTGGCGGTTATCCATGCTCTTACTCAGTGGCGGTATTACCTACTCGGAGCGGATTTTACTGACTTCACAAACCATCAGAGTTTGCACTACTTCTTGTAAGAAAAGCAGATGCGGTGGGCGAACATCTTGTGACAGTTTCACTTCCAGATTGTCCATGTGCAGGGACAAAACAATGTGGTGGTAGATGCTTTGTCTCGAAAGCCGTTGGTTCTGGCTATTTCCGCGATACATCATAAGAGCTTCGAGGATATGATCGATCAGTATGCCACAGATACAGATTTTGCAGATATTTTCACACAGATACGGGATGGGAGACAATAGCAGGATGCTCCATTCGGGAAGGCTACTTGACGAGAAAAACCATGTCGTGCGTTACACAGCCGTTGAGGGAAAAGGTTATGACCGGATGCCACTGTCCACCTTTTATGGGTCACCGCAGCATTGTACCGCCATG
Organism: Adiantum capillus-veneris; assembly: GCF_014529385.1. NCBI lineage: Eukaryota > Viridiplantae > Streptophyta > Polypodiopsida > Polypodiales > Pteridaceae > Adiantum > Adiantum capillus-veneris. The sequence goes on along the minus strand of NC_140955.1, from coordinate 30,212,411 downwards.
AAGAGAGTACAGAGATACTTCTTTTGGCCGAGACTCAAAAAGGATGTGGAAGAATTTGTGCGCAGTTGCTTAGTATGCCAGAAGGTCAAGTTTGACAAGCATAAGGCACAGGGATTGTTATAGCCTTTACCCATACCCACCGGCCCCTAGGAAAGTATTGCAATGGATTTCATTTTTAATCTCCCGAGAACAGAGTGGTCACGATGGAATCTGGACTGTTATTAATAGATTTAGTAAACAGGCTCATTTCATTCCAGTGAAGAAAACAGTCAAGCCGGATCACTCAGTGAGACTGTTTGTGGCCAAGATCTTCAGATTACATCACATGCCTGAGACTATTGTCTCCGAAAGAGACCCCAGATTTACGAGTTTGTTTTGGAAGGCAATTTGGGAGAACATTGGCACGCGGTTGCAATTCTCGTCATCGTTCCACCCGCAGACTGATGGGCAATCTGAGATTGCAAATTTAGTAGTTCTAGATTTATTGAAGTCTTATATCTCATATCAGAAGACTCAATGGGAAAAGTACCTACCTTTGGTGGAATTTGCCTACAATAACACGATACACTCTTCGACGGGGAAGGCGCTATTTGAGATTGTTGAAGCTGCTGCGAAGTTTTACCCTTCCTAAGCACGACAGATAAGATCTTTGAAACGGATGAATATACGTGAGATTTTGTAAGGTGCAGCGGAATGAATGTTGTAATTTCTCAAGATTAGTGATCTTTATTGCTCAAGTTTCCTTTTAGTTCTTTAGGGAAAGAGAGAGCTTTCCGTCTTGTAGATTGCTGTGGTCACGAACAAAGTGAGTGGATATTGTGTGTGCAAGTGAATGAGACTGAGAGATGGAGAGAAAAGAGATACGACACCCGAGAGGTTGTAAAACCCTCCTCCGAAGGCCCCACTCTCGTCGGCGAGAGTGGTCTACTTTGATTGCACAAAGGTGTACAATGCGAATGCAATGGGACTATGCCGATGACGACGACGGTGATGACGACGACGACTTGATGGCTGAAATCTGAGATCTTCTAATCGCTGAATTCGGGGACTGTTTTGGTGGCTGAAAATGACTGTTTTGGCTGCGTTTTTATGGCTGAAAATGGGGGGACATCTGCAACCAACTTGGGGGAAATCTGCTAACTGGGTCTAAGGCTGAAAACCTGTGGTCTGAAATGGCTTAGGGCTGAAAACACAAAACGCTGGCTGAATCTGGCTTTCACCAAAAACGCTAGGCTGATTTGTATCTGCAAACACAAGACGCTGATGGATCTGGTGCTGGCGAGGCTGATCTAGCTATGCCCATGCAAAACGCTGAAGGGGATCCTGCTGCTATGCTAGTGTTAGTAAAGGGCTGAAATCGTTGATGATGATCAGGAGGAAAAACGCTAATGCTGATGCCTATGGGTCGTGGGAAAACACCAAGTGATGGATCTCCTGAGTTGATGCAAAAACCCAAGGGGAGAAGATGCAAAAACGTCAGGGATGGTCTGAGGGGGTACTGCTGAGAAGTTGCCTGTTGAGCGGGAAGCTCCTGCTGCCTCTTCTGCCAGAGAGTGCTAACTTGGGTTTGCTTATATATTAACTTAGCAAAATTGCCCTACCTACTTTTGTTGGAAAGTCACTTAAAAATAATAAGTGAAAAATACCAAAAATAAGAAAATAGGCTAAATGCACTGGAAAATTCCCCTAACTGATGCTAATGGATTCTGATGGGAATTCCGATGATCATGCTGTGTGCAACCGGAGGATATGCATCTATGCTAAGTGACTGGGCATGCACGGTCTACGAATAGACTCACAAAAGTGCCAGATCACCGCTAATCTAAACTGATTGGACTGACTGGAACCCTGCTATGGTGTAGCTTGTGCACGGACACATAGGGTTGGGATGTCTCACGTGACATCCCCTCCTTTTCAAAGTGAGGTACTGGTATCGAACTGTATGGCGTCGAGGGAGATCGCCAACAGCATCCGGAATCCTGGAAGTGACTCTTCACCGGCCCACCCTCCTGTGTGAGTCGAGCGGTACTTGAACTTCATAAAGGTTTGCAACGCTTGCTTCTTTGGGCCGTGCCAGAAGCGACACAAAAGCTTGTGAATCTCCTTTCTTGCGTCAACTTCGCCTAGAGTCCTGCTTCTTTTGTCTTCAAGAATCTCCATGGCTGAAAATTCCTGAAACAATCTCCAACACAAAACCATGAACATACCCATTCCATGTAAAGTGAAGGAAAAAAACCTTGTCTTCTCTAAAGACTGTGTATGCAATGTAGATGAACATAGAGACGGGGTGACAACCCGTTCATCAAACACATGCAAACAATGCGCTCGAATCTTTTCTGTTTGATCGAAATCAATCAACTATGGCAAATCACAATGGAAATGCCCATGCTTGGTGCTCATACAATCATGCGCTCTTTCGGAAACTGTGTCATGCCAAGGAAGAGAAATGGAATGTGACTTCCTTACATACATACTTTTCAGCTTTTCATGAGAAATCCGCATACATTCGTGCTCATCCATGAGAGAAACGTGCTCAACATACAATATGTCATGCCTAAGAAAAGGGATCACATAACGATGCTGACTAAAATACAGGAAACCTTCACGAATAAAACACTCGAACAATGCGTGCGTATCAACCATGCGAACACGTAATACTTCCTGTGATGGTTCTTTTGACCAAGGCTCGAGAGCCAAGATCGGTTCGCCCAGAATGATCGAATCGTCCTGTGGGGGTTCTTTGGACCTCGACTCGAAAGCCAAGATCAGATCTTCGTGACTGCTCGAATCTACAACGAGGTTAGCTTCGCTAGAAAAAGCATCCACTAACACATCATCCTTGTGAACAATCACATCATGTTCATGCAGCTCATCATGCTTGTCTTTATCATCCAAATCATCATGCTTGTCATTCAAATCATCATGCTTATCATCATGCAAATCATTGTGCTTATCATTGCTAATCAAAACATCATGCAAGTCATTGTCAATCAAATCATCAGCATGCTTCACACAATCATGCAAATCCTGTGTGTCATGCTTTGGAGAAGAAGAGATTCAGAGTCTCTCCTTTTCCCGATCCTGTTGAATCTGTGCCTGCATTTGAGAAAAGAGTCGCAACAGCTCTTGCATTCTTGCTTTGGTCTCGCGGTTATTCTCTGCTTGTCTTTCTGCGCGCTCACGATCCAATTTGGCTTGTCATTCTTTGGCTTCCAAGCGTGCTTGCTCGCTCACGCGCTCGGAAGCTAGAATGCTCCGAGCAGACGCCGACAACCTGTAGGCCCCAAAATTGGCGCCCCTTCTGGTATTTCTTTATTTTTTAGGAGGGTAAAGTACAAAGAAGAGTCCTGGGAATCCTTTGACTGTATCCCACTAGATACCGCCTCTTTTGGCCAAATTTCGACAGCATAACAACCCCAAAACTTGCGCGAAACCAATTCCCCTGCTGGAACTCGCTTCTACTGGCGTATACCCTCTAATTCCTGTCCAAAAACAATAAATTCAGCACGCTGTATTTACTGGTTTTTGCCCTGTTTTCAGCCCCAAACAATCCCCTAACTGTCCTCTGCCAGGGGCACGATTCCCAATGGTCCTGGCGTCCGTATGGCTGAAAACAGTAAAATTACAGCGCATACACAGCGCTGATTTTGCACCTGTACGGTGAGGTTATGACCCTCACCAGTGCCTGCTTTGGAGCAGCAACTAGCTACCCCTGTTCCTGCTCAAGGAGGCTCTTGCCTCAGCACAAAAGCATGAACCCACACAACTGTACATCAGTCAAATGAGTAGCCCTCTTGTGGGGCATCACATAACTGCACGTAGGGGAGAGAGAGAGCAATGTGTAGTGTGCAGGGCATCACTCCTAGCACCACACTGTACATGAGAGGGAAAGGAAGCACTCCATAGCTCTTAACCTGTGACAAAAGCTGAAATGAGGCCTATCCCAGCTTAAAAATCAGCGCCCATTTTTCTGTAGGAGGAAAGTCCATGAAAAACTGACACTTGGCGCATTTTCAAGCATTTTCCCGTTTCCGGTTTGCCGCTTAAAAATATCCTGACCGGTTGCCCAGTTGACTTCACGGCAAAGTTGTAAAATGTTCCCCTAGTCATACCGGAGGTAATGACGCGAACACATTTCACGGCCCAAAATAGCAGTTCCCTAAATTTTAGGAGATGCTTCCGTTGGGCTCCCACTGGTCTTTTGACCATCTATCCTCATTGGGACCGCATCCTAAAGTGCAATGTGGCCCAACTGTCGGATACTTTTTGTTGGTAGTCCTACCTTGACTTTACGACTTAATTGAGTTCACTTCCTAGTATCCACCAACTTGCTAAGTGCGAGGGGGGGACCTATATGATCTTGCTCTGAGCCTAGACATCCTCTTACCATACGAATTCCAGTGCCGACCACTTCCCGTCTGCGGGTGAAACTACCGTTCACATTGGCCATACAATGTCCGACCGTTTGCTACTTCAAAAAGAGGGTCTCAAAACAAATAAAATAAACCCCATTGGAAACAAACCAACAACCAAGGTTAGCAGTAGCTACATCCTTATGACATGGTTAATAACTGCCACGTCCTCGTGACATACCCCCCTCTTGAAATCGCAAACGTCCTCGATTGCATACCATAAATACACGCCACTGATGATCTTGTGCTATTAACACTCTTTTATCATCGCATGTATCCGCAAGAAAGGTCGTAACATACATAGATACAAATGACTTAATGAGGCCTTCATACTTTTGCCATTTTCATCTATGGCATTGAATTCATATGTACATTTGATGTACTAGCTCTATCATTACCCCTCCTTTGCACACGTTGGGTTGGGGCATAAGTGGGCTGTAACCCAAAGGCTTCAAGGTAAAGCTGCAATACATTTCGTGACTCTGACAGCTCATGCTTCTCCATCCACTTTGCATCCATAGGCGGATAGTTCTTGAACTTCACCAAATAGCGTCTTGCAACTCGTCCTTTAACTTTTCTGTCCTTATGTGCCAAAACTTGCTGAGGTACCAGGATCTCATCAAGTTCCTCAACTTCTGGCTGATCCTCAACTGGCATATCTTCTTGCATATCACCCACGAAGGGTTTAGAAGACTCACGTGAAACGCATTATGAATCTTCCATGCATCAGGCAATTTCAACCTCTAAGCCACATCGCTGATCTTGTCAAGCACTTGAAAAGGCCCATAGTAACGCATGCTGAGCTTACGAAACAGTCGTTCCTTGCCCTTCATCTTCTTTAACCTTGCCTTTCGAACCTTAACAGAACCCAATCACGAGGTGATAACAGCAATTCACGACGGTGACGATCAACAGCCTTTTTCTGCTTTGCCTGAGTCTTCTCCAAGGCAACTTTAACCTTCTTATACATCTCATCCATGTTCTCAACATATCGATCTGCCTCAAAGATCTTGTCCTTTGTATGCAAAATGGGAGAAACCTTTTTGCCGCCTTCAACAATCTCAAAAGGTGCTTTGTCAGTAGACGAATGCACCGTATTATTGTACGCATATTCAAGCATAGGCAAATACTGTTCCCACTTGCCCTTATTATCTGACACATAACATTTCAGCAGATCTAAGACAGTAGAATTAGCCTCTTCTGACTGTCCATCAGTTTGTGGATGAAACGAAGACGAAAACTTGAGCGTAGTGCCCATGTTCTCAAACAATCCTCTCCAGAACAAACTGGTCATGCGAGGATCACGATCACTGATAATCGATTGTGGCATACCATGGTACTTAAACACATTGTACATGAACAAGCGTGCGATCTAATCAGATTTTATCTTCTTGCTGACACGGATAAAATGGGCTTGCTTGGTCCCCAAAGAGTTGGTCTAACGGTAAGGCTTTGGCCTCTCAACCTACGGGTTGTGGGTTCAAATCCCCTGTTGGGTCACACTCTAGGGGGACACCTTGTGCTCACCTGGTGTTCACGTTGCTAGGGCTCTTGCCCTTGGACACTCGAGTGCATCCTCCTCCTGGGGTGGGTCACCCGAGGAGGAGGTTCCTAGCTGGTTGCTACGAGTTCTCTCCGTCGTTCCCAGCATGTGGTGCATCAATTAGGTGGCCATGGTGATGCCTACGCGTGGCTCTTGCCCGATGATACGCGGCCCTTGCCCAGCCATGTAACATGACTAATATTTGAAAGGAATAAGCACCTACCCCTGTGGGCCCTCTGGTGTGTCGAAAAAAAAAAAAAAAATGGGCTTGCTTGCTGAACCTGTAGATAATGGTCCATATACCATCATTCCCTGTTGGCGTCCTTGGAAGATTAAAGATAAAGTCCATAGCAATGCTTTCCCATGGCTTATCCGAAATCGGCAGTGGTTGTAACCACCCTGGTGCCTTTTCCCTGTCAAACTTGACCTTTTGGCAAACTATGCATGCTCGCACAAAGGCATCCACATCTCTCCTCAAGGTAAGCCAATAGAAGAACGTCTCTACCGCTTTAACTGTTGCATCAATGCCACGATGCCCTGCATACGGTGGGACATGACTCTCTTCCATGACCTTATGTCGCAGTGGCCTAGTGACACAAAGTCTGCCATGCATCATCATAAAACCATCTCTGAGGAGGTAGTGCTCGTGATGTTGCCCCTCTTGTAACTGTTCAAAGATCCTTGCAAAATCTTCATCAGCAGTATACTGTTCCTTCATGTCATCTAACTCATGATGATAAGGAATTGACACAGCTGAAATTTGTGGCTTTCTTGATAACGCATCAACCACAACATTCTTCTTGCCTTCCACATGCATAATCTGGAGGTGGAACATGGAAAGAATGTTTGCCCATCGCATATGCTTTTCGGATAACTTTGACTGTGTCAAGAAGTATCGCAAGGTCTGGTGATCTGTTTGCACAACAAAATCAGCACCTAAGAGGTAGTGCTTCCAGCTAGAAAGCGCATGAATCACGGCCAAGAGCTCTTTCATATAGACTTGCATAGTCCTCTCTAGCCCTTGCAAAATTCGGGCTACTACCCGTCTGTCTTACATTAGCACTGCTCCGATGCTACTGCCACACACGTCACACTGGACCACAAATGATTTCCTGAGATCTGGCAAAACAATAACTGGATCTGAAGTCAACTTTTCCTTTAAGAGACTAAAAGCTGAAATCTCTTTTTGGGTCCATCTGAAAGTGACTTCTTTCTTTTGCAATGCGTGAAGAGGCGATGCTATCTCTGCAAAATTTCTGATAAACCTTCTATAGTAGGAACACAATCCCATGAAGCTTCTGACATCGTGCACAGTCTTCAAGTCTGGCCATGTCTTGATAGCTTCGACCTTTGCGGGATCCATTCTAACACCATCCTTTGAGACTATGTGGCCCAGAAAGTGAATCTCTTCGAGGAAGAATTCACTTTTCTTAGGATTGACAAGTAACCTGTGGACTGCGCAGCTCTTCGAACACAATGGTCAAGTGACGCCTATGCTCCTCTTCATTCTTCGAATACACTATCATGTCATCGAAGAACTGTTGATGCGAGCGGAAAATCCGGTCCATCATTCTGTTGAACGTGGCAGGAGCATTTGTTAGCCCAAACGGCATGACTAGAAACTCATAAAGACCAAATGTCGTTCTAAACGCAGTCTTGTGCACATCCTTTGGCCTTATACGAATCTGATGGTACCCACTCTTAAGGTCTATCCTGCTGAAAATTGCAGCACCCTCTAAACGATCGAGAATATCATCAATTCTAGGAATAGGGAACCTATTCTTGATGGTATTCTTATTCAACGCACGGTAATCAATACACATGCGCCATGAGCCATCCTTCTTCTGCACTAGGAGCACTGGGGAGCAAAAGGGTGAAGAACTAGGCTGAATCTGCCCCTTCTCTAATAACTCCTCAACCTGGCCCATAATCTCTTTCTGCTGCGCCGCACTAACCCTATAGGGAGGTCTATTTGGTGGGCTACACCCTGGCACCAAATCTATCCGATGGTCCTCAGGTCTCTCTGGCGGCAATTGCGACGGTAATGAATCAGAAAATAGTCACTAAACTTTTGCAAAAATGCTGACCTTTCTTTATCTAACACAAATAAATTTGACCGATCACTATTTGAGACATCACGTGCAAAAATCAAGTACACAGAAAGTTGATTCTTTATTACAGAAGTGATAGCAGAAGCAAATACAATAGGGACTGACTCTCCTTTAAGCTTTACATCCAAGATGTGAGTTTTGCCCCTATGTTGTACAGTGATCTTTTTGTTGTAGGCATCCAAGACTCCATGCACTCAGAACATCCATGGGACCCCAACAAGGCGTCACAACCTTCCAGCGGCATGATGTAGAACTCTTCTGTGTCCACATACGACTGAATATGCAGACGCGGTTTTCCAATGATGGGAGTAACACACTCTGAGTGCCAGGACATGCCAACCCTGCCTCTGCTGTGTACCCCATCTGTTCAGCTCTGATGCCCAGCTTCATAGCTAACTCTGGTGAGATAAAATTGGCTTTGGCACCTGGATGAAAGAAGATGAGTGCCGTCTGATCCTTAACTTTACCCCATGCCCTGCATAACTCACTGGCATCTGTGCTGGGCCTGTCACCCACCATGTCTGGCACTAAACCTGCCGTGGGTTTTGGCTTCTTGCCTTTCTGGTCTTCTCTATCCTCTGAGCCAGCTGGCCTTTTCCGTTGTGGACAATTGATAGAAAAGTGACCAAGCTCCTCGCATATAAAGCATTTGTTCTCAGCCATTAGGACCTTCTTTTCCTCGAGCGACTTACGCACAAAAGGCTTCCTTTTCTGTTTCTTTGCCTGCGCTCCAGAAGTCCCAACTGAATCCTTGTCTTTGGTGGCCTTTTCTGACCCCTGTGACGCATCAGGAGCCGTTTTCACAAAGGGCTTCTTGGCTGAATTTTTCTTTTGCCGCCCTCCTTTGTCACTGCTCCGAAATCCACTGTCCTCTCCTCTCAGCAAGGCAAGACCAGTGTTCGCAACTTCCATAAGCTGAAAAAGGGTAGCCACTCTATTCTTTGTACAGTAATCGCGAAGCCCTCTAGGCAGCCCACAACAGTACTTCTCTATCTGCTCTGGCAATGGCACAAATCTGTAGGTCACTGAGAGTAATGCTTTACAAAACCTCCTATTGTACTCCACAAGCTCTTGCACGAAGCTGCAGTAACTGGTGCCAATCTGTCAGGACGTCGGCTTCAAATTCATTTGACAGCCAAGGAGATGCAAACATTTGCTTGAAGTAAACCCAAGTGGCGGGTGCCTGTCCTTGCATTAACAATATCGTCCACCATGTAGGCGCATTGTCCTTTAAGAAAGTGGCAACTTTCTTGACCTTCGAGGCCTCTGTAAAATTCCCTCCCGCATAAGCTGTATCAAACTGCTGGAGGAAAGTGAGTGCCTTTGTCTTATCCTCGAAACCACTGAATGTACTGAACTTTACTGCTGCATCACCTTCTTTGTAAGCCTTCGGCTTCTCTAGTGCCCCCAAATTGTCATACGGAATGGTTTGCAACATGGGCACTGTAGTAGGCATGATCGGCACGTGTTGGCCATTCACATTTTGCGTCAGAGGTGCGATATCTGGCTGCTGTCCCTGGCTGCTGTCCAGAAAAACCAACCATGCCAAAATGACCCTGCGGCACCCCAAACTGGCCGTGGTTGCTCTCAAAACCCTGCTGCATGCCGATACTACCATACATGGGGTTTGGCATGATGCCTTGCATACCCCCGAACACTATTCCTGGCATGTACGGCTGACTTCCAGGCGCATAACCAGCCATACTTTGGAACACTGATCCACCCCCGAAATACCCAAGATGTACCGTGGGTGGTGGAAAAACTGAGTGCATAGCCTGGTATCTAGCTCCCTGTCCATTCAAGACAGTATGCTCGCTCTGAAAGGTGGCGGGCTGAACTGGCATAACCTGTGGAATAGGCGTTCTAGCCACCTGTTCAAGCATGGGAGGAACCTACTTTGGAGCCCCCGACTCCGCAACATGCGAGTGTTCCCTTTTCTCCTGCGCCACATGAAGTACCTGGGCTTGAGCATCAACAAGCTCCATACGCGGCGTACGTTGCCTATTTTGTTGTTGCACTGGTGGCGCTTGCAAGAATTCCATAAACCTCGGATTCTGCACCAATTGCGAAAAGACATTCACCGCGGCAACTAACTGAGTCTTGAACGCATCATCCTCAAGTTGCCCTATCATGAAGCCCTGTACTACTGGAGGGACATTCACGTTGACAGGAGGTATAGACTGACGTGGCCATGAACTCTCGCCAATCTCAAAAACCATAGGAATCTCTTGCCTGTCCTTTGAAGAGGAACCCTCTTCCATAATTCCCTTCCCCTTGTCGGCCATAGTGTAATCCCCACGTTCCTGCACTCTGTGTCTTTACCCTAAACAATCCAGGCTCACTCTTTGAGGAAAAAGTGATTGATATCCCGGCAATGGAACCATGTAACCGGCCCGTAGGGCCGTAGGCATTGGCTTTTACCAGAAATTCTTTACTTTAAGCACACACACAGAGCACTTTGCAAAGGAGACATGTAACGGGAATTAACACTTAATCACACACACGGCTCGGAAGCTAGAATGCTCCGAGCAGACGTCGACAACCTGTAGGCCCCAAAATTGGCGCCCCTTTCGGTATTTCTTTATTCTTTAGGAGGGTAAAGTACAAAGAAGAGTCCTGGGAATCCTTTGACTGTATCCCACTAGATATCGCCTGTTTTGGCCAAATTTCGGCAACATAACAGCCCCAAAACTTGCGCGAAACCAATTCCCCTGCTGGAACTCGCTTCTACTGGCGTATACCCTCTGATTCCTGTCCAAAAACAGTAAATTCAGCACGCTGTATTTAGTGGTGTTTGCCCTGTTTTCAGCCCCAAACAATCCCCTAACTATCCTCTGCCAGTGGGGCACGATTCCCAATGGTCCTAGCGTGCGTATGGCTGAAAAACAGTAAAATTACAGCGCATACACAGCGCTGATTTTGCACCTGTACAGTGAGGTTATGACCCTCACCAGTGCCTGCTTTGGAGCAACAGCTAGCTACCCCTGTTCCTGCTCAAGGAGGCTCTTGCCTAAGCACAAAAGCATGAACCCACACAACTGTACATCAGTCAAATGAGTAGCCCTCTTGTGGGGCATCACATAACTGCACGTAGGGGAGAGAGAGAGCAGTGCGTAGTGTGCAGGGCATCACTCCTAGCACCACACTGTACATGAGAGGGAAAGGAAGCACTCCATAGCTCTTAACCTGACAAAAGCTGAAAAGAGGCCTCTCCCAGCTTAAAAATCAGCGCCCATTTTTCTGTAGGAGGAAAGTCCATGAAAAACTGACACTTGGCGCATTTTCAAGCATTTTCCCGTTTCGGGTTTGCCGCTTAAAAATATCATGACCGGTTGCCCAGTTGACTTCGCGGCAAAGTTGTAAAATGTTCCCCTAGTCATACCGGAGGTAATGACACGAACACATTTCACGGCCCAAAATAGCAGTTCCCTAAATTTTAGGAGATGCTTCCGTTGGGCGCCCACTGGTCTTCTGACCATCTATCCTCATTGGGACCGCATCCAAAAGTGCAATGTGGCCCAACTGTCGGATACTTTTTGTTGGTAGTCCTACCTTGACTTTACGCCTTAATTGAGTTCACTTCCTAGTATCCACCAACTTGCTAAGTGCGATGGGGGGACCTATATGATCTTGCTCTAAGCCTAGACATCCTCTTATCATACGAATTGCAGTGCCGACCACTTCCCGTCTGGCGGGTGAAACTACCATTCACATTGGCCATACAATGTCCGACCGTTTGCTACTTCAAAAAGAGGGTCTCAAAACAAATAAAATAAACCCCATTGGAAAGAAACCAACAACCAAGGTTAGCAGTAGCCACATCCTTGTGACATGGTTAATAACTGCCACGTCCTCGTGACAGTTCTTGAGGTTCTTGAGGGGTTCTTTCGCTTGCAAATTGCGTTGGAGAAGGATCTTCTCTTCACCCGAGTTCTACTCCTTTCTGCGGGCGCACCCCTAGGCGGCCTTGCGCTCACACCAAGGTTGCTTTTTCCCACCTCACGTCGATTGGCCGGCCGCTATGTGCACGGTCCACTCTCAATGAGTGAAAAGAGACACAAGGGGAGGCTGGACAAGCCCTTCTTTCTTGGGATTCCTGTCACTCTTCAACAAAACACGATTAGGAATCGCCACGCCCAAGTACACTTGGGTTCGTGCGATCACAACAAGAAAAAAAAAATCTTGTGGTTCTTGTGGTCCTTGTGGTTCTTGTGGTTCTGTAATGCAGAACACTTCCAAAGCTCTGATACCGATGTAAGGTGCAACGGAATGAATGTTGTAATTTCTCAAGATTAGTGATCTTTATTGCTCAAGGTTCCTTTTAGTTCCTTAGGGAAAGAGAGAGCTTTCCGTCTTGTAGAGTGTTGTGGTCACGAACAAAGTGAGTGGATATTGTGCGTGCAAGTGAATGAGACTGAGAGATGGAAAGAAAAGAGATACGACACCCGAGAGGTTGTAAAACCCTCCTCCGAAGGCCGCACTCTCGTCGGTGAGAGTGGTCTACTTTGATTGCACAAAGGTGTACAATGCGAATGCAATGGGACTATGCCGATGACGACGACGGTGATGACGACGACAACTTGATGGCTGAAATCAGAGATCTTCTAATCGCTGAATTCGGGGACTGTTTTGGCGGCTGAAAATGACTGTTTTGGCTTTGTTTTTATGGCTGAAAATGGGGGGACATCTGCAACCAACTTGGGGGAAATCTGCTACTGGGTCCAAGGCTGAAAACCTGTGGTCTGAAATGGCTTAGGGCTGAAAACACAAAACGCTGGCTGAATCTGGCTTTCACCAAAAACGCTAGGCTGATTTGTATCTGCAAACACAAGACGCTGATGGATCTGGTGCTGGCCAGGCTGATCTAGCTATGCCCATGCAAAACGCTGAAGGGGATCATGCTGCTATGCTAGCGTTAGTAAAGGGCTGAAATCGTTGATGATGATCAGGAGGAAAAACGCTAATGCTGATGCCTGTGGGTCGCGGGAAAACACCAAGTGATGGATCTGCTGAGTTGATGCAAAAACGCCAAGGAGAGAAGATGCAAAAACGCCAGGGACGGTATGAGGAGGTACTGCTAAGAAGTTTCATGTTGAGCGGGAAGCTCCTGCTGCCTCTTTTGCCAGTAAGTGCTAACTTGGGTTTGCTTATATATTAACTTAGCAAAATTGCCCTACCTACTTTTGCTGGAAAGTAACTTAAAAATAATAAGTGGAAAATACCAAAAATAGGAAAATAGGCTAAATGCACTGGAAAATTCCCCTAACTGATGCTAATGGATTCTGATGGAAATTTCGATGATCATGCTCTGTGCAACCGGAGGATATGCATCTATGCTAAGGGACTGGGCATGCACGGTCTACGAATAGACTCACAAAAGTGCCAGATCACTGCTAATCTAAATTGATTGGACTGATTGGAACCCTGCTATGGTGTAGCTTGTTCACGGACACATAGGGTTGGGATGTGTCACGTGACAGATTTGGATACTGCTTTTGCCAAGGTTCGCGAGACTTTGCAGAAGTCTCAAGAACAACAGAAATCGTCGCGACTTGAAATTGAAGGAGGATGATTGGCTGCTTTTACGTTTTAAGAAGGTACGCCTCAGAAAGAAAAAGGGAAAGGAGAGGCTTTTTCCAAAGCTTAGTATGTGATACTACAGACTTTTCCAGATCATTGAAAAGATAAATAATGTCTCCTTCCGATTGAAACTGCCAGATACTTGGAGGATTGACAATGCATTTAATGTGAGTCTCTTGAAACCTTTTAAGGGTGATGTGTCTAACGATGGGAAGCCTTATGAGCAACTCGAAGTGGAAGAAAACGAGGAGATCCTTGTTCCTGAACAGATTTTGGCACATAAGGATACGAAGAATAAAGGTAAAGTCCGAAGGCAGTTCTTGGTTAAGTTCAAGAACTATCCTGCATTCGATGTGAAGTGGATGGAGGAGGAGGACCTCGCAGATACTCCTCAGATTGTGAAACTTTACCTCGATGCTTTTGGTTTAGCATAGTCTACTCCAAATGGAACCCAGGATTCAGCTTGGCCGGAGATCTGGTGCAATGGGATGCACAAGAGGGGAGTTACTCCGTTCCTTTGTCAAGAGATGCCCTTGATTTAGATACTAGTCACTGATGTCTCTTTGAGCTTCAGGGATATTGAAAGCTAAAAATATTCTGTTGTATGACTTTAATGAAATGCAATTCCTAATTATGATATTGATTTGTTCTTGACTTCTCTTAAGTGCAGGAACTAATAGACGAATTTTGGTCTGATTGATCTCGAATAGACATGGTTGCAATAGGGGTTAGTCAATCGGACATCGATGAGGTCTCGATTGGACCTAGATGCGATTGCTAGCTACATTGCCGATAAATCATGTCTAAGATCCGAATGAATGTTGAATGTCATGTGATGTCTTGTGATGTCCTATGATATCATGTGATGTGACTGTCGATGTGGTACATGTGCTAGATGTGTGTTCCTAGTACGTAGGTACTAACAGTCAGTGTCCGCTAAGATGGTTTATAGCTTCTGTCGGTTTTGCACGCGTAATTGCGGTCGATTACAATGCTTTCAAGAGGGGGGTATGTCACAAAGTGATGACGTGGCTACCGACAGCAAAAACCCTAATTCTGCCAAAACCCCTAATTTGCAAAAACCCTAATTTTGCCAAAACCCCTAATTTTTGGAAATCCTAACCCTAACTGCTGGCTGAAACCCTAAAGTGGCTGGAAACCCTAAAAACAGGGGCAAATGCCACGTGGCAGCAGTGTACGGATTTCGGGAAATCACGGAGGTTGCTTTTTACTCCTAGCGACGCAAAATTGCAGGCTACGCAATTTCAATGAGAGAGAGAGAGAGAGAGAGAGAGAGAGAGAGAGAGAGAGAGAGAGTTGATATGCTTTATTTACTCTCTTGAGAGAGAGAGAGAGAGAGAGAGAGAGAGAGAGAGAGAGAGAGAGAGAGATTTGTTGCTTTTGAACTGGAAGCTTTTGGGGCTCTGCTTTTGGGCATCCCTTGTAATCTTTAAATACGCAGTGAGGGGCTCACTCTGCAGAGCATCTGGACGTAGAGTCTGAGAGTGAAACCCTAACCGCTCTTTGTACTTTGACAATTGATTTAATACATAAAGAAATACCGAAAGGGGCGCACGTCTTTGGGGCCAATTTCTCTAGGCACTAAACTCCGCCGAGCGAGTGCAAATCTATTGTGATCTGTGAGTTGTTTTGAAGTAGTTATTTGGTGTTGTCGCGATTGATTCTTGACTTGGAGTGTCCAAGTCTAGTACAGGTTGTTCGTGTATGTGCATGAGGGGTGAAGAGGATGGAGCTCTAATTCTAATGGATGTGGAGCTATATACATAGGGGAGAACAACCATGATATGAAAAGGGCTAGCTAGCTCCATCCAATAGTCACGAAGTGCTCTCTATAATACTTCACCTTTGATGGAAGAGACTGTCTAGGTGTAATACATGTCTCTCAGATGTTTAATTGTCAAGGATTCCGTTTGAGGACCCGGTTTCTCTTGCTATCTGAGGTGTATAAATGGCGATTCTAGCTCGTACAGAAAAAGCGCAAGCCCCCCCTATATCTAGACAATGTGTGTTGAACCACTATGTCATTCTATGCATACCATGATCTACTCTCACTTGCCTCTGTCGCTACCTAGATGCCTCAAGAGCTCAGTACGAAAATCTATTTTGTGGTAGCTCCCTCAAATCTATGGATGAAACATACTGGCTGAAAGACAACCTCCACTACCATGGGCAGGGTGACCAACTTGTGGGACGGAAGGTTTGCTACAAGTGATGCAAGAGTAATCATGACATGTGGTCTCTCAATCTGTGTCCACCATCAAGCTGTAAGTCTAGGTGCAGTGTGACCATATTTGCTCTGATAATGTTATGTGGGATGGAAGGTTTGCTACAGATGATGCAAGAGATAATCACGACCAATGGTCTTGTACATCACCGCAAGGGTAACTAAGATATGTAGGGCTCCCAGAAGTGCGCCTAGTGGCACCGGCGCCTCAATCTGCTCTCCAGCTAGTGCGAACGCCGAAAAGGGCTCTACTCTAGCTTTGTCTAGATGTATGAAAAAGTAAAACTTTGGTCTTTCCAAGGTTAACTATGAGAACACTCTGTATGCAAACGAATCAAGATGGGGCTAGAGACTAGAGTCCCTATTGTGACTCAAACACCATGATACTATCATCAACATATAGCATAATATGAATATGAACTAGAGTACCTGCTAGATCCATGCCCCCACGCAACCTGCACAAAAAATGTACTCTATTTAATCTCATCGATGTAGAGGCCAAACAGAGTCGGTAAGAGTGTGGACCCTTGCTTCAACCTATAGAGCTAGCAATGGGCTCTGAGGTGCCTCCCGGCAACATTCTCGGCTTGTCACCTGCTCAAAGATCTCCCAAATCATCTCTGCTAGAAGAGTCTCTCAGATGGGACTATTTCAAAGGCTTTGCCAAAGCAACAATAGTCACCTCTTCCACGAATCAAGTAGCACAGAGTAAAGATTTGGTCAATGATAGAGAAGGCTCATCTAAAACCGGCATGTTTAGTGGCTCGTAGACTCACTCTCAGGTATGAGATGAACTCTGCCTCCAACACTACTGCATGGAGTTTAGCTAATGAATGTGGCTAATCATGATGATTCGGCAATTGCCTAGGTCGAGAGCATCCCTGAGCTTGTGGATAGTGTTAGTCCCTCGCCAAATCCATCCTTGGAACGTTCTTCATGGGATGCTATGGTTAGTGACACAGGTGTTTTAGATATGTGGGCTAGTACTCACTTTTCGGAGCGAGGTTACACTTTTGCTCATAATGCTCGCTCGGAATAAAAGCACGATTAGATCGGTGGTATGTAATGGGCTCTCCGTAATATGTTTTCTTTTCTTGTGATACGAGGATTGATCTCTCCTTTACTCTATCTGATAATTTTCCTCTTTGGCTCTTGATCCATATTGAGGCGTTGGATGCAGATTCCCAGCTTCCCACTAAGCGATTGTTGCATATTAATAATGAATATCTCTCGCACAAGGCATTTCAAACTTTGATTGAAGCAATGATTTCTCCGCTTGTCTCTCACACGTTTATCGATGTGGAGGTGGCTTGGTATCGTTTTGTAATGCGGATCCAAGCAGTAATAAAGGATTATGATTTGGGATACATGCACCGGTTGAGAGATAATGTACTAGAAGATAAGGTGATTAGTCAAGCTTTGGAAAGTCTTGCAGATACTAGACGGCTTACTCAATCGGAACAAGACAAAGTATGTGCAGCTAAAGCCTCTTTGATACATAATAACAGAAGGAAACTTGAAAAATGGAAAGTTAGATCAAGACAGTACCCTTTTATGGATAAAGGTTGTTCATCGAAGCAGTCCTTCAAGCATTTGCATCATTCGAGGCTATCTGTGTCTATAAAAAGGGTTAAGATTGATAGTAGGCAATGGACGGCAAATAAAAGTCAATCGGCGGATTTCATGGTGGATCGTTTTCAACGGGTTTTTGCTAAGCCTGAGGCTCCCTCAAGTGAGGTTTTGCAAGCCAGACAATTACTGTTGTCGTATGTGCATCCCATATTGACAATGAATGATAAACTACCCTTGAGGCTGGTTTTACTCAGGTTGAGTTGCATGACAGTTTGTTGCATCTTGGCCGTTGGAAATCCCCTCGATGGGACGATCTTACCGTTGAATTTTTCCTTCGCTTTTGGGAGTCCCTTAAGCAACCTCTACTTTTCATAATGAATCATGCATGGACTACACAGTAATTGCCGCAATTGTGGAAAGAAGGATTGGTGAAATTGTTGCCCAAGCAAACATTATGTGAATATTTCTCGCATTGGCGTCCAATCACGCTTATGCCGGTAGTTTACAAATTGTTGTCAAAAATGATAGCTTCTCCTATTAATGATCATCTCTCTCGGGCATACATCCTGCTCAATATGGATTCATTCCTCGCGGGCAAATTCTGGATAATATTGCTAATGTTTTCATTGGGATTGAGTATGCGAAATATACTGGACAAGATGTACTTATCATGCAGGTCGATATAGAGAAAGTATTTGACACTATTCATTGGGACTTCATTGCTCAGATTATGACGGTTTTCGGCTTTGGTTCCCGTATGTGTCGAGTGGTCTACTTCCTATATGAGAATAGTCAATCTGCTAGAATTCTTGATGGTGAGCTGACTCCGTTATGGGATCTTGGTAAATCGGTTAGGCAGGGGTGTCCTTTGAGTGCTATGTTGTACGCTATTGCTACGCATCCTCTATTGTTGTATTTGGATTCCTCGACTACGTCCGGGCGTTTACACGGTTTGCAACTATCATCTCGAGATCATTTTGTGGCGCAAGCATACGCGGATGACTCCATGTTTTGGCCTAGAAATACACCTGAGGATGTTCAATGCATCATGGAAGCATTGCATCTTTATGGACTCGTTGCAGGTCTGCAAGTGAACTTCCGAAAATCTAAATTGTTACCGTTGCACCAAATGGATTGGCACTCAGTATTATGGCCAGGTGAGATAGTGAAGCCTGATAAAATTGTGAGATATCTTGGATATCCGCTGCCTTGGTCGGTAAACAATGCAAAATTATTGGATTGGGTTGAGAACAAATTGAGGTCCAAATTACACTGTTGGAAATTATCCACTTGGCTGCTATATGTAAGACTCAGAATAGTACAA